>NC_137799.1:93012250-93709750 GCF_963383645.1 Muscardinus avellanarius
GGCCAAGCTGGTGGCACCTACCTGCAGTCTCAGTACTTGTAAGACTGAGCCAGGAAGACTGCAGGTTAGACCTCCTCAGCAATGTAGTGAGGCTCTCAGGGGCCTAGCAGATTCTGTTCTAAAACAAAACATAACATAAACAGAACATAAAAAGGTCTGGATACATAGCCCCTGTTAGAATGTCTCTGAGTTCAATCCCCAGTACTACACGCACACACACACACACACACACACACACACACACACACACACTAAACAGGCCCCAGTACAATAAGATGCCCTGAAGTTAAATTAAAAAGATTAGTCATTATCCCATATGGGATGATAAAAGCTGCTCAGAGAGGGAGGGAGGGGCAGACAGATGAAAAAATAGACTGACCCTGAACTCTTGCACAGTGATCTGATTGTTTCCTGGCCTAGGTACAAACACACCTTAGAAGAGTGCATTCATTCCCAGTGGTGCCTTCTGAAGACGCCTCCCTGACCTCTCTCTCCCTCTATGCAGATGGAATAAACCTGAGGCTGGATCTTCTCAAGTTTTCAATGGGGCAGACAAGTGAGTGCTCAGGCCCACAGATGATTAATTCAAAAGCAAACAGCGCTGGGCGGAGCCCAAGTTCAGCTAGAATCCTCTCTCGGTTCCTATTATCCCTTGAATTCTTATTTATTTATTTATTTATTTATTTATTTATTTATTTTTGCAGTACTGGTAATACAGTAAATGTGAAATTTCACATTTTACATGTCATGATGTCATGGTTTCAATTTAGATCTCTCTGATTCTGGCCTCCATTATGTGAAAGTAGAAACCTCTCTCTTTTCTTCTTCTTCTCCTTCTTCTTCTTCTTCTTCTTCTTCTTCTTCTTCTTCTTCTTCTTCTTCTTCTCTTCTTCCTCTCTCTCTCTCTCTCTCTCTCTCTCTCTCTCTCTCTCTCTCTGATTCTGGCCTCCATTATGTGAAAGCAGAAACCTCTCTTTCCTCTCCTCTCCTTCTGTCTCTGTCTCTGTCTCTCTCATTATCTATCTATCTATCTATCTATCTGATTCTGGCCTCCATTATGTGAAAGCAGAAACCTCTCTCTCCTCTCCTCTCCTTCTGTCTCTGTCTCTGTCTCTCGTTATCTATCTATCTATCTATCTATCTATCTATCTATCTATCTATCTATCTGATTCTGGCCTCCATTATGTGAAAGCAGAAACCTCTCTCTCCTCTCCTCTCTCCTCCCTCTTCCTCCTCCCTCTTCCTCCTCCTCCTCCTCCTCCTCCTCCTCCTCCTCCTCCTTCTTCTTCTTCTTCTTCTTCTTCTTCTTCTTCTTCTTCTTCTTCTTTCTCTCTCTTTCTCTCCCCCCCCTCTCTCTTTCTGCTTCCTGTCAACATGCCCTGAGCTTGACAGATGTGACCTGGCCTAATGTTGGCGGAGGCCTTTGAAAACTCTACAATGTGAGAAAATAAATCTTCCTTTCTCTAAGTCATGGTCATCATTTATTTCAAATCTTAGCAGTTGAGAACACAGGCTGAAACATTCCATCTCTCTTATTGTGAGGATTTTCTGTGCCAAACTAGAGATTTTCTGTATAGGTTTAGAGTCTTTATTTCATTGGACTTGTCTCTTCCACTCAAATTAGAATTGTAATTTATTTTTCCCTATTCAAAAAATTATCATGACCATATATTTAACCTCCGAAGTAAGGTTCAGCTTTGGTTTTCAAAGACATATGAGAACCATGACTAAACTAGCAATCAGAGGAACTGTTAAATGAAGCAGATAACTTGAAAATTGCTTAATACCATGTTCATGTTGAACTCTAAGTATTTATGTCAACTAAAGATGAATTCATTATGATTATATTTTATATAATATAAACATGTTTCATTTTGTTCTCTTTGCTTGACCTTACCCTGCTCCAACCTATGTTCCAGAACGAAACCATAGCAATCTGCTAAAAGCCACTAACATGATCCCATCACATTTCTTTGTTAACTCTTCAATGGCTCCTATTGTCCTTTGAGAGAAATGCAAATTCTCCAACATGACTCTCAAGTTCAGATTGTCTAGTCTGTTATTTTCCTCTCCAATCAGCACAGATACTCCTGTACCTTTCATGTCCTACACTCCTGTCCAATCATGGCATCTCAAAAATACACTGCTTCCTTCTGCCTACGATTTTGGTGCATGCCTTTCTGTGCAGAAAGTATCAGTGCCTGCCATGGGGCCATGTCTTCCTCTCTATTTCCCAGGCCCTGTTGATCTAGGAAGGTTGGGTGAATAATTTTTGCCTGTGACATGTGATGGGTCATCTCCAGTCCAAGAACAGGTGAACAGGTGTGAGACTCCTCAGCATCAGACTGAGTCCCATACTCCTCAGTCTCCTCTCTCCTTCTATGCACTTACAAGTGAAGTACGAAATGGAAGCAGCCTGGTCCCAGAGTTACCAGGTGGAGGATAGCTATGCAGGAGAGCTGACTCCACCCTTAACTCAGTAGGAGTGAAAAATCACTCTTCAGCCTGTTAAAGTCACTGAGACTTGGGGGAGTTGCTTACTGCAAACACATTTAATGATCTCTTGGCCTACAAAATGTTCTCACCATGTTTCCACCCTCACCTCATCAATCAACAATCTCACTGCTGTGACTCAAAATATCTGATGACCAAAACTTAGAGGAAGGAGGATTTGTTTGCTTATGGACTTGGAGATTTCAATGTGTGTGTGTGTGTGTGTGTGTGTGTGTGTGTGTGTGTGTGTGACATTTTATTCCTACTGTGAAGCAGGAGCTGGGGCTACGGGTCCTTAGGGCATGCTAGTAAGGAGCAGAGAGAGAACAAAAGGTCAGAGAGAGAGAGAGAGAGAGAGAGAGAGAGAGAGAGGAGAGAAACCAATTGCTACAGCAGGTTGGAGCCAGGAGACACACACACACATACACACACACACACACACACACACACACTATACTAGGCCACGCCCCCAGAAATCCACCACTAAGCATGGCTACCTCCAGAACATGAGGTCAGAGGGCATTTTACTTTTAAACCATAACAACCACTATCCATTTTCACCTCCCATTCCTCTTTAAATCTCAGTATAACTCTTTCTCCAAAACTCCTTTTCTTTCTCAACAGATATTTCTGCAATAAATTCACTCATATTTCATTATAATTTTTCAAAATTCTTTGTCCTAAGTGGACTATAAGCTCCACAAGTACAGGAACTAAGTTTAATTTTTTTCAGCTGTATTCCCGGTACCAAAATGGCATGTGACATAAAACAAGTGTTTGATTAGTACTGGAGAATGAATGAGCCAACAGGGGTGTTTTTAGTTATTGTAAATATCAATATGATTGTGCTCACTTGGACAAGAAAGTTTTATGGGGTATCAGAGAGACTGAATATGCAAAGGGACAGTGGCCAAACCAATTTTGATCTACAAGCAGAGCATTCGATCCAGAAAGGCAACCCATTGTCTACAGAGAATAGCCCAAGAAGCCAGCCAGTTTATAAGTCAAACCTGTAAGAAGTCAGGTCACTAGCAACTTGTCCAGAAAGCTAGACAACAACTCCCAAAACAACTGACCTCAAATAACTAGGAGTTGGTTAACAACCGACAGCTTCTTCAATTTTTGTCTCCACTTTCAACTTGAGACCAAAGAAAGCCAAATACCAAGCATTGTAGCAAGATCTGAAGAAGAAGAGCAGATGCAAACCAGATTCATCTGCTGGTGGTTTGTGTAGAACTTGGGCAACAGCATCAGCATCAACTGGGAACTTGTTCAGGATGCAAATTCTCAGGTCCTATCCCACATCTACTGAATCGTAAACCCTGGAGTGAGACCCAGCAGCCTGTCTTAACCAGCCCTCCAGTGCCACCCGTGCTAGTTTGAGAACCACAACAGTGTAATCAGATCTGAATTACTTGTTGTCCCAAAAGCATTTTTTCTCAGGGTCCTATTATTAAGTGGCCCCAGAAGATTCCGTCCCCATGAGAAGTTTCTTCCAGTCTGTTATTTTCCCAGTTACCGCTCCCAAGAGCCAGACAAGCCCCATCTGAACAGTAGGGAAGGCACATGCCTTCCTCTGGAATCCATGCCTTTTGCATAACACAGCACCCCCCTCCCCCCAAAACATGCCGCATGCATTTCTTTTCCTTCTTTTTCTTTGCCACCTGGTATTATGATCTGTTAGAAGACAAACACCAATTTTGGCTGTGCCTCGTTACTAACTGTTCCTAAGAACCAGCCAAATTATTCTTATGGCATGGCTTTCTTCCTACTGAATGCTGCTTTATATTTTTAGACATTTCTGAGTACTGGTCTAACATGTGGCAATGGATAGCCTCTGAACTGGAATCTTATTTTATAGAAACCAGAAAAATCTGAGCACAGGTTCATAATAGCAGTTCCCAATACTTAGAGACTTTTCCCCAGGCTCAAATAGATTAGATGCCAGTACTTGGGTTGAGATTTACTATATAACACAGTAGACTAAAAAGATAAAAGGGGAATTTTTACTTTTAAGATTTCAATTTCTGAGTTAAAACTTCCTGATTTAGAAGCCTTATTTTTTTCTCCTGGGATACTAAACACATTATTTTTTTTTAAGAAGCATCGCACTGGTTTCAGATGGATCTAGCAACTGAAAACTCTAAAGCTTAAACAATCTTGGGATTCAACTTTGTAAAAAGGATACAAATTAAGTACAAACGAGGGAAATCAAAAAACGTGACAATATACAAAATTTTAAATACTTACAACTATGAGTAGTATCATAAGCTCTATGGGAAAATAATGTCAAAATCAAAAATACAAAAACAAATAAAAATAACTTAAAGTACTGGTATATCTCCATAGTAGCTTCCTTCCACATCTTTGAATGCATACTTTTGAGCATTGCTCTATAAGACAAAGATATTATAATACCAAATACAAGACCAAGAATCTTTTCTCTAACCTGGGTAATCAGATTTTAAATTGACAGTGTAATAGATTCTTTCAGCAAGTACACACGTCATATAAGGTTTTGTTGCTGGTGGTGGTGGATTTCTTTTTTGAATTATTATTAATTTTTATTAGTCTATTGCAGTCAGACGACTTAATGGAGTATAAGATGGTAGAGGTTTTTGGATGGTTGATCACATTTGAGAAGGTTTCCATCAAATTTCCATCACTATGAGCTTTACAATTTGAAAGAATTCTCCATCACCTGGCCTCAGACCACATAGGTTTTAGACTATCCTCCCTCACATCTCACATAGCTAGAGCCCAGCTACTAATAGAGACCTGCTCGTTTCTGTAAGCCAGGAGAGCTGTGAAGGGGCGGCAGGGGTGGTAGGGGTCCTAGAAGCCACGTTTCTCCATGAGGATAGACAGCTGTAACTGAACAGTGAAGTACACAGGCGTATACAGAGTCCAAACTGAATCAGTACGTTCCACTAAATCCCAAATACGTGTCTCTGATTCAACTTCCCCTTAGATGGTTCCCCCAAATGCCCATCCATATACGGAAAGACAGGACCTGGGATGTAGCTTAGTTTCAGGGTGCTTGCCTAGTCTGTGCAAAGGCCTAGGTTCGATCCCCAGCACCACAAAAGTAAAAACCAAAGAGGGAGCGGGGAAGATACTATGGAAGAGAAGTTGGGATAAAGAGAGGCTAAAATACCTGATATTCCCCAATTTTACAGGGTCTGACCACGTGAACATCCGCTAACAAGGGACCCTGAAGCTTAACTGGCTCAGAAAATGGACCTCTGGTCAAGATGGAAGCACTCTGGAGTCCTGATGTGCCTGGCAGGTGAAGGTACTTTCTGTGCCTTTAATTGAAAAGGGGAGAGAAAGGGAGACCAGAAGTAGACAGAAGAGAAGATGCTGAGAAAACACTAGTGGCCTGAGGGTAGAGTGTGCAATGGAAGGAAAAGCACGTTGAGGAACGGGAGCGTTTTTAGGAAGGCAAACACACTCTCTGGTGCCTCTCTAGCTGGCCTGCGACACCAGTGCCAAGCAAATTTGTCATAAATGATTAACTTCTGGAAGAACAAATCATTTGACCTCTGCAGCTGAACAAACACAGAGGCGGTGACTAACAGAGCCCAGGGCAGTGCTTCAGCCTCACTGAGCACTTTCATAACAGTCCTGCCATTTGGTGACACGGGAGCCTCGGGGAAGCTTAGGTAATGGTACCTCTCCAGCTCCAGAAAAAGAATTCCCTGGGCCTGGGCTGTGGCTGCTGCAGTCAACCCATGGTACCAGAATGGCTTCAGATATCAAAGGTTGCTTTCTCTGCGCTGAGCGTGGCCCGGGGGCTCTGAAAAGGAGAGTTTGATCTATGAAAAAGATCCCCAATTCTGTGATGCCAACAAAGAAACCAACCGAGTGACGGCAGCAGACCATTCACAGAGCCGTCCAGCGACCTCAGGCGCGGGTTTCAGGTGACTGTGCTGCTCTGCGAAGCCTCAGCCACCAAAAAATTATTCAAAATAGCTTTTAGCTAGAAGACTTCATAGAGAGACAGAATGCAAATGTGCGGCCACTTTAATCCCTGGGCTCCTAGTTACAGCTGCTTTCTACCCCTGTCCCCAGGGAATTCTTGTTTCATTCAAAGTTTAGGGAGGACTTCAACAAATAAAACGCAAATGAGAATGGACAAAATTAATTAGAAACAAAGATCAGAATTCCTTTCCATTAACCCCTTCAAAACCACCATGCCCCCAAAGGAAAACACGAAGCAATTGAGTACACTCAAATTAAAATGCAATTTGTCATTTGTTTCCTTTGCCCATGACATTGCTGAACCCAAATTAACAAATCCAGTCAGCCTAGAGATCAGGCCTTAAAGCACATTTTCCCCTAGGGCAGAAGATCAGAATTCCTTTTGGACGCTTGTGCCTTACCTGCGGTTACCTAACGGCGTTTTCCTCTTGGAATCTGGGAAGCAAGCAGAGACGGGCGGTGTACCAACACCTCTGACAGATTGCCGATCTCTTTAGACGCCGTATCAAGCACGTGGCGATGCTTGCGGCATGTAAAATAATTATTATAGCATATAGTTTTTAACTATACCCATATGGACACAAACTCATGGTTGCCTGTGAAAACTTCAGTTAAAAGTCCCTGCTCTAACTTAACTTTTCAAAAGATGAACAAAAAGAAATAACTTAGTAACCACCGTTCTAAAAATGTATTTGCCTTTTGTTGTTTTAGGTGGTTTTTGTTTTGTTTTAGAACTGGGGATTAAACCCAGAAGCATTCTACTTACACCTTCAGCCTTTTAAAATAATAATTTTTTTTAATGAGATCTCACTAAGTTACTGAAGCTAGCCTCAAACTTGTGACCATCCTCTCTCTGCTCCAAGTACTGAGATTACAGGCATGCATGCCACCTGATCATGTATTTGCCTTTAAAGCATTTTTACTATGTCATTTATATGGTGTGTGTGTGTGTGTGTGTGTGTGTGTGTGTGTGTGTGTGTGATTGAGGATTGAATCCAGGGCCTCACCCTTATATTTTATCGTTGAGCTACATCCCCAGCCCTTTTTATTTTTTAATTTGAGCCAGGGTCTCCAATGAATATATTTGTGTATAAATTTACTTACATACTTGAGTATTTCATCTACTTATTTATTTTTGTAGTGCTGGGTATCAAACACAGAGCCTTGTGCATGTCAGGCAAGCCACTCTACCACGGAGCTACACCCTCAGCCGGATATGCAAATATTTACTTAGATAACTCCTTGATAGAGAATCACTGGATCAAAATGACTTAATTATGATCATTTGCTCTTCAAAAGACTCAGTTTACACTCTGATCAATAGTTCAAATGAGCCCTTCTAGATCACTTTCCACAAATGATAAACTGTAGCTATAACTTGTACTCTGCCGATAGTAGCAAGGTTAAGCATTTTTCTTTCCTTGTTTTCTATTTTTCTTTTTACCCCAATACTCCCATTTCCAGTTTTACTTTTAAACTGGCAATGGTTTCGTTCTCTTGTGATGGTTTCTGGCTACATGGAATTCCCCAATAAGACATCTTCTGGGCTTCTCACCACCCAGGTACCAGAGGGCACCTGTCACATCCGTTTCCCATGGATATCAACCAATGCACCTCCCTGATCCATATGGAGCCACTACAAAGAAGGTTCCAGCCTCATTCCTGGTATATGAAGGGAGCCTGGATACCCAGGATCTTTAGTACATGTTTAAAAGTGACTCAAGGCCCTGGGCCTCCATCCCAACAGCCTTCAGACACCCAGAAACAGGGGCTGGATGCCATGTGCGGAGGCTCCACGTGACTCAGAGAGCACAGCTGTGTCTTCACTGTCCCTTTAAAACTCCAACGCCTCTAATAAATGTATTGTCTTCCCCTTGAGGAGCACAAGGAATAATTGTAGGCTTTTAAAATCCTCCCAACTGGGAAATAACCTCAGCCTCAGCGTCAACTAAATTTCAAAATCTCTTCTTTGCTGCGTATGGATCTAAGCTAGGTTGAGAGAGATGGAAAGTTCCATGACTAATAAGTAACCATGCTCTGAGGCCAGCAAAGTCAACCAGACTCCTCATTCTCTAAATCGGGGTGTACATACCTCTGGCACTGCATACACGCACACAGTCATGTTCTACTATAATGTTTTACATGTGTATTCCTAGCGAGGCTGTGACCTCCTGGGCAGGGATCATGCCAGGCACCCTCACATTCACAGCACACAAGCGCAGAGCCCAGCATGAGGAGGTGCTAGTGTGTAACACTGGTAAAATATTGAAGTGATTGATACTGCTCTGGGGCTATTTGGCTACTATATCTTAATCACTGCAAGACAGAAAGATGAATAAATACATAAACAACAAAAAACTCAAAGAGAATATTCTCAAAGCTAGCATAGAGGAATACTGCATGCCTCTCAACTCCCCCTAAACCTCATTGGGCAGGAAACAAATGCCGCCTGGGGAACCAGGGTGCCGGAGCCAGCCGGCAGAAGTACGGGTTCTGAAGAGAGGCGTGAGGATGAAGAATTTTTAATTCTAACGTGGGGGAGCCGCCAGCCTACTATCTCTACTGGTCAACCCCTGTTTCTGGGTCAATATTTCCTACTGGTCGACGACTATGCCTGGGTCAGTATTCTCTATTGCGCCGACGCTCCTGGCCGACGCCTACTTCTGGGTCAATCTCATGTCTATTGCACCGACGCCGACGCTGGGTTTGTTTTTCCAGAGGTACTTATACACAGTTACAGGTCAATCAACATTCTCGTGCTACCACCACCGGAATACAATACAGACCAAGCCAAAGCACATACATCACAGGTAGATTAATCAATAACTTCGTGCCATCACCACCTGATCTTCTCCCCAAACCTTGCTGACTCTGGACGAAGGACAGTCAGCTGAGTCAGAGAGACTCTAATTTGGGGAAAGCCCTAATGGCTCCCCACACCAGGGGAGTGGACATGTCAATCCATTCAAAATCTGAAACCACAAAAGTAAATAACTTTCTTTGGGGCCTGCAGTTTGGGAAACACAGGTTCAGCCAGTTCTGGATCAATGTTCCAAGGAAGACAGGAAAAGTAGGAGCTGATCTGAGCATTGAATGCTGGAAAGGAGCAGGGGCTGCGTGACTGACAGAAGACAAGGAAAAGAAGCAGAGCAGAAGCATGAATATTTTTGGAAATACCTGTAAAACAAGATTCGCATCTCAATCCTCTGGACAAATCTCGGGTCACTCCAACTTCCTGCAAGCAAAGGATGGGGGTGACCAAAGTTCATATACCAAGCAGCAGCTGGCGTCATGCATAGGCCCTGTTTCTTCCTGACTCTGTTGTAAAAGTTCTTTCTATGTTGCTTTCACCAGAATTTCTTTTTTATTTTCACAAAAAATCAGCTGTATTGGCAAACGGTGCAAACAGTGTTTTGGGGGAGGGAGTTTTTTTTTGTTTTTGCTCCTACTGTATAGTGTATAGTTGAGTATAGTGTGTGTGTGTGTGTGTGTGTGTGTGTGTGTGTGTGTGCGCCTATATGTTGTATTTTTTAAGGTTTGTAGTTCATTGCTTTTTAATGTATCCATTAGGCGGTGAAATTATCAACATCAAGTTTTAGAATATTTTCATCACTCCAAAAGGAAATTCAGACTCATTAGCAGTAATTCCCTGTATTTCCAATCCCCGCCCTCAGCAATATTTCTTGGTTTTTGTTTTGTTTTGTTTGAGAGCTGGTTGTTAAACTTTCCTAGCACACCACATCTGTTCCTATAACAGTGAATTTTCTCCTCCTCACTTTTTTTAAGGGCCAGGAAGCCTTCTAAAACCCAAGGCTTCATATCACAAAGATTTATATATCTTTAAAAAGAGGTTATTTCAGTTTTCACTTAATTCAATTTATCCCACAGGATGAGATGAAAAATGCCATGCATTGAGGAGAGGATCAGAAGCTAATAAATCTTTTAAAAGGCTAGATCACTTTCTGCTGGATTAGTATATGGGATTTACTTCTGCGTGAGACAATGGGCTCTTGTCTATTTTTAGATTAGATCAGGCATTTCCTAGGACCCACAGGAGGCCCTGGCTTCTCTTATTACTGAGCACACATGCAGAGATCAGAGATTTTTGTGAAAGGGAAAAAGAAAAAGGCAAGAGAAAGAATTGCTACTTTGCCTTTCTGGTCAATGATGTAGCTCCATCAGAAAACAAAATATAATGCCCAAGCATTTCCTGAAAGCTCTCCAGAAACATTTATCAAAAGATTATATATATATATATATACACATTCCCATAAGCATATGAGTACACTTGCACTATAAAGTAATTTGTTAATCACCTAATGACCTTGCAATCCCCTGGAGGTGGGCTCCTTGGTACTGACCAAGTATTACTCATCTATCTAATGCTTGCTGATTTAACTTATTTCTAAATCTTTTATATTAGCAAGCAGAGAATGCTGGGTTGTTCTCTAAAGTAGGGATGCTATGTCTTGTTATTCAAAATGTGTTCCACAGGCCAGTGGCATCTGCACTGCCTGGGAGCTTAAAAGAAACGCAGAGCCTCAGGCCCCAGCCAGCTCTATAAAACCCCATCTGTGTTTTATCAACAAGTCCAGTCGATTCATGCGTGCATTCGTGTTTGAGAAGCAACGGACTAAAATCAGTGGAGGAGCCTCTAATGGGCCTCTGCTCTCACCTCATTCTGCGTGCAGAGGAGGGAGTCACTAATTTATTTGGAATCTGTATTCATTAGCATGTTTACAGCTATAACCTAAAGACTCAACCATGCAACTTAGAGAAAGAAAGATTTATTGGCTCCCAGGTTTGGGTTCAGTCCATGTGAGGCTGGGAACCACGGATCTCAGGGCATGGAGCGGGAAGTAGGGAGGGAGGGCACGTGGGCTGCGCTCCTCACATCATGGAGGCTGGCGGCAAAGAGAGAGAGCAAGGGAGGAACCACATTTAATCCCCAAGGGTGCACCCCAGGGCCCACCTCCAGCCACACCCTACCAACCTAGGCCACCACCCAGATAAATCCATTAAAATGGAGTCATCCACTGCTACAATTACAACCCTCCTAACTATTTCATCAACCCCAAACACCAATCTGAGCTCTCTGAGAGACCACTCTCTAACAGAATTGATCCCAATAATCCCAGTCAGAGTTTCTATGCCTTGGGAGTCCCCACTTCATTTAAAGCAACTTTAGATAACACAAGAGACGAATCCACTACCTAGATTGGCACCCTAATAACTACAGAAAAGCAAATGACCCATCCACACAGATCATGGAAAGTTTTTCTCAAAATTATGGACTTTTCTTATAAAAGTAGTTTATGCTCACTACAGGAAATCTGGAAAATCATGGAAAAAATTAGATTACTTGACTTTCCACTCTATTAAACATTTAATATTTTGGAGAGTATGCAATGCATTGCATACACTGTTTCCTTTGCTATTTTTTATTTTACATAAATGAGGACATAAAATATAGTGTGTGTGTGTGTGTGTGTGTGTGTGTGTGTGTGTGTGTTACTGGGGGTAGAACCCAAAGACATTTATTAACTTTTAATTGGTGCTGGCAATTAAACCCAGGAACATTCTACCTCTAAGCTACACCCCCAGCTCTTTTTATTTTTTATTTTGTTCATTTGTTTGTGGTACTGGGGATTGAACCCAGAGGCATTCTACCTCTAGAATACTCCTAGCCTTATCTTACTTTTTATTTTGAAACAGGGTCTCACTGCGGTGTGGGGGTCTCACAAGGTTCCTGAGGCTGGCCACAAACCTGCAATCCTCATGTCTCAGCCTCCCAAATACTGAGATTACAGGCATACACCACTGTGCCCCACTTATCTGTTTTATTTATTTATTTTTGAAACATGGTCTCGCTAATTTTCAGAGAACGTCACTGAGTGGCTGTAGCAGGCCTTGAACCAGCAATTCTCCTGTCTCAGCCTCTCAAGGACAGACATGCGCCATCCTGCCTGGCTATTTGTTTTTTAGACCCTTATAAAAACATTATGATTAAGGTCCTTGTGTATGTCACCAAACCAGGCCCTTGAATAGACCCATCAGTGAAATGATGACTTTTGCAAAAGAGTTTATTTGCCAAGCACGGAGACGGGAAAAGCTGTCTCAAATCTGCTGCCCCAAGCACAGGGATCAGGGGTACTAACGGCATAGCGAGGCCGGGTGGTCTGAGGAATAAAGAAAGGTGGATGCGGGTAAGAAAAAGTAACGCCGGACGTGGCGGCGCACGCTTGTAATCCCAGCGCTTGGGAGGCAGAGACAGGAGGATCGCGCTGGTTCGGAGCCAGCCTCGCTGGCTTAAGAGACCCTGTTTCCACATAAAGTTAAAAAATAGGTCTGGGAGTGTAGCCCGTGGGAGTATAGCCTGGAGGTAGAAGGGCTTCCAGGAACCCCAGTACCACCAAAAAAAAAAAAAAAAAAAAAAAAAGTAAAGTAATTTGTGGTCCCTGCACATGTAATCAACCTTCGTGCCTCTTCACAGAACATAAGTTAGGAAATCGGTGGCCTTACCACGAGCGGAGAACAGGTCCCCTCACTTGTATTTGGTTGGTGGTTTCAGCCTACTTGATCTCCCTCCATATTCCTGAAAAGCACCTGGGGCAAGCCTTCCCTCAAGACCCAGTCCAGGGGCGTCACCTGTAGCAAAGCTTGCAGGAGTATATTGCTGGGCTGGGACCTCAGAAACTGGCGAGAGCAGCAAGTAAGAAGCAAGAGAAGCCAGGGACTTTGGTCAGGTCTCCCTCAGCTTCCTGCGTGAATCTTTCTTTGGATTTCTGATTAATTGTATTTTTTCCGTATAGACTTGTAGAAGTGCACTTGCTGAGTCAGCATGAACGTCACAGGTTTTTTTTCCTTGTTGTTTTGTTTGTTTTGATTGATGGTACTAATTGCACCTATTTGAAATACAGTGTGTTTCTGTTGTTGTTATTGTTGCTTTTGTTTCTGTTTTTGCCTTGCGGTACTGGAGATAGAACCCAGGGACACTCTGCCTCTGAGCTCCAGCCCTAGACCTATTTTATTTTTTATTTTGAAGCAAGGTCTAAGTTGCAGAGGACCTCACTAAGTTGCTGAGTCTGGTAGCAAACTTGTGATTCTCCTGTCTCAGCCTTCCAAAAACTGGGATTACAGACATGCACCACCACTCTTGGCTTCAATGCGATGTTTTGATGCCTGTAGACACACTACTTAATGATCAAATCAGGGCAATTAACATGTCCATCACCTTCACCTTGAATGCAGGAGATTGCTATGTAATTCTGTAATTTTAGAAATTGCTTGGCAGGGAATGCCTGCCTATTCTCACTCCCAGCTGGAGCGCCACACCCTGAAGTCCCACCCTTCTCTGCTTTCCCTTGTCTCCGTGACAATTACCATTGTCTTGTTTTAATTTGCATTACTTTGATAACCCTTTGCTTGCTGCCATTTTTATTTCTTCTGTGACTCCCCATGGTCTGTTTAATTGTTAGAGTGCTACTACTATCAGACGTCCTGATACATGCACATTTCTACTCTCTATCTTCTCATTCTGTCTCTTAAATTACCATCAGCCACTGGATTATTACTGTTATTATTTGAGAGTGAAGAATAAAGGGGGAGGGAGGGGAAGGAGCTCTACCACGGACCTAAACTCCAACCCTTTTTATTTTTTCTTTTGATCCAGAGTCTTGCTTCACCCAGGTTAGTCTAGAACTTGTGATCCTCCAGTCTCAACTTCCGGAGTAGCTGCGATCACAGGGTGGCAGCATCATGCTCCCACCCTACCTAATTTTTTAAAATAATATACAGTTTTTAGTTTTTAATTGGATAAAGTGAAACATAGAGCTCTCCTTGTGATTTCTTCTGTACTCTTTCTGATTAGAAGCATCCCTCATCTTAAGAAGGATCTAATTATATATTTTTCCAGAATAAATAATAAATAAGACAAAATAACAGTGCTGATAGCAAATGGTTTTCTCTCATTCAAACATAGTGCTGGCTTTACCTGTATCCATTCCTAAATAATTCACTCCTCCTCTTCTCTTTTTTTCAGGGTTGGGGGATACAGGGTTTGAACTCCGGGTGTATGTGTGTGGGGAGGGATACTTTCGTTACTGGAAATTGAACCCAGGGGCATTCTACCTCTGAACTACACCTCCAGCCCTTTTAATTTTTGTTTTGAGACAGGGTCTCACTAGAGACGATTGCTAAGTTGCTGAGGTTGTCATCCTGCCTTTGCCTTCCAAGTACCATGTCTACCTATTTCTATTCTTTTATTTTGAGATAGTCTTCCTAAATTACAGTCTAGCCTCAAAGTTGTGTTTTTTTTCTGCCTCAACCTCCTAAGTCACTGGAATTCTTGGTGTGTGCTACGATGCCCAGCTATTGGTTTTTATACCTGATAAGTTGGGTCTCTCCCCGACGTGATCTCACAGAGGAAACCCGGAAGCCAGAAGCTGAGATATCGCGAGATTCCAGGTGCCTCGAGACTCCAAACATCGCGATGCTACAGCTATCCCGAGAGAATCAGCATGCCTATAAAACAGTGATGCCGAGGGGCGTGGTGGTGCAGGCTTGTAATCCCCGCCCGTGGGAGGCGGAGATGGGAGGGCTCGTAGTCAGCTGCGCTGGCTTAAGAGACCCTGTTTCCAAATAAATAAAAAATATAAAATAGGTCTGGGAGTGTAGCCCAGAGGTAGAAGGGCTTCCAGGAACCCCAGTACCACACACACACACACAAAAAGCGGTGCCTCCGATCCCCCACGTGACTCAGCGCAACTCTCCAGACGCATGGCCCATTGGCCCCTTTCCCCCTGCGGCTGAGTCTCCAGAGGGTACTAGGGTTGAGGCCTAAAAACTGTGGTCTCTGATAACCCAGTTGGTGTTTTTATCTCCCTCCTAAACCCCCTAACTCTATTTTCAACTATTCAATACCTCCAAGCTATAACCCCAGCTTTTTTAATCTTTTCTTTTCTTTTTCTTTTGGTGGTACTGGGGTTCCTGGAAGCCCTTCTACCTCTGGGCTACACTCCCAGACCTATTTTATATTTTTGAAACAGGGTCTCTTATGCCAGCGCGGCTGGCTTCGAACCTGCGTGATCCTCCTGTCTCCTCCTCCCAAGGGTGGGGATTACAAGCGTGCGCCACCACGCCCGGCTCTAATCTTTTATTTTGATACAGGCTCTCACTAGGTTGCTGAGGGCCTCGCTAAGTTGCTGAGGCTGGTCTCAAACTTGTGATCGTCCAGCCTCAGCCTCCCAAGTACTGGTATTACAGACTGGGACCACCATGCTCAGCTTATTTTTTTATTTTTGTGATTGCATAGATAGAGAATGTCCCTCAAGGAGCTCGTGTATTATGCTCAGGGTGAAGTGATAAGGGTTGTAGTCTCATCGGTGGATAAATTCATTGTGAGGGGTTTATCTGGGTGGACACTGGGTGGCGGTGCATGGTTGGAGTAAGCGGGTCCCTGGGGTGCGGTCTTGGAGACTGTGCTTGTTTCTTTGATCCCTTTTGCTTGCTCAACCCTCTGAGGCAGGGCAGAGAACCCAAGAACAGAAAAAAATTAAAGCCGCCATCTGCATCTCCTTTCCTGTGAGGTCGGTGGAGGTAAACAGGATGGTGAGAGCCTGGTGGGCTCCAAGAAACAGGCCCCTGACAACTCACGGATAATCATTCAAGTTAAGGATCAGAATTGTGCAAGAGTCATTGGTTCCCCAAAACCCAATCCTGACCAATCATAAAAGAAGAGCTAGGAAACCTCAGGAAGTTTTAAAAGCCCAGACTCCAAGGGCTTCACAGTCACTCTCTTTACAAGACCTCCGCCCTTTGGGGATGGCTGCTCTATCCTTTCCTAGACTTAAAATAAACTTTCCTATCTCTATACCCTTCCCTAGTCTTTGTCCAGGAGAAGTCCACTGGACAAGGGCCCTAAGAAGAGGAGGCCCCTGTTTCACGGCCATGAAGCCTATGCTCTGCCTTTCTGCGCTTCCCACGGCCACCATGTCCTGAGCCCCACAGTCCCCAGCCTCACGTGGACTGAACCCCAAATCCCCAAGGAAACTGTGAACGAGTAAACCTTCCTTCCTCTAAGTTGCATGGTCAGTCCTAGATTATAGCAGCAAGATTCTAAGACGGTGGGATTTCCGGTCTGTGTTCAAGTTCAAACTAACTTCATTTGTTTATCATGATGTTTCTTCTTTCGTCATTAATAATTTTCTAAAACATTCTAAGGACTCCATCAGCTGAACCGCCTCACTGAGCCGTCAGTCCTTGCTTCCATATTTTATGATCGTAGTTTTCATAGCCTTAAAAACCCTGCCTAGCCAGGCTTGGTGGCACACGCTTGTAATCCCCATGCTTGGGAGGCAGAGACAGGAGGATCGCGCTGGTTCAGAGCCAGCCTTGCTGGCTTAAGAGACCCTGTTTCCAAATAAAAAATATATATAAAATAGGTCTGGGAGTGTAGCCCGGAGGTAGAAGGGTTTCCAGGAACCCCAGTACCACCAAAAACAAACAAAACAAAAAAACCCTGCCTGGGTCAGTTGTTAGAAACCAACTTTTTCCTTTATTACTTTATTTTCCAACTTTGACCCCTTACAGAATAAATCTACTTTCCAACCCAAGAGCTGACAGGAAAGTGCATATTTTTGTTACTTTAGTGCCCAGCATTAGATGTTAATAGAAGCAGCACCTTGTGCCATTCCGTAAACTTCCCAAATAGCCTGGCCTGCCCAGAGAGAAAGCAGCGAGGGACCTCGCACTTGGGTGTTGAGTCCAAAGTCACAAAATCCTGCCATGCCAGCAATGCCTACTCTTAATTTCTTATTGATATATCTGACAATATATATCATTAGCTCATGGGGACATTAAAAAGACAATTTTAAAGATCTGTTTACCTTTATGGCTATTTTTTACAGTTGGTTTTGTTTTGTTTTGTACTAAGAATTAAACCTAGGGGCATTCTACCTCCACACTACATACTCAGCCCTTTTGTAAATTTTTAATTATTTAATTTAATTTTTTATTTTATGTTATCTTTGTGTTACTGGGGATGAAACCCAGAGGCATTCTACCTCTGAGCTACACCCTCAGCCCATTTATTTATTTATTTATTTATTTATTTATTTATTTATTATTTAGTTACTTAGTTATTTGGAAACAGGGTCTCACTAAGTTGCTGAGAGCCTCACTAAGTTGCTGAGAGCCTCACTAAGTAGCTGAGGCTGGCTTCAAACCTGTGTGATCCTCCTGTCTCAGCCTCCCAAGCGCGGGAATTACAAGCGTGCGCCACCACACCTGGCCGCAGCCCTAATTTTTATTCTTTATTTTGAAACAGTATCTCACTGAGTTGCTGAGGATGCTGAGGCTGGCCTCACACTTGTGATCCTCCTGTCTCAGCCTAGGAAGAACAGAGCTTGCAGGTATGTGTCACCATACCCAGCTCGTGGTTTACATTGTGAAGGTCAAAGCATCCTATACTTTCTTGAAGAAAGCCTTTCCTTTTGCATTTGACTCATCTCACATTGACTCACTTGTTAAATTTTTTTAGAACAGTTGCTCTTAAGCAAACCACTGGGAGAGAGAGAGAGAGTATGTTAGGAGCATGCCCTCCGGTTTCTGACAAAACGTATTCTCTAAGAACATCAAGACCCATGTCTCATAAGAGTTCTTAGACCGGCTAGGTGGGATTGTGCGTGGAAGCATCTTAACCCATGCTCAGTACAAGACAAATACTTACTAAATGCCAGCTTAAGAACTGAACCCATACGCGCTGTGCCACGCAGTCTTGGCAGGTGATCTTAGTTGACTCCTGCTTTGCTGAGAAGATAAAGATTTCAATCCACCCTTTCCTTCCGTTCATCCTGGACTCTGGCTCTTTTATTTCCTCCTACCTTCTCAAGGAAAGACATGTCTCTTCTCTCCAAGGCTATCCCTATATGTTGACCCCTTCCTTCCTCCCTTCTTTCTTCTCCCCCTCCCTGAATCTTGGCTCAGTTTTCTATTCTCTCAGATCAGCAGTTCTCCACATTGCCAGGCCACGCATGGTGACACACGCCTATAATCCCAGCACTTGGCAGGCTGAGACAGGAGGATCGCAGGTTCGAGGACAGCCTCGGCACGTAGTGAAACCCTCATCAATCTAGCAACACTGGGTTCCAAATAAAAAGAAAATAGGGATGAAGGTGTAGCTTGGAGTTAGAATGCTCTGGCTTCCATCCCTAGTAACACACACACACACACACACACACACACACACACACAATCTTCTCATGGTTTCATTCACTTGGTTGAGCACTTTGAGCTCACTCTTGCAGTCACACACTGTCTGGGAGGTAGAATCTGAGGGCTAGATGGCAAAGGAGACTCCAAGCCTGGTGTGATGGCACATGCCTGTATTCCCAGTACTTGGGATGCTGAGTCAGGAGGGTCACAGGTTCAAGGCCAGCCACAGCCACTCCGCAAGCAGAATACACAGAGTACTCTCCTGGATACTCTGAATATACCCCAGAGTAGAATGCCCCTGGGTTAATCTCCAGGTCCACAACAACAACAATAACAACAACAACAAAAAGATGAAGAATTCCTCTTGGAGGTAGTTACTCATAACTGGCAAGCTGGTGTTGGCGAGTGGGTCTGTCAAGCTTCTTCACAGCGCTGCTGCCCTGTTCTCACTGCACGGCGGCTGGTATTCCCTCCGAGCGAGCTATCCAAGAAACAATTCAGGAGTTTTAATGCTTTGAACCAGATCTAGTAGTCACACGCTGTGATTTCCTGTTTTCCATTAGTCACAGACACTGCCCCTGATTCAACATGTAAGCACAAAACCGAATTACGAAACACTTGAGGCCATGATCAGGGGTCACACAGAGCTGGCTACCTTGGCAAACAGTTCGTTCTCTCTCCCTCTCTCTCTCCTGTTTTCACAGGGCTTTCAGAGGTGGTCCATCACGACCACTGCTTCCCGTTCTCCACTGTCTCCCACAGAGTTCCCAGAGGCAAACTCTTGAGATGGACTCCAAGTATCCAGAAGAAGAATTCATTGAAAAGATAATGTTGGGAGGGCTGGAGAACCAGGAGCAATAAACAAAACCAGGTCACAGAATCGGACTAAAGAAAAGGCAATTCCCATGGCCGACTGCTGTCACCATGTCCCTCTGAGGGAACTACTTCCATTATTGCTACACCCAACCCAAATACTGTGTGTGTGTGTGTGATGTGTGGTGTGTGTGTGTGTGTGTGTGTGTGTGGTACTGGGGCTGAACCCAGGGGCTTTTCTACCTCCGGGTTATACTCCCAGACCTATTTTATATTTTATTTGGAATCAGGGTCTCACTAAGTTGCTGAGAGCCTCACTAAGTGGCTGAGGCTGGCTTCGGACCTGTGCGGTCCTCCTGTCTCAGCCTCCCAAGCGCGGGGATTACAAGTGTGCGTCACCCCGCCCAGTGAGGGGTCTTCTTTTAAAGGAAACTTTGTAAATGGTAAACTTGAGGGGCGGGGGTTCTGCCTAATGATTGGAATCCTTTGATCGTGGAGCCCAGAGCAGGTGGCAGGGGTCTGGTTCTTAGACTCTTCAAGCTGACGTTATCTAGTTGATGGATAGCACTCAGACTGTACCTGTATCATTGGGCCTTGAACAATATCTTTCTCTGACATTTTTTGATCAGCCTGAACTAGAATGTTTGCACAATTCACTGAGCATATAGTGGTCTGAAATGTATTGGACAGACCCTCAGGGTAAGATAAGACCATCATGGAGCTTCTAGATTTAAATCTGCATTTTTCTCTTTCCCTTTTTATCTCCTATTGCTGTGTGTGTGTGTGTGTGTGTGTGTGTGTGTGTGTGTGTGTGTGTGTGTGTGTGTGTGTTCCTGGGGATTAAACCCAGAGGCATTCTACCACCGAGCTACACCTCTACCCCATTAAGTTTTTATTTTTTAAACAAGGTTCATTAAGTTGAGGATGGCCTCACTAAGTTGCTGCAGCTGACCACAAACCTGCGATCCTCAGCCTCCCAAGTACTGGGATTCCAAGCACAGGCCGCCATGCCTGGCTCTACTGCTTTATTTTCCCTATCCCACCTCAATCCTATAAAGGAACTCCAAAGGGCCAGTGAAGCCTGTCCCTTCCCTGAGCCCAGGGAGCTGAGCTTTCACAATCGGTCTGAGGGCAGTTCTCAGAAAAAGAAAAGCAGATCTAGAGATAAAACCACACAGATACCTTGGGAAGAAAGGTGTTCAAAGCAGGCAGAGCGGGGCACGCCTGTAATCCCAGGACTTGAGAGGCTGAGATAGGAGGCTCACAGGTAGGAGACCAGGCTAAGCAACCTAGTGAACCTCTGTTCCCTAAACAAGAAGGGGAAGGGGGGTGACTCGGGGGCTAAGCCTTTGAGTTCAACCCCCAATATCAAAAAGAAAGGAACAAAAATAGTTATTTCAGATGTGGACCTAGGGTTCCTGGGGCAAGCAGTGCCCACAGAGCCAGGGCCTCGGTACGCAGCTTCAAATCCGTCTTCTCACTGATCCTGCTCCAACCAGGATCCCCAGCCTGGCCAATCAGGTTCTTGCCCCTAACAGGCCACCATTAAGCCCCGTTTCCCATAATCTCCTGATTCGACCTCAACCTTCATTCAAATTTACAGTTCGCTGGCCTCAAATGTTACTTGGCCTTTTTTCCTTGATGAGATTTCCTTTCTTGTGCCAGGGATGCTCCTGTCTTTATTGTGACTACTGTAACAATGGCCAATCAGCTCCAGCGGTGCCCAGACCATCAAGGACACCCTGGTCGCCTTAGCACCTAAGGATACTTCTTGCTGGGCAGAGTGGAACATGCCTGTAACTCCAGTACTCAGTAGGCTGAGGCAGGAGGACCACAGCTTTGAGGCCAGCCTCAGTAACTTAGTGAGATCCTGTTTCAAAATTTAAAAAATAAAATAGAAACAAAAACAGGATCTCATGAACAGTAATACCTTATTTTAGCTCTCTCAGCCTCATTACACTGTATTTATCTGCATGCCTTATCATTCCCCATGAATTTTAGACTGCTTAGGGCAAGGGTGGTTTCTTCTAAAGCCATCTGTTCTATATAACACCTTGCTAACTGTATTTACTTACATTATTTGTTGAAAGAATAAAAAAAAAAAAAAACACTGCTCTGAGTTCACAGAACAACCGGAGCATCACAGTTTACTTCGAAAATAGGGCATTCCCAAGAGCAGAATCAATCTATATATTTTTAAAGGAGCCTCCAACGTCTTACCTTAAATACATGCCTCTGGTGAACGCAGAGGCACAACGCCGTGCACTTTCATGTCATTATTCCCTTCTGAGCACATGGGGAATTTGAAGGCTCGGTTTGGAATTTTCAAATAAAACACTTTTTGATGAGTCTCAGTCAGATGAGCGTACCTGCAGTTCCTCCCAAGACAGGGCTTATGCTTTGTCATCTGTCGGGGACCAGTACCCGCCTGTGTCCTCTACTTAAGACCTATCAGAGCCAGGCACAGTGGCACATGCCTAGAATCCCAGTACTTGGGAGGCTCAGACAAGAGGATTGCAGGTTCAAGGTCAGCCTCAGCAATGCAGTAAGATCCTGTTTCAAAATTTAGAACAAGAAAACAGGTCTGGTGGTGTAGCTTATACGTAGACTGCTTCTGGGTCCAATAACAATACAAATAAAACGAAATAATAAAATTAATAAAATGGAGCCGGGCGCGGTGGCGCACGCTTGTAATCCCAGCATTCTGGAGACTGAGACCAGAGGATCGCTGTTTGGGGACGGCCTCAGCTACTTAGTGAGGCCCTCTGCAACTTAGTGAGACCGTGTTTCAAAATAGAGTCAAAAATAGGGCTAAGGGGCGTAGCTCGGAAGTAGAATGCACCTGGATTCCATCCCCAATACAAAAAGAAAGACCTACAAATGGTTTTGCACTGTTTTAAGAATTCAGTCCAAGGTGCAGATTGTCCGACACGACGGTGCCCGTCCATGGCTCCGGCCTCACCTCGCCACGCTTCCCGCGCTCACAAAGCTCGCCTGCAACACTCTTCACCACTTTTCTTCTCACTTCTCAGCAATCTTCCTTGCTCTTCCTTCTGCCTAAATATCTTCTCCTGGAGAAAAAAGGAACAGTTAGACACAGTTGTTAGGACCGTAAATTAGTACAACTACTATGGAAATCAGTGCAGAGGATTGTCAAAAGAACCACCATATGACACCGTTCCAACACTCCTCTTCATCTTTCCAAAAGAATTATAGTCTGCAGACTGTAGCAGTGTGTGCGTCCCCATGTTTACAGCACCAACAAGCACAACAGGCAAATCGTAGGATCAGTCTTACTCCCTGTCAACAAATGAATGGGCAAAGAACACGTGGTAGAAATGCACAATGGGGTTTTATTTGGCCATAAAAAGGATGAAGTTGTGTCATTTGCAGGAAAATAGATAGAACTTATTTCATTAAGTGAAATAAAGCCAGAATCAGAAAGTCAAGGGTCATATGTTTTCTCTTATCCGTGGCAGCTAGACAGAGAAAAAAGAGGGAAGTGGAAGGGAACCTCATGAAAAAAGGGAGGACCCGCCAGGTAGAGGGAGAGTCGGAGAGGGGAGGGCAGAGGGAAGAGAAAGGGAGGCCCCGTGGAGTTAAACCGATCAAGTTATGTTACGTGCGTGTGCGACTATGTCACAATGGATCACACCATTTTGTGTACTTGTCACCCACTAATAACATTTTTAAAGGATCTCTACCCTGGCATGTGGCATGGCTGCTTGGCTCCCCTCCATTCCTCAGCCTCAGCTCTCTTAGCATCCTGCCTCCAGTGGCCCTCTCGCCCTCCCCCACGGGGTACCAATCCTATCAACCGGTTCATGCTCACCGAGGCTTTTCTGACAATCCTAAGTTAAGTGGATGTGTTCACGTGTTATCGCCTCCCTTCTCCAAATAAAATCGAAAGTCGCCTGAAGCAGATTACAATATATATATGCACATGCTCAGGGCCGACAGCAGTTCTCAGAAGACTGTAGGCATCCTATTAGTAGGTGTTAAAGAATGAAAGGAAGTGTATGATTTAGGAAGGGGAAGTCTTATTAAGCAGATGACAAAACACAAAATTATAAAGCAATAGATAGATGTAACTTCACATAAGTTAAAAAGCTTCCATATGGTAAAAGACAAATAAACCAAAGGGAAGGGGGGAAAACGTGCTTGGAGCACTCGGAACAAACCACAGGTTTATTCATAAGTCCTCACCAAGGTAAGTGGCTGGTCTTACGCAAATAAGAGGATTTCACTTTATAAAAAGTAAAATGGGGTCAGAGATTCCAGACGAGGAGAGTAAGATCACTGATAAAAGACAAGAAAATGAATTAGTCCCACATCAACAATGATAACTTACAGGGTTGCTGCCAAATTTACACTGAACACTAGAATTATTTTCCTGTTCTTTGCTTCCCGACTCAGTGAATTCCTGAACTCTGTGACCAAATAGAATGTTGCACATTCTCTTGAGAAAGGCACCCACCAACCACACAGTCTTCTGGGTAGTTATCGGGAGGGCCTCGGGGAAGGCACGGCGTCGTATTAGTCATTAGCCTCAGGGCCAGCACGATGCGTGTCTCAAGTGGTTCTATAAGGGAAAAGAACGCTCATTGCAAGAATAAAGCTTTGGGGCAACTAAGAAGAGCTAAAGACCAAAAGCAAAGGAGAGGTGCTGGCCTCCCTTCCTAGTAACAAATGGGGAGGATGGAAAGGGGCCAGAGGATGGAAGAAGGGCATGTTTACGGTCTCTATTTTCTCAGCTGAATTCAAAGCAGATAGAACGTGTAAGATTTACGAGGAGTAAAGAAGGTGTGAAGAGGTCATATAAGACAGAGGGAAAACTAATATACACAGGGGGCTTAACAGGGTCATTGGGTGACATCGAAGGTATAAAGCATACAATTGAGATTTGTGATCATGAAACTGGAGGAAGAACCAGCTATTTGGAGTGTTGGCTTTTTTCAGCAGTCATTAGCTGTTCAAGTGAAGGTGGCGAGGAGGTGGGGAATTCTATTTAGTCAGGATTGTACATTTGCTATGAGTTAGCCTCTGGGAGGAGGGCCTACAGGGTTCAAGAGGTGACTGTGGCCATAGGCCATGGACTCTACCCTGAGCAGGAAAGGCCATGAGAATACGCTAAAAAGCCTGCTGTGAAAATACAGGAGGACCAAAGAATCAGTCCTGGATGAGGTTGAAGAATTATTGTTTTTTTTTGTTTTGTTTTGTTTTGTTTTGTTTTGTTTGCGGGGAGAGGGAGGTGTTTTTGGTACTGGAGACTGAACTCAGGGCATTCTACCTTCAAGCAACACCCTCAGCCATTTTTTTTTTTTTAATTTTGAAGTAGAATCTCACTTCATTACTGAAGCTATTCTCAAACTCATGATCTTTCTGTCTCACCCCAAAAGCACTGGGTTTAGGGATTACAGGTGTATGCCACCACATCCAGCTTGGTTGAAGAATGGTGGCAGTAGAGATATTAAAGGAGGTAGCAAGATAGGAGGTGTTTGTCAGATAATGGGGTACTGGAGCTAATTTCAGGGGTCAGCATTTGGACAGTGAAGTGTCCATGCTGAGGCCATGGTAGTTAACAGCTTCAGGGAGATAAAAGAAAGGAAAGTGGAGAGGCTGAGAAGCTGAAACTCTGACATGCGAGATGGAATACCCATGTGGCTATGGAAATCGGAAAAATGAAATGGGAGTGGGTTTTGAGCGGGTAAGCCTCTAAATGCCTTTAGATCCTGTCACGAGTTCTCCATATTACAGAAAAGAATGCCTGGAATTATTGCCTCAAGTTGCTCAGAGAGGAAGTGGTTGAGCTGGAATTTGAACCCAAGTACCTCTTGCTCTGAAGCACATTATTCTTATGCCAGAATGTACCTTTCAGTTTTCACTGGTAAAACCAAGGAGTTATGGCATGACTCATGACATTTTAAACCAAAAAGAGAAAATAAAAGTGCTAACAAGCCCAGGGTGAAATCATACAGGAGAGACTTTCATGTCATAAACATCATTAATTCCTGGACACTGTACTAAAAAATGGGATTTATCTGCTCCTAGGACTAAGTGGAGTCCTGGGAGGAAAGGTATGCGATTGTGCCATAGAGTCTTACAGCTAGGAGGTATGTTAGAAAGTGTTTTTTGTTCAACTCATTTTCTTCTTAGAAAACTGATGCTGACAAAGGATTAGTGACTTTTCGTGATTCCACAAAGTTGAGTGGAAAGGCCAGTCTTCTGTGTCACCTACACTGTGGCTTTTCTCTCCCACCCCATAAGGATTTGAAGTCAAGATTCTTGAGACATTCATCCTTTCAGGTGGCAATAGTTGAGTGGGATCTACTTTGCTCAAGCGTCTTCCCAAGGTGTGCTCGGAGTCCCTGACCCCCAGTGACTTTGCTGGTGGCCAGTAGCCTCTCACAGAAACCATGGCTGCCAACTGCTCTAAACCTGTGGTCAAGCCTTGCCAGACATCAGAGTCCTCATCCTGATGGGATCTTTCCCGAGACCCTGCTGACTCATGGGAAGGTCAGCTACTGCTGCCAACAGAGAAGTTCTAGTCATTGGTCACTAACATGTGAAACGACAGAAAACCCTCACCTGGGTATTTGAGAGGGTGAAAATGCACAGAATTGTTCTGCCTTCTTTAGTGAAGTCAGGTTCAGCAGATGGAAATTTTCCTGTACCTTTCAGACTTAAGCTTCTTCTGTAGTTGGGAGAAAGGCGCTGAGGTGGGTCACCGAGAGAAGAAACAGAGGTGAGTTAAGGAATGACTCCTTCCCCACAAATGTTTACTTTAGAAACAATTGATCGAGGCTCGTCAACATTACTAAATATTGGGTGAAAGTATCCTTTGTCATGAAGACATTGGCTTTCTAAAATGAGGACTATTAAGGCAAGTGGCAGTGTCAGGCTTCATAAGTTATGAATTTACCAGTCACGGATGAATCCAGATAAACGGGCAGTCAGGACACTGCTGGTTTCTAGAAACAACTCTTCTTCCAATTGAATTAACCACCTGAGGAAAACGGGTTTTGATTTGAATTTGTGTTTGCATGATATATGCCGAGGGATACAAGAAGAACAATTCCCAAAGTACAAAATGTCTCTTCCAGAGTTGCCGTTGAAGAGTCCTCTGTACTCTGGTTAAAAGTCGATAAATTAAAAGAAAATGACTCACCGTGTGTCATTGTTGTGAATAATTACCACTGAGGAGCTCAGAAAAGAGGACGGGGCAGAATGTCTTTCTCTTCTACAACCTGATCTTCCTGACATCAGAGACAGACTCTTGCTCTAACCAGTTTGAAGGAACTGGGAACCCAAGTTTAGGAGGTGGCCAGCTACTCCTCAATGAATAGGTTGCAGGATTAAGGTTGAACACGGAGATCCTAGTTTTCCAAACCAATGCTGTCTGCCAACAACAAATGGCCCCACAGATGTGCAAAGAAAGGAAAGAAATTCATGCACTTCTCTGCACTGAACACTGCACTCACAATGCTACTGTAGTGCCAGACAGAAGCAGAATGGGTTTCTCCACCTCTACCCCCAAGACAGGTGTTTTAATAAAATCCAAGAAATGTGATCAACCTCCTAGAAGACAGGTGTTGCTAAGCAGCATGACCTTTAAGGGAAGGCCAAATAAAGTTTTCCTAAATATTCTCAGGATCTTGGAGCCAAGTCTCCTGATGATTTATCTATACATAGTACTAAGAAGGTATCACCTGAATTATTAGAGTCTTTGAACACTCAGCCTCTGACAATAAATATTAATAATATGCCCAATATCTATTTGATGGACTGTGTCACATATATGGTCACATACCTGTACAGATGCCACAGGTGGTGTGCAAAGTGATTTTAGGTCCTGTCTGATGAATATTTGCCATTTAGATGTTATCTAATTATTAAAATGTGTGTTTGAAATCAGCTCAACATTCATTAGAATGAGTGGATATGGTTTCTTAGGATAAAGGTCAGTTTTAAGAAATGATTGTACAATGTCGACTTAAAACTGTAAGTAAATAAAGAGTCAGTGCTCAAACCTGGATGACATTTCGCAAATAATTTATTGCTTATTATGTTCTGGGTACTTTGTAAAACATTACAGACTCTCCTCTACCCCTCATTCCTCCGCAAATTCTAGTTAATCATATCTGTGAGATAGTGGGACCAAACCTACTTGGATTTTGCTTTATTTTTCCAAAAACTTTACCCTTTGAACTAAATCCTCTTGGGATTGAGATTTGGCAGAATTGTTGACAGATGTCTGAAATGTTCCTGCTTTAAAGAGTAAACATTAGAACTCGTTCAACAGTGAGCCAGCCCGTGCCAGCTTGTGCGAGCAGATTGTGTGCATCTCTTCCCAACTCCAAACTTGAGGACAGAACACTGGAAACTCAACCCTGGCCATTGTGAGAGCACGTATATTTGGACACTGGCAAATGCTGCAATTTAGAATTTAGTTTTGCTTATTCTTGAGACTGTTAAGTATTTCCCAAAATTAAACTGTATTCAACTTCTGTTTTTTTCTTCCTTTATTCTCTCCCTCTCCTTCCCTTCTTTTCTCCTTCTTCTTCTTCTTCTTCTTCTTCTTCTTCTTCTTCTTCTTCTTCTTCTTCTTCTTCTCCTCCTCCTCCTCCTCCTCCTTTTCTTCTTCTCCTCCTCCTCTTCCTCCTCCTCCTCTTCCTCCTCCTCCTCTTCTTCTTCTTCTTCTTCCTCTCTCTCTCTCTCTCTCTCTCTCTCTCTCTCTCTCTCTCTCTCTCTCTCGCTCTCTCTCGCTCTCTCTCCTTCTTTGCTCTGCAGTGCAGGAGACTGAACCCAGGGTCTGTGCCTGCTTGGCAAGTACTCTACCACTACCACTAAGCAACACTCCCAGCCTCTAACCATTTGTTTGTATCTTTGTTTGTTTGTTTTGGTACTGGAAATTGAACCCAGGGCCATTCATCCTCCGAGACATACACCCCCTGCCTTAATTTACTTTTTTATTTTTATACAAGGTCTCGCTAAGTTGCTGAGGGCTTCATTCAATTACTGAGGTGGTCCTCAAACCAGTGATCCTCCTGTCTCAGCCTCCCAAGTACTGGGATTATAGGCATGCATCACCGTGCCAGGCTCTTTAACCCTGTTTTAAATTCTACCAGCAAAGTTGCCTGTTCTGTACATAACCAGAAACATGGACCCTGGAATCTACAATGAATATGATAGCGGAGAGAGAGAGAGAGAGAGAGAGAGAGAGAGAGAGAGAGAGAGGGAGAAAAGAAGAAGGAGGAGGAGGAGGAGGAGGAGGAGGAGGAGGAGGAGGAGGAATGATTTTTAGGTATTTCCTTATATAAATCTCTTCTCTCAAACAAAACATCCATTTACATGACCAAAAGTGAGCCATTAACTTTTAAAAAAGGTCCCTGGGTAGTATATTTTCCAAATGATACTATTAAATCTGCTCATCTCTCTTTTTATTTTATACATCACTCTTAATCTACTGTATCTAAGCAAAATATGATTTATAATACACATGGAGTTAAAATCAAAAGAAGAAAAAGCTGGGTATAATGGTTCATGCCTGTACTACAGAGGCTGAAGCGGGAGGATCATTCAAACCTGGTCAACATAGCAGGGCCCCATCTCAAAAACAAAGCAAATATCTGTTAAAAAAAAAAAAAAAACTTAGCCAGGTATGGTGGCGCACGCTTGTAAGCCCTGCGCTTGGGAGGCGGAGACAGGAGGATTGCGCAGTTTTGAAGCCAGCTGCATTGGCTTAAGAGACCCTGTTTCCAAATTTTAAAAAAAGTATAAAATAGGTATGGTAGTGTAGCCCGGAGGTAGAAGGGTTTCCAGGAACCCCAGTACCACCAAAAAAAAAACTTAAGAGATTTTTACAAAAGAATAAAGGAGTGTAGCTGTCACAGGAAGGCAAGAAGGGAGCTGGAGATGATGTGGAGAGGAAGTGGAATATTGCTGCTGAGAACCATCCCCAGTAGTTAATTTATGTGTATGTCTATGAGAGCAACAAGTGTTTCTTAGGACCAACTGGCCCTCATGTTTTCCCCTAATCCTTTGATATTCCTGTAGCCTGCCAGACAGCACCTCTGGGGGTCCTCAAAATCAGGACCCCAACGATCAACTGTGTTGGCCATTCCATCAGAGCTTAAAACTTAAGAAGCTATACAATCTTTCTGCTTCCGTTTTAGACTTATAGATGTTGCGTCCCACTTGACAGTTACCACCATCTCTCAAGTCTAAAGCACAGGGCAGCAGGGTTGGCTCATTCCCTGGTAGACATTCCATCATGAATACAAAGCACATCGACCAACCACCAATGGATTAGACCTCGGTAGTGCAGAGTGTGATCAGATAACATTGACTCCAAGCTGAGACAGTCACAGTGCTTCCTGAGGTTCGGCAATGAAGGAATTTAGAAACTCCATACAGCACGACTCCAGAGAAGACACTTTACATTGTTGTCTATGAGACTAATACCTTGCACAGACCCTCTAAAGGTGAAGACAGCACGGCACTTAAGAGAGGAGGATGCCCCAAGTTGTTTGAATAGCTAATAGGAGAACCGGGATTATATCCCAAGTTTTGTATCATCATCTTTTTGTTAGCTTGTTTTCTGTGGTACCAGGGATGAGCCCAGGAGTGCTCTACCACTGAGCTACGTCCTCAGCCCTTTTTATTTTTTATTTTGAGAAAAAGTCTTACTAAGTTGTCCCAGCTAGCCACAAACTTACTATACTCCTGCCTTAGCCTTCCAGGCCACTGGGATTATGGGAGTGTGCTTCCATGCCTGGTTAGACCATAATATTTCTAATAATTATACTGACTCCAAAATATTAATAATAATGATATTATTCTACTATATTGAATATAACTATGTGGCGGGATCTGCAGATTAAGTGGTTTCCAAACATTTCCTCAATCCTAATGATAAATGTAATGAGCTATGGGCCCCGCAGGCCCAGATCAATGACATATCGGATGATTCATAAAAAAGGATTTGGCAGTTTAAAGAAGTCTAAGCTGAAGTGCAGTAGAACTCAATATTTCTCTGTGCTTCAAAACACAGGCTTCTCCCTGGCTCTGAACCATTCTGCCCCTAGGCAGGTAAGACACTTGAGCAGGTTTAGCTCAGTCCACTGGTTCTCTGCTGCTTCTCTTTGCTACAAATCAGGCTTGGGCAGTGTTCTCATGTAGAGAGAATTTATAGAAACATGAATATGACTAATCCTTGGTTGTTTGATGCTAAATGAACCTTACTACTATTTAATTATTTCTCGTATCGACTACATAAAAATTAGCAAACCCATACCTCACCAAGAAATTCCAGTTGGTACCCTTTACTCAAGGCCACAATATCATCTTGTCTTATTTTAAATCCAACAACAAAACACTCATAAAAATTACTGGCTTGACATTTGGAGACTAAATTACAGCCTGTCTTCATCTGTTTTCTGTGGCTACAACAAAGTACCTGAGGTTGGGAGGTTTATTCAGAAAAGAGGTTTATTTAGCCACAGATTGGGAGGCTGAAAGTCCAAGACCAGGTGATCCTATCTATTCAGCCTCTGATGAGAACCTCCTGGCACATTACAACATGATACAGAGAGAGAGGGGCAAGATGGGAAGCAGGAAACCGAGGAGGTGCCGGCCTTGCTGATTTATAACAACTCACTGTTATAACAACTACTGTGTCTTACACGTATAAGGAGGTCATTAATCTTATTTAAAAAGAACTCTAGAAGTGAGAAGTCTACAGCTGTTGCAGCAGGTTGGGGAAATTATCCAAAAGCTAGGATCTTCCTAACGTTCTACCCATCATCCTTTGCACGAAACCTCCCTCCTTAAGGTTGTAAAAGGACATTGCAGTTGTGTCTGAGAAAGAGAGGCGCTCAACAGACAAAAGTGCCTATGGATTTTCTTTTTATTGGGAAAAGAAAAGTGTAACGACACACCCTAACAATGGAACTTCGTTTTTATATTTTGTAGCTATTGCTGAAAAGCTCGGCTATCAGACAATTTGGAGAAGAGTAATATATTCTCCACAAAGGTCAGGTTATGTAAATGAAAGAAGATGGACACAAAGATAGAGTCAACCTCAAGACTAATCTCTCTAGAGCCCTGGATGTCAACTGCTGAGTCCTTCTATAAAGGTCAGAGTTTACTTCCCACCTGAAGTTCCAGGCATTAAATAACTCCTTCTCTGGTGTTCTTATCTTATACTCCGGACTCTCTCCGACAAATAAATCCACCACACCTTGCTTCTCTATTAGCCTTGATCAAAACCCATGATCAAAACTAAATCCCTTGCTAAACACAGTCATTCACACTATTAGCACAATATCATACTTTATTTCACAATGCAAATCCTCCCCTTTTCCTCCCTCCCAACTTTATGCCAACTTCTATGCCCATAAAAACCTAATTACTGTCTTCTTCTCCAGGCCCTTCTCTGAGGTAGAGGTTCTCCTCTGGCCCTAGCGTGAGGTTATTCTTTTTTCTAAATTCAGTGAAGCTCAGGGCACTTTTAGACACACTCTCCCCCACTGCTATTTTGTGAACGTGTCTTCCAAATTCATGTATTAGAAGTTTTGCCCTCAAGGGTTTTTTGTTGTTGTTGTTGGGTTTTTTTTTTTGGTGGTACTGGGGTTCCTGGAAGCCCTTCTGCCTCTGGGCTACACTCCCAGACCTATTTTTATATTTTTATTTGGAAACAGGGTCTCTTAAGCCAGCACGGCTGGCTTCGAACCTGCGCGATCCTCCTGTCTCCGCCTCCCAAGTGCAGGGATTACAAGCGTGCGCCACCACGCCCGGTTGCCCTCAAGTTTCTATATTAATAATATTTGGAGGTGGATCCTTTGAGTCATGTGATCTCTGCCTTGATTGATGGTTTAATCCACTTAGGATAAATGATTTTTTGGGTTAATAGGTTGTCTCAAATGTGGGTCAGTTATAAAAGCCAGTTTGACTCTGCCTCCCCATGTGATGCCCTCTAGCATGTTATAATTCAGCAGGAAAGTCCTCACCAGATTTTGAGCAGATACCGAAGCCATGCTCTTAGACTTTTCAGCCTCCAGGACTATGGGCTAAATAAACCTTTACTCTTTATAAATTATACAGTCTCGAGTATTCAGTCATAGCAACAGAGAATGAACTATGACATCCCACCATTTAAATGGGATATAGATTCTCACTCTTTGAGTCCATTCCAAGACAGTCATGCTTTCTTTGTATATTTTTATACAGATCTTCTACTCTTGCTCTTCCCAAATCCCTAGTCATCTGGCCAGAACCACTGTACAGAAATTGATATAGAGCTGTATGACTTTAGGTGATGGCCCCTTTCAGGCCAAGTGCACAGAGGATGCCACAGCTTGGATTTGGAATGTTCCTCAAAGGTCAATGTGTCAAAGGCTTGGTCCGCAGCCTGATGTTTTCGAGAGGTGATGGAATCTTTAAGAGGCGGATCCTGGTGGTAGGCCTTTTGTCACTGGGATATCTCAAAGGAAACTGTGGGATCCTGACATGGCAGTTTTGCTTTTTCTCCATGATGTCATGCCACCAGTCCTAAGGCAATGGGGTCAACTGCTCATGGACTAAAACTGTAAAATCATGAGCCAAAATAAACCTGCTTCTCTCTCTCTCTCTCCTCTCTCTCTCTCTCTCTCTCTCTCTCTCTCTCTCTCTCTCTCTCTCTCTCTCTCTCATGTTTTTATTCTTTATTTTGTAACAGGGTCTCATTCCATCGCAAAGGGCCTCACTAAGCTGAACCGTGATTCTCCTGTCTCAGCCTAACAAATGCTGGGATTACAAGCATGCACCACCACGCCAGGCTACTTATTCTCTATTTAAGTTGATGGCTTTGGTATCTGTGGTATCAAACATCTGCCCAATACAGGTATACACTGTTTTAAAGTCTGTCTGCTCAAGCTGTTTCTCTTCCCCAGCACTCTTCTGTTGAAATTCTTTCATCATCCACTGTGATGGAAGTTGGCAAGTCAAGCAAGAAGACCGTGAACAGGATCAAGTTGAGATTTTTAAAAGCCTCTTGTCATAGAAAGTTATCCATATGGTCCACACATGTCGGTGGAAGGAAAGGATGACAGGTATGGAGAGAAGGCACATTTGGAGTGTAATGATAGAGTTGTGTAAACACTCTCCTCTTCAGACCCTACTCAGGCCTAACCCTATAACTGCCTCTTCTGCTACATCTGAAGGTCTGCCTCCATGGCTGGGTCCATCAGACAGCTTCAGTTAATAACTGTGCATTAGATAAAATCCCAGTAGAAGGTCAAAGACTATTTATCAAAGAAGGATTGTTACTTGTCTTGGGGAGTATATTATTACTCTATAATCCTCATATATTTGTTATGATTTCATTGTCCAGACTTTCCATAAGCTTCAGACATGTTGTGATCTTCAGATATGTTGGGCACTGCAGGATTGATTGCATATTATGAGCCAGAATAGAAAAGCAGTGTCTTTGAGAAGGCACTCATATCTACTCTGGACTCCACACAAAGAAGACAGCTCTGGGAACTCCCTGCTGAATTAACCCAAAATGACACCAGTATCCAAGGATACTCCCCATGCACCACAGTAGTAATAAAAGATGCAATATTCAACAACATAACATTTCCTGTTGAAAAATACAATAACCTAACGTTCCTCGGACCACTGGCACTCTAGAAGCTTTACAAAAGCTATTCTGTAATGTCTTAGATGCATGTTTCTTACCAGAATAACTAGTAAATCTGCTACTTCCTGCGCCCTGGGGTCTATTAGCATTTGTCATGAGTATAGGCATTAGTGGTATAGACTACAGAGTCATGATTTGGTTATGTCATGTGGACTAGCTTGTGGTACAGAATCTGAATCGATGCATCCCTGAAATGAGATGGTAAATGTTTATTGCTGATTCTATCAGGTTAATCAAACATTTTTGGTGTCCTGTGCTTATTTAAACTAATAAAAATTTGAAGGGGGGCTAGGCATGGTAGTCCATGCCTGTAATCCCAGTACTAGGGAGGTTGAGACAAGAGGACCACAAATTCAAGGTCAACCTCAGCAACTTAGAGAGACTCTGTTTCAAAATATTATAAGAAGTCTGGGGGTGTAGCTTAGAGCTGGAATACACCTGGATTCAATTCCTAAGACTAAATGATTTGATTTAATTTCAAATCACTTTAGCTGCAGAGAGATTGCTTCTCCCAAGGCTCTCCAATTCATAGTGACGGCCAAGAACGTGCCTTAATGTGAAAACCAACAATCTAGAGCCATGCCTCTCCTATCTTTCCCCTAAGCCCCAGGAGACAATACTTCTCTTCCTTAGCCATCCTGGGGTCAGATGCCAGAGAACCAAACGGTAGCTCTGTAGATTAGAGCCAGCCAACATTATTCACACTAGTCAGCCCTCAACTGTTTGCCCTCTCCTGCCTGGCCCTCTCTGCAGAACCCCCAGTGGACTCCTGGTCTAATGCTCTCCACACTGCCTTCTGCTCCCTGGGATTTTTTTGTATGGCCAGCCTGGCATGCCGTCTCTGTCTCTAGGACCCATGAGTATAATAAACTTAGCAGTTCTAAGCTTCTCCTCTCTTTCCTCTTGTAGCCACATCTGACTGAACATCACATAAAAGAATATAAAATACCCCAGCTGAAAAGCTGCCCACTGTGTATGAAAGCTTTCTAAATTTGCTCAAATAATGAAATTTTGATTGAATGAGCATCCACAATGAAAATGATCACCTTATTTTGTTTTTTATTTACCACTGCTCCACTGGACCAGGCAGGCTTTTTTTGCGTTGGCCAAATTGAGAAATATATCAGAATGCAACAAAGAATTATTAGGCAGTCTATTCAAATGTTTGATTGCAATATAATCTGTGAAAATTTCCCCCCAAATGGAATTTTGCTTTCCATTCACTAGTCAGGGGATCTGGCCAATCACTTTCATCAGCAGACTACAATGACACCGTATCTCCGAGAATTCATTAGCTACTCTGGGTACCTAGTAGTTTCTCTCAACAAAATAGCCACAGTGATTTGGAGGGAATGGCAGAAGAAACTTACTAGACCTGCGTGGTGGGGAAGCATAGCCTTTTATCAGCGGTGGTCAGATTCACCTTCATGAAAAAAGTTCAATATTTTGTATGTGTGTGGGGGGGGTAATGGAGATTGAACACAGGGGCTTTCTACCTCTGAGCTGTACCTCCATCCTTCTCATTTTGAGACCAGGTCTCACTGTGTTGCTGATGCTGTCCTTAAACCTGTAATCCTCCAGCTCAGTCTCTCAAGTTCTGGGATTACAGGCCTGTGCCACCATGCCTAGCTGTGCATTATACTGGGGTTTAGAGTAATAGGAGAATGCACACAGCACTCGGTGGACTTCCTCCCTCTGGATCTGTCTTCTTCCCCTCCACATCATATCATTGAGATCGGCACTGTAATCTCATGCATGCACATAGCAGTGTTTAAACTATTACCTTCTTTACATCTCTATCCCCTTTCTTTCAACGCTAAACCCTCTTCATCACTCCATTTGAGTTTTTGTTCAAATGTCTCTATATGATGTCTCTTTTGTTTCCCAATTTCTATCTAGCTTCCCCATATGAGAAAAAACAGAACTATTCGTTTTCTGAGATTGGCTAATCTCACTTAGCATCATAATCTCAGGTTTCACCAGTTTTCCTGCAAATGAGATAATTCTATTCTCTATGGTTGAGTAAAAAACCACCGTGTGTACATATCAAAACCACCGTGTGTACATTTTGTGACCCACTCATCTATTGATAGACACCCAGACTGGTTCCATAATTTGGCTACTGTGACTTTTGCTCGATAAACATGGCTATGCATGTATTGCCATAATATTCTGACTTCAGTTCCTTTGGAAAGATTCCCAGGAGTGGAATTGCTGGGTTATATGGTGGTACCATTCCCAGTTTTCTGAGAAACCTCCACATTTGTCTTCACAGCACTGTATTAATTTGCAATCCCACCAACAGTATACAGCAGTAGCTATTTCCCCACATCCTTTCCAGCATTTATTGCTATTTGTAGTCTTGATGACTGCCATTCTAACTACAGTCAGATGGAATTTTATTGTATTTTTATTTACATTTTCCCGATTGCTAATGAGGTTGAACATTTTTATATACTTATTGGCCATTTGTATTTTTTCTTTTGACAAGTGTCAATATAATGAAAATGGACAGTTTCCAAAAGCAATCAACAGATCACTGGAATCCCTATTAAAATACCTGTGCCATTCTTTATAGACCTACAGAAATCAGTCCTAAAATTCATATTAAGAAACATAAGACCTAGAATAATGAAAGCGATTCTCAGCAATAAAAACATGCTGGAGGCATCACAATACCTGACTTCAAATTCTATTACAGGAGGAAAAGATCCTACAAATCCTTTCACAGTCTCCTAGACATAACATTTTAAACTTTTACTTCATCCCTCCAAGCATGTTCAAAGATATCAGGCTTAGGTCCTGCATATCTTTAGAGCATATTAAAAGATGGGGTATGTGCAGCTCGGGGTCTTGGTGCTCACTTCCAATCCCAGTACCTGGGAGGCTGAGACAGGAGGATTTCAGGTTCATGTAACGTAGTGAGGCCCTCTACAACTTAGTGAAAGTCTGTTTTTTTCCCCAGCTTTCCCATACCATAGCAACATTTTCACCAACACTGTTTTTCATAATGCACATACCAAGAAAATGAGTTCAAGCCATTTAGCTGGAGTTATTTCTATCCCCCCCCTAAAGTGTGGTGTTGGTTGAAAGAAGTTGTGTAAACTAAAAATACATCAGCCCTAATTTTTATATTAAAGCTCTTTTGGCAAGCATAAAGAAATCAAATAACAACAAATGCTGGCGAGGAACTCTGTTTTAAAATGAAAAGTAAAATAAAACTGGAGGTGTAGCTCAGAGGTAAAATGTTCCTGGGTTCAGTGACCAGTACCATAAAAAAAGACAGGGCATATGGAAAATTGCCCTATTTCTTCTGCATAAGAGATGTTATTCAACACCATAAAGACAATATAGTATAATCCCCAAGCCAACATCATATGGAATGTAAGAAAACTGAGAGTATTTTCTAAAAAAAAAACTCAGAAAAAAGACAAAGATGCTCATTATCACCACTCTTGCTCATACAATGTAGAATTTGAAATTCTAGCCAGAGTAATAAGACAAAAAAGGAAATTAAAGGAAAACAAGTAAAATTATCTCTCTTTGCAGATGACATGATCCTATACTTAGAATATTTTTTTAAAATTCAACCAGAAGACTTCTAGAGCTGATAAAAAAATTTTAGAAAAGTAGCTATACACAATATTGACTTACAGAAATCTACAGGGTTTTTTACATATATACGTACCAACCATGAATACACTGAAAAGGTAGCATAGAAAATAATTACATTTCAATAGCCTCAAGAAGAATAAAATACTTAGGTCTAAATCTAACAAAATGTTATGGTTAGTTATAGAATGTCCCCTGAAAAGCTCAGGTATTAAATATTCAGAACTGATGCAATTAAGTCATGAAGGTTGTAATCTCGCTATAAAATAATATTGAGTGGTAATGTAGGCAGGTGGGGTGTGGCTAGATGAGGTCGATTCCTAGGGGTGTGGTCTTGCGGATTGTGCTTGTGTTCTTGAATCCCTTTGCTTGCTTTTTCTTGCTTCTGACCTCCATGATGTGAGAGCAGAGCTCTTGCTCTCTCCCTTTCTGTTTCCCACTGTCAGGCTCTGGGCTCTACAGATCCAACCTAACATGGACTGAACCTCCAAAATCTAAAAAAAAAAAAAAAAAACTGTGAGCAAATAAATCTTCTTCCAAGTTGTACGTGGTCAGGTTGTTTTGGATTATAGTAGTGAGAATGCTATCTGAGGCAGAAAGGAAGTAAATAACCTCTACGATGAAAACTATAAAACACTGAAGAAAGTGAAGAAAACCTTAGAAGATAGAGAGATCTCCCATGTTCTTGGATAGGCAGAATAAACATCATCAAAATTCCATTTTTGGAATCCAGGGATTGAATCCAGGCATTCAGTGCAATCCCTGTCAAAATATGAATGACATTCTTTACAGAACTAGAAAAAATGATCCTAAAATTCGTATAAAAAAAACAAAAGATCCAGAATAGTCAAAGCAATTCTGAGCAGTAAGAACTACATTGGAGGCATCACAATAGCTGACTTCAAATTATACTATAGAGCTATAGTAACAAAAATAGCAACATATTGCACTGAAAAAGAAACATAGACCAAAGGAGTAGAATAGAAAATACAGAATCAAAATCACACACTATAACCAGTTTATTTTTTACAAAGGTGACAAAAACATATGCTGAAGAAAAGATCGCCTCTTCTATAAATAGTGCTAGAAAAATTGGATATCCACATGTAAAAGATTGGAATTAGATCCCTTTCTCCCACCCCGCACAAAGGTCAATTAGGATCAAAGACCTAGAAATTAGACAGGAAACTATGCAATTACTAGAAGAAACCATAGAGCCGGCTTTCTAACATATAGACACTGATAGAAACTTTCTCAATAAGAAACCCAAAGCTCAGGAAACAAAACCGAGAATCAGTAAATGTGATGACATCAAATTAAAAAGGTTCTATACAGTGAAGGAAAATGTTAAATTCTAAAGAGAAAGCCTACAGAATGGGGAAAAAAATCTTTGCCTGTTACTCCTCCCTTAGAGGACTGATATCTAGAATATATAAAGTACTAAAAAAAATCCTTAACAGTTAGAAATAGTAACTAGTAAAAAGAGAACTAAATAGACATCAAAAGAAGAAATACAATTAGCCAATAAATATATGAAAAATGCTCAACAACACTAGCAATTGGGGAAACGCAAATCAAAGCTACACTGAGATTCCACTTTACCCCAGTTAGAATGGCAATCGTCAAGACACAAACAATAACAAATGCTGGTGAGGATGTGGGGGAACAAGCATTCGTCTATACTGCTGGTGGAATTGTAAATTAGCAAAACCACTATGGAAATTAATATGGAGATTCCTCGAAAAAAATAAAAACTAGGAATGGAACGATGATTTGACCTATGGACACCACTCCTCAGTATCCTTCTTGAAGAGTTAAAGTTATAATACTATATTGACACTTGCATACCCATGTTTATAGCAGCACAACTCACAATAGCCAATTATGGAAACAACCCAAAGGTCCCTCAATAGATGAATGGATAAAGAAAAAGTGGTATACACACACAATAGAATTCTCTCGGACATAAAGAAGAACAGAATTATGTCATTTGCAGGAAAATGGATGGATATTATGCTAAGTGAGACCAGCCAGTCTCAGGAATGCAAGGGTGGTATGTTTAATCTCATATGTGAAAGACAGAGAGGCACTTCTGTATGTGTGTGTGCTGGAAATCAAACCTAGGGGAATCTTACCCCCAACTATACCCCCATCCCTTTTAATTTTCTCATTTTTTGAAACAGGGTCTCACTAAATTGTAAGGCCGACCTTGAACCTGCAATCCTCCTGTCTCAGCCTCCCAAGTACTGGGATTACAAGCCTGGGCCACCACTCCCAGCAAGAGACTTTAAATAATGCAGAGAGAGAGAGGGAGAGAGAGAGAGAGGGAGAGGTGTGTGAAGTAGCTGAATGGGGATAGATAAGAAATGTAGGGAGGGAAGAGAAGAAGTATTGAGTAAGAAAACAGTTCAAATAATACTATGGCAATGGGTGGAAGGGTTACTATGACTCTCACCAGTCAGTGTGGGAGGGAAGAAGGGAGAGTGAAGTGCGACCTGGAGGGGATACACAAAGAGCTGTGTGCGCGCATGTTTGATCACACGGAACCTCTATGATAGGTCATTGTAATGCACATTAGTAAGTAAAACTAAGTTTTTAGAAAGAGAGAGAAATGTGGCTTTCTCAGTAGTAAAAATACTCAAGACAGCATTTCAAAACTTTGTATAATCTTAAATATTTCTTCAAATCTTGCCTTATAGCTGGGATCTCTGGCCAAAATCCTAATTCTTTATATGAGACCCAGTTAGATTGGGAATTAAACTGGTATGACATTCAGCAATCTGCTAAGTCAATCTGTATATTGAGATTTTAGCTCTTTAGCCCACCTCAATAAGCCAAGAGTAAAGGATAAGAATCCAGTGCTCTACAAGAATTCAGAAAATTAAAATAAAAAGAAAACAAACTACATCACAAATGAGTTCTCATACCCAAACGATTGAATAACAAATTACATAAGCCATTTCTTACCCCCACTGTATATAGTGTACTTGAATATTTTCTATTATATGTTATTTTTAAACCATTAGTCATGGCTACACAGTAATGTGCTTCAACCATAACCGCATAAAGATTGTGAGGCTTTTTGGATGTCTTGAAGTAAGACTCAACATTTGAGACTGTTATTAAAATATTCAACGATGTCAGAAAAAAATCATCCCACTATACCCCTTGAATCTTTTATCCTTTTTAAATTGGTTCATAGCCACAGCTACCTTTTCTCAAAAGCTTCCTCTCTGTAGCACAATGAGTCCTACCTGGCCGTAGGTGAGAATTAGGTAAGCAGTTTTCCAATCTATAACTTGTCCCTACATCCTTTGACACACCAATGAGAATTTCACTGTATTTTTCTCCATTTAGATTCAATAACTAATTCTCAAAAAGCACTTTCCTGAAACGCTGATTTTACGGTTTACAAGAGTGGACATCTATTATTTGAATCCAAGGATACAAACGTCTTTAGAAGATATTTCTATCTTGTTGCCCATGGTTCATGGACCTGATCATCAGAAGGCCCTTTTACCCTGATGGCCATAAGGCTGATAGATCACGTCAAGCTGGACTGATGCACTAATTTGAATCCTTAGCAAATGTGGTTGGAGGAGACCCTTAAGTCATAGTCTATTCCAGGAACTGATGTTCCTGAATATTACCTGGTTCTTAATTTTTCTGAAGTTTGATTAGAAGGGAAATAAAAATATTCCACCCCAAAATATAGCACTTTGGCATAGATGCTTTTGAGCTGAAGGTTATTAAGAAATAGCAAACACAGGAGGAACTTTCTCCTCTCCTCCTTTCTTCCCAAAAGCAGAGCATAAATTTCCTTTCTGAAGGTCCTCTCCCATGGTACTATCTGTACCAGGAGGAAAAGATCAACCCTTATCACAGGAAACAGAAAGTTGGTGCCAAGATGAGTTTGCATAAACAAACATTACAAAAATAACTCTTATCTTCCATTAAGATAGCACACATGTTTACTTTCCCAGAATTTACCATTTCTACCAGCTTAAACTCCTTTTCCTTTGTCTTATCAAAGGAAAATGTGTCACCCTTCTCAAAGTGTATATATTCTCCCAGGCCTACCCACCACTTCTCTGGGGCATTTTTCCTTTTTTTCTTTGAACTCCCCTCCCCCTAGCCTCCAGGTACATGGAAATAACCCTCTTCTGTTTATCTTTTGTCAGTTTATTTACAGGCCCCGGTTACTAAACAGTAGGAGCATAGATAGAAGGAAAGTTTCACCTCTCCTACACAGGATAGCCACCCAGTTGATATCTAGAGTTTATGGAAAAATCTGATTCTCAGGCTGCAGAGTTTCCATCAGGAGACTCTGGGGACAGCTGCCATTATCAGAGCAGGAACTCTGCAGTTACAGAGCCCTGGGATTCAGTTACTGATGGAAAATTTCAGATATTGCATATTTTAGCAGGCTCTGCTTCCCTAGTCAGATTTATTGAGGTTGAGGTGGGAGGTGTTCTTAGTGCTAATGTCCCCTTTATGTGGTGCCGGGGACTGGACTCACAGCTCCCTCTACCCCTGAGCTACATTCAGCCCCACCCATTTGTTATTTTTGTGATGAGTCCAGTGTATTAAAAAAGCATTCCACAGCTGGGCATGGTGGCGCACGCTTGTAAGCCCAGTACTTGGCAGGCTGAGACAGGGGGGTCACAGGCTTTCGGCCAACCTCAGCTACTTAGCGAGGCCCTTGCAACTTAGTGAGACTCTGTTTTAATATAAAGAATAAAAGATAGGGCTGGGGGTATAGCTCAGAGGTAGAAGGCCCCTGGTTTCAATCCCCAGTACCGCAAAAAAAAAGTGTTCTACAGAAATCAGAAATGTCTACAGCTATAGTTTTCGACACTGAATGCCCCCCAGGATGAACCGTGTTTCTCAAAATACATATAGTAATTCTGCAACCTTGGAGATTATGATGAAGGCCAGATACACATATTTTGGAGACAGGGCTCTTTTAAACTCTATGTACAGCCAGGGTCAAGACTCACTGACCTGGGAGTTGGAGAAGCCTGAAGCTTAGAGGGGAGGCGGCATCCTTTAAGCCAGCTCTGAAACCCAAAGGGGGGCCCAGGGAAGAGCAAGCCCATGGGACTTGGGGAGGGAGTGACATAGGGGATTTTCTATTTGCCTAATCCAGCTCCTCGCTGCCTAAAGGCAGTAATTTGGATTGCCAGAAGGACTTGAAACCATGTCAGTAAAAGTCCATCCCTGAAGCCATCTTTTTCCTTTTCTTTTCTTTTTCTTTTTCTTTCTTTTTTTGGGGGAGGGTACTGGAGATTGAACCCAGTGACGTTGTACCTCTGAGCCACACCCTGGCACCTTTTATTTGGAAACAGGATCTCACAAAGTTGATGAAGTAATCTTTTTTTGTTGTTTTTGTTTTTGGTGGTACTGGGGTTCCTGGAAGCCCTTCTACCTCCGGGCTACACTCCCAGACCTATTTTATATTTTTATTTGGAAACAGGGTCTCTTAACCCAGTGCGGCTGGCTTCAAACCTGCGCGATCCTCCTGTCTCCGCCTCCCAAGCTCAGGGATGATGACGTAATCTTTTTATATTACATATTAAGCCCTCCCCGCCATTATCATGTTAGTGAGGCCGGGGCCGGAGGTCCTGAGAACAGGAGGAATGACAGCGGCCATCTGCCTCCCCTTCTGTGAGGTTGGGGAGAGGAGCCGGTGGGCACTGGGAAATCAGGGCCCCGACCAGCCACAGGTGACCATTCACATTAAAGATGAAACTTGTGCAGAAGTCACGGATTCTTCAAAACCCAGTTCTGACCAATGCTAAAGGAACAGCTGGAAACCCTCGGGAGATTTAGAAGCCCCAAGGGCTTCGAGGCCACTCTCTTTCTGGGGTTCCCCTGTCTCCTTGTGGGTCAGGCAGCTGTCTTGTCCTCTATCTTTCCCTGACTTAAAAGAAACTTTATTTCTATACCTTCTCTGGCCTTGGACTCCATTCATCGAGGAGCTCCCTAAACGAGGAAACACCCCCGTTTCATTCGTTTCATCTCCTCACCAATTTTTTTTTTTTCCAGAGAAAACTGCTGAGAATCAAAGACAGGAAACTTTGGCAAATACAGTCAGAAGGTACATGAAAGACCAGAAGGGAAGGGTGGTCTGTGGGAGAGACCACAAGTTTCCTATGCAATAATAATACGTTTCTCTTCCTACTGTGCTCAGGCAGCAGCCGCTTAGTTAAAAGACCACATTTTCTTAACCAGGTGTGGTGGCACATGCCTCTAACACCAGTACTTGGGAGGCTGAGAAAGGAGGATCACAAGTTTGAGACCCTCAACAACTCAGCAAGACCCTATTAAAAAAAAACAGCTGGGAGTGTAGCTTGGAGGTAGAATGCTCCTGGGTTCAATCCCCTATACAAAAAAAAAAAAAGGTCTAAACTTTTTAAAAAATAAAGTAACAGCAACACACATCTTTAATCCTAGTGATTCCAGAGGCTGAGGTAAGAGGATCACAAGTTTGAGGACAGCCTCAGCAACTTAGCAAGACCCTATTTCAAAATTTAAAAACAGCTGGGGTGTAGCTTGGAGGTAGAATGCTCCTGAGTTCAATCCCCTATAGCGCCCCCAAAAGTCTATATCTTTTAAAAAATAAATAACAGCAACACACATCTGTAATCCCAGTGATTCAGGAGGCTGATGTAGGAGGATCACAAGTTTGAGGCCAGCTTAGGTAATTTAGCAAGACCGGTCTCAAAAATTAAAAAGTGGGCATATTCTGGGAATGTAGCTCACTGGTAGAGTGTCCCTGGGTTCGGTCTTCTGTACTGAAGAAGCAGGGGAAAACTGAGTGCCGGGGGGACAGAACTCACTGGTACAACTCTTGCCTAGTTTGTGCAGAACCCTGGATTTAATCCTCAGCACCTCAGGCACACACACAAAAAGAGTCAAACTGATACAAATGGCGCAGTGTCTACATGGAACCTACCCACATCCGTATACTACACACCATCTCCGGATTACTTGTAACACCTACTGCAGTGTCAACACTGCGCAAGCAGTTGTCACGCTGTATTGTTTGGGAGTAATGACAGGGAGAAAGTCTGGACATGTTTTAGTATAGATGCACTTTTTTTTCTGAATATTTACAATCCTCAGTTGGCTGAACCCACAGACGTGAAACTGAGCATACAGGAAACAGAGAAGACTCAGGGAGCACTCAGGGAGCACTCAGCCCCCACACCCTGTGGGGCTGGAGACAGTCCTCTCGCAGCTGCCTGGGCGCTCTGCCTCCGTGGACGGCTGTGGAGGGTGCTGGGCTGGCAGGCGTGGCCGGCAGTCCCCAGAGTTCTGTATTCTGCTGCCCCCTTCTGCCCCCATCTCTGGCACCCGGTAGACTCTCCCTGGTAGGCTTGGCACCTGTTTGGCTGAGCGCCTAGAGTCCTGCGTCATCCATCCGATGTATTTCCAAATGGGCCTCTTCACAAGCTCAAATTGTTCTCGGGCCTTCATTTACACTTGGCAGCCACAACCACAGATTAGCTTCCCAGAACAACCTGCTGCCACCACCAGGCAGAGGCCAATACACACCCCCTCCTGGCCTTGGCCTCCAAAGTCTGTCTGCGTGCAGCGCCATCTTTCTGCACCTGCCTCGGTCTCCCCATTGGCTCACAGTCCCTCCCACCGCCATATCCTGACCATGTTGGCTGGTTTGACCTTGGCCTGGGCTCACCTGGCCTTACAGCTCTGACCTTCGGCGTGCCCCGAAGGCTATGAGCAGAAGGTGTGGTTTCCAGCTGATGGCGCTGTTGGAAGGTGGTGGAGACTTTCAGAGCCGGGGCCTCATGGAAGGAATTTAGGTCTCTGTGAGCATGCCAGTTGGAAATATTGAAACCCAGGCCCTGTCCATCTCTCCCGGTGCTCCCTGACCTCCATGAGGCGAGCAGCCTCCTTGGCCACAGGCTCCTGATGCCTCACCGCAGGCCCAAAAGGGCCGGAGCTAACCGTGCAGTGAAGCCTCTGAAACCCGGCAGAAGCAAGTCCTCCCTCCTTTTAAGATAATGTCCTCAGGCATTTTGTCACAGCAATGTAAGCCAACACATTCAGGGACCTGGGATGAATTCTGTCCTCCTCAGTTTCTTTATCAGAAAATAACAGGGTCAGCTGGGCATGGTGGCCCACACCTGTAATCCCAGTATTTAAGAGCCTGAGACAGGCAGGTCACAGGTTCGAGGCCAACCTCAGCAATTTTGCAAGTCCCCATTTCAAAAAATAAAATAGGGGGTGTAGCTCAAAGGTAGAATGCCTCTGGGTTCAATCCCCAGTACCACAAAAAAGAAAGAGAATGATAGGTTTGGATAGCAAACTTAAAAAGCACTTAACAAATCTGAAAGGCCGCAATACTTGTACATAGAAACTTCCTCACACGTGTAGTCTCTCTCTCTTCTCTCTTCTCTCTCTGTCTCTGTCTCTCTCTGTCTCTCTCTGTCTCTCTCTCTCTCTCTCCTCTCTCTGTCTCTGTCTCTGTCTCTCTCTTCCATCACGCTTGTATCTCTCCTAACTGAAAATACAGATAACAACAGTGACCACTGACACTTACGAAGCACCTACTATGTGCCAGACCGAGGCCTCGTGTTCTACATGCATTTTGTCACTCGATTCATCCTCACTGATGTCTATAAAGTAAACAGGATTACTCCTGCTTTGGTTGACCAGAGTATTAGAGCAATATTCTCAGGCTGATAAAGAGTAAGGACCAGAAATCAGATCCGACTCCAGAGGGCATGTCCCGGCCACTGTGCTATTCCAAGACAGTGCCAGGTGGCCGAGGGTTGGTTCAGAGTTCTAGGTTCAAATGCCATGGCTTGGATGCGTGTCCCCAAAGATCCATGTGGTAAAGGCTTGATTTCCAGCCTGGTGCTGCTGAGAAGGGCTGTGTGCCTTTAGGAAGCAGGGCCTTATGAGGCTGCCCGTAGACCATTGGGTGCAAGCCTTCAAAGGTGTTGGTGGGAACCCAAGCTCTTTCTCTCTGCTTCTGGCTCATAAGGTGATCTGGACTTTTGTTGTTGTTGGTGGTGGTGGTGTTTTAGGGCTTATTATGTGTCTTCAGTACTGGGGCTTGAACCCAGGGGCATTCTACCTCTGAGATACAACCCCCATCCCTTTTTATTTTGAAACAGGATCTTGCTAAATTGCTGAGGATGGCCTCAAACCTAGGATCCTCCTGTCTTGGCCTCCCAAGTACTAGGATTATAGGTGTGCACCACTGTGTCTGACTCATAAGGTGATCTGATCGCTCCATCACAACACCCACCACGTGCCAACTCACCAGAGGCTCAAAGCTGCAGGGCCACTTGGTCTTCGACTGAGACCTTTAAAATCACGAGTCCCAAACCAAACCTTTCTCTGTACAAATTAATTGCCCCAGTGATTTCATTCTAGCTGATTAAAAGCTGAGCAACAGAGATGGCAATATTTAAAAGTTGTTGTGAAAATAATGTTGGCATTTAATAAATCACTATTTTCATTTTTATTCTTGTTTTTCCAAAGTTATTTTATTACTGTTTCCACTTAGGAGAAAATTTATTTCAGCTGTAATATACTGAGATCATCTCTTAAAAACAAACAAATTAATTAAAAACACTGCAAAAGCAGGAACTCCAAGAAAAAAGTTACACCATGTAGTTCTTAGAATAATCTGTTTTTTTTAATTATTTTTTTATTTTTTTGGTGGTACTGGGGTTCCTGGAAGCCCTTCTATCTCCGGACTACACTCCCAGACCTATTTTTACATTTTTATTTGGAAACAGGGTCTCTTAAACCAGCCCGCGAGGCTGGCTTCGAACCTGCGCGATCCTCCTGTCTCTGCCTCCCAAGCACGGGGATTACAAGCGTGCGCCACCACGCCTGGCGAATAATCTGTTTTTTAAACCTTGACAAAATTCAACTACTCAAACTATAATCACTTCGAAGTAGCTTTCTTCCCCTTCTTCTCCTCCTCCTCCTCCTCCTCCTCCTCCTCTTCCTCCTCCTCCTCCTCCTCTTCCTCCTCCTCTTCCTCCTCCTCCTCCTCCTCTTCCTCCTCCTCCTCTTCCTCCTCCTCCTCTTCCTCCTCCTCCTCCTCCTCTTCCTCCTCCTCCTCTTCCTCCTCCTCCTCCTCCTCCTCCTCCTCTTCCTCCTCCTCTTCCTCCTCCTCCTTCTCTTCCTCCTCCTCCTCCTCCTCCTCCTCCTCTTCCTCCTCCTCCTCTTCCTCCTCCTCCTCCTCCTCTTCCTCCTCCTCCTCCTCCTCCTCCTCCTCCTCTTCCTCCTCCTCCTCTTCCTCCTCCTCCTCTTCCTCCTCCTCCTCTTCCTCCTCCTCCTCTTCCTCCTCCTCCTCCTCCTCCTCCTCCTCTTCCTCCTCCTCTTCCTCCTCCTCCTTCTCTTCCTCCTCCTCCTCATTCTCCTCCTCCTCCTCCTCTTCCTCCTCCTCTTCCTCCTCCTCCTTCTCTTCCTCATTCTCCTCATTCTCCTCCTCCTCCTTTTTCTCCTTCTCCTTCTCCTTCTTCTCCTTCTCCTTCTCCTTCTCCTCCTCCTCCTCCTCCTCCTCCTCCTCCTTCTCCTTCTCCTTCTCCTTCTCCTTCTTCTTTCCCCTATGTACAGAATTCAAAGAACTGATTTAATAAGAATCTGAATTTCACTTAAAAACTCTACACAGTAATCACGTACTCTGCAGACATTGTGCCAGTGGGTAAGGAAGCACCGCTGTTCCTAGGCAACAGATCAAAGCAACACAGGAGAACCCAGCAAACAGCCAGAGCTCAAGAGCCGCGGATTCGTATCCCATTTCACTCCCGCAGCCTGAGCAAGTCAGTGCCTTTTGCTCCTGATTCTGTTAAATGCAGATAACAAATTCAGCCTTGTGTTGAGAAAGCGCCTTCTAAAAGCTACCTGCCAATACAATGCATAATTAAAATGTATAGTAGAAAGTTATTTGGCCATTAACATAATTGCCTACACATTAATATACATGTGTGGTCTTGGCTTTCATGCATTAATTATTAAGGATTCTTCAATCAGAGTCTTTGTGAATATAAATTAGGGCCAAATTTGTGTTCTATATTAAGGTTGAAAACTATGCAAATCCCAAGGGACCCTAGGACTGAGAGCTATAATTTATGGGAAGATACAAATAACTTTAGATACAATTGTTCTTCTGCCCATAGTTATTTCAGACTAAATTGGGTTTAAGTAGATCCTAAAACCTACTTAGCATCTCAATAGGGAAGATAGTCCATGATTCCCTCCTTTCATGTACCACTCCTACATAACTAATTATTATCATAATCCTATTGTCAGCAATAAAATGATGAAAACTTAACTAATTACTTAATAGCATGGTTCAGCATCAGTAAACATTGGGAAGCCTTCTTATTTTTCTAGAGTTATTATTTAATAAGGTAGCAAACGTGAGCTCCAACCTCACAATACACCTGCATTTGTTTTGACGGAGACTAAAGATAATTATGAGCATTTGAAAAAAATTCTCAGTTCAAATTTTTATTTCAAAAGGGAAGAGTTGGTGGGGAGGAGAGGGCTAAAGATTGATCAGGACTGAATCCAGGGAATCTACCTCCAAGCTACATCCTCAGCCCTGTCTCATTCTTTATTTTGAAGTAGGGGCTCGCTAAGCCACTGAGACTAGCCTTGTACCTACAACCTTCCTGTCTGGGTCTGCCAAGTACTGGGATTGCAGGCATGTACTACCATGCCCGGTTAGGTGGGATTTTTTCCAAAGAGCAGCTGAGAACAGTGTGTTGGGACTTCATTTCTTACATTGTTCTTGTGTGCTTTTATTTCTTTTCCTTTCCTTTCTTAGCTTTCTTTCTAATGAAAAAATATATATATAGATTTTGAAAGCTTCAACAAGTAGCATTTTTTATTTGGAGACTTCGCTTTACTGATTTTAAAATCATCTCTAGCCGGGCGTGGTGGCGCACGCTTGTAATCCCCGCACTTGGGAGGCGGAGACAAGAGGACGCACAGGTTTGAAGCCAGACTCGCTGGCTTAAGAAACCCTGTTTCCAAATAAAAATATAAAAATAGGTCTGGGAGTGTAGCCCAGAGATAGAAGGGTTTCCAGAAACCCCAGCACCACCAAGATAAATAAATAAATAAAAATAAAAATAAAATCATCTCTGATGAGCAAAGCCTTGTTTAAATCAACAAAGTAAGGAAGGAAATATCAACTATTATTCATAGAGCTCTCCCTTCAGTTACCAAGCACAATTCCTAACAGCCACTCGAAGCAGGCGTTCCCTCTGAGGTGGTTAGTCATGTGTACACTGGAGGTATCAAGTTGACGAGTTCAGTCAACATTTGTCTCAGTGTCCGTAGCAAACGAGATCAAACAAACAACCCTTGTTGTCACAGATGAATTCGTCTTGGTCACTTTGTTATGCTATTTTTGTAAAGATGAGCGGCCCCAGAAGTCAGGCAAAGAAAGTCACACAAAGAAAAGGTAGCACGCTCCTAGGTGTTGACGGGAAAAGTCAGCGAAGCTGTCTCCAAGTACTGGGGCCGCTGCCTGCGTTCCCTTCAAGTGCCGCGGTAGACTGGCTGCTGAGGTGCAGGCTGCCAACACGGAGGAAGCAAGCATTTCTTGATAGTGGCATCTACATCTCCACCATAACTTCATCCTCCCAACTACAAGCTTACCTCGCACAATGACTGTTCACTTAGTGATTTCAACAGCAAAGACTTGAAAGGGCTGCTTTTCATGCTTGCTTGCTTTTTTACTTTTATTATTGATGATTATGGTTATACATGAGAGTAGAATTCATTGTTACGTCTTTGTACGTGCACGTAAGTAATTTTGTCGATTTAATTCACCAGTACCTCCCTGTTTAGTCAACTTTCCCATCACCATGACTAAAACACTGACAAGAATGACTTAGAGGAGGAAGGGTTTATTGGGGCTCACGACTTGAGAGGTCTCAGTCCACAGGGCTGGCTCCGGAGCATAAACCACAGTGGTGGTGGCAGGAACTTTGCAGGGTGACGCAATGCGGCTCTCACATCATGGTGGCTGAAAGCAGAAAGAGAGAGAGGAGAAGGGTACAGATGAGATGCATATGGTCCCCAAGCTCCCCAAGACCACGCTGCCTCTGACCTGCTTCCTCCAGACACATCCACTGCTGAACCTTGTTGCACTGGGCAATGCTTTCAACACATAAGCTTTGAGAACACTTTTATTTACTTTTTTATTTTTGTGGTACTGGGGAATGAACCCAGAGGCGTTCTAACTCCCAACCAGCCTTTTTTATTCCTTGTTTTCAAACCAGACTTCCCTAGGTGGGTGAAAGTATCTTACGTTGTGAGATTGGTCTTGAACCTACGACCCTCCTGTCTCAGGCTCCCAAGTCCTGGGATTGCAGGCGTACACCACCACATCCAGCTTGGGGCTATTTTAAATCCAAATGATAACACTCCTCACCCCAAGTTTCCTTCTTCTATTCAATTGTCTGTCTTCTATTTTCATGAGCTTTCCCTCTTCTTTCTGAAAAGGCTCGTTTTTCTCACAAACTGATTCCTGTTTTCTGATAACTATTTTACCCTCAAATTTGTTAAAGAGCAACTAGGTTGTTCTACCTTAAAGTTGAGTCAAAGATACCCTCATGGGGTCACCCAAAGTTGCACATGTGCAGGAACACTAAAGATTGCTTTCTAGGTCTGGATGCCCCCAAGATGCCTTCTTTGTCTAGCCATCACATCACAGATTGAAGGCTTGCACCCTCCCTGTCAAAAAATTCACATGTTCAAATCTTAACCATCAAGGTGGGTTTATTTGTTTGTTTTTGGTGGCACTGGGGTTCCTGGAAGGTCTTCTACCTCCGGGCTACATTCCCAGACCTATTTTATATTTTATTAGGAAACAGGGTCTCTTAAACAAGAGAGGCTGGCTTTGAACCTTCGCGATCCTCCTGTCTCTGCCTCCCAAGCGCGGGTATTACAAGCGTGCGCCACCACGCCCGGCAAGGTGGGTTTATTAGGAGGGAGGCTTCAGGGATAATTGGTCATGAGGGTGGAGAAGTCTTGAATGAGATTAGTGCCCTTTTAAGAAGAGATATGAAAACTTATTCTCTATCTCTGTTCTCTTCCAGGTAAAGATAAAAGCCGTTTGCATACAAGGAAGCAAGCCCTTCCCCAGGTCAAATATGCCATCACGTTGATCTTGAACTGCTGAACAGTGAGAGACCAATGTCCATTCATCGTTATAGCCGCCCCATCAGTGGCAACTCGTTACAGCACCCTCAGCTGTGTGGTGTCCTGCGCGAGGACCAGGGAACAGCACCTTCTCCCAATGTCCACTCTTGGGGAGTCATCTGTTTCCAGATGCTTCATCGTGACAGTCTCATGGGGTCTCCATTTGGCTCCAAAACATCTTTTGACTGAGTTTTAAGTTTCTTATCTTGTTGCAGTTTTAGTACCAAATAATTGTGTGCCTACTACATATGTTTGAAAATTTGGTGGAAAAAAATGGGGGCAGAAAACAGAATGTGGGCTACAGTTTAGATGTGGAATGTTCCCCAAAGGCTCATGTGTTAAAGGACTGGTCTGGTGTGGTACTATAGGGAGGTGGTGAGGTCTTTAAGGGACAGATCATTGTGAAAGGAAATCAGGTCACTGATTTTCAGAGGTATGCCCTTGCAGGACTACTGCGACTCTTGATCCTTCCCGTCTCTTTTTCTTTCATGGTCACCATAAGGTGAGCAGCTTGGCCCCACCGTGCACTCTCACCACTGACTCAAAAGCAATAGGACCAACCATCCATGGACTGAAACCTCTGAAACTGTGACCCAAGGAAACCTTTCTTCTCTCTAAGCTCATCAACTCTAGCATTTCATCTCTGTGATGAAAAGCTGGCTATCACAAACTGCATTCCAAAGAATAACCATGAACTATCATCTCCTTGAGGATATAATAAACCTTGAGTATGTTATATCTAACTGTATTTATTAACCTTCAACTTATTCTTTATAAATATCCTCTCTTCTTTGAGGATACAATAAACCTTGAGTATGTTATATCTAACTGTATGTATTAACCTTCAACTTATTCTTTATAACTCTATTAAATTATCCTTGTTCACTTGACATACTGTTCTATTGGTACAAATTGTGTATCTTTGTGCACATTAGGAAAACGGTCTAATTTTCTATATTAAAGTTAATGGAAAATTTTCTTTGTTTTGTGACTTTTTACAGCAGGGTTTTCAAGAATAAATTGTAGTGGCTAAACAAGGGATAAGTACAATTTGGTCTGACTCTTACCTAGTCCTCTCCTCTCAAATTTATCGGGTACCTAGACTGGGCCCTGAAAATGGCTCTGTCTTCCTAGTCTTCCTCCTTTCATCAGGTTCTTCTTTCTCCCTGGAATTCTCTGCCCTTGAGGTTTTCCCTACCCAAACCAGGCCACGCTTTAATACCCTGATTGAATGCCACCAATAGCCACTATTTTCTCCGGAACCAGGATTGTCTTTTTGACTGCACCATTGACTTTCTCAAGTAAGAACACTTGGCTTAATAATATCCCACACAAACCTGGTGCTGGAGTCCAAATCTTTCCCCCGGTTAGATTGAAATCTCTACTGCTTTCCCCCCCATCACCAAATAACCCTCACACTACCAAGGCAAACAAGTTATACAAACACCCATTGGGTTGGAGTTCTATGAAATTTATCATCATATTCCAGTTCATGATGCAATAGGAGCCAAACCATTTTAAAGAAAATGTGCCCACCTTTCAGGGTGGTCTAAACACAGGAAGACATTTTGCCCTACAGACACTGATGGTTACGTGCTTGGCTTTGGAGACTTGCCTGAGTGTGAAATGTGACCCTCCTGCTTCCAGCTGTGGAACGCTGAGCTAGTTTCTGGATGTTACCAAGACCCAGGTCCAACAACAACATGACAAATCCTTTCGGAATAAGAATCAGACTTAAATAAATGCTGTCCCTTCCATGATCTCACGGGCGACTTTAAGCACGCTTATTCTACAGCCCTTTCTATTCGCTCCACGGTTTTCATTCCTTTGGGAGTACACTCCTCACCACGTGGATGGGCCTGCTCAGCTTTGTTGCTGGGTTTTGTTGTTTTCTCCCCAAGGCATCTCTGTGTGTCCAGTGTGAACCATATCTTATATGAGACTCTCAGGACCTCTGCATTAGGGTGGTGCTGAGGATACCAAAGCTTCCTTGAATGAGCCCCACACAGGCCACGAAGCCCTTGGCAGAGAAAGGCTGTGACCACACTCCTCACCCCACGGCTCACAGTGTGCTAAGCGCAGTGCTCCTTCAGCCTCTGCTCGTGGCCAGGGATGGGTGGAATTCTCCAGTTTCAGGCAGTGTGCCCGATTTGGTCTCCCACTTTTATGCGGTATTTTGGTCCTAATTATCCCACAGAACTTGCACTATTCTCTCAGACCCAGAGATACCAGCTGGCTTGTTGTTTTAGGCCTGCTCATTGCTCTGTCTCTCTGTCCCATTTTCTGCTCTAGAAAGATCTTGTTTTTGGAGAGAGACCTGCCTTTCTTGCTGATTTGTGCACCTAATATTTTGATTTTTTTTTCTATTTCTGATCTGTGTTTGAAGCTAGAGATAGAAAGGAATAGGGGTTTGTGGGTGTTTGAAATGCATGTGGTCTTAACCCGCCAGGAGTGCCAAGGCTTGCTGTTGGGGTCTACTCAAACTGCCTGACAGAACTTCCAATGAATTAGCTACATGTAGCGCCAAGCGCGTTGACGTCTGCATGACGGCCTGACAGAACTTCCGGTGAATCAGCTGCATGTAGCGTCGAGCGCAGGTCTGCACAACCACCTGAACTTCCGATGAATGAATCGGCAACATGTAGCGCCGAGCGGATACGGAGGGCGTAACTACTCCCCTTGCCCCCGCTAGCCCAATTTGGTAATGTTGAGCCTTATTGGCTCAAATAATGCTTCTGTGCTCGTGAACCCCTCATGCATTGGATAATGATTGGCTGCAAGTTATGTGCTTTGCACATGCAAGAGTGACCTTTAGCTTGATAGGTTAGAATAGTTTCCTGTTGGAAATCCCCCTTGCTTTTTTTTGCTTTAAATTGGGTTGCCTGAGAGAAATAAACGAGATCCTGCTTGACACGACTCCCGGTTGGTGTGTTTCTGTTCCGGCCGTCGGCACTCAACCTTTCTGCTCAGTCCCACAGCTGACGGGCTGGACCCGTCAGCTTGCTTGCTAAAGGAAGCTGGTGTGAACTGCACCCCAGAGCATGGATTTCAAGAAGTGGGAAGGGCTGACTGCAGCGCTGGGGAGGGGTGTGAGCATCTGAGGGGTGTGAGCTCCCGAGGGGTGTGAGCTCCCGGTGGCAGGAAGAGGCACAGAAGGTCCATACCAGAGAGGCAAAGGGATTGGTTTCACTTGGCCAACACCTAAGGGAGTCATAGAGTTAAGCTGAAAAGGAAGACAAAGAAAGGACTGGAAGCCCAAGTATCAAATGGCTCATCTGAGGTCACTCCGCTTTGCCCTTTATAGACACCTAACTTTGAGTAAAACCATGGCCACACCATATTAGGGAACTGTCAGCCATGTGACCAGGACAAAGAGGAAGAGAAGCTCAGGGAGGTGAGGAAGAGGAGTGAGGAGTGAGGAGTTCAAGGGCAAGGGATGTGAAAGGGAGGGCGCAGGAGAGGGCAGGGGAGACGGCATTCTTTCACAGAGTTTCCCTTTTTTTTTGCTCCTGGGAATTGAGGCCAGGGTCATTCTACCTCTGAGCTGCACCCTCAGCCCCATTTTATTTTTTATTTTTAAATGGAGTCTCACTAAGTTGCTGAGGCTGGGCTGCGATCCTCCCATCTCAGCCTCCCAAGGACTGGGATTACAGGCATGTGCTGTGAGTTTACTTTTCAGTTCTGAATGGACAGCATTCCAAAGTGGGACATATACAGATTTGATTTGTAAGGTCTTTTACAAGATTCCCTTTATGGGAATAAATAAAAAGGGAGTAAATTCTGTGTGCATGAGTTTGGGTGTGTTTTAGGCGATAAGGAGGAAAAGGGACCACTGGACAACACTAGTGTCTATTCCATTCGAGTGTGTGTGTGTGTGTGTGTGTGTGTGTGTGTGTGTGTGTGTGTTGCTGGGAACTGAACCTCAAAGCCAGAAGCTTTCTACCCCTAAGCTACACCCCCAATCCTATATTGTTCATTATTTGGTTGGCTTGAACCTGTGATCCGCCTGTCTCAGCCTCCTTACGGCCTCATTTTGTAAGTAAGAAAAGTGAGATAAAGAAAAGAGTAAGATACTTGCTTTAGGACACACACATGCACACCCAAGACCAGAACCACAATTACAAAGGACTCCTAGCTGGGCACAGTGGCACACACCTGTGATCCTTGTACTTGGGAGGCTGAGACAGGAGGATCGCAGGTTCAAGGCCAGTGTCAGCAACTGAGACCTTGAATCAAAAAGAGGAAGGAAGGGAGGGAGGGAGGGAGGGAGGAACTTCAGAGACAGAATGCCCCTAGGTTCAATCCTCAATACAAAATTAGTAAAGAAAAGATATGTGCCCTGGGAAGTTCTGTTATAAGCCAAGCAAAAAGAAGTGGTATTTATAATTTTGGCTCTTGCAAATCCAAATTGTGTAAAATAGTGTGGTGGGTCCAATGATTGGTAAAATGCAATTAAAATATTAACAAATAAATGTAAAGAAATGAAGTGTTTTCTTTTTATTTTAGAAATGATGTAATGGGCAAAAGAAATGAGAGTCTTCCTGGGATAAAAATGTGGTATCCATTCATGTGCGTGTATGTGTTACCAAGAATTGAACCCAGGGGCATTCTACCTCCAAGCTACCTACAGGGTCTCACAAAGTTACTGAGGCTAGCCTCAAACCTGCGATCCTCCTGTTTCACTCTCCCTAGCACTGAGATTACCGGTATGCAGCACCACATCCCACTTGGGGTAGCCCATTCTTGCTGGGCCAGCCATCATGGTCATAGGGGATTATGTAATGACTGATAATATGCCAATAAGTCTGTCAATTTATAACTGGCCTCTAAGACCCTTGGACTCTCTGGGGCTGATCTCCTGAAAAGAAATTCACTTCAAAATTGGCTCATATTTTTCCCTCAAACCCAACTTAATGCATAGGTCTTTTTTTCTTATAAAAAATGACCTTCTCTATAAAGGCTCAGTTCACTGAGTAGTAACAATGAATTCTGACATTTTGTTAATGACAGTTTGTTAAACTTTGGTATGATTTCTAAAGCAAAATTCTACTCTTACCAGGTAATTGAGAAGACCCTAGAGGCTGAGATCACTGGTTTGAGGCCAGCCTCAGCAAGTAGTGAGACCCTGTTTTAAAATAAAAATAAAACAGGGCTAGAGGTGTAGCAAAGGTAGAATGCCCTGGGTTTAACTCCCGTTACCACAGAAGGAGGAGGAGGAGGAGGAGAAGGAGGAGGAGGAGGAGGAGGAAGAGGAGGAGGAGGAGGAGGAGGAGGAGGAGGAGGAGGAGGAGGAGGTGGAGGAGGAGGAGGAGGGGGAAAACTTGTTGCCCTGTCCTCCTCAGGTCACATTTCTAGAAACAGTGTTGATGAGATGGCCTTTTCACTGGAAAGAAAGACTTTAATTTTATCTTTTAGAGTATGATTTCCTTTTTTAAAAAGAGATTTAGGTATTTTAAGCTAAGAATTTCTTGGTAGTAAACAATCTAAAAGAAATATTCAGAAACTTGGCTTACTATGCAAACATATTCGCCACTTAATCATTTATTATAATAAAAAAAATTAGTTTAAGTGGCAAGCAATAGTAATTAAGTAAATTATCACCTATACATACACTGGCATATTAGGTGCTACTGAATTCATGGTTTAAAAGTATTTAAAAGCCGGGCTTGGTGGTGCACGCTTGTAATCCCAGCATTTGGGAGGCTGAGACCGGAGGATCGCGGTTCGTGGACAGCCTCAGCTACTTAGTGAGGCCCTCTGCAACTCAGTGAGACCCGGTTTCAAAAGAAAGAATAAAAAATAGGGCAGGGGGGGGTGTATCTTGGAGTCAAATGCCCCTGGGTTCCATCCCCAGACCCGAAAAAATAAAAATATTTAAGAGTATGGAAACATACCTCCTATAGAATGTTAGTTCCATGAGACGAGAGACCAGGTCTGAGTGTTCTCAGCACTGTATAGTTCATTCTGAGCACATTGGCTCAATGAAGACTTTTTGGTTGAGTGAATACATGGATGAAAACTCTAAGCGCTAAAAGAAGAATTCAAAGCTATGTATATATTTTAACTTAAACTATTTCTCCTCAAATAAAAGACTCCAAAGAGATCCTGTCACTATTTTTGCAAAGAAAAGCAATATTAGTGCAAAAGCACTTCCTTCTTGTAGCTTCCTACCATGTAAGCATAATTAAAATGTGTTTGCTTTTGGAAGCAGAAATACATTCCTTGGGTGCTAATGTAGAGTTTGGTACATAAAATAAACCAGTTGAATACAAAACAAAAGATAGTCTTTTTTTCTAATCAATTTTTCTCTAATTCTATTATACCGAACCTTATTTTTCAAAATCTGTTCTTTGTTGCCATAGCGATCAGCTCCCAATGTGAAATTATATCACATTGGCTTTCTTTCAAGCTTCAATAACGGGCCATCACCACCCACTTCTCCTTCAAAATGTTCAAATTCTCTAATCACTGAGCACCTTAACAGCCTCACTTCTGAGGAGCTGAAGTGGGCGTGGTGACACAGGGAAGGGTTCTACATGGAGAGTGGAAGCGAAAGGTGGAATTTTGCTGGGCGTGGCAGTGGGTGCCTGTAATACTAGTTCTTGGGAGGCTGAGACAGGAGGATTGCAGGTTCAAGGCCGGCCTCAGGAACTTAGCAAGACCTTCAGAAACCTAGGAAGACCCTGTTTAAAAATAAGATTAAAAAGGGCCAGGGTCGTAGCTCAGAGGTAGAATACCTCTGCGTTCAACCCCCAGTACCAAAAGAAAAAAGAAGAAAGAAAAGGAAAAAATGTGGAATTTGAAAACACTTTACCATAGAATATGGTTTGACCTTTTCCAACAGCAGTCTACTCTTCCCAACATATGATAAATGATATGCTAATGGATAAACCAAACATTATTTTAAAATGAGAGTAATTTGAAAATAAAGATGTGTGATCTGTATTAGAACTCATAGAATATTTTTGAATAAAAGGAGTCCTTACAAAGCAATAAGAAATATATATATAATATTTGGCTATAGTTTAGATTTGTTCGGAGTGTCTCCTCAATGGGTTCATGTGTTGAAATTAACTCCTTCTTGTGAGATATTAAGAGTGTGGAAAAGCCAGGCATGGTGGTGTATGCTTGTAATTCCAGTACTTGGGAGGCTGAGACAGAGCATAGTGGTTTGAAGTCAGCCTCAGCTGCTTAGTGAGGCCCTCTACAACTTAGTGAGACCCTGTTTCAAAATAAAGAATAAAAAAATGGGGCTGGGGGATAGCTCAGATATAGAATGTCCCCGGGTTCTATCCCCAGTACAATTAAAAACAAAAAAAAAGGGTGGAAGATTAGTCTAGCTACAGTATTTAAATAGAGCCTTTGGGAGATGATTAGAACTAAATAAGGTCTTCAGGGTAGAGCCCCTTGATTGAATACAGGCATCTTTATAAGAATAGAGAGAGACCAGAGGGATGCATGCATAAGTCCCTATCTCTTAGCATGTGAAATCCTGCACGGCCCCAGGAAGTGGCCCCTGCATGGCCCACTCTGCCAGCAAGAAGGCCATTATTAGATATGGGCCTTTGAACATCCAGAGCTGCACTCTAAGTAAACTTATTTTCTTTATTAAGTTGCCTTTCCTGAGGTATTTTATTATAGTGATGCAAAATAGACTAGTACACATTTTAATAGATGGGGGAAGATATGTTGGAGTACTTTACATATGAAAAAAGTAAAATGAGCGGACGGCATGTAAATGTACATACAATGTTAGCCAGGATAGTGGCATACACTTATAGTCTTTCCTGCCTCCTGTTGAGGCAGGAGGATTATACGTTCAAGGTCAGTCTGAGTAATTTAGTGAGACCTGTCCCAAAGCCAAAAATTTAAAAAAAGGGGGACTGGGGACATAGTTCAGTGGTGGGGTGCTTGCCTAACATGTGGGAGGCTTTGGGTTCAATCCTCAGTACTGAGAAAAAAGAAAAGAGAAACTATGCATAATCTTGCCTATGGACAAAGAAATAAAACTAAAATACGATACCATTTTTTTGCCTGCTGAGTGATAAAAAGTGTAAAGGATAATTAATGCCAATATAGGCAGTGTTTAGAGAAATGGATAATTTTATATGATAAGGTGAGAACGTAAATTGATATAACTTTTCTGGATCTATTTTGAACCAGAACTTGTACTTGGAGGAACGAACCTGAAGGGGGAAGAGTAATGGAGAACTAGGAATATATATCCACAAAGCCAAATATATAAAGCTATTTATTTTAGCTTTGTTTATACACACACACACACACACACACACACACACACACACACGCACGCACACAATGGAACCAAACTCAATGTCTATCCACAGATGATAGTTGTATAAATGACGACGTCTCCATGTAAGAGAATGTTCTAAAGCCATTGAAAATGATGTGGTAGATCTATTTTTCTTGACATGAAAAGTTCTCTTATTGACGTGGAAAGACAACCACAGTGCTGAGGGGGGAAAGATGAGGATTGACAAGTCTTTTGGAAACACCCTCGGAAGAATACCTGTGCACGGGTTTCCACAGAAACACATCCCAACACCCGTGTACCAGGAGACCAGCTGTAGTTATTGCTGAGAAATCCACGTGCAAGTGGGTTTTCTTTTTTTATATATAAATTTTATGCTCTACGAATACTTATAACCCACAGGTTGAAATCAGGGGAAAGAAAGTTATTTCCGTTTTTGTTATACATCAGGTAAACTTCTTAACAGAAGAACTTGAAACATAAGTTCCTTGACATTGGGCTTGAAATGGACTTTGGAAACCAGATAGGCCCTTAGGACCCGGAAGTGATTAGGTTGAGGAAGGTTTATGGAGTCACCTGGCAAGAAGTTGTTCCTTGACAGAGAGCCACTAAACATGAGCCTGGGTGGAACCTCCTTATTCTACAAGGAAGGAAGCCCGGGTTCAGAAGAGTGAAGTTCACACAGCGAGTGAGCAGAGGAACTGACTTCTAACTCAGTGCTTAAACACCCAGACACCCGCCCCGCAGTGCACACTGGTTTTCCCCTCCAGCAATTTTCATCTGTTTGCTGTCTATTTTGTATAGCTAACAAAGATTTTGATTTTCTCAATGGATGACAAATCTTGAGAGGGAAAAAACACATAATATGATCAAACACTGAATGGAGTTTACATAAAAATTACAGGCCTGGACTGCTGTTTGGTAAGAGTTTGGAACTAATTACAGGGTATTCCTGAAACCACACCTCTCTGAGCATCATGTGCGTTTCTGAAAATTTCCTGTGTGTGGTTGCTGGCCAAGGGCATTTCCTGTGCGGAAATCTAAACTTGTTTATTATTATATTTTAATACAAGATTTTGAAGAAGCTTTCTATGAATCGAAGACCTTACTGGAAATCATGTTTTGCAGAGTCCCCTCAACACCAAGGAGGTTATTCATCTAAAGGAGAGTTTCTGCTGCTCATGTGAACCAGCGTTTCTGAACTGAGTGATTCCAGCTGAAGTTTGCCTTTAACGAAGGAGACAAGTACAGATGGAGTTGGGTGAGTGGAGAAAGCACACATTCTTGACTACAGAAAAGGGTCACAGGTTATATCTGGGAGTCCCCACTGTCATCTCCTATGGAATCTCACACCTGGTCCTCAGCCACCTTCCCCAAGGAGGTGCACCCCCGTGTGTTTCTCCTCCACCCGGCCTCTTCTCCAGCGCTTAGTCCTCACCCTTGCCTTAGATGTCCTTCAGAAGGAGAGAAAAGGCCATTACAAGGTCTGTTTCAGATGCTTCCAAGGGCACCACAGAACAATGCTGACTCTGGGTCACATTTTGTCACCTGGATCCTAAAGACGCTGAGTCTGCACCACTGCACCGCCAGAGCCACCAGGTAGAAACCCTGCACCCAAACACCTGCCCGACACCCTCTCTCCAGGCTTCTGATAATCATCCTTTCCCTTCCTTACCAAAAACACAGGCTTGATGCAAATCAGCTCATGCAAACCACCTCTTATCAACCTGCCTCCAGCTCATCAGACAAGTCCAGGCAGAATCTTGGAATGGGCTCAAGTTGGGATCGTGGCTACATGCATTTCCTTGTCATTTTATACTCCAAAGCAAAAACCTTTTTAGGGAGAATAAAACCAGTGAGTGTGGCGCTCAAAGTTTAGCATCTGACTGCTCTAATGAAGGCTCTGTTTGTTCAGGTCAAGTTCATACTGGGAAAGAAGTGCAAACCATGGGCTCAGTGGTAGAGCACTTGCTTACCTGGCATGATGTATGAGGCCCTGGGCTGGAGTCCCAACACTAGAAAAAATAAAGATAAAGAAATGAATGCAAAGCACAACCCATTAACCTGAATTTGAAAACCAAGAAAAACACAAAAACCAAACAATCTCTATTCGGGGCTCAGTGGCACACGCCAATACATGGGAGGATGAGACAGGAGTATTGCAGATTTGAGGCCAGCATATGATAATTTAGTGAGATCCTGTTTCAAAATAAAATAGGGCTAGAGGCAGAATGTCACTGGGTTCAATCCGAAGTACCAGAAAAGAACAAAACAACAACAACAAAAACAGCTCTTCCTCATGTCTGAGTTTGTCATTTCTCTAAGACCAGACCAAATCACTGTGAAGACAGCTTTTTAAAAGTTAGCAACAGCTTAAAATTAACTTCCTTTTAGTTTGTCTAAGTAAACTTTAAAAATGCATTATGTGACTTTCATTAACTCTACACGTTATCCACAGCTGAAATAATAGACCTGACTCCATTTCCAGCAATCCAGAGTTAGCCTCTCCTGAAAGTAGTCAGATCAATGGCAAGTATCTGGGATTAGCTGCAGGACACACAAAATTTAGCACCTCTGAGTCTGTCCTCTCTGATGTAACTGCAACTGACTTAAGAGATCTGAGCAATGTTTAGAGCCTTAAAGTCATTAGGTATTTAATTTAAATGCAATTTATTTAGTTTATGCCTGAGGACCTGTCTTGGCATTTCATAAGTTTTGATGTTGGTTGTTTTGTTTTCCCCATTATCAGTAGCCAAAACTCAGCAAAAAGTATCATTGCAAACAAACACCCAGGTGCTTACTCAGCACCTGAACACTTCAGGTGCTGAAATACTCAGCCCTGGGTGTTTCAAATGTAAGACCCACCTTACTGGAGCCCAAAAACCAGAGTAGTAAGACCCATGCAGACATCTGACCCTGTCTCAGACCAAATTATACAGGAAAACATTACCAAGACACAGGCACAGCATGCAGAAAATTAGAAGCAAAACCAAAGTGCAGGGAGGCACGCAACTGTAATCCCAGTGCTTGGGAGGCTGGCACAGGAGGATCCTCAACAACTGAGCGAGTCACAATTTCAAAATAAAAAATAAAATAAGGCTGGAGATGTAGAATGCCCCTGGGTTCAATCCCCAGCACGCACACCACACACACACACACACACACAGAAAAAAAAATCAGAAAATAAATATAAGTAAAAATGCCATAACAATGCTTATACCCATGTCTCTAGGAACGGGTTGTTTGTCCGTGTCCTTCAAGATTCTTCACGTTGGTGGCCACAGATATAGGTAATATGTTTACAAAGCCGGACGCCTGAAGTATGTGCTGTCTTGTTTTCCACCATAATTTAGGTCAGTCAGTGGTTCTCAATTTTGCTTTTACCTTATAATCACCCAGAGAGATTTGAAATGCCTTGATAGACAGGCTTCACTTCTAACCACTTACTCGGGATTCAATTCCGAGATAAGAACTATGCATCGGCGTTTTCAGAATTCCTTAGGTATCTCCAAGGTGCAATTTTTGAAATGAGACCTACACATCCACATTTTCTTTAATTCCTTAAGTATTCCAAGGTGCAAACCAGCTCAAGAGCGGCAGTCTTATGTGGAGAATTGAGAGTGAAGTCCAGGTTAGGGGTGGGGTAGTGTTACAAATAACTTTTTGTGCCATTAAGAAAAGGCATGTGTTTGAAAATTGCTTGGCAAGGCAATTTTACTTTTTTGCATAAAAGGGTACTCCCAGGTGGGTCTTATATCCCTGATGCAATGCTCCTCCTGCGCTAAACTCCGATTGGTGGGAGAACTGGTCAGCTACAGGGGAAGACAAGACGGGGGAGGTAGGGTGAACACCTGAAATCTCTTAAGAAATGCTAATTTTGCAAAGGAATGTAAGTCCCTACCAGGTTACAAAATGGCAGTTTAAGCTACTCCTGTGACAGAAAAGACACAACTATATTCTCACAGTAGGGCGGTGGTTGTCAGACCGTGGTGTGTATCCTGACCACCTGGGTATGTGGTGAAAGCACAAGCCCAGGCTCTGTCCTGTTTCCATGAACATTGGACTTCTTGTTCTTCTTTAGCCCTGCAGATGATTCAGATACATGCCAAGTGAAGGAAGCACCAGCTTAGGTGACCATTTCATATTATTTGATCATTTCCCAAGTGGCCTGCTCCTCCTATTTCCTCACGAAACTTGCAAATTGCAAGAGCTGCACCATTCTCTACAGAGCCTTTAGTGACTATGAGCATCTGAACTACAGACATTCTAATTGAGCAGAGAAGAAAATGTAAAATGAACACTGGGCTTCAATGATTTCAATGATGTTTGGGGCATGCTGTTTTCTTTTCCCCTCCCCAAACTGGCTACTAGGAGAATTTTAACTACACATGTGGTTCCCACTGTATTTCCACAGGACGGTCACCTGTGAGGGTGGAGCCTATGTCTGCTTACTACTGTTTTTCCAGCAGCTGGCTCAGTGATTTTGCCCTAAAGCGGAACTCAATATTTTGTGAAAGTATCAATGAGCCAAAGAAGTAATGAATGAACACAAGCAAATGGTTCTTCTCCACAGGAGAAACTTTTGGAGAATAGATAGGATTTTGGTGTAGGTTCCCCAAGAAGCCTTACCTGAGACAAGGCTTCAAGGGCAAACTCCTAGTTTGGGAGGAGGTCCCCCAAAACACCAGAAGAGTGGAGTGAATCTGGGGCTGGAAGGAGAACATTTAAGAGTGTGTGGCAGAGCCTGTTAATGGCTGTGGAGAGCCGGAGCTCTGTCCTGCTGGGAAACGTTAGAGGACAGTAGAGGAATGTGCCTGGGAGTTACATCCACCGGCCAAGGGGAGGGACTGGGGCGTTTATGCCCCTTTCCTCACCAGTGTTCATCCTTAGACAATGCCGGCCTACTGTGCGCTGTGGGATGCAGCAGAAAGAGGAAGCCTGCGTGCAAAAAGATGTACTACAGGTACTACAGGGGCATGCATGAAATGGCAAAGCTGAGGGGATGGGGGAAGCCATCTGCAGAGGTACCAGGCCCCTGTGTACCTAAAATCTAGTCACGGGAGAGGAGACTAGAAGTCAGTGCCACATCCAGCTGAACTGTGTCACAAACTGTCACCTCTTGCACTAAGGGCCTATTTCTTTTTCTTAAATATCAGTTACTCCGCCGGGCGTGGTGGCGCACGCTTGTAATCCCCGCGCTTGGGAGGCGGAGACAAGAGGATCGTGCAGGTTCGAAGCCAGCCGCGCTGGCTTAAGAGACCCTGTTTCCAAATAAAAAAATATAAAAATAGGTCTGGGAGTGTAGCCCGGAGGTAGAAGGGCTTCCAGGAACCCCAGTACCACCAAAATAATAATAGTAATAATAATAATAATAATAATAATAATCAGTTACTCCCTCCTAAGATGCCTACATTTCAGTCCCCTGTGAGGATATTTAAAGCTCCTAAATCTCAGAGTTTGGGGATATCCACTTTTCTTTCCTGCATCCCCCCACGCTTTTAATAAATGTGTTTACCTGTTCTCCTGTTGATCTGCCTGTTGACAGCTTATTTTATAGACGTAGTAACAGAACTCTTAGAGGATAGAGGCAGTCTTGCTTCTCATGCAGGGAACAGCCAGGGACACTTAATTATCATTTCTTTTTTCTTTCTTTTGTTCTCTTTTTTTGTGTGTGTATGTGTGTGGTACTAAGAATTGAACCCAGAAGCATTCTACCTCCTACCTACATCACCAGCCCTATTTCTTTTTTTTTTTTTTAATTTTGAAACAGGATCTTGCCAAGTTGTTGAGAGTCTTGCTAAATTGCAGAGGCTAGTCTCAAAACTGCAATCTTCCCTATCTCGACCTCCCAGGAACCGGGATTATGAGCGTATGCCACGCTGCCTGGCTTATGCCTTCTTTTAAAACAAGCCCATTGATCTCTCCCTTAATAAGTAATATTGGTGCCCCCATCACACAGCTCTGTTCACCTCCCAAGGTGGCCAGGAAAGCCCGTTAGATTCTTAATAGCTTTTCTTTTTTTTTTTTTTTTTTTTTTTTGTGGTACTGAGGGTAGAACCCAGAGGCTTTTCTACCTCTGGGCTATACTCCCAGCCCTATTTTATATTTTATTTGGAAACAGGGTCTCACTAAGTTGCTGAGAGCCTCACTAAGTAGCTGAGGCTGGCTTCGAACCTGTGCGATCCTCCTGTCTCAGCCTCCCAAGCGCGGGGATTACAAGCGTGCGACACCACGCCCGGCTCAGCTTTTCTTTGTTAACTCACTCCTTTCTTCTCTAGTTCTATCCTAGAGGCTCCCAACAGGTATGGGGAACAGACGCTCACTAATAAACCCAACGTCACTTGATCAAAAGTTGCCCATCAGGGGTGGGTGCGTTGATAGGGTTCATCAGTAGTGCAAGTCTCAGATAGGAGAGTTGATTTCTGGTACTCTATTGCACAGTAGGGCGACTACGGTACAACAGCTAGTGAGAAGAAAGGACTTGGAGTGTTCTCACCAAAAGGAAATGGTAAGTGTTTATGGTGGTGCATTTATTTGCTAGTTACCTTAATTTAGTCATTTTATAATGTCTACATGGATCAAAACATCATACTGTACCCTATAAATATGTGCAATTATTACATGTTAATTAAGAATAATGCTTAAAAGAACTGCCCAACTGGGGTGACCCTGCCCCTCCGAGACTGTGTCTTCATGTCCTTTTGGTCACCAGAGGTGGATACTGGGGAGGAACTGCCTTCTGGTTCCTCCATTATGATATCGACTCCCCCAGGAATGTGGCTTGTCTTTGGAGTGTTCACACATGCACATGGGCCTGAAATTGTAACAGCTGAATATTTAAATGAAGAACACCTAGCTTCACTCACTGTTAAGCCACTTCACAGAAAACAGGCCATGGCAGCTCCATTTTGGTGGTTAATTCAGTCTGGATCTAATTTGAAATGTATCCGGAGAGGTTTCACAATAACTGTTTAAGGCAAATAAGGCAGAAGTGGTAAATAAATTGAAAATGAGAAATGACTATTTTAAAGGAAATTGAACTCAAAGCAGTTCTGTTTTTACAGTAATCTTAATATCGTAAAAAATATACCTATGTGTCCTCAAGGTCATTCCAGTCAAGACCCTGGCTTCATTCAGAGGGCTTGGGCCAATTGGCCAATCCACTGCCACAATCTGTCATTGCTAGAAGTTCACATTCAAGGCCTGTTCCTCTAGCATTTATTTCTCCCTTCTGGAATTCAGATAGTATGGAAATTAAGGTTATTTCATGATGTGTTAGTCAGTTTTCTATCACTGTGACAAAATACCTGAGGTAATCAACTTAGAGAGAAAAGGTTTGCTTCAGCTCATGGTTCTAGAGGGTCTCTTTAATGATCAGTTGGCCCTGTTACTGTTGGGTCTGAGGTGAGGCAAAACATCATGGAAGTGAGTGGTAGAGGAACTAGTGACCTCATGGCAGCCAGGAATCAGAGAGAGAGAGAGAGAGAGAGAGAGAGAGAGAGAGAGAGAGAGAGAGAGAGAGAGAGAGAGAAAGGGACAGGAAAAGGCTGGAGTTCCTATACCCCTCCAAGGACACGCCCCCATTGACCTCACTTCCTCCCACTAGGCCCCGCCTCCTACAGGTTCACCTCCTACAGTTTTTTACCTACAGGTTTCAGAACCACCACAGGCTGGAGTCCAAACCTCGAATGCATCGCCTTGGGGACATGTATCCAAACCACAGCAAATGAAATATTTATGGTAATGTAATTTAGAGTATGAATAGTTTGATTAGCTTACTTAAACATTTATATATATGTACATATTTGGTAAGTAATATCTATCAGGCTTTCAAATAATTGGGCTATCAGAACTTGAAAAAGAACACTGAATATTCCAATAAAAATAATACCAATTTAGCTCATCCCCCATTCACTCAGCCCTTTCCACTTAACACACACATAGGAGAGCACTTTCTCTAGCAGGCATGAGGCCCTGGGTTTGATCCTCAGCCCCACAAACAAAGATATATAGAAGGTTGGCGGACACAAATGTCCGTCTCTCCAGAGCCAGGCGTTGGACAGCAGGTGTGCCTGGGATAAAGGTCCCCAGGAAGCTACATCTAATTGTTCTCAGGAAGAAATATGGACCCCATGTTTCCAAATCGATAGATTTTATAAGAGATTTCAAGCCCCCAAATTCTTTTTTTTTTTTTTTTTGCAGGTCTGGGGATGGAACCCAGGGGCATTTGACCTCCGAGTTAAACCCCTGCCCTATTTTTTATTCTTTATTTTGAAACTGGGTCTCACTGAGTTGCAGAGGGCCTCACTAAGTAGCTGAGGCTGTCCGCGAACCGCGATCCTCCAGGTTTCAGCCTCCCGAATGCTGGGATTACAAGCGTGCGCCACCACGCCCGGCTTCAAGCCCCCAAATTCTTAAAGGGAATATTCCTTTTTGTTTGTGTTTGTGGTACTGGGGATTGAACCTAGGGACATTCTACCTCTGAACTACACCTCCAGCCCTATTTTTTATTCTTTATTTGGAAACAGGGTTTCACTAAGTTGCAGAGAGCCTCACTTAAGTAGCTAAGACTGGCCATGAGCCTCTGATCCTCCCATCTCAGCCTCCCAAGTACTGAGATTACAAGCATGCACCACCATGCCTGGCTCAATACAAAATTTTTCAACGCACTTTACAGACCCACATGGAAAAGGCTAAGCAGAATGTACATATTTGGCAAAGTTTTGACCTAGGATCTATTATGGAGCAGAGAGAGCCCTAGGAACTCATGTTCTCTAGGGTAATCTCCCTTACTTAAAGTCAATGATTGTAGATAATAGCCTCTTCTACAAAATGCCGTCATGACGGTAACTATATTAGCGTCTCATCAAATAACTGGGTACTGTAGATGACTCATACAGTCGACTATACCAGGGGCTGAGTACATTAAGAGAGGCACAAAGGACTACGACAAGCCAGGCGTCATGGTGCACGCTGTAATCCCAGTACTTGGCAGGCTGAGACAGGAGGATTCCGGTTCTTGGCCAGCCTCAGCTACTTAGTGAGGCCCTCTGCAACTTAGTGAAACTTAGTGAAACCCTGTTTCAAAATAAATAATAAAAAATCGGGCTGGGGATATAGCTTGAGGTAGAATGCCCCTGGGTTCAACTCCTAGTGCCACAAAAAATAAATAAATAAATAAAAAACTACTACAAGTGTTTAGAAGAACGAAGGAAGTTGGAAGTGAAAGCAATCCCCATAAGAAAAGACCAAAGAAAAACAAGTTTCTCCAAAGAGATCAAAAGGAGTAATATTGACCAACACTAGCCAAGCACCTGTTAGCCAAGCTGGCACTAAGTGCCGTGTCTTTGAATCATCGGAACGACCACTGTGGGTCAGAATGATCATTATTTTCATTTTATAGGTGATGACAAAATCATCCTAGTGTCTATTCTAATATCACACGAGTATGATGGAGAAAGAACCCAAATGTGGGTAGTTCTAAAGTTCTAGAGCCTTAATCACTACTTATGTGGCCTCCCCACTAAACCCATAGCTGATAAATGACTCGTGTGTGTGTGTGTGTGTTTGTGTGTGTGTGTGTGTGCCTGCACATGTGTGTTACTGGGGATTGAATCCAGAGACATTATACCTCTATTCCCAGCCCTATTTTATTTATTTTTCATTCTGAAACAAGGTCTTGCTAAGTAGCAGAGGGCTTTCTCAGTTGCTGAAGCTGTCCTTGAAGCTGCAATCCTCCTGTCTCAGCCTCTCAAGTACTAGGATTCCAAGAGTGCGCCACCACACCTGACAGACTCGTTAATCTTACAGAAGCCCTGGGAGACAGGTATTATTATGCCTATTTTACAGATGAGGAAACAGGCTCGCAGTAGCAAGGGGTGGCACTGGGATTTGGGTATGGTTTCTCTGGTTCCCCTCTTGTATTCTGATGACCCTGGCAACTGCATGCTTCCTCCCCTGTTCCAAATATACCAAGAAGAATGCACTGAGGAAAATTATGTTCAAATCTAACAAGATGAATGGAGCTTACATTCAAATAGCAAAAAATGTGGGCAGAACAAATATTGGTCATTCTTCAGGGTGCAGTCGAGAAGAGAAAGAAACATACTTAGAGACTCTGGCTGCTTCAACACTCACCTTGAGCTGAGGATGCAGCTCAGTGGAAAACTGTGCCCTTAGATGCACAATGGAATTTGGTTCCATCTCCGGCACCAAATAAAAACACACCATCTTTGTAAAGACAAGCTAAATGGATAATAATTTCATGGGAATGTGTATTGACATTCTGAATTTCAGTTATTGATTGGCAAGAATAAAAACACAGCACTTCCCACCCACACAGAAAACAACACCGAAGTTGGCTTCTCTTAAATGAAAATATTTCCTTGGCTTTTTCTTAGTTACGTATTTTTAGTAAAAATCAAACATACACTGCAAACCATGCCTTCCTTTCTTGCGAAGGGAATAGACTCATTTCAATCTTAACTTCAAAGGAGCAACCAGCAGAATTTTCTTTCCTGGGCCACTTTGAAACACTCCTACACAATTTTATCCTTTTTCCTTGGAGGTTTTTTTTTCCCCTCTCAGAACGTAGAGTATGTGAGAAATCTGTACTGTTCTATTTTTGCTGAGGAATGAATTTTGAGCTCATAAATTGTCATCTATTCAATTGTTATCCTTTATCTAAAGCTTCATATCCCCGTCTATGCCGAGGCTTTTTTTCCCTCCTGCTATTGTAATAATAAGAGGTAGAGGATAATAATTTAGCTATTGTTTAGGACCAAGTGATGGTCTTTACTTGTAAATATTATTTTTATCTTAATTATATCTCCATAATAGTAATCATCTGACTCATAATTTCAAGCGACGGGCATGATATTGCAAATCAAATGGTAAAAATAAAAGCTATACTTATTAGGCCCTCCTCTTGCCAGGCACTGAGACACACACATTGAAGACGTGCACGGACACCATGACGTAGGTAGTTAGCCTCATCCCCACTTTCCTAAGGGGGAAACTCGGGCACAGGTCATTTCAGCCACTTGTCTGTGTTTGCAGAGGAATGGAGCTCAGATTTAAAATGACACATCTAACCACAGAGGTGATTTGGGATCTTAATGACGTGACAGGTGCAATTCCCACACGATAATGGCGAGTTTCTAGTTTCTGGGTTTTTTTGTTTTTCTTGTAGTTTTTTTTTTTTTTTTTCAGTACTGGGGATGGAACCCAGGGGCATTCTACCTCCAAGCGGCACCCCCAGCCCTATTTTTATTCTTTCTTTTGAAACAGGGCCTCACTGAGTTGCAGAGGGCCCCACTAAAGAGCTGAGGCTGGCTTTGAACCTGCGCGATTCTCCTCAATCTCCCAAATGCTGGGATTACAAGCGTGCGCCACCACACCTGGCACTCCTCCTTCTTGAAAGTTCAAAATAACGTTCCATGGCGGCAGAATAGATCAACACACTGTGAATACATCGGCGGCCTGATTTATCATCCAGTCAAACAGAGAGCAATATATCTACTCCTGAGAATAGGTGAAACCCTGGGAGGCCACTTGAAAATCCTAGAGAGATTTATCATATGCAGCAAACTTTGTGAGAAATGATAGACACTGCGCTGGATGCCCGAGCCCCTGCCCTCTCTATGCCAAAGGGGCAGCAGAGGTCTACCATGGAAAAGGAGCACATCCTGACTCAGAAAGGTTTGCTGCAAGTAGAACCAGTTACCCAGTCAGTCACCCAGCGTCCTCTCAAATGGATGAATTTGGGCAATACTTTGTGTATTGTTTTAAAATTAATTCAATGGCCGGGCGTGGTGATGCACGCCTAAAATCCCAGTGCTTGGGAGGCTAAAATAGAAGGATTGCAAATCTGAGACCAGCCTCAGCAATTTAGTGTGATTTTGAATGAAAAACTTAGCAAATTAGCCTCAGTAATTAAGCAAGACCTTGTTTCATAATTTAAAAGTTGGGGGCGGTAGAAGTGGAGGTCAGAAGTAAAATGCCCCTGGGTTCAATCCCCAGAACCGAAACAAAAAAATATCATTTCTTGTATATGGTACTAGGGATTAAAATCAGGGGCATTTTACCTACGAGCCACACCCCCCCCAGTCATATTTTTAATTTTTATTTTGAAACAGGCTCTCACTAGGTGGATGAGAATCTCGCTGTTTGCTGAGGCTGTCCTCAAAACTCTGATTCTTCTGTCTCAGCCTCCCAAGTACCCGGATTACAGGCTTGCGCTATCACGCCCAACTATGAATAAATTTTACAATAATAAGATCAACTCTAGAAATCAAGTTAAACACAGGGACAAGAATCCCAGTGGACTGGACGTTCACTCTCTATTACCACTAAAGAAATTTTCAGCAATATTCCAGAAGCTGGAAATTCCATAAGAGACACTCATAATTCTTCTAGATCTTATTGTGCGTTTGGATAATTAAAGGAGAGATTAAATCATGGCTGTGCAGTGCTTGGGGTGTTAGGGCCTTGCCCTACAGCCCTCCCTCCTAAGCCAGCTAGACCACAGGAGCCCAGCAGGATGGCCGGGACCAACCACAGGCCCACGCTTTAAGGAGTACAGCTAAATAGAGGATTACTGATAAAACAGGAGAGTTTGTCAAGACCTGGGTGCGAATGGGGGCCCTGGTGCTGGGTGGGATGTGAGCAAGAAGTGCAGCAGAAGTGTCCCATGCCAGCAGTGGGAAGGAGCTACAGAGGCAGGAGGAGAGCAGGCATGGGAAGGGAAGTCACAAACAATTCTTTGCTGGTGCAGGATAGTTTTCATTTCATAATACTCCTGCCCTTAGAAGATTTATTATATAAAATATTGCCTGCAAATGATTAAGATCGAGTCTGGTAACCCAGTTGATGTCAGAGTGTCCCGCCCTCCTTGGGGCCTGGACCGACATCATCGTACCTGTGAGCATTGTGTGGAACCCGGGGATCTTCTTGACCAAGCAACCATTCCTATTGCAGGAAGGCGCCTCTAGTAGCCTGTCCTTTCGTTTCACTTTCTTAATTCATGATGTTAAATGACTATCTTTTTTTCTCTTCTTTCTTTCTTTCTTTCTTTCTTTCTTTCTTTCTTTCTTCCTTTCTTTCTTCCTTCCTTTCTTTCTTTCTTCCTTTCTTTCTTTCTCTTGAGGTTCACCGAGATTTTGAAGTTGTCTGGGTCCTATTAGCACAGTGACAATGACATCTCATTTGATGCTTAACCACATCTATGTCACTGCAGAAAATCCTTCAGACAGCTCCAAGTAAATTTCTTCTTTACCTCTGACCTGCTGTATTGAAATGAGTGTCTTGTTTAAGTAGACTTAAAACAGGGAAAGATAAGACCTCAGGAGCTATCACTGTTAATAAAATATGACACAGCCAAAGATGGTGTTGGAAAAGAAATGTGGTGTGTATCCAGGTAATCTTGTCTTCATGTCATGGGACCAACGCATACAGGAAATTCTTTGTAAGATTTCCTGTTGAAGTTCAGGGTGAATCACACCCGTTGCTGTGCACACGGGTTTGAATGCCCTGTAGGGAAGGCAGGATGATGGAAAATCTTGCACACTACCCCTAAGGGACTGCTGAGCAGCTTCCATTGCTAGCAGCTCACAAGTGATTCTTTGAGGTCACATCCCATGATCTTAATAAGCTAAGCATAACCCTTCGGTGCCAATTAACAAATGATTTATTTGAGTGTTTGCATGTTTATAACCACTGAGGAATGTCCTTGCAAAAAACGGCATCTTGCCGTCTATTTTCAAGCACCTAATTAATGGCCTGGCTCCAGGATAAACACATCCTGTTTTAAATCCAGTGATGAAAAGCTCTTTCAAAACATGTATCTCCTGATGTTTATGGCCTTGATGGTGATGATGGTTTGATGGGTGTACGCTTATCTCCAGACTCATCGAGATGTAGACATGAAATGTGGGCAGGTTTTATGTCAGTCATACCTTGATAACAGCCTTTACAAATGTATCTTGCATGTCATCGTCCTTGACACTGTCTTCAAGACAAAATTGTGATTATTTTAAACAAAACTACTGTAGTAAATATTGAGAGGGGTGTTAAATCTGCAGTTGTTTTAACAAATCATTCAGTCATACCTGGGATATTGTTGAAAGACGCTTATACAGTAAGTTAAACGTAGAGTGCTATGTTCTATCACACCAGGACAGCGTGCTCCTGTAGGAATTTCAAGAACACTCTCGATATCAAGCCATTTTTTATAAGTCTTTGTTGAAACTTACTCATTTTAAGTGCACAATTCAATGATGTTTAGTACATTTTGCAATTAATTTCTTTTGAAAGTGTTCCTGGTAAGAAGCTTATACTGAGTTTTTTCCAATCGTGTGAATCATTTTGATTTAGGTATATTGGTTGCTTCTGTTTCTAGGTTACTCATTTGTACAGAACTCACAGTGCTTTCTAGCTGGAAGATTGAAAGGTTTCTCCATGACAGATTTTGACAATATTTGGTTGCCTCTGCATTACAATCACACTAAGAATTCCACCCGGCTAGTCCTATATAACATCATAATACACTCCAAAGGGAGGGCATGATATGTTAAAGACTTGCAATACTATGAATATGTATGTTTTACTGCAAGCATGTTTTAAAATGGTTTATTCTACTGTCGAAATACAATGCAGTTTGTCATCATTAGATGAAATTTTTCTCTGCTTCTTGGCAGGTGTACAACCTATTGGTCATCAGGAAAAATCTCCACGACACATGATTTAAAGGTGCCATAAAGTGTGTACCTCTGTGGTCACCTATGCACTGGCATTTTTAAATAGCTTGTGGTGTGTTTTAGAAGCTAACTTATCTGATTTAGTACTATTGTGATTCACTCTGCAAAGAGAATGTTTGTTTTCAATTAACATTATCTTTAATCAAAAGCTAAGGAAGGAAGGAAGGAAGGAAGGAAGGAAGGAAAGAAGGGAGAGACTAAGAAAGAAACCATTAAAGTTGTCAGTAAGGCCTTGGTTCCGGGACACCCTGTGACTACCAAAATCCCTGGATGCTCAGGTCCCTTATAGAAAATGGTCTAATATTTGCATAGAACCTCTGTGCATTTCCTCCTTTCTTCCTTCTTTCCTTCCTTCCTCCTCTCTTCTCCCCCTTCTTTCTCCTCTCCTCTCCTCCCCTCCCCTCCCCTTAATTCCTCTCTCTCTCTCTCTCTCTCTCTCTCTCTTTCTCTCTGTGTGGTGCTCGAGATTGAACCCAGAGGCATTCAACCTCTAAGCTATACTCCCAATCCCGTTTTACTTTTCATCTGGAAACAGGGTCTTGCTAAATTGCTAAGGCTGGCCTTGAACCTGAGATCCTCCTGTCTCGGCCTCCAAGTACTGGGATTATAGGCATGCACTTTAAGTATTTTCAATCATGTACTTTCAATCATCTCTAGATTCTTTACGATAGCTAATACAATGTAAATGACATATGAACTGTTGCTCTATTGTATTATTTAGAGAATAATGGCAAGGGGGAAAGTCTACATGCCAAGTACAGATGTGCTTTTTATAGGTCTGTACAGTGTACAGTGTACAGTTTGCGGTTGGCACACAGATATGGAACCTATGGATACAGAAGGTAGACTGTGTATGTGACAGTTTTGCCTTAAAACCTGCCATGTGTAGGTCCTCTCACTAAGCAAAGGAGACTTAACAGTAACTCTGGGCACTTTTCTGAAGAAAAAAAAAACTGTTTTGAGAGAGGAGATAATCACACATGGAATAATAAAGGTTATTCAAACGAAGACATACTTAGAAAACAAACACACAGAAATAATTACATTAAAAGGCCAAAACACTTTGGAGAAGAGAAATCAATGGATACCGTAAATATTAGGAGAAGTTTCGTGGAGAAAATAAGACATGAGCTTAACTTAAGGGATAGTTAATATTCTTAAGAGAAAATTTCCAAATTTGGGGATATTCTGATAGACGGCATCTCACTTCAATAGTGACATATCCTATATTTATATCTGCCTAAATTGCTTTAGAAATAGCATCTAAGTAAAAATGTGTTCACATGATTTCAAACAGAACAATGAAGCTGAAAGGTTTTTTTTTTTAAAGTACTCTGCAAACATCTAGTGTTCCTAGTTGGTCTCATGTTCACAAGCAAAAATAAATTCCAATAAATTATGGAAAAATAGCACGCCAAGTTCCCATCTTGGACCACCACTTTGCACATCATCTTAAAAAGGTGTAAGAAGTCATAATATAAAGAAACTGTTTAGCTCTATTTAGTTTATTTACTTAGTTATTCATTTATCTATTTTGGTACTGGGGATTGAACACAGGGACAGTCTATCTCTGAACTACTCCCCCAGCCCTATTTTATTTTTTATTTTAAAATAGGCTCTTGCTAAGTTCCTGAGACTGACCTTGAACCAGTGATCCTCCTGTCTCACTCTCCCAAAAACTGGGATTACAGGCATGTGCCACCACACCTGGCAGCTCTGTTTATTTTATTCCCAAGCTTACCTGGACCGTGGAACACTTTCTCGCAGGACACTTCTGCATGTCAAAGAACTAAACTCCATGCGACACAGTTTAGGAAGTAGGGATCCACAACAATACAAAAATAAAACAACCCAATAAAAAGTGGACCAAAGACCTTAGCAGAGAGCCCACCATATGGATGGCAAATACGCGTATGAAAAGATGTCCCGTGTGTCATCATGGCTGGGTCTAGAACGCTCCCCAAGCATCATCCCAAAGCTCTCACGTTGAACGCTCGGCCCCCGTGCAACAGTGTTCGGAGATGGGGCTTTGCGGAAGTGATTGGGTCACGTGGCTCTGGCCCCATCAGTGGACTAACCCACTGACGCTTCTGGCTGATGGCATGGTGGGAGGTGGTGGGAACTGTAAGAGCTGGGCTTCACTGGGGAAGTAGGTCACTGGAGGCATGCCACGGAAAGGTATTTCTGGTTCCTGGCTCCTTTCTCTCTCTGTCTCTGCTTTTCCACAGCCCAGAGATGAGCATCTGAGTTCCACCATCTTCTTTCAGCCACATTGTTCTGCCTCAACTCAGGCTCATAGCAACGGAGCCAGGCAACCATGGACTGACACCTCTGGAACTGTGAACCAAGATAAATATCCTTCCTCTGTCTTTCTCTCTCTCTCTCTCTCTCTCTCTCTCTCTCTCTCTCTCTCTCTCTCATACTGGGCATTGGGCCTAGGAACACATTTTGAGAGAGGATCTCCCCAAGTATCCAGTCTATCCTTGAACTTTCTATCCTCCTGTCTCAGCCTCCTGAGTAGCTAAAATTATAGGTGTACACCATGACTGGCAAATATTTCCTCCTTTAGGTTGTTTTTCTCTGGTATTTTGTCACAGTGACAAAAAGCTGACTAATCACGTGTTGTCAGGGAAATGCTAATTAAAACAACAGGGTGCCACTATACATCTACTAGAATGATTAGACTACAGAACACTGACACCACCAAATACTGGCGAGGGTGTGCAGCGACAGAACTCTCATTCATCCCTGGTGGGGATGCAAAATGGCCTAGCCGCTTGAGAAGACAGTTTGGCAGTTTCTTATAAAGTTAAATCAACTTTTACCATATGATCCAGCACCCATGCTCCTCGGTATTTACCCAACTAAGTTGAAAGTGTATACCTACGCAGAAACCTGCAAACATATTTAGAGCAGTTGCATTTATAATTGTTGAAAAGACATGACAGAACTTTAAATGCATGCTACTAAATAAAAGAAGCCAATCTCTGAAAAGGCTACACACGCTATGAGTCCTACCATAGGGCATCCTGGAAGAAGCAAGACTATGTATACAGTACAAAGCTCAGTGGTTGTCAAAGAGGGAGGGCTGAAGAGGCAGAGCCCAGATTTTCAGGGCAATGAAATACTCTTTATAATACTATAATGGTGGGTACAAATTACAAGTTTTGTTTAAATTCATGGTGATGGTGACGTGACATGCCAGGGTAGACTCATCCAGTGCACCACATGAGCCACTCTGGTGGGAGGGGCTGGCCAAGGGGAAGACTCCTGTTATGGTTAGATATAAAATATTCCCTAAAGAGCTCACTCATTAATGTTTGGAGCTGAAGGAATTGAGGGTTATGATCCCAGAAGTGGATACATGCATTGCAATGGACTCAGTTGGGTGGTGCTGGTAGGCAGGTGGGCCCTGGGGTGTGGTTCCTCCTCCCCCTGCCTGTTCTCTTTGGCCTCTCAGCCTCTATGGTGTGAGAAGACAGCTCACGTGTTCTCCCTCCGCCTCCTGCTGCCATGCCCTGAGTTCCATGGTCTCCGGCCTTACATGGAATGAGTCCCAAACCGTACGCAAATAAATCTTTGTTCCGTTACGTGGTTAATCCTTAGATTATAGCTGCTAGAATGCTGCTGGATACACCTGTGCATGTGCCAAGGCAGGTGGGAAATCTCTGTACCTTCTACTCAGTGTTGCTGTGAACCTAAAACTGCTCTAAAAGGTAAAGTCTACTAAAAATCAGTGGAGCATTACACTCCTCTGGAACCCAGCCTCCACGTTACCTAACTAAGATTGCCTGACCGGTACAAATCTTTATTTTCAAAAGGTGCCTTTCAGTATTCTTCCAATGGAATTAGTGTCAGAATACTTTAGTGACACATGCATACCCATGTTTAGATCAGAACAATTCACAATAGCCAAATTATGATACATCCTAGGAGTCCCACCAACAGATGAATGGGTAAAGAAAATGTGGTACAGACTCACAATGGAATTTCACTCTGCTATAAAGAAGAACAAAATTATGTCATTTGTAGAAAAATGAATAGAACTAGAAAATATTATGCTGAGTGAGATCAGCCAGTCTCAGAAAGTCAAGAATCAAGTGTTTTCTCTCATATTCGTGGAAGCTAGGGAGAAAATAGAAAACAAAATAACTTCAGAAATATAAAGAGAGAGAACAGGAAAATAGTGGAAAGGGATTGGGGCGAGGAGGAGGGAGGGGAAAGGAGTCTGATGAAGAAAGCGATTCAGACAATCATATCCCTCCACGAAGGTATCACTTCAGTCTCATTAATATGTAGGGGGCAGGATGGGAGCCAGAGGAAAGCATTCCAAGTGCTGTGGGCATGTATGTTTATATCACCTTGAATCTCACAATGATGTGTAATTAAAATGTAACAAGTTTTTGCACAGGGTTCCAGGAGAGGTAGAACTCAAATCTCATCAACTCCACTCTCCAGATTGTTAGAAAGCCCTGCCTCACAGAAACCTCTTTACATCCTGAAACCCTCAGAAAGATGGATAAACAGATTGCAACAATGTCACCACTGACCTTAAGAGGGGAAAACAGGAGTCTAGAGTCTAACCTACACAAATATGGCCAAGAACAAATAAAATGCTTAACAAGTGATAAAAAAGATGGTTTTTAACGTGTAAAAGTATTAAAATGCTGAGAATTGGTACCAGTAAGAATATGCAAAGACTAATCAACTTCTTAGAATATCTGTTCTACTTTTTTTTAACTATATCAGTCAGGACTGAAATACTTTCTTCCCATTCTTGCCCTGAAATGACAGATCATGGCTGAATGCAGAGTATGGAGAAAAAAATTTGCTTCAGTACAATGTATATGAGACCCGCAGCTGCTGCTTGCTACCTTCTGGGAACTGAGTTCCCGCAGTCCATACTGTCCCATAGTTGTCTAATGACCCTCTATCAGTGTTTGTCCTGTTATCATTTTTTAGAGTTTTTATTGGTGCACTGTGGTCATACATCTTCATGGAGTACAAGATGGTAGAGGCATACACGCACACGTCGCTCATTTAGCCCTTCCCCAGTTTCCTTCTCAAGTTTGCCTTACTGATTGACTCTGATATGTTTGTGAATTTCCCTCTTCGCCCTCTCATCACCCCCAGTTAGGCCTCCTTATTTGCTCATCTATAGTCTCTCCTTCTTTGTCTAGAGTTCCTTCTATAACCCTTTTTCTCCCTAGCTTCTGCATATTAGGGAGAGTATCCAATGTCTCACTTTTTGCTACTGACTAATCTCACTTAGCATAATGTCCTCCAGTTCAATCCATTTCCCTGCAAATGATGTAATTTTGTTCTTCTTTATGGCTGAGTAAAATTCCATTGTGTCCATATCCCACAGTTTTGTAATCCATTCGTCTGTTGATGGACATCTTGGCTGGTTCCTAGTTTGTCTATTCTGAATTGTGCAGCTATGAACATAGATACACACGCATTAGTTTGGTAGTTTGGTTTCTTTTTTGGGGGGTAGATACCCAGAAGTGGTATTGCTGGATCAAATGGTAGATTTGTTCCCATTCTTCTGAGGATCCTCCATACTGTTTTCCAAAGTGGTTGCACTAATTTGCAATCCCACCAAAAATGTATTCGAGTTCCTACTTTTCCACATCTTTGCCAGCGTTTGTTGTTGCTTGTGTTTTTAAGGACTGCCATTCCAGTTGGAGTTAGGTGAAATCTCAGGGTAGTTTTGATTTGCATCTCTCTGATTGCTAATGATGTTGAGCATTTTTCATACATTTATTGGCCATCTGAATTTCTTCTTTTGTGAAGTGTCTATTGAGTTCACTTGCCCATTTTTTGATTGGGTCATTTGATTTTTTAGTGCTGAGTTTCTTGAGTTCTCTGTGTATTCTAGATATTAGACCTCTATCGGAGGAATAGTTGGCAAAACTTTCTCCCATTCTGTCAGCTGTTTGTGGAGGTTCTTGATCGTTTCCTTTGCTTTACAGAAGCTCTTCAGTTTAATGTAAACCCATGTATTGATCTGCCTTTTAGTTTCTTGTGCCTTTGGGGCCTTGTTGAGAAAGTTTTTACCTGTGCCTGTGTGTTGAAGTGTTGGACCTATGCCCTCTTCAAGGAGCTGCAAGGTCTCTGGTTTGATTTCCAACCTTTGATCCATCTTGAATTGACTCTTGTGCATGATGAGAAAATGGAGTTTATTTCCATTTTTCTGCATATGGTTGACTAGTTTTGCCAACACCATTTGTTGAAGAGACTATCTTTTTTCCAGTGTATGTTTTACAAAACCTTTATAGAAGAGCTAATCCCAATACTCCTCAATCCATTTCATGAAATAGAAAGAAACGGGACTCTCCCAAACACATTCTATGAAGCCAACATCACATTGATACCAAAACCAAATAAAGACAATTCAAGGAAAAAACACTACAGACATGAATCACTGATGAACTTACATGCAAAACTGCTAAACAAAATACTGTTATCATTTTTAAGTTGGATTCCTTCTTTTGTGCCATTAGTCATTTTAAATATTCTATGTGTATACATGTGAATATATATCAGTGTCAATCTGGGTACTCCATATTGGAAGGGAGGGAAATATGGAGCATGTGAATGTATGTTATTGTCAACATGATTTACATTATTATGTGAGACTATAATGCACCAATAAAAACAAAAAATATTCTTATTATATAATCTCTATCCAATATTCTTTTTTTTTTTCCAGTACTGGGGATGGAACCCACAGGCATTCTACCTTCGAGCTACACCCGAGTCCCAGCCCTATTTTTTCTTTAATTCTTTATTTTGAAACTGTGTCTCACTGAGGTGTGGAGGGCCGAAGTAGCTGAGGCTGTCCATAAGCCACAATCCTCCTGTCTCAGCCCCCCAAATGCTGGGATTAAAGCGTGAGCCACCACACCCGGCTTCTATCCAGTTTTCTTGCTATCAGAAGTTCTCGGGAGGGAAACTATCCCTGTTATTTGTTAAATTTGCTAATAGTTAATTATGCTACACAAGTTCCCAAAGGGTTTTGCAGGTTTGGGTTGTGAGATCATCTTTGGTGGGCTTTGATTTTATCGCCCAGCATTGGATGCGGGCTAGTAGCTCCAGAGAAGTTGATCAGGACAAGAAAACTTTCTTGAATTAAATGATTCTGTACTAAGCACAAAGTCTAATTTCTTACTTGCTTGTTTTCATGCTTTCTTTGCAGTGCTGGAGATCAAACCAAGGGCCTCATGCATGATAGGCAAGTACTCTCTCAGGGAGTCACACCTCCTACCGATAAAGGATACATGTTAAACTCGATTCTGTGTCAGGAAGAGGCCTCATGTAGTAATTTTTATGCATTTTTAGTTTTTTGCCATCAACTTACATAAGTGAATGAATGAATTTTAATTCAGTCTACCTCCTGCTGAAGGCCCTGTCTCTTGGAGAGTGTTTGTTTTATCTCAAAGTGCCCCAAAGTCTCATCTCCTGTCCCACTTGTACATTAAAAACCCAACTCAGGCCGGGCGTGGTGGCGCATGCTTGTAATCCCTGTGTTTGGGAGGCGGAGACAGGAGGATCGCGCAGATTCGAAGCCAGCCGCGCTGGCTTAAGAGACCCTGTTTCCACATAAAAATATAAAATAGGTCTGGGAGTGTAGCCCAAAAGTAGAAGGGTTTCCAGGAACCCCAGTACCACCAAAAAAAAAAAAAAAAAACACCAAAACCCAACTCAATGTTGCCCCCAGCACTGCGAGGGCGCACCTTGTCTTCTTGTTTTATTTCAGGTACACGTGTACATTTAACTGATGCTCGTATATGTCGTTAGCATTTCTGGTACCTCGAAGCTAGAGGGTCTGGGCGTGCCTCGTTCACCCCAATACCAGATTCAAAACACCCTGTGCCTCCATGGTGTGTGTTTGTGTCTGATTCAGAGGAAACAGCTCAGGCCGGTTGGATTTCGTTACATGCCTCGCTGAGCAACTCTATGAAAAATATATAACACTATTATAACTTCAGGGTTTTCCAGTGACCTGGAAAAAGTTATTGTTTATTCTTTTTTGAAATCTTTTTAATGTTTAATAATAAACAGCATTTGTCAATAAGTTGAGGTTTTAACAGTGAAGGAGAGATATTGTTGGTCAAAAATGAGATTCTCAGAAAGGTATTTCTTTGGGCAGCAACCGCTGAGATCAACAGTGAACACATGGTTAGTACCTTAGAGGTCTCACTGGTGGACTTGAAAGCCTCGTACTGCATTAGGGAACTTTTTTATTTTTTATTTTTATTTTTATTTTTTTTAGTACTGGGGGTTGAACCTAAGGGATTTATTTTAGTACTGAGGATTGCACGCTACCTCCAAGTTATACCCTCAGCCCTTTTTACTTTGGTTTTTTGAAATAGGACCTTGCTAGGTTGCGTAGAGTCTCACTACTTGCTGAGGCTGCAATCCTCATGTCTCAGCCTCCTGAGTACTGGGATATCAGGTATGTGTCGTTGTGCTTGGCTGGAACTTTTTTAAGACAGAAAAGAGAATTAGAAGCTGGGCGTGGTGGCGCACGCTTGTAATCCCAGCATTGGGGAGGCTAAAACTGGAGGATTGCGGTTCGCGGAAAGCCTCAGCTACTTAGTGAGGCCCTCTGCAACTCAGTGAGACCCTGTTTCAAAATAAAGAATAAAAAAAATAGGGGAGGGGTGTGGCTCGAGGGTCGGAGGTCGGAGGTCAAATGTCCCTGGGTTCCATCCCCAGACCCACAAAAAAAAAAAAAAGAAAAAAAAAAGAGAAAAGGGAATTAGATTAAACTTTCTTGGAATTAGATTAAAATTTCTTGGATAGATATTGGAAATCTGGCCCATGCCAATTATCCCCGAAAATCCTTCCAAACTCTTCAGGCAAATACAATACTCTGTTTAATGTTTATTCAGCATACTGTTTTAACTGGAACTGATAATACTATTAAGTTAACTGTTATACTATATTGTCCACATATAATTCACACATCTATAACAAAGAAGTGCCACGGGGGACACGTGCAATGCATTTATGGGCTTTGTATTAGGCTTGTTGCACTACTGACTTTGTTTGTATTTTCATGGAGCGTATAGCTTGTGAGCCTTGGCCTTTTATGACTAAATTTTGTTTCCTGCCATGATTTACTTAAAGCCAAGTCCTTGGTCAGAAGTTCAACCTCCAATTATTGCACTCTTCCATGGAAAGGTATATGTCCAAGTTTCCTGGAATGCATTTGCTTAAAATCAAAGACTACTGCATATCAGACCATTATTGTTATTAATTACACTAAAAGCCACTTATGCCTAGAGAAAATATTCACTATGTGGAATGTGTGCTAAGTACCATGCTTGCTAATTTTTTGAGGCGTTCTGAAAGATATGACATAGGCTTTCGCAGATATTTTTAAAATCTATGATGTAACTGTAGTCCACTGTGTAGTCAAATTATTCCAAAGGCAAGAAATATTTTTGAAAGATACGTTTAAGATGCAATTTTAATAGATGGAACTGTTAGTTACTATTTGAAAAACATCAGAATCAGTATTCAACTAATATCTATATTAATCAGTTTTCTATTCCTGTGACAAATATCTGAGGCTGGATACCTTATAAAGAAAAGAGGTTTGTCTAACTCACAGTTTTAAAGGTTGAAAGTCCAAGATGTTTGGCCTCTGGTGGCAGATGGCAGTAGATAGCAGGGGACATATACCAGGAGGATAGCAGGGTGTCACAATAGGCCAGGATGAAGGGAGGGGCCAGTCTTGAGCATTAAACTATTACAGGTAGCTCTGGATCCCTGAGCTGTACAGTGCCCTTGAGGGATATTTCCTCACAAATTTTCATGGTCCTGAAATTTTCTTAAATATGAAAAAATACTTAAGCAACAAATTAAATTTCACCAGTTATTTTATACAGTTTAAAAATTTTATTTTAATATTTTGTGATTTGATCCAAGGGCACTCTACCACTGGTATATCTAAGCCCTTTTTTTTACTAAGTTGCCTAGTCAAGTCTCAAACTTGTGATCCTCCTGCCTCAGTCTCTCTAGTAGCTAGAATTATAGATATGTACCACGGTGCCTGGTTATATGGTTTTTAAAGAAGAATAGGTTGACTGGATATGGTAGCGCACAACTGTAATCCCAGTACTTGTGAGGCTGAGAAAGGAGGATTGCAGGATCAAAGATAGCTTCAAAAAGTATTGAGACTCTCATCAACCTAGCAAGAGCCTATTTCAAAAATAAAAATAAAATATGGCTGGGGCATGTAGCTCAGAGGTAGAATGGCCCTGGGCTCAATCCCTAGTACCATAAAAAGAAGAAAGAGAAGGAAGAGGAGGAGGAGGAGGAGGAGGAGGAGGAGGAGGAGGAGGAGGAGGAGGAGATGGTGGTGGTAGTGGTTGGCACATGCCTATAATACCAGTACTGAGACAGGAGGATCATAGGTTCTAGGACAGCTTTAGTGAGACCTTGTTTCAAAAAAAAGGGGAGAGGAGGTCTGGGGGTGTAGCTTGGAAGTAGAACACCCCTGGGTTCAATCCCCAGTACCAAGTTTCTTTCTTTCTTTTTTATGGTACTGGGGATTGAATCCAAGGGCATTCTATCTCCGAGTTATACCTCCCACCCTATTTTTTATTCTATATTTTAAAACAGGGTCCCACTAAATTGCAGAGGGCCTCATGGAGTTTCTGGGTCTGGCTGTGAACCAATGACCCTCCTGTCTTAGACTCCCAAGTACTGGCATTATAAAGCAAGTGTTACCACTCCCTGCACAGCCAGTACCAATAAATTAAATAGATAAATAAGTGTGCATACATATAAAGCCTATATCATTAGAAAACAGCAAGTTTATAGGTGAATGCATTGAGCTCTTGGTACGAGAATACTGCATTGAATGAACCAAAGATTATTGCTCTATTAGCAAATCTTCAAACTGACAGAACCGTTGGGGAAAATTTATGGCAAGTTTGTCTTTTTCTAAAAGCCATGGTTCTATAAATTCAACCAGAGTGCCGTGAATAAGACTGTAAATCACTTCACTGGCTTGAGTAATGGGACTTTTTATTTCATGAAACCATGCCAAGAAACTTAGAGGCTTTCATTGATATTGAATCTTCTGTAATACCTATCAACTTCCCACAAAGATGAATTTGGATACTGACTGAAAATATTTTTACTATAATTTTTGCTGAAAGGAAAAATCAGTGGTGTTAAGTTTGATGGGTTTAACGAGTTTCATTAGTCATCAGCAGAGAGAAAAAATAGAATCAATAGAAAATAAGCATAAGCACATTCATTAAATCAATATGAATATAAGTTTAGATTGTATCTGTAATTGTGATTGGTACATCCAGTTCTGGTGGATGGATGAGGCTGAGTGCTTTATACTGGGTGGCTTTTTTCCAGTCTTACATTAAGTTCTTTTGACAAAGCAGAGAGAAACCCTTCAAATGTTTCATTCTTCTCCTTTTCAATATATCCACATATTCTCAACAGGAAATGTAGACTTTATCCTAACCGGACTAAAATCCCAATGGCAGGTGAGTCCTATGGAGAAGAAATGAATGTTTTGTGCAAAAGCTAAATTTGCATACAGTTGTCCCTTGGTATCCTCAGGGAATTGGCCCAGGATCCCCAAGGATGTCAAAACTCAAATACTCAAGACCCTTACATAAAATGGCATCGTATTTGCATATAACCGACACATATCCCTCCTATGCTTTAAATAATCTCTAGATTATTTATAATACCCGAGACGATGTAAATGCCTCATAAATAGTTATTACACTGTGTTGTTCAGGGGATGATGACAAGAAAACTATCTGCACATATTAAGTACCGCTGCGTCTTTTTCCTGAATACTTTGTTCCACGTTAATCTACGGACTTGGAACCCCGGGATACAGAGGGTTCTGCACACTAGCGCGTTGAGTGAAACGTCCGCTACTTAGAGGCAGTGCTGTTTGCATTCAGTTAAGCACTGGCTGACATCTGGGCCTTGGATTTTGTAATTGCTATTAAGGATTGCCAAACTTTTGCTTCAGGTCATGACAGAACCTAAAAGAAACGAGGCCAGGCAAAAAGGAAATCAGGCTTCCGGAAAAACCAAACCTATAACATTACCCAGACCTGCGTATGACCTCCTCGGGCCTTTCAGACAGCAGTCGATGATTTGAGCTTATTTACGGCGCACTTATTTTCCCAAAGGATTTGACACATTTTGTATCCTAAAATACAATAAATGGAAATGAGAAAGAAACCGAGTTAAAGGGAAATCAAGGGCTGAAAGGAAAGTAAATAGATATCAGTGGGACAGGCACACTCCAGGCCACGGTACCTTTGCGCCCGGATGGATCACAAACTCCCAGTTCCGAAGGCCAGGCATGGAATGTGAAGGCGGCCATCTTTAAAACCAGGTAACTGCAAAAGGGCAGGGAGGCTGGAAAAATCTTGGGAGAAGGGATCTAAGAGGTGCTGTAAACAGCTCGCAGCTCAGCGGGAGGTGCAGAATGTGCATTTGCTGTTCTGTTTGTGAGTATTCAATTCTACTAAGGGAAACAAAAAAATGAAGAGAGGGTAGATGAAACCCACAAGGTGGAGAAGCTAAGATAGGGAAGGCGGTTAGTAACAGACCGAGAAGATGGTACATTCGTGATGCACTATATACTGGATACAGGAGGCCAGGAGACCCTTGGTATTCAGAGAGTCTCAATTTATCACCTATTGATGATGACGCTCATTCTGGTTCCATCTGTTCCCTGCCCAAGAAACACGCAAATGAGATGCCTATAGCTGCTCATCAGATTTGCTGGCAACTTGTAGCTGCTGGCCAGACATTTTGGCCTCTCTATATTTTCTTCATTATTATGCTATCATCCCCAAGAGTTCTACCTCTAGTCTTCTGTTTAGTCCTATACCTGTCCCTAGGCGACCTTATCCACAGGACTCCTGGTCTACCCACTAGACTCACCCCATCCCCATTCCACAAGTAGCCATCACTACCTGGGCATCGCTGAGATGTCCCATGGCCACCTGAGAATGACCTCATCTTCTCCGAAGTGCTGGTCCACCTGTACTTCAGCCTAGCTGGCAGCCATATCTACATAATCACTCAACCAAAACTTTGACTCACTCTGACGCTCTTCTTCTTCTCAGCTACCAAGTCCTGTGACTTGTATCTCCTTAAAGCATCTCATTATTCATCTCTACCCACCATCGACAAGGATTTGCTATGTTGGCACTAATTTACCCTGGGCATCAAAAGTCTTCAAAGTGAAGACCCAGGTGCCGAGAATGAATATGAGCTTCAAGCTCTTCCTTCATGTACCCTTCCACTCTCTTGCCCAAATTCTGGATATGATGGGAGACACCCTTTGCTCTCCACAAATACAACCTGTCCTCTCGCTGACTGGGCTATGTTGACTCAGGATTATACCCTTGCAGTTTTCCTGTCCAGGTACCCTCCTCTTCCGTCCCTACCGCCCCACAACCCAACATCCTCTCATCCACTACTGTTTGCTCTCTTAAAATGTTTCTTGTAGCCAGGCATGGTGGTGCACACTCGCCATTCCAGTACTTGGGGGCTGAGACAAGAGGATCACAGGTTGGTGGCCAGCCTCACTGAATTAGTGAGGCCCTCTGCAACTTAGTAAGACCCTGTTTCAAAAATTTAAAAAAAGATTTAAAAACAGGGCTGGGGATATAGCTCAGAGATAGAATACCCCTGAGTTCAATTCCCAGTAACACACACACACACACACACACACACACACACACACACACACACACACGTTTCTTCTTTCAGATGTTTCACTAAAAGTCAGGTCCTCTAAGAAACTTCCCTGAAATCCCATCCTCATATCTGTTCCCCCTATTAGCTCTTGTCTGAATAAAATACATTCCCTGCCTGTCTCCATAATTGTCTGAAATGCCTCCCTTATTAGGCTATCAATCAGGGTTAAAGAGGAAAGAGATGGCATGCTCAAATGAGGATCGTTGAGGGGAGGTAGGAGCCTGGCAGAAACCCAGCCACAGTGGAGTTGGCACTTGAAGAGACAAGGAGAGGAGACAACAGAAGAGAGAGAGCAAAACCCATGTAGACGAGGCTAGTTTAGCTGGTGAGGAGCATGGCTTTTTCTTTTTCTTTTCTTCTTTTTTATTTTTATTTTTATTTTTATTTTTTGGTGGTTCTGGGGATTAAACCCAGGGGTGTTCTACCTCTGAGCTACATACCCTATGCCTTATATTTTATTTTATTTTAGTAGTGCTGGGTATTGAACCTAGGGGCATTCTACATCCAAGACGCACCTTCAACCCAATTGTTATTTTTGCGGTACTGGGGATGGAGCCCACGGGCATTCTACCTGCGAGCTACACCCCCAGCCCTATTTTATTTATCTTTATTTTGAAATGGGGTCTCATTGAGTTGCAGAAGGCCTCACTGAGTAGCTGAGGCTGTCCATGAACCTGGATCCTCCTGTCTCAGCCTCCCAAATGCTGGGATTACAGGTGTGCACCCACGCGCCTATTTTAATTTTTATTTGAAAAAGGTTCTCACTAATGCTGAAGCTAGCCTTGAACTTGTGATTTTCCCGTCTCAGTCTTCCAAGTAGTAGGACTACAGGAGTGTACCACCATACACGGCAGTGTGACCTTTTTTTTAACAGTGACCTAAAGGTTCCTAAACCATGTAAGGAGAAAGCAGGAGAATGTCTCTACTGGCCTCTTTTTCCTCCCTTCTCCTTGACTTCAAAGCAGGCTTTCCCAATGGCCAAATCAACCAGAAACCAGCAGACAAGGAATGAGTTAAAGCCATCTCACAGTCCAGCCTCGCCAGGGCGGAGGGGCCAGAGAGGAGGCGTAGAAGGGCAGGTGGACCATATCTAGCGCGATCACATGCACTCACATGAGAGACTGCGTCTGCTCATCATCTCTCTCCCCTCGCGGAGTTACCTGAGGACAGAGGATGTTTCTCTCATGTCTGCATCTCTAGCGTCTAACATATGCTAGATTCTTGAGAAGTGCTTATGAGTTGAATCAGAGAATGTGGCAAATTGGGCATTATCCGGAGGACTGTCTTTCAGAGCATGCCATGTGTTTTCTAGAACCTAAGGCAAAACGGGGACAGCATAAGCCCTATAATTTTAGTTGTCCAGTAAAAGGAAACATCATTTGGTCAGAAGATAGGAGTCCTCTTAGCGATGGGTGGTGGGAGGGGCCAGAATCAGTCATGTGACTGATGACTGACTGCAGGCACTCAGCTGTACAATGAACAATATCTTCAGCAATGAAATCACAGGAGCAAGAACATTCTGCATGCAGCCATTTAAAAGTATCAGCCCCTGGTTAAGAAAAAAAAAAAAAAAAGCCCAAAACCATGGTATCAAAAAGCAACCTGAAAGAGAACTGAGTTAAAGTTATTTTAATTGATCTGAGAACATCTTACCAAAAAGAAAAACAAAGGTTAAGCCTTAGGTTTCTAGCCTGACCCTGGAAGTAAACTTCATGGCAGTCCTGCCTGTGTTCTTCCTTCTTTTATTAGCCAACAGCTGAAGAGATCAAGTGACAAGCTCACATGGGCACCATGGACCCGCGAGATGGCAGAAGCCTGAGTCCTTGGGTGACTATGTGAATCTTAGTCTTCTCCCTATTACTCGCAGAGCTTTGCGCTAAAAGCAAGAAATAAATCTTTAATGTGATTTATTGAAGATTCGTTGGACTTGGCGGTAAGAGTTATTTTACCTGAGCTATAAAATAATGTCCTTAAAGCTACATTTGGGTGTATGATGATCATAATCCATAGTCCATATCATAACTGATTATTTTATGAAAGCCCTTTCCTGCCTGAATGTCATAATTTGAGGATTCTTGTATTGATTTTCTATTTGAGGGATGTCCCTTGGCGGCCCTTTTGCTTGGAACACGATAGAAAGAAGAACGCCCAATGTTCTAATGTATTATATAATGTCCAAAGCCCCGATTCATGCATTATCTCCTTAGATTCTTCCAACAACTTTTAGGACAATGTAAGGGTCTATTATTGTCCCCATTTTGCACATGATGAAACTGAGACTAAGAAGGTTAATATAAGGTGAAAAAAACTATTTTATGAAGTTGGGCAAAGATTAAGCGAGAGAATGAGTTAGTCGGCCTAGAACCTAGTATTTGATACAAGTTTTCTTTAATGTTTATAAATTTCTTGTGAGTTGTCCATTTGCTGTGTACTTTGGTACCCCACAAAAATGGCTTGAAGCTATGTTTTGTGGTACTGGGGTTGGAACCCAGGGCATTCTACCACCGAGTTACACCCTATTTATTTCCTATTTATTTTGAAATAGGGTGTCATTGAGTTGCTGAGGCTGGTGGTGAACCCAGATCCTTCTGTCTCAATCTCTTGAATGCTGAGATTATAAGTGTGCGCCACCATGCCCGGCAGCTTTAAATCTTTTTAAAGGCCTCGAAAAAGGTATTTATTTTGCAGAAAAAAATATTATCCGTAAAGGAGTCCTCTATTAGCACTTTCCAAGTTTCTCCCAAACATCTGTGTTTTCAAACTTTCCCCCCAACAGATGTATTCATTTGCATTTTTACCAGATGAGTCACTTTTGGGGGTTATTTTTGACTGCATTTCTCAACTCTCAAGATCCTTTTGTACTAATTCTTGAGCCCACCACGTAGGTTACTAACATCTTCCAACTCAGAGCCTTCCCCATCATCCCATTGTCTTGACCATGTGCTCTTCCTATAGGCCATTAAGGGAAATATTCTTTAGGACTAGGATTTGAAATAAGACCCCAGGGGTGATGCTGTTGTTGTTGTTGTTGTTGTTGTTGTTGTTGTTGTTGTTGTTGTTGTTGTTGTTCTTCTTCTTCTTCTTCTTCTTCTTCTTCTTCTTCTTCTTCTTCTTCTTCTTCTTCTTCTTCTTCTTCTTCTCCTCCTCCTCCTCCTTCTCCTTCTCCTTCTCCTTCTCCTTCTTTTTTCTTTATAGAAACCCAATCCTGCATGGTTGATACTTTCTCAAAAAGAATGAATGATCCCATTTTAGAAAACCTGGGGATTTAAAAAAGAAAAGGTGTGTATCTTAAGTTTTAAGAGATTGACCTATCAGCTTTTATGGTTCTAGACAGTGAGATAGATTCCCTTCCAGTGCTTCACTCTGTTTGGGATGCCCATGTTTTCTGCATTACCCTTCCAAAGGCTTAATGAAGAATGAAGGGATAATTAGGGAAAAAATGGATCAGAAGTCTTCAGTGGATAAGGGGTCTCTGTATAGACCAGCACAGTCCTCAGAAATATATGTATATACTGCTGGCCACATAAACGCTGTTATATTTTCAGTAGCCACTTTTTTGGGGGGGAGGGTGGTACTGGGGATTGAACCCAAGGGCGTTTGACTTTCAAGCTGTACTTCGGCCTTTTGAAATTTTACTTATTGTTTATTCATTTTTGTGTTTAAATAGGGTCTCACTAGGTTGCTGAGAGCCTCGCTACATGTCTGAGGCTGAGCTCCAACCTGTGATCCTCAGTGCTCTCAGTGCTGGGATTACAGGCGTCCACCATGACGCCTGGCCTGTAATAGCCACATTTAAAAAGTCACAAGAAACCGGCACAATTAATTTTAACAATGTATTTTATTTATTCCAGCATATTAAAAGTGCTATTAAGCCGGGCCTGGTGGCGCACACCTGTAATCCCCGCGCTTGGGAGGCGGAGACAGGAGGATCGCGCAGGTTCGAAGTCAGCCGCGCTGGCTTCAGAGACCCTGTTTCCAAATAAAAATATAAAAAATAGGTCTGGGAGTGTAGCCCAGAGGTAGAAGGGCTTCCAGGAACCCCAGTACCACCAAAAAAAAAAAAAGTGCTATTAATTTGACCGTGTAGTTAATATACAGACGTGCATAAGATTTTTTCTTTCTTATTTTCACACCAGGTCTTGGAATGTGATGTGTAGTTTACAGAATGTGATGTGTAGTTTACAGTCTATGGCATGACCCATTTGGAACTAGCTACATTTCAACTCAGTATCTAATAGACTATTGAACAGCAGTAGTGAACTGTTGCTCCATGGGCCTCCGACACAGCAACGTCTCCGCTCTGGGCTTGCATGCCTTCTTAATTCGGGTCTAGCTCGAAATGTAGTGACACACACTTGTAATTCCCAGCATTTGGGAGGCTGAGACGGGAGGATGGCAGGTTTGCGCTAAGCCTCAGCTTCTTATGAGGCCTTCTACAACTTAGTGAGACCCTGTTTCAACATAAAGAATAAAAGACAGGACTGGGGTTGTAGCTTGGAGGTAAAATGCCCCTGGGTTCCATCCCCAGTATGGGCAAAGAGAGAAATAAAAACACAAAAACAAAAACAAAAAAACCTGTCCTGTCAGCTGGGCGTGGTGGCCCACGCTTGTAATGCCAGCATTTGGGAGGCTGAGACAGGAGGATCGTGGTTCGCGGACAGCCTCAGCTACTTAGTGAGGCCTTGTTTCAAAATAAAGAATAAAAAACAGGGCTGGGGGTATAGCTCGGAGATAGAATGCCCCGGGGTTCCATCCGCAGTACCGCAAAAGCGCACACACACACACACACACACACACACACACACACACACACACACACACACAATCTGTCCTCTCAGCTACTCCTGAGGCTGAAACAGGAAAACCACAGGTTCGAGGCTAGCCTTGGCAATTTAGCAAGACCCTGTCTTAAATAAAAAAGCGAAAAGGGCTAGGAGTTGCTGGTGGTAAACGCACTTGCTGAGCATGCCCTTGGGTTCCACCCCCAGCACATAAACACAAAACAAAGCCACCGCCCTCCCCCCACAAACAAAACACCTGTCCTGGAGAGGGGCCTTCTCTAATGAGGCCATTCTCGACCCCATCAACCTGTTTTCTGGGGAACACAGGACGCATCTCTCCTGGAATGGCCTTCCTTTTTCAGTCATTTAGGGTCTAATCTTTCTTCGGGACGGAGATCTCTCCGGGCGGGGGTTTGGAGCCTGCCCGCCGCCCGCTCCGGGCGAGGCTGGCGTTCCGGGGCGCGGCTGCAGGGGGCGGCCCTGCGCCCCGCCGGGCGTGGGTGTGGGCGGTGGGTGTGCGCGGGGTGCGCGGGGCGGAGGCGCCCGCGAGCCGAGCTCGGAGCCCGGCTGGGCGGTGGGTGGCCGGCGGAGGACCGCGGCCGCGCGGGGCCGGACGCTGCGCCCTCGGCTCGGCCTCCGGTGAGTGGCCGCCGGGCTGCGATCGCCGCGGCCGGGAACAGGTGGCCGGGCGCCTTTGTGCGGGCCGGGCCGGCGGGGATGCTCCGGGGCTGGGCGGGGGCCGGGGCGTGTGCGCGCGCAGAGAAAGGGGCGGGGGGCCTCGGCCGGGGGGGGGGGCGCGGACCTGGTCTGGACCCACCTCGGGGCGGGCGGCCCGGAGCTGGGCGCCCCCGGCCCGGCTCGAACAAAGGCGCGGGGCGCCTCTCCGCGACCTGCCGGCCTCCGGGGTGCAGGTCCAGCCCCGGGGAGCCGGGGAGGCGCTTCCTTTGGGGGCTGCCATCTCTGAGCCGTAGTGACCATAACCATCGCGTTCTTTTCGCCCTTTCTCTTTAAAGGACCCGAGGCTGATGCGGAGGGGCCCCGCGAGGCGCAGGGGCGCTGGTGATGGTGAGGGGGGCCGAGCCGAAGCGCGCGGGGCTCCGGTGAGGCGCGGCGGCTTATCATGACGGTGTTCAGGCAGGAGAACGTGGACGACTACTACGACACCGGCGAGGAGCTTGGCAGGTACGGCGCCCGGCGCGCAGGCACAATACGGGGCGGAGGGCGGGCGGTCAGCAGATGCGGGGACGCTGGCCTCTCCTCGCCCCTCCTGGAGATGCGCAAATTGCAGAGTTACTGACCCGGCGGAGGGAGGCCAGGGACCAGAAATGCACACACCGACCCGAGGGCGTGGAGGGGAGAAGCCGCGCAGGGCTCGGTTATCACGCGCGACATATTGATCAGAAGCCCCCCGGACAAGAGCAGATTCTAATTGTCTGCGCCCAGTCTCGTCAGTCCTTGACTGCTGAGACAATGAGGCGGACGCGAAGATCCTCCTCGCAACTGGAATGAGCTCTTGGGTGTGATTTAAACGGAGTACACATTAATTAATGGGCATTTCGAGTCTGAATCCTGTCCCTCTCTCTGAATTTTCAGTGCAGCCTGAGCAGGTATTGGTAGGTGGTTAGGTGGAAACTTGCCAGACGGTGGACGCTGGGCTTGAAACTTCCAACCAGGAATTTAATTACCCGGTTGGTGTTGGTGGTTGCTTTGGTTTCATTTACAGTGATAAATTTTTAACTGATCATGAGAGTCTAATATGGCTATCTGAATTCAGAGCATACTTCCATTGCTGTAGGAGCTGAGATTCTCAGTAAAAGCCTTTCGTTTCTAGGTGAACAAAGAATTATTTCTTTGGGAGCATCTAAGTACCGCTTGCTGTTTTTTGGGGGGTTTTTTTTTTGGGGGGGGGAGGCATTAAACAGTGCCCTGGGCTGAAAACCTTGTTTTCATATTTCAATTTAAAATCCAGTTTATGAAATTTGTGTTGTCTTTGAATTGTGAGAAGTAAGCAAAAGGATCTTTAAACAAACAAAAAGTGCGTGCATTTACTCACACGGTGTGTTTAGTGAAATTTTTATTTTTCCATACACACCGGATAGCCCCACACAGAACCTCCTTTTTCATCATAAGTAGGAAATTAAAAAATGCTCACATCCTAGATCACCTCATGAGAATTATGAAAAATGGCTTAATAATTTTTTTGAAAGTTTGCATGATAATGTGGAATAAAAGCCAATTTTTAAGAAGCTACTATAACAGAATCTTTCTATATAGGTTTCCTGTTGACTCAAAACATTGACAGAAGCCCGTGCTTAGGAGGAGGTTACTATATATTCAAGACTTAGGGAGTCTAGAAGAAGGAAAGCTCTTGGAAAATCATATTTCATGGATATATTTAGGATGAAAAGTTAAGAGTGTGCCATTGAAATACTTGGCTTAACTGGAATTAAATCACTTTATTCCTGTAGTTTTCAGCAAGACAAGTGGTATATGGAGTTTTCTTTTATGGAAGTAAAAATGAAAAGTGGTAAAGAAATACATTCCAATTCCATTTGTGCAGTATAGCCCAGTTATATAAATTCTGTTTTAAAGACAGATGATTAAAATGAGGTGAAATGATTTTTATGGACTGAGTGTATCGAGCATATTTTCATTGAGTTTTTTTTTGGGGGAGAATCATGAGTTAAGAGAAAAAAAGAAGAAACAAAACAAAACAACAATAAATAAATAAACAAAAAACCCCGAAGTCTCCCGTGGCTGGTGAAGGGCCTGTGATCTTGATTTTGTGGGCGTGATGATAAGGGAGGTGTTTGCTTATTTGTCATTAGCATTGTGCTTTGATTTTGACTCTGTCTACATTCCTGTGTATAACTTTCTCCCCACTGTGTAAGACTAATTGACGGATTATCGACTAAATAATTTATGTGACCTAGGAATTTGAAAGAAGTGCTCTGAAAACCTGGGAGTTGGGGATTTTATATATATACATATATATATATGTATATATACATATATTTATATCTATACACATTTAATATAGCTTGATGCATTGGTACACATCAGTGACCCCAGCTACTGACGAGGCTGAGACCGGAGAACTGCAGGTTCAAGGCCGGCCTTGGCAAATATATGAGACCCTCTCTCAAAATAAAATAAAAAGGGCTGGGGATGTAGCTAAATGTAAGACCCTGGGTTTGATTTCTAGCACGCTGCACACAAATGTATATTTGATGATGATGATGATGATGATGATGATGATGATGATGGTGTGTGTGTGTGGGGGGCTCATCTGTCCTATATAGCTGCTATTGTTTTGCTAAAAGGTGAGCAAATAGTTTACTTTTTCTGAAGGTTTTTCAAGTCTTGTGTTCTTTTTATGTCTGCTTTGGATATGGCCACTTCCCCAGAACAAGTCATGATGTGAGTTGGACATGTAGGAAACACGCTACTTGTACGATGATGTGTCACCGAGAGAAGATTGGGTGTGAAGGCAAGAGTTTAGTGGCAGAAAAATGGGAGTGGGCAGGTACTTAGCACAAATAGCAGAGTTGTTCTAAGTAGAGAACTGTAAGCTTCTGAGCCAGGAGTTATAAGCAGACCAACACCCAGGATTTAAGGCTTTACCTACGAACCTTTAGCAATAATCTAAATAATAGCTACTCACCCGATAAATGTACTGAGACCAAGTCCATAGCTGGGGGAGGGAAGATGGGCTTTAACGTACATTATAGTATTAGTATTATTTTGCTTTCAGAAAAACTAAGAGAGCATGCATGTATGAATATGTGTGTGTGTATACTGCCCAAGATTTCTTTAAAAGCTTTCTGTCAACTGTCAAAGATTTTATAAGGTGTTATGATTGCTGCAAGAGAGAAAGATCAGCTGGACCACTAGACAGACATCTGGTCCAAAACCCAGCTCTGCAGCCCATTAGCTTTGCAGTTGCGAGGGTCACCCCTCCACTCGGACCCTCAGATCTTCACCTGGGAAGTGGGAACTCACTGCTCCTTTCCTGGCTGCTGGGTACTCCAAGAGGCATAAAAGTGTTTTCTCAGCAGTGAAGAGTAAAACCAGTGTAGATATTATTCTGAGGGTTAGTGGAGACACGTGGGCATTCCAGGCTAGCTAATGACGGGGCTGCTGCTAGGTATATGTCCCCGTTTCTGGAGGGTGCCCTGTGGGAAGGAGGCCATGGAAGAGACCCTCTGCTGACCCTCACGCCTTTCCTGCTGATCCTGAACAACGTGGCTGGCCTCAAGTGGGCACATCCGCCCAGCAGATCAGATGCTAGTTGCTGCAATAAAAGGGATCCTTTATCTTTAGAAGACTGGTAGACTTCAATGACCACTCCTAGCGACCCTTTATCTTACCCTCTATCCCTGGATGCTGAACGAAGAAGTCCTTTTTCCACTCTTATAAGAATTCTCACAAGTGCAGTTCCCCATCTACTGTTAACGCTGGTTATTTTGATGCCCCCGGATGCCCTAGTATCTCATCAGCTGGCACTGTGGGCAGCTCAAGGCCATCTTGCCCACCATGGGGCTCCAGTTGCAAGCCAGGCTGTCCTTCAGCCCGGCCTCTGAGCCTCCTGGGCACCTCTCTGTCTACCACTTACCTGCCTTTCTTTTCCATCCTACTGACATGGTGTCATCCCAAGACCTAAGCCCTGTTGCCTTACTAAGTCTTTTCTCAGTGATTTTACCCTTTTTAATGGCCAGATCTGTTGTCTGAGACACTCCCTTGGTCCGTGACTGTGGGCTGCCCAGGGCCATGTTCCATCATAGGTTTATGTTATTAGTCTTACTGTTCCTGGCAGCTAGTCTACAAGCTCTTTTGGGAGTGCTCCGTGGTTCAGTGTCACTGGGGTGTGCGATGTGCTGACTCCCAGGCAAATGTGTGCTGGATGCCAGAATGAGTTAACGCAGGTCGCCCGGTGCTAAGGATGAGAAATGGGGATTTCACGTTTAATTGATGAGGCAGGTATGGTGGTGCATAACTGTAATCCCAGTTACTTGGGAGGGTGAGGAAGGAGGATCCCAAGTTGAAGGCCAGCCTGGGCGATTTAGCAAAACTCTGTTTTGAAAGAAAATAAATTAACTATAAAAAGGTCGGCGATGCTGGGGCTATACTTCAGTGGTAGAGCATTCCTGCAATCCCTAGTGCTGCAAAATAAATTTCAAAAAAAGATAATGCAGATGCTGACGCCATTAGTGAGGCGCCACGGAAGGGCCTCGGCACATTTGGGAAAGTGGGGAGACACCTGGGTTTGTAGGGTATTATGAGGATTAGAGGCAGAGGCTCCAAACATCTGACACATGGGTATTGCTAGTGTATTACATTTAATAGCCTGTTTTCTACAGCATGCCATTTACCACCCCGCATAGCTGCCTAGTAATTGTTTATTTGATTATCCACTTTTCCCGTGGTTCTGTGAACTTGGACATGCACATCAGTTTTTAATTCTGAATGCCTAATTAAATACACGGCACCTAGTAGGTGCTTGGTAAATGTATGCTGATTGACCAAACGGGTTAAGGTCTGGAAAGTACCTTGGAAGGAGAATATAAATTAGGTCTTTAATAAAGGACGATGATGGGGAAGATGAACGTTTAGACTCTACATGCTGCAGCTCGTGAAAATAAAAACTGCTTTCGCTTTTGCATTCTCTGGCTGAGCAGTGGTGAGCACAGCGGCCAGAATGCCCAAGCTGGAGACCAGCTTTCCACAAGACAAATGGAGCAGAGCATTAACTCTTTCACATTGGTTTGGCTGGTTGTTGGAAGCTAATCATTCAAATTTATAGCATTCCCCTTTAGGCATAAAATCCATAGGCATTTTAATTGAAGTAAGAAATTGTCCTGAGCCCTGACAGTCCACGTTTCTGCTTCAGCTGGTTTTCTGTGGGTGGCAGGAGTTAGTCCACACAAGGACCGCAGCCCTGCGCGGCCAGGAGGGTGAGAGCCCCCCGTCAGGGCTCCTCTTTGGAAACGGAAGCACCGGCCCACCGTGGATCGACTAGGAGATCATCCTGGTAGGGCTGAACAGAGTGTGCCTTTTCCCTTTGCATTTCTGACTCAGAATGCTCTCAGATGTTTCCTCTGAAACATCTTTGCAGCAAAGTTTCCAGAGAGAAGTTCAGGTACACTAATGCACCACGTACGCTAATGTACCGCAGAGCGCGACCTCTGATCAGAAAGGAGCTGAAAAATCCCTCTTGCCTGGTGATGTTGTAGCCGTTGCTCGTCACTAACTCTCCCTGCCCTGCCGGTCTAGGAGAACCTAGCATGTTCACTTATGCACAGGACCTAATGCTTGAGAATAAACAACTGTCACTGGTTATGTGTTGATGGTCCTGCACTTTGAATCATTACTATAGAGCATGCTCCTACTTACAACGCTGGCTGTAACGCGTGCTGTGACGCCAGGAGCAGCAGCCTCGTGTCTTGGGTTTACCGTCTCTTGACTGCATCCAGAGGCCACATCTAGTGATGGGACTTTGTCATCTAGGTTTGCGTAAGTGCTCCGTGATGTCAGCTCAACAAAGGTGCTGTCTAAGGACACAATTCTTTTACTTATTTGTTTGTTTATTTTTGTGGTACTGGGGGTTGAACTCAGGGACATTCTACCTCTGAGCTACGTCCCCAGCCTTATGTTTTATTTTGAAACAGGGTCTAAGTTACAGTGCTTGTTGGCCTCAAACCTGGGGTCCTCCTGTCTCAGCCTCCCAAGTGTTGAGATTACAGGTGTTCGCTGTCGTGCCCCACCTAAGGGTGCAGTTCTGAGAGTGTGTGTTGTTAAGTGAAGCAGGACTGTACATCTAGAGGTAACAATGATTTTAAAAACCCATGCATTTTAGGAAGGTCTAATAATTATCTTCCAGCTGGTGAAGGGCGGGCGTGGTGGTGTTAGCAGCAGTTTAGTGACTGCTGGTTTGCTGTCAGTGGGGATATATTTCTGTGCTACCCTAGTAAGCATCGTTTAGTGTACTCGTATTGGGAAGAGGTTTTAAAATTTATTAATGTATCAGTATTGGGAAAGAAGTCCAATTTTAAAAATATATCTTTTATACTAAAAAGGCCAGGGCTAGCTAGGACTTGTAATTGATATTTTAAAGGAAAGAAGGCTGGAGCCAGGAAAGAAGGTTTCTTTACATTTCTAAAACAATTTCACACATTTTGGGGGATAAGACAAAAGGTAGAAGCCTGTGTTTGGAGACAGGACTGCTCCCCTCTCCTGCCCCAAAATCCGGCTGCAGAGATAGCAGAAGTAGAGCCAGGGACTGGAGATAAGGGGTAGCATTATCTCCAGATCAAAGAACCTGCCGTGGACTTGGTCGGGATAAAACACTTATTAAACTGGAGTTCTATGGCATTTTCATTCGAATTGCCCCCCTGTGCCCCGCTCCGGCACAGGGCTGTAACTATCTCTATATTTCTACCTTTTTAATAAACTTCTTTAAATCTTCAGCAGCTGTCCAAGCGATGAATATTTATTCTTAGCTTAGGACAAGAATCCACGGTTTTCCTGTTTGTCTGTTTGTGTGGTGGTGGGGGAATTACTTCTCCCCACGCACACACCACGCACATTTCACCCCACAACATTCAGGTTCTATGGGACCAGGAGCAGAGGAGTGCTAGGGGTTTATTGATGGGAATCCCAGGAACATTGAAGCTGACTTCCTGGGCCCCATTCTAGGTTTGTGTCTTATCTAGCCATTTAGGAACCTGAGTACTACAAACATTGGCATGCCCCCAGCAGAGCCATGGAAACGCATCGTAGACATGCAGAGAGAGGTGCTCACATTAATTACAGTAGTTATATACAGGTGTTATGTCAGGGAGGTGACACTGTTTCTTTAGTTTCCCCTCTTTACCAGCAGAGTCCTAACCCCTGGCAGGCACATGCCAGCTCCCTCCAGGGGCGACAGGGCAGGGGCAGTGGGTGGCCAGGCACCCATGCTGGCTGCTCGGTACCTGCTGAGGTGGTGGTGGGTGGTGGGGCAGGTGACAAGGTCATGTTGATAACACCAGAGAAATGTGATAGGAACTTTTCCTCCTCGGTTCTAGCCACCTGCTACATATAACCAAGCCTAATCAAGCATTTCATACCAATGTACTAAGACATGATCTAAGTAGAAACGTATCTCTGGTCATGAGTCAAAGGAAACCACCCCATCACAGGAGGGGAGTAGCTTCCGATGCTCCAGGTCTTCTTATTTCCCCAATAGTGTATTCCCAAGATTATCTACACTCCTCAGGACTTGGAGATTTTTCTTTTTTGACAGCCAAATGGACTTTGAATGATATAGATAGATTGATAGACAAATTGATTTGGGGGTTTTTGCCTTTTTGTTTGTTTCAGGTACTAGGGATTGAACCCAGGGGCATCTGACTCTGAACTATACTCTCAGACCTATTTTATTTTCTATTGTGAAACAGGGTCGCCGGGCGTGGTGGCGCACGCCTGGGAGGCGGAGACAGGAGGATCGCACAGGTTTGAAGCCAGCCGCGCTGGCTTAAGAGACCCTGTTTCCAAAAATAAAAAAAAGTATAAAATAGGTCTGGGAGTGTAGCCTGGAGGTAGAAGGGCTTCCAGGAACCCCAGTACCACGAAAAAGAAAAAGAAAGAGAAAGAAAGAAAGAAAGAAAGAAAGAAAGAAAGAAAGAAAGAAAGAAAGAAAGAAAGAAAGAGGGTCTCTAGGTTGTTGAGAGCCTTGCTAAGTTGCTGAGGTTGGCCTGAAACCTGCGAGCCTCCTGTCTCTGCCTCCCAGTCACTGGAATTACAGGCATGTACCACCATGCCCAGCTTGGGCCTTAATAGTTAAGAGAAATGTTTGGGGCAGGTTTTTAATGCTAATCCACCTAGCATGTGTATTAGAAAGGGTGGTTATGAGTAGATAGTAACCAGCCAAAAACAATGGGGTCTACCTTCCAGGCCACAGCCACATACTGGGACCCTCTTTCCTTTTCCAGTTGGTTTGCACCCTGCAGCTATGAATGGAATTAGTATGTCGTTTTGGTCAAGTCTCACGTTAATAGCTGAGCCTTTTAGAAGGTTTACAAAACACTTCCATCATTATTTAACTTTTGAGTGATGTAATATGCAAGAATCTGGTCTCTGCCCCTTGGGCCTACAATAACCAAGTTTCTCATGAAAAGGAGCCCTGGTCTGTCTATCTTAGAGCTGGTGTGTGATTACTTGGGACCTTATATAGAAGATACTATTTGGTCATTTTGCTTTGGTTTGTTGGGGTAAATGATTAAAATCAATCAAATGTATCATCTCTAGGCCCCCAAGGAAGATTACATGACAGTATAATTATTTTATTTACTTATGTGTCTACTTATTTATGTGTCCATGTACATATATATATATATATATATATATATATATATATATATATATACGCATGTATGTATGTATTTATTTTATTTATTTTTGTGTTACTGGAGATTGAACCCAAGGGCATTCTACCTTCCAGCTACACCCTGAGACCTTTTTTCAAACTCCCTTTTTTGTTTTTTTCTTTCCTTTTTGAAACAGGGTCTCTGTAGGTTGCTAAGAGTCTTGCTCTTGCGCTGAGGCTGGCCTTGAGCTGGTAATCCTCAGCGTCCGGAGTACTGGTGTTACAGGTGTGTGTTACCATACCTGGGTGGCAATATAAGTTTTTATAATAAATCCATTGTGTTACTTTGTTATCATTCTAAATAAACCCCACTAAATGTGCAGTTATGGCTGAGGAAAAAAAGGTTTAGCATTTTGATTTCTACAGCTTCTAACTAAAATGGGTTGAGAATACCTTTTTCTGACTAGCACATCTTTCTTTTCCTTTTTCCTCCTTCCTTCCTTTCTGTTTTTCGTTCATCCTTCCTGTCTGGGGCTTGGACCTGGGGCCTCATGTATGCCACTGAGCCACATTCTCCTCCTCTTATGTCTTTCTTAGCTAAAACAAAAGCTGCCGTTGTATCCCAGATCTTGATTTAACGGACAAGGTGGGTTTTTAACAAAGGACAAGTCTAAAGGCTAAACTAGGTTGTGTCTTTTTTTCAGCCCTAATCCAAAAGGAAACAGTTGAGTGACAGTAAACACCCACTAGCGCCGCCTGCCCAGGTGGCCACCGTGGCGCAGCTAGTGTGGCTGGGGGATCGCGCTGTGGCCTTACGTATAACGTCGCTTCCTCAGAGAAATAAATGATCATGAGGCCTTTCCTTACGTCATGGCTGTTGATATTTCCACTGAGAGCTTGAAAAATCTCACTTAATAACGATGTCCATTTCAGGGGTGTGTGGCGGAAAGGGGGGTTTGGGAGGAAGTCCTCGATTTTTCCCCTTTATGAACACGTTCAATTTTAAATGAAGATTATAATATTTGTGCAAGTGGATACTTGCATATGACCATCTCTGGTGTGTAAAAAGGTCATGTTCATAAACCTGATGGGGCCGTGCGTAGTGGTGCACGCCTGTAACCTCAGCACCTGGGAGGCTGAGACGGGAGGGAGGGTCGCAGGTGCAAGTCCAGCCTCAGCAGCTTAGCAAGACCCTGTTTCCAAGTAAAAAATAGAGTAAGTCCAGGGCTATAGCCTGCAGGTAGAAAGTCCTGGGTTCCATCCCCAGCACCACAATAAGTACATAAATAAACCTGATGGTTTGGGTCTGGGAAATAGGGCTCAGAACATTGACTTTCTTTGGAGACACATTTTTCTTTCTGTCAAAACTGCCCGATTATTCTTATTTGGATGTATATGATAAATGGTTCTTATTTTTAAATCTTTTAAGCAGAGTTGGTAATACAGGTTGAACATCCCTAATCGTAAATTCCAAAATCTGCAATGCTCCAAAATCTGGAACTTTTGACCAGGGCCATGAGGCTACAAGAGGAAAATTCCATACCGTGAAACGTTTCAGGAACAAGATTACTAAAAATATTGCATAAAATCACCTTCAGGCTGTGTAAATAGGGTGTGTGTGAAATAAATGAATTTCATGTTTAAACTTGGGTCTCCATCGCTAAAATATCTGATGATGTGTACACAAAGATTTCAAAACCCCCCGAAATTTGAAATCCGACACTGTCCTGGTACCTACCCGTTCGTCACTTTGGTTAAGGGCTACTCAGCCTCAGAAAGTTTTCAGTGGCAACAGTGAGCTAATATCCATTGTTGACTCAGGCTGTCTACAGTCCATTCCTTTCTATTTTTGAAGCCATGCAACCTTTTCTTTTCAACATTAAAAAAGTGAGAATTTTTAAACCTTACCACAAAGTCCCCCGTGAGGGTAGGAGGGTGATACAAGAAGCCAAAGAGAGCGTGGTCGGGACCGAGAGGGAGTCGCCATCAGGATGCTCGTGGCTGATGCTGGCTCAGCCCTGGTCCTTCCCCTGTCCTTTGAGGAGTTCTGGATCACCGTGCCTCCTCTGTGTAGGGCTGAGTGTCTGCCATCTGTGGTTTATGGGTAAGCAGCAGACATGTGTGTCTGTGGGCAAGAGAGGAAAGGCTTCACCTCTTTGGGTATAATATTGAATAGTCTGAGAGTGAGAGGCTGCTTGTTTTATAAAAACAAGGATATAGGTGCCGCAGGTATACACGTCCGCAGACAGCAGACTTCTAACAGGTGACTGCTGGAATTGGAGATGCTGGATCACACATGGTACGCAGAGATGCTGTCCTGAGAAATTTGGAAACTAAAGAGTTGATATTTTAAAAATACAGGTTGGGCATCTGTGATCTAAAAATCCTAAATCAGAAATGTTCTGAAACCCCAAACTTCTTGAATGCTAACATGATGTTCAAAAAGTTTTAGATTTTGGAGCATTTCAAATTTTTGGATTAGGGCTGCTCGACCAATAAGTTTATGCACATATTTCAAAATTTGAAATACTTTGGATAAGGCATACACACATCATCATATTTGGTTGGTCTATCGATCAGTAGAGTAGGGAACAGAGCCTGCCTTTAGAGCCGGATGGAATATAGAAGTCGTCTCTCTAAATGTACAGTCAGTGTGTGATCTGCCGTTAGGTGCCAGAAACTTCCACCTGTCTCGTCCTGAGGCGCCCTCTGACTTCAGATGGTCTCGGAGCCGGTTCAGACCCATGGCCGCACGCGGAGAGTCCCTTCCCTGCCGGCTCTGCGTGCACGGACTTGCTCTTTGACCTCACTGACCTCATTGCATGGAAGAAAAAGGCACTGAAGGTTCTTCCACGTAGAACTGACGAGCATCTCTGCGGCTCACGAGTTCCAACCCAGAGCGCTTCAGTCCTCTGATTGGACTGTGAGGGAGAGAGAGGGTATGAATTGGCACACCTGGAGTTTTTTCCAGGATGAAGTTTGTCCGTCTGTGTTTTTCTCCCCACCCTTCCTTTGACACAAAGAGTGCTTGGCAAAGTCAGCAGTGGATGGGGAGTGGAAGCCGGTGGCTGTGTGGGAGCATTGAGGCCCTTGGTTTTATTCAGTGTGATTTGGGGATTGAATGAACGTGTCCTGTTTTAAGAATATTCCTAATTAGTATGGACCATCTTCTGATGGTTTCATCTTTGGAAGCAACATTCTCTCTTTCACGTGCGTGTGTGTGTGTGTGTGTGTGTATGTGTGTGTGTATGTGTGTGTGTGTATGTGTGTGTGTATGTGTGTGTGTATGTGTGTGTATGTGTGTGTATGTGTGTGTGTATGTGTGTGTATGTGTGTGTGTGTATGTGTGTGTATGTGTGTGTGTATGTGTGTGTGTATGTGTGTGTATGTGTGTGTATGTGTGTGTATGTGTGTGTGTGTATGTGTGTGTATGTGTGTGTATGTGTGTGTGTATGTGTGTGTGTATGTGTGTGTGTGTGTGTGTGTGTGCGTTTTACTGTGGACTGAATCCAGGAGCATTCTACCTCTGAGCTACTCCTCCAGCCCTATTTTATTTTTTTATTTTGAACCCGGGGCTCACTAGGTTGTGGAGGGCCTCACTAAGTTGTTGATGTTGGCTGCAAACGTGAGGCCCTCTTGTCTCAGCCTCTCAAGTACTGGGATTTACAAGCGTGTGCCTAGCTTAATGCAGATAATTTTATCTACATAAGAGAGAACCTGGAGGGAAAAAAAGCAAACATAAAAATGAAATGACCCAACCACCAGCTTCCAAAGCATGTTCAGGGCTGCTCTACCATGAAAGTGCTGGTTGTCGTCGTCGCCCTTCTTCCTCCTCCTCCTCCCCTCCTCCTCCTCCTCCTCTTCTTCTTTTCTCCTCCTCCTCCTCCCCTTCTCCTCCTCCTCCTCCTCCTCTTCTTCTTCTTCTTCTTCTTCTTCTTCTTCTTCTTCTTCTTCTTCTTCTCCTCCTCCTCCTCCTCCTCTCCCCCTCCTCCCCTCCTCCTCCTCTCCCCCTCCTCTTCTTCCCCTCCTCCTCCTCCTCCTCCTCTTCTCCTCCTCCTCCTCCTCCTCCTCCTCTTCTTCTTCTTCTTCTTCTTCTTCTTCTTCTTCTTCTTCTCCTCCTCCTCCTCCTCCTCCTCCTCTCCCCCTCCTCCCCTCCTCCTCCTCTCCCCCTCCTCTTCTTCCCCTCCTCCTCCTCCTCCTCTTCTCCTCCTCCTCCTCCTCCTCCTCTTCCTCCCCCCTCCTCCCCTCCTCCTCCTCCTCTCCCCCTCCTCCCCTCCTCCTCCCCTCCCCCTCCTCCCCTCCTCCTCCTCCTCCTCTCCCCCTCCTCCCCTCCTCCTCCTCTCCCCCTCCTCTTCTTCCCCTCCTCCTCTTCTTCTTCTCCTCCTCCTCCTTCTTGTCCTCCTCCTCCTCCTCTCCCCCTCCTCCCCTCCTCCCCTCCCCTCCCCCTCCTCCCCTCCTCCTCCTCTCCCCCTCCTCCCCTCCCCTCCTCCTCCTCTCCCCCTCCTCCCCTCCCCTCCTCCTCCTCTCCCCCTCCTCCCCTCCTCCTCCCCTCCCCTTCCTCCCCTCCTCCTCCCCTCCCCCTCCTCCCCCCCTCCTCCTCCTCCTCTCCCCCTCCTCCCCTCCTCCTCCTCCTCCTCTCCCCCTCCTCCCCTCCTCCTCCCCTCCTCCTCCTCTCCCCCTCCTCCCCTCCTCCTCCCCTCCCCTTCCTCCCCTCCTCCTCCCCTCCCCCTCCTCCCCCCCTCCTCCTCCTCCTCTCCCCCTCCTCCCCTCCTCCTCCTCCTCCTCTCCTCCCCTCCTCCTCCCCTCCCCCTCCTCCCCTCCTCCTCCCCTCCCCCTCCTCCCCTCCTCCTCCCCTCCCCCTCCTCCCCTCCTCCTCCTCCTCCTCTCCCCCTCCTCCCCTCCTCCTCCTCCTCCCCTCCTCCTCCTCCTCCTCCTCTCCCCCTCCTCCCCTCCTCCCCTCCTCCTCCTCTCCCCCTCCTCTTCTTCCCCTCCTCCTCTTCTTCTTCTCCTCCTCCTCCTCCTTCTTGTACTCCTCCTCCTCCTCCTCTCCTCCTCCTGCTCCTCCTCCTCCTCCTCCACCTCCACTTCCATCTCCTCTTCCTCCTCCGCCTTCTCTTTCTTATTGAACCTTGGGGTGCTGTAGCACGGAGATACAGTCCATTTTACTTCCACAATCCATTTTATCTTTGAGGCAGGGTCTTGCTAAGTAACCCTGGCTGGCCTGGAACTTGGGATTCTCATATCTCGGCCTCCCGGGTACTGGGATTAAGGCAAGGCTCTGGTTCTGATTTCCTGTTTCTCTTAACAATCTGGACTGGATAACTGGCTGGTTTGTCTTCTTTTGTAATTGGCTTGTGCATGTCAGTCTTGACTTGCCTATGCATTTCCCAGGGGAAAGAACATGGCTTCGAGCCTCCTGTGCTGCTTGGGATTGAGCTAAGGGCACAGTGGTCCTGTTTCTTTGCTTTATAAAGGTTCATATCCAGATGTTAGCACAGAGACTCAGGACTTTGGACTTGTCTTAGTCCGTTTTCTGTTGCTGCAGAGGATGGTATAAATTGGGCAGTTTATAATCAAAAGCTCATTTGGCTCACGCTTCTAGAGGCTGAAAGTCCAAGGGCATCGCGCCAGGGCTGGGAGAGGCCTTTGCACCTGTTGTCCCAGGGTGAAGGGTGAAAGGCACTTGGCAGAAGGCTGCTGGAGGTGGCGCTTCAAATAATGCCTCTTCCAAAGTCCACCCAGACCGCATGGGAAAAGGGAGGGGAGAGTTCATGGTTAGGAGGATCTGTTACCATGGGAAGGGATGCGTTCCCAGAAGCAAAGACAACTAAAAGCTTCACTGTACCTCGGTAAGAGGACGGCTTGGAAGTGCTTTGGAAATAATTGGCCTGGTATTACTGGGAACCTGAGACCCTATGTCAAGCGTGTGATTCATGTTTTACTATGGCATTCTTAAGTCCCCAAATATATACAGATGTCATTTTTCTATTTTATGTCTTAAATTAAAAACTGCCCTAAGAGGCCGAAGGTGACACTAGAAATTCGATTGGGGAAGTGAATAATTGATTTTTGTCGTGGATCTTTATGGAGAGAGGAGAGACTGGAATGAGTGTGGGCATCTGAGTTTCTGACCGAGATAAGCCCGCTACAGAATGTCAGGACATACGGCAGATCCCGAGGCTCCATTCATTTCTGACACGTACTAATTTAAGATGTGACAATGGGTGTTTTGCCAAGCCAGAAGCGTCCGTGCCAAGAAAAGCCTATTAGGTTGGTGGCTGAAAGGATGAATTGTGAAAATTGGCTTAATGGTGAGGCCCTGCCAGCTGCTGCGGGTAGATGCCCACTTAAACATCTGAGTACCCGTCCTTGCTTGCCTGGAGAGGGCTCTGGCTTGTTAAGAAACCTGGTTGTTGAAGGGGCGGTTGCTTGTTTTGGTTTTGTTCTTGGTACTGGGTACTGAACCCAGGTGTTCTACCTCTGAGCTGCACCCCCAGCCCTTTTTATTTTTTTATTGTGAAACAGGGTCTTAATACGTTTTTGAGGCTGGCCTCGACCTGCGGTTCTTCTGTGTCCGCCTCCCACGTATTGATATTACAGCGGGTGCTCCTAGACCCCGGGCGGGGAGGCTGCTTCAAATGGACCATCTGACCGATCTCACTACGTGTACATCGGCACCCAAGATTCCTTATTCTCTGGGCCTGTTGAATGGCTAGGCTGTGTTTGTAAAAGTAACATTGATCTCTCCCAGACTTGAAAAGGAAACTGCCAGGAAACTGGGCCTGTGAGTTCAGTGAAATATCAAGGAAACAAATGGGTGGGGTAAATAGACTAGTAAACTGTCTTTTGAGCCATAATATTTGCTCATTGTTTATTAATTCATCTGGGTAACCAACCACCTGAAGGATACAGTGCTGGGATGTTGGGCAGGGCCCTTTATCTTAACAAGGTTTTAATCCAATTGGGCAGAGAGACTTTGATACCACCAGAAAGCCTAAGTCAAAGTGAGATAATCAGGGCTGAGGGAGGGGAGGAGTTTAGTGGCAGAACACTTGTCCCACCCTGGGATGGGCCCAGCAGCACCACCAAAAAAAGAAAAAAGGATAAATAAACAAAGCATTAAAGACATGTGTTTGGAGTTCAGACAAGAAGATAGCATTCTGATAGGGAGGATTCATTCATTCATTCAGAGTCTTGTGGGGAACTTAAAAAAAAATGTAGTCAGGCTGGTTTAGGATCAGGTGTGTGTGTGTGTGTGTGTGTGTGTGTGTGTGTGTGTGTGTGTCCATGTTTCCTGGAAGAAATTGGAAGTCAAACATGAAGGGAGGGAGGGGACAAAAGGAAACCAAGATTTACTAGAGACCCCTCTAGACCAGCCGCGGAAGTGGGTCTCATAGGTCGTATTTTATACATGAGAAAACCAGGCTCAGAAAGACATCTATCTTGGACAGAGAGTTTGAAATGGCGCAGGTAACGTCTGGGCTCCCTAATGGCTAAGCCGTGCCTGGGAACTGGATGGCAAGTTTCAAGCACCTTGGGCGGTGCTGTATCGTGTGACAACGTGTCGTGGTCACTGCATGTTTTACTGGCCCAGGATTGTCGCTAGTACAGACAGTGACAGCAGGGACTGGGTGACCCCTGTCACGTGGGGCCCTCTGTGAATTGTGGGATGTCTAGGAATTGAACGTCCATGTTAGGAAGGCATTGGTCCCTCCCTCTTCTCTGAGGTCCCTCTACTTATGGGACACTCAGGTACCATGTGCACTTTTTACAAATAACTAACCACATTTAATTTCTCAGACTAGCCCCTCCTGGGAATCTCCTCTATTTCAAGGGCTTGGCAGACTTTTTCTGTATTCAATATTTTAAGCTTTGTGGCCACACGGTCTCTGTTGTAGCCACTCAGCTGTGCCTTAAGAGTTTGAAAGCAGCCCCTGACAGTCCGTGTCCAAGTGGGTGTGGCTGTGTTCCAGTAAAAACAGGCAGTGGGCCGGGTTGAGCCTGGAGGCCATAATTTGCTAAGCCTCACTCTATTTTATGAGGAATAAAAGTAAGGCTCAAAGAAGTGAAATCATTTAATTTGCTGAAATGTAAAGGGCGGAGCTGAGATGCGGCCCTGATCGTGTCTGGCTCTGAAGCCCGGGCTCCTCCATCTCATTCTGGTTCCGAAGCCCGGGCTCCTCCATCTCATTCCAGGGTTCACAACAGGTATGGACAGTCTGTTGGAAGGCATCCTCTTGTGTGGGTGACACCACGATGCCAAATTGGAGATCAGAGGCCCAGTGGGAAGACCTGGGAAGTGTCCAGCAGCCCATGGGCGTGGGAGGCCACGAGTGCCAGACACGCGGGCTGGTAGTGCCCAGTGCCCACCTGTCTGGGATTTTAAGGCTGAGTTGGGGTGAAGTCGAGCTGCCCACCAGCCCTGTGGCTCTGTGGTGATCAGCCAAGGGGATCCTAAACGTCCCAGTGCTGGCCCGTCTTCTCAGATGGTAACAGCACCCATTCAAGCCTTCAGACCCTTCAGCAGTCATCCCCCAGGAGCTGCTGGACCAGGGCTGCTGCCCTCTCCCAGTCTTAGGGCGCCCCCACTGACCTGGCCTGCCTGATCCTGAGGCCCGCTTCCCTGGGTCAGCACCACCAACCTCCCGTGCTGTGGTCCAGATCAGCAAGTGCCCCAAGCCTTCTCCCTGGCTCCAAGCGCTGCAATCCCAGGAGGAACACAGAGGCCATTAGGACAGTCACAGGGCTCACATTCATGAAGTGCCCGGACAGTTCCCCCAAGCAGTAGGTGCTGGCGATCACGTGCAAAAGGGCGCAGGTGAACCGTGGCCTATTCCGGGACGTCCACCCATGTGACGCTCCTCCCGTGGCTGCACCTGCTCCGGCCTCTGCCCTCGTCCCTGGTGTGCGAGTTGGGACTGCCCCAGCACCTCTGGTTTCTACTTGGAGGCTGGGCGTGGCCAGACGCCCCCACTCTCCCCAGATGTGCAGCACCAGCCGCCAGCCTCGAGGGCCACATGGAGGGCTCCCTGCGCATGCGCCTCTGCCTGTGGGGTTCCCACCCCAGGCGAGAACTCGGCAGCCGGCCCCTGCACCTTGCAGAGCAGCGGCCCCGCCAGGCCTCGTCCTGTCTCACGGGGTTGGCCCTGTGCCCTCCCGAGGGGTGATTCCCAGTTTTTATTCCAAGCTACATAACTTGCCTGGCTTTTTATTCTCCTATTTTCTCCTTTGTCCCCCAGCTTCTGCCTCTCCAGTGTGCTAGGTGGTAGAGCTTGCTGCGTGGCTGTGGGGAGCCCCACATGGCTTCATTATGCCTTGAAAGCCTCCTGGCCAACTGGGGCCCTGGCAGGAGGTGTGAAGAGTGCTTCTCTGCAGACCTGGGCGGTGGGAGTTGTTACCGAGGTGCTAATGAGCTCAGGGGGCACTTCTATGGGAGTGGACTGGAGAAGCTCATAGGGGCTGGTGGGCAAAGGACCTGGGCGCTGTGGAAAGGAAGGGGTACTGCGGGGATCTGGATTCCCTCCCTGCCCACAGCGCTGAGCTGGAGCTACTGAGACACATGCCATTGGGGAAAGAAAATCTCTCTCTCTATCCCTATCTTTCTCCATCTCTCTCTGTCTCATCCTACCCCACCCTCTTTCCTGTGCCTCCCAAACATAACAGGAACCCCCCGCAGGGTAGGACAGTGTGTAGGGAAAGAGAAAAACAGATTTGGGGGCCAGGGAAGGGTGGAGAATAACCAGGAAAGGCTGTGGCCTAGTGATAATACTGGAACAATAGAGGCTTGCTGTGTTACTGCTGTGTGTGTGTGTGTGTGTGTGTGTGTGTGTGTGTGTTCATACACATCCACCTATGTGCGTGTCTATCTTACCTGGACTGTAAGCACCTAAAGGTCCCCTAAACAATTCATTTGTTTCCAGTATCTTGCAGGGAGAAGGTACTTGTAGAAGATCTGTTGTTTGATAGCCAGTTCCATGAACTGGTCATAATTTGAAAGATTTGAAGTGGAGAGCCCTAACCGTAGTTCCTGTGAGTTTTAGAGGTAGACGGAGTACAGTCAGTCCCACTACTGGGCACGTAGCCAGAGCAAATGAAGTCGGCATGTTGGAACGATATCTGCACCTCCATGTTCTCCAGCGCTGTCTACACTAGCTGAGATAGTGGAACCAGCCATGGGGGTGGTGGATTTAAAAAATGTGGCACATACCACTCTCCCCCAGAGTGTCTTGGGGGCCTCTGCAGACACCCAAATCTGTGGATGCCCAAGTCGTTTATAAGATGGTGTAATATTTGCATGTAACCTATACACATACTCCTTCTACTCTGAATCATCTCTAGATTACTCATAGGGCCTAATAAAATATAAATTCAATGAAAATAGTTGGCATTCTTCTGAGGCTGGTGGAGTCTGGAGAGGGCCGATTGTAATGGCGGAAAAGTTTCCTAAGATTCGTAGTATGTGTGTGCACATGTTTTCATCCTCAGAATAGCCCTGTGAAGTCGCAGCCCCACGGGGATACGACGCAGGTCCTCCTGTCACTGTCTGCGAGCTGGGGTGAGTAGCAGTCAGAGAAAACCATGTGCTCTCTTCTTGATAGCGTACTGTTGATTCCCCCAAGGCTCTGTGTTACCTAGGTGTGTTTTTTGTTTGGTACGTGGGATGAACCCAGGGGCATTCTAACTCCAGGCTACACCCCAGCCCCTTTTTATTTTGGAACAGGGCCTCACTAAATTGCCAAAGCTGTCCTCAAACCTGTGATCCTTCTGTGTCAGCTTCCCAAATACTGGGATTACTGGCGTGCACCACCATACCTGGCTACCGAGGTGTATTTTTAAGGTCTAAATCGTAGTGGGGAGATGAGCCTAGTAGCAATAAAATGTGGTATCTTCATTTTTAGCACAGAAGGGGGAATAGACACCATGGGTCATGGCTACCCAGTTCTGATGTGCCCCGTGGCATGTCCTCAGAGAAAGCCACGCACATCTGTGCTGGCCTGGGTGCCACAGCTGTTCATCCTGGAATATCTACGGTTTCAAAGTGAAAACTCAAGGGACCTGATGTTAGAACCTTTGCATCAGGCAGTCTCTCTGCAGCCTGCCAGCCAGTCAGTCGTGTCAAATCTCACTCTCGTTTAATGATGCTTGAAAATTAGGGCTTCAGAAAGAAAGAAGGAAGTCTTAATATAGAACTGACTTCTTCCCTGGTAAATTTTAATTGATTCTGGTACATGCTGAAAAGTGTGTGATGGGTTCTACAAGGATAGGATTTAATTATGGTGTAAAGTGAGTTCTATAGGAAGTGCTGGGAGGCACAGCAGGAAGAAGGAAAGGAGGGCTCCAGGAGAATTGTGTGAACTAGCTGATGGGAAAACAGGTCTCTGGTGCCAGCATCGCAAGGTGTGAATTAGCCTCGCTGGCACGCAGGGTGGAAGGAGGAACTGCCCGCTGAGAGCCTGTGAATGGATCAGCCCTGCTCAGGCAGGGACAGGGACAGCAGGGGACAGAGCAATGTTCGGTCCTGCATAACCCTTATTTTAGTTTTGTACTGGTGATTGAACCCAGGGGCATTCTACCTCCGAGCTACGCCCCATCCCTTTTGTTTTGAAACAGGGTCTTGATAAGTTGCTGGGAGTCTTCCTAAGCTGCCGAGGCCAGCCTCCAACCTGTGAGCACCCCGTCTCAGCCTCCCAAGTACTGAGATTACAGGTGTGGACCGCCACGCCGGCCCGCACCATGCCATGCATAGCTCTTACTCTCTGCGTTCCACTGCTTCCTATGTGATAAGTGGATTGAAGACAAGTAGACAGTTTACTTGAAAGACAAAAGATACGGAGAAAGCTGTTTGGGAGCACTTTTTAAAGAATCAGCCCTTTGGGGGTAGGAAGAATTGGGATATAGGTAACAACTCTATAGATAACACAGTTTCTTCTTGACCCCTATGGCTAGGAGATAGACATAGATATAGAGATATATAGAGAGAGATGGAAACATATATAGAGATATGTAGATATATTTTTTGCCTCTTTTCTAGATGAGGAAACCAGAGATCAAGGAAGGTGGGCTTGAGACAGCAGAGGTAACTCTGGTAAATTCAAAAGTCTGAAATCTAAAAGTTTGACATCTGAAACTTGGCCCATCTAACCAGTTAACTTATGTAAATATTGCAAAACAACTCCCAAATTGGAAACATGGGTACACATCTACTCCCAGGTACTTCAAAGAGGGAAACTTGACCTGTGTGTTTGTGTGAATATATGTGCACACACATATACACATATATACTCAACCTATAAACACAGATATGGAAATATGCACGCAATCATGTGTTTATTAGATATTTTACTGAAATGAAGGGTATATAAGACAATTTACATATGGTAATGAACTCTTATTTTTGTTTATTGCAAGGTATTATAGTGCACGCTGCTATAACTTGCCCAGCCAGCTGAATCTTACAGAAGCCGTTTTAGATGTTTGCCGTGGTCAGCCTCCGGTGACAGTATTTGACAAGGGTGGCATCCCAGTCTGCTAGTGTTTTTTCTAACAAATGTGTTTCCATGACATCTGCTGAGTACAAATTACGTTCACTAGACCGAACCCCACTTTGGCTTCGGCACTGAGATGGCGGTAACCCTGGCTGTCTTTGTGGCATTTGGTGTCATCCCGGGGATTGGGACATTACCCGATTCTATATCATCTAACAATGTCCATGTTCAGTAACCAGCTCATAAAATTCCTAAAAAGCAAACAGTCGGCTCTGGTGAGCCGGCGCTGGTAGGCCCAAGCACGTCACTGGCTCAGCCATCAGAATCTGGAAAGCCAGGCGCGTGTAGATCTTAATCCTCTCAGCCCCGTCCAGGCGCAGAATGTATGGTGTGGGAGTCACTGAGTGTCGGCAGGCTGGGTGAATGGGGTTCCAAGCTCAGGGAGCCCCGCGATGGGAGCTCAGTTCTAACCCCTTGAAGACAAGGGCCTTGGTGGGCCCTAAGGAACTTCAGGGAAGAACCGGTGTCCGCCATCAGACCTGCCTTCTTTGGGGATGTTTGCCCGCTGGCCGTGTGATACAAAGAAAAGGACAGTGTCTCCTTCTGTGTCCCTTTCTTCCAGGTTTATTTAATCTTGTGGCATTTTTATTCCCTTCTTCTGGGAAAGGGAAGCTCTTTTCGTCTAGCAGTTTAATGTTTTATGGTAGTCATCAATACCAAACCGAATGACCAATTACGCCAAACAAAGGATTTATATACCTGGTCTTAGACAAGGTCCTTTTACATCTTGTGAAATTAAATAGGTAATGTGTTCATGCGGTGGAAAAGTCAAAGAGCTCGCCCTCCGATGACTAACTCCTAGTGGTCCTTCTTGGTGTACTCTATGCAGACTTAAGTCAATAAACTTATAAATAAACTCACTTTTTACTGATGTGGCATTATGTGACCGCATTGTTCTGAACTTGTTTTTTTCCCCCTCAGCACACGTGACCTGAAAATTATTCCATTACTGTACAAAGAGAAATCCCTTTAACGTGCTATGCATTAACCATCATTTATTTAACCCTTTCTTTAGCTGTGAATATCCAGTGTTCTTTTCTGATTTTTCAATTATAAGCAATTCTGCAATTTGTAGAATCCATCTGAAATGTTAGAACTAGCTGTAGATAAATTCCTAGAAGTGGAATTGCTGGATGAAAGAGAACGTGCGTTTGTCATTCCGTTGCGATTGCCAAGTTACTCTTCAGAGATGACAAGTCAGCTTACAGTCTCACTTCATTAATTTTTAAACTATACATGAAGAAAGCAGCCTTTTAAAATACGTTTAAGAACTATTTGTCTTTGCTGTGAACTTTCTATTTATACTATTTGCCTATTTTTTGGAGGTTGGTAGCCTTTGACTAGTTTGTAGGAACTCTTCATATATTAAATATAGCTTCGTGTCTATGGTATGGTTTACCCATCTTCTCTCTAGCTTATCATTTGTGTCTTTTGATGTTGTTTCTGATGCTTCCCCCCATAAATAAATTTTTTCATATTGTAGTAAAATATCCACGACCATTTAAACCACTTTTGAGCCTGGAATGGAGCATAGAATAACAGCAGGACACAGGAGAAGCATAAGTCTTGTTGGGAAAAAAAGAAGAAGGAGATGAGGCTGTGCTTTGTCAATCCCAAATACCCGAGAGGAAAGAAGTTTAAGTAATAGCAACAGCAACAACCCACTAAGCATTTAGGTACCTGCTCTCCTTCGGTCTACACGGCCTTCCGAGACTGTTCTCATGATGTTATTTTGCAGGTTAGGAGAAGTTCTGAGATATATCACATCTTACCTTCACACCATGTGTTCTCATGAAACCCTCAAATTTATTTATTTTTGTGTGTGTGGACTGGGGATAGAATCCAAGGACCTTCTACCTCTGGCCTACACCCCAGACCCATTTTATTTTTATTTGGAAACTGAATCTCACTAAGTTTAATGAGATCCTTGGGAGAGCCTCACTAAGTAGCTGAGGCTGGTTGTGAACCTGCAACCCTCCTATCTCAGCCTCCCAAGCGCTGGGATTACAAGTGTGTGAAAACAAAGATTGAGAGCGGAGATGGAATCCTACTGCAGCAGAGCCAGCACCCGTGTCCATCTCCACAATTTTTTCATCATCTCAAACATGTTTTTGTTGAAGTTGTCAGACCAATCAAATTCTCTTCAACTTTTGCACATTGTTGGGTCACAGTTAGCAAGGTCCTTCCTTCCCACTCTGAGTTTATTTAAAAATATCATCTCCTGGTTTCTTCCAGTGCTTTTGTCTTTCCCCTGTCTGTAAGTCTGTGACCCGCCTGGAGTACATCTTGGTGACAGGGTGAGGTGCATCTCCAACGTGGGTCTTTTCCTGAATTCCTCGATTGCCACTGGGTCACCCATATGTGGTCAGAGAGTTGGCTGGCTCCAACCAGGGAGATTCCTGGAACCATGGGTGGGGGGTCGCTGGACTCATCCAGGGAGGCTGCAGTAGCCTCAGGGCGCAACCGGGGGACATAGAATAAATAATAGAAGAGGTGGTGGAAGCCCACGTGTATGCACTGATTTTTTTTTTCTGGATAAAACAGGATACAGCGCCAAGTACGTGGCACGCACACCTTGGATCCCAGCCTCTCCAGAGTGCTGAGGCAGGAGGATTGTAAGTTTGAGCCAGCCTGGGCAACTTAGTAAGGCCAGCCTCAGAATGAAAATTAAAAAGGCAGAGAACCTCTGGATTCAATATCCAGTTCTGAAAAAGCAAAACAGAACAAAACAAAACAAAAACCAGCACCTGAAACAGAATGTACTGTTTGCTTGGACAAGGTGAGCTATAAGAATGAGCAGTTTATGCCCTGACCTTGGTGGTGACTCCTCCTCTTTCTCCTCCTCCTCCTCCTCTTCCTCCTCCTCCTCCTCCTCTTCTTCCTCCTCTCCTCCTTCTCCTCCTCCTCCTCCTCCTCCTCCTCTTCTTCCTCCTCCTCTTCCTCCTCCTCCTCTTCCTCCTCCTCCTCTTCCTCCTCCTCCTCTTTCTCCTCCTCCTCCTCTTCTTCTTCCTCCTCTTCCTCCTCCTCATCTTCTTCCTCCTCCTCTTCCTCCTCCTCCTCTTCCTCCTCCTCCTCTTCCTCCTCCTCCTCTTTCTCCTCCTCCTCCTCTTCTTCTTCCTCCTCTTCCTCCTCCTCATCTTCTTCCTCCTCCTCTTCCTCCTCCTCCTCCTCCTCCTCTTCCTCCTCCTCTCCTCCTTCTCCTCCTCCTCCTCCCCCCCTCCTCCTCTTTTTCTTGTGGTACTGGGGATTGAACTGAGGGGGCATTCTACCTCTGAACTACAGCCCCCAACTCTACTTTTAATTTTTTTTTTAAATTTTGAAACAAGGCTTCTCTAAGCAGGCAAGGCTGGCTGAGAGCCTGTGATCCTCCTGTCTCAGCCTCCCAAGCACTGGCATTGCAAGTGTGTGCCACCACAGCTGGCTTTGACTACATTAGAGAAGGCTGGGGCTGAGACTGAAGCCCAGCAGATGCTCTGGGGCCTCTGCAGGGGGATGGATGTCTCTGTTCCTAGTCAGCACAAAGGCCCTATCTAGACCAGCAGTGCCCTGACATTGGGACCTTTTCTCAAGTCTCTGGGTCCAGTAGCAAGTAGCCCATGGAATCTCCACCTGGTCCAGGTGCTCCAGCTCTGCTGGGCCTCCCACCCCCTGACCCTCAAGGCAGCCAGGCAGGGTTTGGCTAGGTTCCTGCAGGTGAGGTGGAAAAAGTTGGGAGGCACAGACCATAGACCTTGACCTTGCAAGTTCCCCAAGCCCCAGGGCAGAGCGGGGCTGCGTTCCCTGTTGGAACCACCTTCTCGTGGGTCTCGGGGTCACCAGCAGGACCCCACATACCCAGAACGGTGTGAATGGTGCACCCCGATGTGTCCCCGGGTTCCTGGTCATCTCACAGGAGCCTGTGGGTAGCCCTCTGGAAGAAGCAGTTGAAGAGGGGACGGTGTCCTTGGGTATGAGTGAGTGAGTTCCAGAGCTTTCCTCAGCTGTTATCCCTGTGCCCAGCATAGTGCTTAACTAAAAGAAAAATAAAAAAAGAAAAAGGAGCTGCGTAAATGAAGGGCAAAATGTCAGGTTCTAAAATAACCCGACAGCCGGGCGTGGTGGGCACGCTTGTAACCCCAGCATTTGGGAGGCTGAGACAGGAGGATCACGGTTCCCAGACAGCCTCAGCTACTATCTAGTGAGGCCCCCTGCAACTCAATGAGACCCTGTTTCAAAATAAAGAATAAAAAATAGGGCTGGGGGTGTAGCTCGGAGGCAGAAGTCCCCTGGGTTTCATCCTCAGTACGACAAAATAAATAAATAAAATAAAATAACCAGAGGATGTTCTGGCTGGACCCAGGTCTGTCCTCTTCTGTGTGACTCCACTCCTACTGTGAGCCCTCCAGGCCCAGGAAGGGCACTCTGCTGCCTGCCCCCGACCTGCCTCCCTCTGCCTGCCTGGCACATCCCACTGCAAGATTGTGTGAGGGGCTGGATTCACCATCCCTGCCGCCCTCGCTGTGTTTGGTGGGCACGGGACTAGGTTCAATAGTCAGTTAAGTCACTGATATACAGTTAGTGAGTTTGTTTTTTAAATGCTAACATCCAGTTTACCTAGAAACAGTAAGTAGAGTATTTGTTGGGTTTTGCTTTTTCCTGGTTACTACCAGACTTTCTTGGCTCTTTTTAAAAAAGATAAAATTTACATGTAGTAACATTTATGCTTTTGCTGTATGATTCTGAGTTTTAGCAAACACACAATAGTTTTGCAACCACATTGGAATCAAGACATACAATAGTTCCATAGTTTCCCAAACACCCAGGAATGCCTCCTAATTAATGTGTACCACCCCTTCCTTCACTTCTGGCAACTGCAGATCAGTATTCTGTTCTGTAGTCTCTCACTTTTGAGAATTCATGGAGATAGAATCAATGCACATAAATAGAATTATAACATATTGAGTCTGGCTGTAAAAATGCATTTGATTTCCATCTTTGTCGTCGCTTATATTAGTAGTTCATCTCTTTTTATTGCTGAGTTGTATTCCACTCTGTGAATACTGGGTTTATGTGTTCACCAAGTCAAGGACACTGGGTTTCTTCAGTGTATTACAGTAATCCCCCCTTCTCTGTGGTTTTGATTTTTGCAGTTTTCATTACCCCTGGTCAACTTAAGCAACTTTCAGTAGATATTTTAAGAGAGAAAGAGCAAGAAAGAGAGCCAGAGGGAGACAGAGAGACCACATTCATATGACTTTTATTATAATATACCGTTAAAATTGTTCTATTTCACTATTGGTTATTGTCTTGATCTCTGATTGTGTCTATTTTATCAATTCAACAGTGTCTTAGCTAAATAGGTACATAAAAAGCAACATCGTTAGGATCTGGTACCATGTGAAGTTTCCACCATGCACTGAGAGTCTTGGGCCGTATCCCTCATTATGTAGTGAGGCTACTGTCCTGACATTCTGTTTTTATCTACTAGTGGAGGGGAAGCTTTCTAGAAAATCGTTGTGATGCTATCCAAACATGTTTGGCATCTCTTTTGGCCACAAAGCTTTTGGGGCAGCATCCCCCCCAAGCAGTCTGTATAATTGGGTACCAAATAGCCCTTGATAGTGGGATTGTCACCGTGCCCAAGTCTGGTGGACAGCTCACCAAGCGGCCGTCCTTAATTATTCTCTGCTTCTCTCTACTCTGAGTGACAGACCTTCTTTGATGTGGAGGCCAATTTGAAATGTTACAAGGAAATTTCTCTAAAAACTCAGAACCTAAACTAAACCAGTTCCATATGCTGTTTTCTACTTCAAAGACAGTTGGAGAAGAGTGAGACAGAATTTCTTTCCATGAGGATAGAGGAAGTCTCCTTAGCGGTGAGGACCAGGGAGGAGGGGGAGGTAAAGAGACATTGAGCTTTGGGTCTTGACTGGGCTGGAAAAGGTTGCCGGACCGGAAAAGGTTGCCGGACCATGTACGGCCACTGTGTTGCTAGCTGTCTGTGATTATCTTTTTTTTTTTAATTTTTATGTGGAACATGTTGAAAATGGCATATATTCAGACTATGCTTGGTACCCTCCCCCTTCCCCTTTCCCTCCTCCCAACAATGAGTGTCTAGGTTAACCATGCTATGTTTATATTTTTACACAATTTCGGATGTAGCTCCCTCATTAATCAATCTCAGCCTTCTTCCTCTCCTATCTTCTATTCTAGTTTTGATGAGGTTTCCCCTCCATTATCTGGAGTCCCTCTGGTATCCTCAATACTCCCTAGTTTGGGCGTATTAGAGAAAACACATGTCCCTTCTCTTTCTGTGCTTGGCTGATCTCACTTAACATAATGTTCTCCAGGTCTTTCCATCTTCTTGCAAATGACACGATTTTGTTCTTTTTTTATATCTGAGTAGAATTCCATTGTATGTATTTCCCATAATTTTGCAAACCATTCATCTGTTGATGGAGACCTAGGTTGGTTCCATATTTTGGCTATTATGAATTGTGCTGCTATGAACGTGGGTATGCATATGTTACTGTAGTTCTCTGATTTCATCCCCTTTGGAAAGATACCCAGGAGTGGTGTAGCCGGATCATATGATGTCTGTGATTATCTTGAATTATGGAAACGCACTTCATAAACATTCAGAGAGAGGCCTGTGTGCAGGGGCACGCAGTGAGTGGAGCTGGTGCTTGCATCTGTCCTGGGGAGCCTGTGGCCTTGCAGGTGCCCTCTCTGCCTCTTTAGATGTTTGTCTCCCAGTGACTTTAGAAAACCCCCGTGGGGGTGTGCAGTACACGTTGACCTTGACTTCACGCTTCTGAGCATCGTGTTTCTTGGGCAGGTCTCCTGCCCTCTGCTTCTCTTTGCTGGGATGAGGGCCCATCTGGTTGGGTGTGGTTGGTTCTCCTAAAGCTTAATGTGCTGGAAGCTCTGTCTCCGGCGTGGTGGTGTTGGGGTGGTGAGGCCACGTGGAAGGTAATAAGATCTCAGGGCTCCACCTTTAAGAATGATCGATGCTGTCACTCAGGAGTGGGTCTGGATCAGAGCCCGAGAGATCATGAAATAGCAAGCCTGACCCTCCCCGATCTTGCCCCATGACCTCTCCCTCTTGCGTGTGCTGACTGCATGATGCCATTTACCACATTATGATGTGGCCAGAAGGCTCTCATCAGAGATGGAACAGCTGGACCAGCCAACCTTGGAAACTCTGGGCCGAGTGGACCTTTTTTTATACCTAGTCTCTGGTGTTTTGTTACAGCAATGGCAAATGGACTAAGAGACCCAGTGGGCCGTTTGGGTTTCTAATGTGTAACCACCCTCTTAGAGCCCCAGCACACAGTAACCCGTAGAGCCTGCTAGGTTTGCAGTCAAGAAATGACAACCCATGCTGCAGGAATCTTCCTGCAGCCACCATTACTCACCAGACACGTTGAAAAGACTGTGTTCTGTACCATCAAAGCCTGGGCCAGCCGGTCCCAGCTCCAGCCTGAGCAGAGCACACATCAGAACGCTCACTAAGGTGAGATCTGGAATTAGATGCTTTCTGAGTTCAGGTCTCCCAAGAAGATGATCTGGAAAAATATCCCCAAAACCTTTAAAAGACCCTTAAACAGGTGTCTTCCATTAACAAATATATCAAAACAAAAACCTAATGAGTTCTTTAGACAATTTTTAAGCACTAAGCTTCTTTTGCGCTGATACAAGGTGGATTATTGGGACTTCCCCCAGGTGGTTATTTTATAACCTTCTTTTCTTGCAAGTGACATTTAAAATGCCTGTCCTTTGAAGCACGCACATTAAGCCAGGAGGAAAATCCTAGGATGGGAAGTGATCTCTGGCTCAGGCCTTGTCCGTAAGTGAGCCTTCGCTGACCTGAATCAGGATCATTAATCCTCCTTTGCTGCCACATCCTGCTGACTTTGAAGGGAAAAATTACACCTCAGAGACATTCCCAATGCATGTGTGCGTCCCACAGTACACACAGGTGCTCTGGTTCCCACGAATCGGCCCCTGCTAACGACTCGAATGCTAAGGTCCCACGTAGGACACATTTGCTCGGAACACTTTCCTGTATTAACGGGGCACGTTGATGCTTTTTTTTAAAGTGTTTTGTTTAGTCTCGGCCCCTGATCCTCTCTCCCCAGAGAGCCACATCCCTAACCCTCCCGCCCTGCAGCGGTGGCTCACAGGGCACTTTCTCAGTGAAGCTGGACTTGACCACCCTCTACCGATCACCTCTCTGAATCCCATTTTCTGCCTTACTTTTACTTCCTGGCACTTAGCAGCTGCTAAGGTGTGCCAACATAATGTTCTATTTTATTTTTATCTTTTTAAAAATTAAGGCTGTTATTCTGTGACTCTGTTTTATCCCAAGCATCTAAGACAGCACCTCGTATGCAGTGGTGCTCCATAAAAAGTGAGTGCCTGTGGCTGCCCATGAGGGCGTGCCTGGCCTAGTGTTTTGGTTACTGGTTGGTGCTCATCTCTTTACTAAAGGGAGAGGCCCAGCTTGCACGGAGGGGTCAGTGGGCCGTGCAGAGCAGCTGACACCTCTTACCTGCAGTGCGGTTTCCTGGAGCAGAGGAGCCACCACACCAGGGGCTCAGGCGGGCGCTGGAGACAGGTCCAAGTACCTGCCCCTCCTGCAGGCCCTTCCACTCTGTCGAGCAAGTGGGATTCCATCTTCTGCTCTAAAGCTCTCCTTTGTTGCCTCTGGCCCTTTAAATTTGGGGTTTCTTGAGAATGCCCGCTGTGGAGGAAGATCTGATGCCTCCCTGCTTTCTCAGAGCTCCTTCCTCCTCACCCGCAAAATGAAATCATGTCAACGGCCGCAGAGACGGTGCACCAGAGGAGAGAATGTACCTAAATTCTGGGAGTATTGTTGTTAATATTATTATCATTACTTAAGCTTTCCCCTCTGGTATTTGGGTTGACAAAGCACGGCTTCATCTTGTTCGTCTCTTTTTCCCAACAAGACTTATGCCCCTCTTGTGTTCTGTTGTTATTCTATTCTCCATAACTTATATTACATTAAGCAGTAAAAACAAACCTCCTTCTTGCAGAGTGTCAAATATTATGTCTGCTCTTCTAGGCCCATTTTGAAATCGGGAGAGAGAGTCCACGCACAGGCACACGTGCTCTTTTACTTTTAATAGTGGGGGGAAAATACTTCTTTAGAAATTGCAGAATAATTTTCCTCCGCTTGAGGAATTTGAAGTTGGCTGGATAAAGGACAGACTGGAGAAGCCAGTCCCCTTGTCAGTGGGTTTCATGCGATGGGGCCACGGGTCAGGGGTGCACAGAGGGAGCCTTCTTGTGGCAGGTGGTTAGAGACATCCAGGGAAAGCCCCAGGGGGCCCTTTATAGCTCAGCCTCCTTGGAACAAAGGTGGTCATTGGGACTGCACCGTGACCTCTCCATATTCATCCAGGTCCCCCCTTCAAAGAAGGTTTTTAAGTAATTTCCTTTCCCAAGGTGCTGAAGCAGCTGTGCGCCAAACATTAGCATCGGGTCTTTTAAAAATAGAGACTGATGAATTTCAGAAATGCTTACCCTTGGACGGTCAAGAGGTAGTATAGATGTTTTAAAGTATCTGTGTGAGCCTTTATGTCAGGCCAAAAAAAAAAGAGGGGGCAGGGAGAGAGAGAGCGAGAGAGAGAGAGAGAGAGAGAGAGAGAGAGAGAGACAGACAGACAGACAGACAGACAGACAGACAGACATTTTGCCAAAAATGTTATTTAGGGAAAGAGTGGTCTGATATTTTTGTTGCTGCCTCAGTGGGTTCAGCGTGCCTTGGCTGTGCACCCCACATGGATCCTGGCTGTTGCAGGAGCACTGGGTCCCCCTTTTTATTTTTTGTATTTTTTGTTTGTTTGTTTTTGTTTGCAGTACTGGAAATGGAACCCAAGGACATTCTACCTCTGAGCTACAACCCCAGCCCTAGTTTTTATTCTTTATTTTGAAACAGGGCTCACTAAGTTGTGGAGGGCCGTACTGAGTAGCTGAGGCTGGCTGTGGGCGTGCTATCTTCCTGTATCAGCCTCCCAAGTACTGGGATTACAGGGGTGCACCACCACACCCCGCTAAAGCACTTTATTTATTTATTTTTTTTGGTAGTAACAGCCCCACTGTGATCCTCTGGAAGTTATTATCTCAATTTCTTAGGAGAACTTAAATTTTTTTTTTGTACATTGCTCCAATTTCTTGGAGAAAATAGTTTAAGAAATATGTTTAGGGCAACTCATAAACTTTCTGTTAATGGCAGATGTTCAGATAAGTGGACGCTGTGCTATATATCACGTGTGGGGCTGCAGTAAAGGTAGTTTTTTGTTTTTTGTTTTGTTTTGTTTTTTGGCAACTGATTTTTTTAAAGGCTGCAATGCAGCCAGGCGTGGTGGCGCACGCTTGTAATCCCAGTACCTGGGAGACTGAGACAGAAGGATTGCAGGTTCTCAGACAGCCTCAGCTACTTAGTGAGGCCCTTTGCAACTCAGTGAGACTCTGTTTCAAAATAAATAATTAAAAATAGGGCTAGGATGTAGCTCAGAGGTAGAATACTTCTGGGTTCTATCCGCAGTAATGCAAAAAAAAAATAATAAAATAAAATAAAATAAAATAAAATAAAATAAAATAGGGCTGGAAGTGTAGCTCAGAGGTAGAATGCCCCTGGGTTTACTCCTCAATTCTGGGAGGGGGGAGCCACAGTGATGTTCCAGCTCTATGCAGAGAGCCATAGACATTTACTTTCTACTGAGTTTATTTTGTTATTAGTAGGATATCAGCTAAAGCAGCTTTAAGCACATTCAATAGTTACTGTTAGGTAAAATGAATTTCAGTTAGGTTCCCTTAAGTTAATAGTGTGAAGTCTCCTCCTCCTCCTCTTCCTCTTGCTCTTCCTCCTCCTCCACTGCTATATGGGGGATTGAATCCAGGAGCATTCTATGTCTGAGCTACACCACCAGCCCTTTTTGTTCTTTATTTTGAAACAGAATCGTGCTAAGTTGCTGAGGCAGCCTCAAATCTTCCATCTTCCTGTCTCAGCCTTCCAAGTCCTTGGATTATAAGCCTGCAACACGCCGGGCGTGGTGGCGCACGCTTGTCATCCCCGCGCTTGGGAGGCGGAGACAGGAGGATCGCGCAGGTTCGAAGCCAGCCACGCGCGCTGGCTTAGGAGACCCTGTTTCCAAAATGAAAATGTAAAAAATAGGTCTGGGAGTGTAGCCCGGAGGTAGAAGGGCTTCCAGGAACCCCAGTACCACCAATAAAAATAAAAATAAAAATAAAAAATAAGCCTGCAACACTGGTTTGCCTGCAGTGTTCTTCTTTGATTTATTTAAAATTGATTCAGTTGTGCAAATGTATTTATCAATAAGTAGGGCACTTTTAAAAACACACTGTTCAGAAGATTACAGAATAAATCCTGCCCATCAGTTGTTACCTTCGGAAAGCCATGTGATGTGGGTGGTAGACAGATGACTTGGACACCAGGAGATTTTTCTTTCCTCTGTTATTTGTGTGTCTGGCCCTGGGCAGTCCTGCTGTGTTCAGTCCATGGTAATGGCTGTGGTCCAGTGGCTCGAGAACTGCGTTTCCACCAGCCCCCCTTCCCCGCACCTCTGTGACCCTGGATTAGTGTTCCCTGAGCATTGCCCCAGAAAATCAGCTCAGAGACGCTCATGCACACCAGTGCTGTCTACACTTACCTTAGTGTTTACTTTTAGTATTTTGTAGGAAATGAAGCTGTTTTTTTGATATTGAATTATGGGAAAATGATAGTTCCTATCAAGTTTTGATTTTAATTTTTAAATTAAATTAATTTTAAATTAATTTCTAAATTAAAGGTGTGACTTTGAAACTTGCTCTGTGCAGAATCAGCTTCTTACATTGTAAATTACTTTACAGTGAGATTAAGAAACTCTGGGTAACCTACAAGATTCAACTGCTGCTAACTTGGAGTTCTCCTGAGTAAAGATCTCCTGTGGTGTCACATACATAATATTTTAATGTAATACTGTCTATAAATATGAATATTTTGCCGGGCGTGGTGGCGCACGCTTGTAATCCCCGCACTTGGGAGGCTGAAACCGGAGGATCACGTGGGTTCGAAGCCAGCCTCAGCTACTTAGTGAGGCTTTCAGCAACTTAGTGAGACCCTGTTTCCAAATAAAATATAAAAAAGGTCTGGGAGTATAGCCCAGAGGTAGAAAGCCTCTGGGTTCCACCCCCAGTACCACAAAAAAAATAAATAAATAAATAAAAGAATATTTTTTTTCTCCAGGAAAGGTTCTAGTCTCTCTACCTTGATTAATTTAAATGTGTAATCATTCAGAGTTTATTTCCCTGAACATCACAGAAACAAAATTAAGATATCTTAGAATACTTCCAGGTCCATAAACTTCCATATATATATAATCAATAAATAGGTAATGAGTATAGTAAATGTTCTTTCCCCCAAACATCCATGGAAGGCAATTGAATATGTTTGCATGTGGGGGGATTAGACACATATGATTCAGGAGACCCGTGGTGGTTATCTTTGGGCGATGGGTCATGTCTAGGTCATTTATTTTTATTTTTGGTGGTGCTCAGGATTGAACTCAGGGTCTCATACATGCTAGGCAAAGCCCTCTACCACTGAGCTGCACTCCTAGTCTCCATCTAGGGAATTTTTATTTTCCTTTGGCTCATCAGTTTTCTAAAATTTCTACAAGAGACGTTTCCTTTGGTAATAAATGAGAGAGAGTAGTCATTTATACCTGCTTCCTCGTCTCTCCCATACCCAGGTGAGGCCTGGTTTGCATCTGTACAGGTGAACTGGTGGTCTTCTTCCTTCTTCCCCAAGTGAGCTTGTTGCTCAAATCAACCCAGAGTTCAGGAGTAACAGCCCTTTGGCGTCACCCAAGCGGCCCCTTCCCTGGGTTGAGGACCAGTGGCAGAGGTTGCAGCGTAGGCCTTGCTCCAGGCTCATTGGGTTTCCTTTTTCTTCTTGGGCTCACAAACGTGTTCAAGGGATCAGCGCATGTAGGTAGAAGTCAGGCACACGTCTGTAAATCGGGATGTTAAGACAATGTGGAGTGAGCGTGTGCCCCAAGGGTGGCTTACCATGCAGACTCTATACTCCTGGGAAATGCTAAATACGTCCAAGCTTTTTATCTGTCTGGACTTATTTTTAAAACCAAGAGATTCTGACAGTTGAATTAACTAAAAGAAAAACCAGAACAAATCCTCAAGTCATGTGAGAAGTGTAAAACTGTTTTGGAGATGATAGTTTTTAACTGAATCAATAAATAATGCAATAATATATAAAGCACTGGAATCGATGCCTGACCCCTCCAAGACCCTTCACCTGTGTCATCCTTAAATGAAACTAGTGTTATACAGATGTTTCGGGGACTATTTTATTATATCAAATGATGTCTTCTTTGAGAATATTTTGTTCCTATTTAAATTCATTATTATCTTGAATAGGCACAGTAACAAATTTATTCAAAAGCCTAGGATAGGAAAGAATTTTAATTAACCCTATCATTTTACATTTTTCTATTGGAGTGGTGGCATTGACTTTATTACCTGAGGAATAATAGTTGATTTAATTTTAAAAAATTTGAACTGAATCCTCAGTTCAATCCTGAACCCGGGGACATTCTATCTCAGAGCTACACCCCCAGCCCTTTTTATTTCCTACTTTGAAGAAGGCTCTCACCAGTTGCTGTAGGTCTTGCTAAGTTGCTGACACTGTCCTGGAACCTGCCATCCTCCTGTCTCAACCTCCCAAGTCCTGGGATTACAGGTGTGAGCCACCACACCCAGCCTTCAATTAAAATTTACTTTGAAAATGTTAATACTGAAGAGATGAGGTTTTGATGTGTTTGGAAAGCCCCCGACAGTACACTAATATCCACCACTATGTAGGGCATACATAGCTTGCTTTGCTCTGACGGGCTATCTGTATGGAGTGTATATTTCTGTGTGTGTGTGTGTGTGTGTGTGTGTGTGTGTGTGTGTGTATATGTGTGTGTGTGTGTGGTGTGTGTGTGTGAAGTGATTGTGTGTGGTGTGTATATATTTGTGTATATTTGTAGGCACGTTTTTGCATATGGGGGTATATAATATGTGGTGTCTATAGTGTTATGTGTGTAGTATGCATGTGGTATATGTAATGTATAGGGTGTATGTGTCTGGTTGTATGTGTAGAACATATGTTTATGGAGTACACGTGTGTATGGGAAACATGTGCATGCTTGAGCAGTATGTGGCATGTGTACAGAGATGTGGGGTGTGGAAGTGGAAGTGTGCGTGTGTGCAGGCTGTGGGGTATCCCACAGAGCATGCATTCTCGGGCTCCGATTTTGGTGGAGGAAAGGATTTCTGGAAGCAGCAGCAGATGGTACGAAATGTGCAGTTGTAAAGTTAGGAGAAAATCATAGCGAGGACAGACTGGTTCTAAGGCCACTGCAAGGCACCGCCTCATGAAGCCAGGCCCCTAACGCTGTGGACTTGAGCGAGTAGAGCCCCAGGCAACCCAGGGGCTGCAGGAGCTGCAGTGGGCTCCCATCCACAGCGTGGGGCTGCAGGAGCCGCAGTGGGCGCCCATCCACAGCGTGGGGCTGCCAGCTCGTGTCCCCCATCCACGGGGATTAGAGTGGTGTCGCCGGTTCGGAACGCTCTCTGACTCTGCAGATGGCTTGAAGACTTCAGCATCTTCCCACTTTTACTTTAAGGTCAAAAGGATTCTAATTAAAGCTAAAGCTATAATCTCAATGTCATTGTTTAAAGGAATTTGCCAAGACTGGAGTTGTGGAATCTTTTCAGGGGAAATCTAAGATGGTAATTTCCCACAGAAGTGTAGTTTAATCATTGAGCCAGATAATAGCGCTGCAGAATGAGTTAGGGATATGCCCTTTTCGAGCACAGTTTTTATAAAGAAAAACTATTCCCTTGATTATAAAGGTAATAGTGGGCAATGGGGGAAGGGGACTGTAATCCCACCGCTCAGAGAGAATCATAGCAGATGTTTGTGTACTTTGCAATGACGTGTGAAGATGGTTGTGTCGTGCTCTGTTTTGCAGATCTGCGTTCATATTGTAGACAGAAAGGCTGTCATCTCTCCAACGCCTTACATAGACATTATTCTTATACTTTCAAAGGCCTCTAGCTGGGCGTGGTGTATGTACTTGGGAGGCTAAGACCGCAGGATCATGGCTTCAAAGCCAGCCTCAGTGACTTAGTGAGACCCTGTTTCAAAATAAAAAAATAAAGTAGGGCTGGGGGCATAGCTCAGAGGTAGAACATTTCTGGGTTCAACCTTGAGTAGCATACATACACACACAAAAAAAGGCCTCTGTCTGAAATCCTTGATAATACAATTCACTTGTCTTTGAGGTGTGTTGTTAGACAAAAATTTGATCAGAAAACTACAAGGTGAGACCTGATATTCATGTGAATGATTTTCTGACTAGCTGTTTTTCTTGGTGGCTGCTTCTACAGAAATTGCCCAAAAAAGAAGACTTGGGGAGATTAAAAAGAAACAAAAAAGTCTTCATCTGATAAACATTCAGTGTTACCCTTAGTTAAAAATTATTAAATACAAAACTACGGTGAATTATGACAGCTTTATAAGCTGTTTATGGGCAATGTTGAAATATTAACTCAGTTTTTAAAAATGTTTTTGAATCCTTGGCTGTGATGAATCTTTTGCTTGATAGAGGGTAAATTTGCTTAGAAACTAAGAAATATGCTAAACAGCCTCACTGGATCAAAGAAATACATGTTTGGTATATGCTTGTATTTCTTTGATGAAAACTGTGTGTTAGCTTAAATTAAGTCTTCTGAAAATGATGAGAATTATAGGATATTCTAAAAGTTACTGAAGTTTAAGAGGTATAGGTTTTTTATAGATTTAAAATGTAAAGATGTATAGGGGTTTTGTGGGGGGGTACTGGGGATGGAACCCACGGGCCTTCTACCTTCGAGCTATACTCCCAGACCTATTTTATATTTTATTTGGAAACAGGGTCTCACTAAGTTGCTGAGAGCCTCACTAAGTAGCCGAGGCTGGCTTCGAACCTGTGCAACCCTCCTGTCTCAGCCTCCCAAGTAGCTGGGGGTACAGGCACGTGCCGCCATGCCTGGCTCTTCCTTATCACATTTTAATTAAGATACTTCAGATGTTTCTACTGACTTATTATCTGTATACATTATCAATCCTATTTTTAGAAAAGACATTCACAGCATTCAAACAGGGCACACTTTTTTTTTTTTTTTTTTGCACTACTACGGATGGAACCCAGGGGTATTCAACCTCTGAGCTGCATCCCCAGCTCTATTTTTTATTCTTTATTTTGAAACAGGGTCTCGTCAAGTTGCAAAGGGCCTCACTAAGCAGCTGAGGCTGACCACCAACTACGATCCTCCTGTCTCAGCCTCTCAAATGCTGGGATTACAAGCGTGCGCCACCCTGCCTAGCCAGAACGGACTTTTAATTGCCATTGAATATTGGGTGCTGCTTTTAATGCTTTGGTGAGCAATTTCTAGCAAATACGCTGTATATTTCTTCATAGGTCACATCCAGAGGTGTAAGTGGTGTTTCTCTCAACACTGAAAGAAAGATGGAAAAAGACCATGTAGACCTGCTCTAGATCAGAAGTGCAACATGGGACTTTTAGACATGGTCTTCAGCGGCTAACCAGTGAAAAACTGGAGAAGAAATACAGATTTATTTTCAAACCAAACATAGAATTAAGAAAGAGAACCTCTCAAAGGCATATTTTTATGACTACTGTTTCCGTGTTAAATATCAACTAATAACGATTGCGACCTGCTCGGCCATCGCTGTTCTTAAAGTGACAGACTCAGTTTTCTGCTGTGTATCTATCATATGTCAAGAAGGCCACATGCATTTATGTTTTTCCTGTTTTTAGAATTAGGTCTGGTGGTTGTCTACTGTTGCTTTTGTCTTGCTCAGGTCAGAGTGTCTTTGGCCATTTTTAAATGGTATTAGTAACCGCACAAAATTAAAATGAAATTTTGAAGACATAGAAATCAGCAGATGGTTTTCGATCCTGAATCTAATGACAACAATAGAGGTTATAAGCCTTCAGCTTTGATAAGAAAGAAGCAGGAGCTTATTTAAAAAACAAAACACACAGAGGGGTTTCCAGAGGGTCGGCAAAATTTCATACTAATCTATATCTCTATAATGATTTTACTTTATAATGATTTAGCTCAATTTCATCCCAGATTAATAGTAAAAGATAAATGCTGTGTTTTACAAGGTGGAGAATTACTTGTTAATGATAGTAGGTAACGTGCCCTGGGTATTTAAGATGGGCCACAAGGTGGTCGTTTTTAGCAGTGCTTTCTGTGGATTCTTCCACAAGTCTTCCCAACGATCAAGACAAAAGGGATTAATACCATCATGCCCATCTCACAGAGGAGGATGGGGAGGTGTGATGGGATGGTGGGATTTGCCCAGAGCCACACAGAGAATGAAGGAGATAACTTCAGGTTAGGAGCCAGTGTCCGACTCCTCTTCACCACTGTTGCTAACTTCATCAGTGGTCAGGTGGAACTGCAAGCAGTGTGTGTACCAGCAGCTTACTAGAGCTGTTCTGCGCTGTTGGCCTTCCAACTAGGTCTGTACTTGGAAAGAGAAATCACTGGGGTCTTTTGTTGATTTGTTTTTGTTTTTTGTATTTGTGTGTCTGTGGGGGGGGGGTACTGGGGATGGAACCCAGGGCCATTCTACCTCTGAGCTGCACCCCCAGCACTATTTTTTATTCTTTATTTTGAAACCAGGTCTCACTGAGTTGCAAAGGGCCCCACTAAGTAGCCGAGGCTGGCCTCGAACCGCAATCCTCACGTCTCAGCTTTCCAAATGCTGGGATTACAAGCGTGTGCCACCACGTCCGGCTTATTTGCTTGTTTTGGTTTTGGTTTTGGCATTGGGTTTGAACCAAGGGTCATTTCCTTTGAGCTACACCCTCAGCCTTTTATTTTAAAATGGTCTCACTAAGTTATCACCGGCCACGAGTCTGCCATCCTCCTGTCTCAGCCTGCTAAGTACGAGGATTACAAGAAGTCAGTCGTTTTAAGTACTATGGTAGTGGTTACTTACATTCAGCGGCTAATTGAAGGCATGCCGAAGCCTATGGAGTAGAAAAGATCATTCCTATTTTAAGGATGAAAAAACTGTGGCCCAAGTGGCTAAGTTGCCTAAATACAGTTGACCGGTGGAGACGTGAATCCCGGGTCTCGCTGACTCCAAGGCGACTGGCCTCGCCCTTGCCCGTGTGGCTCAGAGTTCAAGGGGAGCCACTCCCTGGACCTCCACATGATCTGATGCTGGTACACATTTCCTGTCCCCCACCGGGACACACTTCATAGAAATATATGAAATGGTGTCACAGTCACATTTACATATTCTAGTAACTGGGTTCATTGTTAACATATCTCTTTATAATTAAATTTCTTAATAGGACTGGTGATATATTAGAAAGAAGAATTATTTTATTGTTTTCGCAGTTAAGTATGTAGACATTTTATGAGAACTGGTTTAATAATTAAGTATTTAAAATATGGCATATGCCGGTTAGAGCAAATTAGAGACTGAGCATCAAAGCATATTTACAAGTACTATTTTAGTTTTCATATTTATGTGCAAAACAACCTATTATCCTAAAACAAACCATCTGACAAAGACAGTGCTCTGGTTTGGAGGGGAAGGAGAGGGAAACAGTTACAAAGGGGGGTCCCTACTGAGCAGGTCCTGGGTGCACACCAGTAATCCCAGTACTTGGGAGGCTGAGACGGAGGAGCTCAGGTTTAAGGCCAGCCTCATCAATTTAATGAGGCCCTGTTTCAAAATAACATAAAAAGGGGCTGGATTTAGCTTGGAAGTAGAATGCCCCTGGGTTCAATCCAAAAAAGAAAAGAAAACAAAACAAAACTTGGAGTCTTTCTTGATGTCCTGCACTTACAATCACTTTTCATATAACAGTTTTCATTGCTTACCCGTTAAGTATATCATTCTTTAAAATGCATTGTTCACATGTTTTCTGAAGGTAAGTAAGTGGATGTTGACGTAGTTCACAAGAACATGACATGCCAAAACGGCTCTAAGGATTATCTTTCCATTTCTTGGAGCTTCCCACAAATTCATCATTCGTACTTATCTGAGTTTTTTTTTATTTTTCTCTGAGGTTTTAATAAAGCATTGCATTGTTTGGCAATAGAATTGGGGAAATGACAGCAAGTAGGGCAAAACGTAAACAACTCAGTTTAGATGTTCAGATTCAACGAGTTCTAATCCTGTGTGTGCTCGGATTTTGTTTATTGTAGTCTTGTGCAATAGGTTTAAGGATTGAGGACTCAGAAGATTTCCTGTGGCCTTAATTAGCAGTTTTTAGTATTTAAGCATAAACTCATTTTGAGATAATAAAGGTAGAAATTATAAATATATAATCCCTGGAAGGCAGAGATTCTACTCATTAAGCGATTTTTAGATCAAGTTTCAGGAGAGGAATACACAATGACTTAAGTAAATAAAAATTACCCAGTTTCAGAAAGACAAGGAAAAAAAAAAAAAAAAAAAAAACACCTACAACCACCCTAACTCAAAAAAAAAACCTCAGCCAGAATTCTTAATTCATGATTTTTGACAAAGAAGATGGAACATTGAACCTACCAGGTTTCCATTTTTGAATATTGAGTACATGAACTGGGAAACGTTTTATAAATACCATTCTTAATAATATTTGAAACTTGAGAATGTATGAATGTGTATATGTGTGTGTATACTCATGTACACACACTTATGTACATATATGTATAGTATATGTGTACACACACCAGAAAACTTATCTAATGTTTCTTCTAAAACAATTCTCATCTTCCTGAAAATAAATATTTTTTGCAGTATTGTTAGTAATGTAATATTTATTTATTTGTTTATTTTTGGTACTGGGGATTGAATGCAGGCCCATTGTTCCTCTGAGCTACATCCCCCAGCCCTTTTTATTTTTTATTTTGAAACAGGGTCTCATTAAGTTGCTGAAGCTGGTTTTACACATGTAATCCTCATGTCTCAGCCTCCCAAGTACTAGTATTAAAGGTGTGTGGCACCATGCCCAGCTTGTAATATTTATTTTTAATAGTAAGATGTGGGGAGGGGTCTCCACAGTTACTGCTTTTCCCCAGACTCTCGCGGGCAAGACTTCAGACTGTGAACATGAGAGAACGGGCTAGTGGTAATGTCAGACCGGCATTTTAAGATCTACATAACGCTCATTTCCCTACCAGTATCCAAAATGTAGGAAGAAAGACTATTTCACTACAGGATGAAATTGCACATTGAAAATATAATCTCACTTCCCACCCCCAACCCCAAGGAGAAGTGAGCACTGGCCTCTGCTTTCTGAACTAGCCCCATCCCTCTCAAAGGAAAAGCCGCTCCTGATGAAGGGCCGGTTGTCAGCACCCTGGATTCTGCCCCGGCACACTCTAGGGTCCTTGGGGCATTTGATGGGTCTGGAAGACACTGTCAGCTCTCCTGCACTTTGCAGGTAGTCTAGGACCCTTTCAAAAGTTCATTTAGCAGCTGCTAAAGTGTTTAACACCTTTTATTTAGAAAAGCCCAGGTCTCCAGGAGCCTGGACTGCCTCTTCCACACGGACCCGCTTCCTGGAGAGGTGTTAGGAAGTGCTTAATGAGCTTTAGAAAGGGTTCCTGAACCAACCTCTAAACTGTTGTTCATAATCTCAGCTACTGGGATGAAAAGCTCTTAATGGGCGTTTTCATTAAAACATACACAATACTGGAGGATTAGCTTGGCCACAAGTAGGATTCTTAAGTGATTTCTTAGTTTCTCTCAATTTTAGGTGAATATAGACCCTACTGGAAAAAATTATATGAGGCAGGCATCTGTCAGATTATTTAGCTGTGCCCTTACCCGTGAGTGACCTTGGGCAACACATCTTGGCTGTAAAATAAGGGGGTGGTCATTTGGTTGTCCTACAGGGTCCCTAAGATGTGAAGTTTGAATGGATCCCCATGGTCCTACCTATAAGATGGACCATTTTGCTACATCCAAAAAAAGTGTTGGAAAAAAAAAAGTTTTCTTCCTCGTTTGTTGCCTCCTGCTTCCTCCTTTTTTTTTTTTTTTTTTTTTTTTTTTTTAGTACTTACACAACATTTCCATTACTTCCCTCACATACAGCTTGCAGGATTTTTGTTTGTTTGCTGGGAAGTTGATTTTCAGCTAAACAAAGGAGCTTTCCTGCAGAGACGCTCAGTGTAGCTGGATAACTGTTTTAAAATGCAGGGAAGTCAGCTCTACATGGTCAGGAGATCATTGCCAGTGGCAAGATAGCGGGTACCCACAGTGCTCCGCGGGGTTGTGTGGGGGCAGCATGACACCGCATTGTGGGGGCACACGTGACACGGGCCAAGTGGAGAAACTCCAGGCAGGGCAGAAGGCAGAGGGGTGAGGGCGAACCGTGGCCAAGAGCCTTTAGCATGCTATCTGCAGACAAGAACATTCCAGCCAGGTCAGGGGGCTAAGGAAGGGCTAGTCAGTGATGCCAGGGGCTCTGGGATAGGGACTGGCCAGCTGCCTGCTGCCAGCCTGGGTTGAGGAGGGCCGGAATTTTGTTGCCTGGAGCTTGAGGGCCAGGGGGAGGAGATGGGTAAGGACCCTGGATGGCTTGGTTTGCAGATGAAAGGTAGACTGGAGGGTGGGGTGCAACGTTCACTGTTTTTAGGAATAAGGCAGTCCTGGGAGGGACAGTTCCTACTGGGTCAGCAAGGCCCCCGAGGCAAGGGGTGGGAGATTTGAAGAAGCAAGAAGACTTTCATCGCGGGACAGATGGCGTGTTGGCTTTGGGTGACGGACACACTGCCTTTCCCTCTCTCCGCCATCTTCTCTCTGTCCATCTCCCTCTCACTATTTGGAGGAGGACATTTGACATTTTTCTTATTCTTGCGTCTATTCTGCAAATTGTAAGCTTAGTAACATGATCGATAGAAGACATTTGGTCATTGAAAAGCTGTATTGATTTGTGCTCTTTTTCTTTAAGCTAATAACGAAACACTGGAATTGCTTCTTTGATGCTCTGACAAAATAGCTGAACTTCAGAGGTTTGCGAGTCACCTCCCTCACTCAGGGACGAAATCAGGGCACGGTGCTTCCTGGACTCAGCTTTCCTTTTGAGTGACTGTGTCTGAGCCAGGGTTCCATGCTTCTCTTCTTGAGGAACGTAGTATTGCATTTACTCCTGGGGAAGTGAACCACTTCACCTGAAGCTTCTCAGCTGGAGTTAGCCCATGTGTATTTTAGGGTCTGCATCTATTTTGGGGTCTGCTAGCAAACTTGAGGCCCCACAGCAGGTTGTAAAGAGCATATCCTTTCGGAATCACCATGGAGAAGAGATTGCGTTCTTATGGAGTTGGTTGGTTTGGGTTATCCTCAGTATTTTAAGAATAGACAACACTGGTTGGGCGCAGTGATACACACCTGTAATCTAAGCTACTCGGAGGCAGAGGCAGGAAGATTTCTGGATAGAGGCCAGCCTGGGGAGTTTAGGGAGACTCTGTCTCAAAAACAAAAAGTAAAAAGTGCTAAAGCAGTAGCCCAGTGGAAGGGGCACTTGCCTGGCATGTGCAAAGCCCTGGTTCAGCCCCAGCATGGCAGTAAATAAACAAACACACAACTGGCAAAAAGAAAAGTTCTTAATGCCGTCACACAATCTTCTGTTCTTAAGTAGCCATTTACACAAGATAGATTAGTTTTACAAATGGCTTAGAGTGGGAAAGCATTTGTCATCGCACACAGTACTTATTTCAGCATGAATAATGTTCCTTTCTCCCTGGATTGTCTTTTTTTTACTCACTTCTTTTCAATCCTAAGTAGCAAGCGCCATACAACTGTGGCGCTGGGAGCGAGGCACTGAAAGAAACAGACTGTGGTAACGCCTTTCCAGCTTGCATCTTGAAAAAAATTCAAATTCATAAGCAAATTGGAAAAAAAATAAAGTGTACCTGTGTTGGGCATTGTGAATATCCATGTACCCATTACCTAGACCCACAATTCTCGTTCTTTTGAATCCTTCCCTCTCTCAGACCATCTTTATTTTTATGCATTTTGAAATACATTGCGATATCCATATGCCTTGCCCCTTTAAGGCTTTATCACACCTATTGTTCAGAGTTTGGTATTTGTTTATGGTTCTTTTTGTGTGTGGTAAAGTTTCTATACAGTGAAATGCACAGATCCTAAGCACACCTTTTGATGTGCTTTGACAAATGTATTTTCTGGGTAACCCAAATTTCTGTCAAAAGAACTATGATTATTACCATCACCCCAGAAAGTTCCCTCATGCCCTCTGCAGCCAGCTGCACCCCCACCCCTCCAAACAAAATTACCGTCCTGAGTTTTTCACCCTAGGTAGGTTAACCTGTCCTAGAGCTCGATGTGAATGAAATTGTACAATCGCATTTGTTGCCTACAGCTACTATAGCAAAATACTGTAGCTTGGGTGAAGTAAATAACAGAGGCTCTGTAGGCTGGAGGTCCAAGGTGAAGGTGTTGACAGGGCTCTGCTTCCTCTGCTGCCTCTAGGGAAGGGTTGGCTCCAACCTTATTTGCTGCTTCTGGAAGTTTCTTGGCTCATGGCAGCCAAGTAATTCCAGTTTCTACCTGACATTCGTGTCTTTTTGGGTCTGTGTCCACATTTCCTCCTGAGATCCCAAGGACACGTGTCCTTTGGCGTCAGGAGCCTGTCCTACTGCGCTATGACCTCATGTCATGGATCCTAGCCACAGCGACCTCATCCCCCAGTGGTGGGTCCAGCGAAGGGCTTTGATTCCTCCGTGCGGGCAGCAGATGCCGCTGTGAAGCCAGTGTCAACGGCAGGCACCAGTTTGGGCTACTGTGGACAAGGCTGCCAAGAACAGTTCTGAACAAGTACTTTTGTGGACATGTTCCTTCGTTCCTCTTGGGTATTGTTTTGGGTTGGCTATAGAAGGTCCCCAGAAGAGCTGGTGTGTTGGCGATGCCACCAGGTGCACAGGTGGGCATGGCTGCGGGTTGTGGCCTGGAGAGCTGTATTTGTCCCTGGCTGTTTTCTGTCACTGGGAGCGTGGCCTTGAAGATTCTCTGTCCCTGGAGCCCACTTCTCACTCTGTACTTCCGGCCTGAGCAGCCTTTGTCTGTCCTGCCTCCTACACCCACCATGATGTTTCTGCCCTGGAGCCAGACAACCATGGACTGCACCTCAGAAACCTTGAGCCAGATAAACCTTTCCTGCTCTCTGCTGTTTTGTCAGGTGCTTTGGTCATGGTGACAAACGCTGGCTAACACAGATGTGTCTAGGGATGGGCCTTGAAGGTTTCCTAGGAAGTGTGTCACGCCTGAAGACCAGCGGGTCCGTCCCCACCTCTGCCTGGGGCCAGCCTTTCCTCCCTGTTGTTCCAGTTCCTTCAGGAGGCCATGATGACAAACCATCGGCTCTACTTCTTAGAACAGGCTGTGGTTGGGGTACGATTTGTCCTCACCAAAATTCATGTTGAGCCGGGCGTGGTGGCGCACGCTTGTAATCCCAGCATTCGGTAGCATGAGACCAGAGGATCGCAGTTCGCGGACAGCCTCAGCTACTTAGTGAGGCCCTCAGCAACTTAGTGAGACCCTGTTTCAAAATAAAAAATAAAAATAGGGAAGGGGGTGTAGCTCGGAGGTCGAATGCCCCTGGGTTCCATCCCCAGACTCACACACACACACACACACACACACACACACACACACACACACAAAATTTCGTATTGATATTTGATTCTCAGTGTGGCAGTGTTGGGTCTCCGAGAGGTGCTATGTCGTGGGAACAGAGTCCTCATGAGTGAATTAATGCTTCCCCCCCACGGAAATGGATATGTCTCAGGATTTTGGCCCCCTCTTTCCTCTCTTCCTCATGTGCCCACTTCCTCTTCTAATTTTCCACCATGGCCCTTGGCAGAAACTGAGCAGATTCTGGGCCTCCCTATCCTCCAAAACCATGAACCAAAATAAACCTTTTTTCTTTATAAATTACCCAATCTCAGGTATTGTATTTTAGCAGCAGAAAATGAACCAAGACACACCATCTTGTTTATTGAACTGTTAAGCCAATCTTTCAGCTTTATCAACCCTTGTGAGGTTAATATTGAAAACCTTAAAACAGCCAAAAGATGAGGGTCTATTATTAGGGTTAGCAAGTTAAAAGAAAACCGGGGAGATTATTTTTGTTTCTGGGACAGTGAATGAAGGACAAGACAGTGAACTCCCCCAGAGCTGTTGGGGAAAAGGAAGAAAAAAGGGATCTGGCGAAGCATCTTGGGCTGGGGCTGGCCCAACACGATGTCCTCCTGCATCCTGGCAGAGGGGGAGAGCAGTGTGCCGTGACCTCTTTCAGGTTGGTGCAGGTCCTGATAGAGTGACACGGAGAAGCTGTAACTAAAGCAGAGTGCAGCCACCGAGCCCAGTAGGACAGTCCTGAAGATGAGCCGCGCCGTGGACCGACATCTCTGAGTACCCGAAAGTCTAGCCTGCAGCAGATGCACGTCTCAGATGCCTCTGCGCGCCAGCCATCGGCAGCCGGAATCTAGATGAACTATACTCAGTAATAATCTCGGCTGCCAGTGAGCCAGGGGGCTTCGTGGGTGAAGAGCCCGGTGATAACCAAGATCAGGTTCTGAGTCAACCAGGAGGCCTCCCCGGGCCAGCTCGCCTTTCAGGCCGCTAGTCTGGGAAGTGTAACCCTACGCCTCCCGGCCTGGCCAAGGGTCCCACACTCTCCAGACCCACTAGGGAGCCCAGACCCTGGCGAGGGCCGCCAGCCTAAGGGCATGCGGGTCCAAGGGAAGTTCTTGGCCGAGGAGCGTGGGAATTTGTCCAGCATGATGGTCCAGCGCACCTGAAGCTCGCTTGGCCTATGGACCTGGGATTTGCTTTTGAACCCCTATGAACAGCCCCCAAAAGAGCAAGGAGGGGTGCACACATAACGAGAGAAGGTGCCAGCCCTAAAAGCTACAGGGTTTGTGAAACTTGTAACCCGGTAGATTTGTTTTCTGTAGCACCCTGGCAGGCATCGCCACTGGTCACATCTCTGTGTGCCAAGTACAGAAAAGTCAAGACTACTTAAAAAATTGTATTGTGTACATATCATAAAATGTACCCTTTGTGGGGGGACCGGCACTGGGGAATAAAACCCAGGGTGTTCTACCTCTGAGGTATCCTCCAATCCTGTTTTATTTTATTTTGAAATAGGGTCTTGCTAAGTTATTGCACCCTGACTTTGAACCTGTGACCCTCCTGCCTCAGCCACCCAGGCTCTGGGATTCCAAGCATGGGCCACCAAACCCAACCCCGTCTTAATTTTTTTTTTTTGTGTGTGTGTGTGTGTGTGTGTGTGTGTGTGTCACTGGGGATTGAACCCAGTGACATTCTACCTCTGAGCTACACGCCCACCCCTGTTTGAGTTTTATTTGGAAACAGTGTCTTGCTAGGTTGATGAGTGTCTCACAACTTGTGGAGACTGTCTATCCTCAAACCTGTGATCCTCCTGTCTCAGCCTCCCAAGTGCTGGGATTGCAGGCATGCGCCACCATGCCTGGCTTCATTTTAATAATTTTTTTTTTTTGGTGGTACTGGGGTTCCTGGAAGCCCTTCTATCTCCAGACTACACTCCCAGACCTATTTTTACATTTTTTATATTTGGAAACAGGGTCTCCTAAGCCAGCGCACGTGGCTGGCTTCGAACCTGCGCGATCCTCCTGTCTCTGCCTCCCAAGTGCTGGGATTGCAGGCATGCGCCACCATGCCTGGCTTCATTTTAATAATTTTTAAGTACACTGTTCAGCGACAATAAGTATGTTTACAAGTATGTACAGCCATCTCTGACCCTCCCCCAGAATTCTGTGCAGGTGCATCTTAATAATTATTTAACATAACTAACAATACTATGAACACAGAGTTCACCCCGTAATGTTATCCCCAATTGTCCGATTATGTGATCTTTTCTTCCACCGACTAAGAGTCCCATAGAGACATAGAGACAAGGACCCTGCCTATCAGATTGGCCTTGTACCCTCAGCTCTGAGCACTGTGCCTGGCATGCTGTGTGCTCAGGGAACACGTAGCCCATGGGTAGAAGGAGGTTCAGGAGAACACCCCAGTGTGCTCTGCACTGAATTGTGACATGTCCGATGGAATGAGTGTAGGAAACCAGAGTGGAAGCTTTGCTATTCATTAAGTAAACTATGAGCTTAACATTTGGGGGAATCCACTGAGTATAATTGAGAGCGAGATTCCTCCCTTCTCAGAAAAAATCCTCAAATACCCCAGCCCAGTCCTAGAAATTCAAAGACCTGCACCTCACATCAGAACAGGTGTTCCAAGGTATAAAAAGCAACTTTTTCGCCTAAGTAGCTTGGTCCATGAAGAGCTACTGAGTCATTAAGATTTTGCACTGAAGGGCTGGGGTGTGGCTAGAGCACTGGCTTAGCGTCAGGAAGACCTGGGACTGAACCCTAGCACGGCAGGGGTGGGGAGTGCTCTTGAATTTGCCATCTGTATTCTCTCAAACAAATTCAAGGAAGTAAAAAAAAAAAAAATCATTTCTGGGAATGCTTTTACACTGATGCTTTTAAAGGGTCATGTTTTAAAAGTCATTATTTCCATCTTCTGCAATGCCTCAGGGAAATATTTTTTTTTAGCTCAATAGCAATCATTAAAGAATTGTGAAATACTGGAGAAAGCAGGGAAAAATAAAATGTACTATCAACAAAATGTCATCTTCACTTCATCGAGAAGACCCAGGGGTTGGGGCCCTAGCTCAGTGGTGTGGCCCGCGCCTAGCACGTGCCAGGCCTCCCTCTGCCCCACGTGAGAAGATGGAAGGGTCTGTTTGGAGGAACCCCCACTAAAGTCCCAGCCCCACTGTGTAGGACTTTGTGCACTTGGATACCTCTGTGGGGATGTGTTAGTGGTTCTTGTGGACAGAGGGCATCTTGGGAAGCCTCTAATCTCCATGGCAACTAGGACTCCCCACTCTCAAGAGCACAGAGCCTTTAGGTGGCCTTCTAAGGGTGCCAGTTCTATCTCCTGCCCAGGCGTCCAGGCCCTCTCCCCAGCACCCGAGAGTTGGGGGGGAGGGCAGGGCTTCTCTCTGGCTTTAGACTTAGTCCAGAATGTCTTTAAAGAGAAGCCTGGCTGTTGGCAAGTTCCCTGTTGCCCACTGCAGTGAGAAGTTAGTGATGGTGCCAGGGAGAGGCCCCTTGATCTCCAGAGAGAGCTCTGGGAGCCTAGTAACTTGCCAAGATGGAAGAAGAGCCATGCCTGGACTCTAAGAGCCCTGTACGGAGCCAGGAAAAAGGCCCTCGGGCTGCGGGGTCACGCTGCTGTGTCAAGACAGCCTCACTTAAGAACTGGGGGAGTTCTTAATTCCCTTTTTCTCAGCAAGGGAGTTCCTCATTTCTGAGAACCTCAGGGTTCCAGACGACCCAGTTCCTGATCTAGCTGCCCTGTTGGGGAATTCCTGCAATGTGGTGCCTTTTCTAGCAGACCTTAATTCAGGAACCATAAGGTCAGAGCTCAGGCTGGTCTTCACCTTTTAAGGTGATGCATCTATCTGCCCATTCTTGGTCCTCTCCTTTTCTTCCCTTCTGCTTACACAGAGAGAAGATGGGAAAGGCCCCGGCACGGTGATGCATGCTTGTAGTCCAAGTACTTGGGAGGCTGAGACAGGAGGATCACAGGTTGCTGCCAGCCTCAGCTACTTAGTGAGGCCCTGATTCAAAAGAATAAAATAGAGGTTTGGGGGTATAGCTCGGAGATAGAATGCCCCCGGATTCAATTCCCAGTGCTGCAAAAAAAAAAGGGTGGGGGGGGGAGACATCCTGGGGCCTTCTGATACTCTTCCTCAAGTAATATTCCTACCAACCCCCCATATTAAAATAATTAAAATTAAAGCCGGGCGCTTGTAATCCCCGCGCTTGGGAGGCAGAGACAGGAGGATCGCGCAGGTTCGAAGCCAGCTGCGCTGGCGTAAGAGACCCTGTTTCAAAAATATAAAATAGGTCTGGGAGTGTAGCCCGGAGGTAGAAAGGCTTCCAGGAACCCCAGTACCACCAAAAAAAAAAAATTAAAAATTAAAAAAAATAATTAAAATTAAAAATATGAAACCTCCAATTTATAACAACTCATTAAGCCCTAGAAGCACTCCACCAACTGTTAAGAACAAACAGGAAATCAGGAAATCGTGCAAGTACACACCATGGAAAAACTACTGGCTAGCTAGAAAGTTCCATATCACTACGATTCAACAGTGCACTGGAAAATTATTATTTAAAGGCCTGGAGGTAGTCACTAGTCTGTGTTGGCGCTGGTTATTGTTTTAATCTTAAAAAGACAAATGAGAAAATTAGGTGTTAGAAAGGAAAATCAAGAGTGAACACGGCCGTCATAATTACTGCTCAAGATTGGATCTAGAGCTGTTTACTTGTTCTCTTGTCTTTCACATAACCCCTGTCACTGGGACTCAGTGATGATACAGGACCCCAAATAGAAGGCACTTTGAGGTAGACATTTTATTAACCATAATTTAAGCCTGGCGTGGTGGCACACGCTTGTAATCCCAGTATTTGGGAGGCTGAGACAGGAAGATCGCAGGTTCAAGGACAGCCTCAGCAAGTAGTGAGACTCATCAACCCAGTGACACCCTGTTTCAAAATAAAAATAAGACTTGGTATAGCTTGGAAGTGGACTACTTCTGGGCTCAATCCCTAGTACCAAAAAAATAAAAAAAAAAAAATATATATATATATATATTTATGGCTGGGGGTGTAGCTCAGAGGTAGAAAGCCCCTGGGTTCAGTCTCTAGTATATCACATACACACACACAAGCTTCCCCAGGCAAGGGCTGGGGGGCCTGTGCGCGCACACGGAGCCTCTGCCTCCAGGGCTATTCGTAGCTGACAAAGGGGCTCCCGTCCGCTGTCTCCGGCTCAGTGATTTCTCCACCGTGTATCTGGAACGGCTGCTGTACATCCTGTGTTCTGGGGACACAGCGGGCGCCCTGACCTCAGGGTAGGAATACTGGGTGTGGAGCGGTTCTGGCGGGGGAGGAGGGGTGGTGTTCTGCTGGATGCCATCCGCCTTTCGCAGGGAGGACGCTGGGCTCTGAGAGGGGAAGTCTCTTGCTGGACTTGGAGCCCGGTGGCCAGGATTCCAACCCAGGGAATGAGTCCGCATCCTGGGCTGAGAGCACGCTGGATTGGAGAGAGGCCGTTGCTTGCTCTGGGCCTCCTTCCGCGTTGGTGGGTGGAGGCTGTGTTCCCTGAGAGGCTGCTCTGAGGCGCCATTATCAGCGGCCTCTGGGTGGAGGTGGGCCTTTGGCTTTTTCTCTCTGCGGCCTCCACTGCTCACTCTCACCACCTGAGGAGCAGAACCGACGAGGCTGTCCTCTACCCTCAACTTCTGGGCCAGTGTGGCGCCTTGCGATTCAATGTCTGCCTCGGGGAGGCCCGTGGTGGTCAAACCCTGGTCGCAGAGTCTTCGTTCAAAGCCAAGGTTACCTTTGCCCCACATCCACCCAGTGGGCCTCTGAGCGATGCAGAAGGTACCTGAGAGGAGTCCACCGGCTGCTTCCTCCCGGACAACCTCCGCCCGGCCTTCCTGTCCATTCCGTGTACCCTTTGGCCGGCTGCCGCCATCCTACTTCCAAATTAGACCATTCAGCTCGTGAAGAAAACACACGTTCTTCCAGGGACGCAAAGAATCCCCTTTTATAAACACTAAAGTCACGAGGATTAAGAAATGACAGACTTCAAGTAATATCAAATATCCATAGCTTTTATTAACAGGTAATTGTGAGGACTGTTAAAAAAAAAAAAATCACAGGAGGCCATGGGCCCCCGCGGACCGGGCTAAAAATATAAATGGAGTCGCTCATGCCAAAGTTCCCCACCTCAGTTCTGAAGCCAAGTTGTTTATCCGACCATTTGACAAATTAGCATTGAAGAGAGAAGGCCAATTTCTTCAAATAGGCTAGCTGCAGTCACCATGTGATAATGCTTTTCCCTCTGCTTTGATTTTCATACAAAGGAAGTGACCTGAAGACCCCCAAGTTAACTAGTCAGTCATTTTCCTCTTTTTCTGTCTCCTTGTCTCACCTTACAAGGAAAGTAACTCGGAAATGACTGACCTGCCTCCTGTTCTTTAGCTTCCTTTTTTTTTTGTCCAGCCTCCCTCTGCCCAAAAACCAAACTCTTCTGTTCACCGTCAGAATGCTTACTCTGCTTCATGTTACCTGATGCTAGAGGTGGAAGCCATGCTAATTAAGACCATTAAACTGAGTTATAATTTTGTTCTTTGGACAAAGCCATTAGAAGATTCCTTTCCATCGCCTGTGGAGTCCCTCTCCTGTGGCTTAGAGAATTCTCATTACTCATTGAGAAGTGACCTATTTTCAAAGGCATATTAGAGTTTTAAAAATGCCTAATTCTGAAAGCTCACTTGCTTTTGATGGGTAAGTCAGTTAGCAGTCCTCTAGTTAGTTGTGTGTGTGTGTGTGTGTGTGTGTACGTGTGTTGTGTTACGGGGATTGGACCCAGAGGCATTCTACCTTTGAGCTACACCACAGCCCAATTTTATTTCTTATTTGGAAACAGAATCTCACTAGGTTGAGAGTCTCAGTACTTGCTGAGGCTGTCCTCGAACCTGCGTTCCTCCTGTCTCAGCCTCCCAAGTACAGGGATTCCAGGTGTGTGCCACCGCGTCTGGTTTCAGTCTGCTTTCAGCTGTCAGGACAGAGGAAGAGCCGAGGTGATAACCGGGAGGTGGCTGGAGCCCGCCCCCCTCTTGCTCTTTCAGAACTGAGTGCAGGAGGCAGGGGCGCTGCCTGTTTCACACGAAGGTCATAGACGCTCTCAGTGCCTGGTGTCTGGTGTGTGCAATGGTCGTACATCTTGCCTGTCGGTACCTCTCTGTGTCCCATCCCAGGAAGATACAGGATGGCATGGATCAGGTCACGAGCAGCTTCACAAACCCCAAAGATAATGCCACGGACCTGTGAGCAAGCCAGAAAAAGAAATGAAGGCATATAGTCAAATAAAGTCTTAAATGAATAGAGGGTCTTGAAATCAATTGCTAAAGTGCTGCCCACGCGTGAATACACATGCACGGCCGTGTACACTTACCCGGGTGGTAAGGCAGCATGGCACAAATGTCACATTGCACACAGGAACGCAGACTTTCACGTAGATGGAAATGAAGGATTCCTGGGAACTAGCTGGTCTTTGGACTCCACTGTTGATACTCAGAGTCTTTGCAGAGAGGAGCGGTGACTGAAAGGGCTTCTCTTGACCTGGTGGTAGAGTCCTCCGTGAAGACCGTCACTGCCTCTCCCAACGGCCTGCTGGAGCCAGTTCTGTTCCCACTCCCACACTTCTCAGGGGAGACTGCCTGGGGCCTGGTCACGGAGCCTCTGCCTGGTGGGCCCATACATTTTACTTGTTTATTGAGAATCTCACCCCGGAGGAAAGAGAATAGTTCTTGGTCTCTCTCTGCGGGAAGTCACAGGCCTGTGTTTGTGCACACACCTGCACCAGCTGGCTCCTTCCCTTCTCCCCCACAGAGTAATGATGAGGACTGTGGAGCTGTGACTCCTTGAACAACTCTCTTGAGTTAGGCGCTATACAGGTGCCCTCGGCTCACGGTGGGGTCGCACCCCAAGAAACCCATCGTCAGTTGAAAAGTGTACATCGTTAGCTGAGAGCTGGGCGTGGAAAAGGCACTCCGCACCTGTCCTGTGGAGCGCCCAGCTCAGCCCCACCGCGCGCTGCCCAGCCTGCTGTGCCCTCCTGGGATCGCGTGGCCAACCGGGAGGCCGCACATTGCTAGCCCGGGAGAAGATCAAAGCTCAGAGCTTGAAGTTAGGTGTCTGGTACATGAGCATTGCTTCCCCACCATTGTAAAGCCGACAAGTCATGGCTGCACCGTCTTACGTCGGGGACCATCGAGCTCATCCTCTTCTTACAGATCAGGAATCAGAGGCAGAAACAGGTCGTGTGTCCTCAGGGGCGCTTGAGTTTCTAATGCCCCGGGCGGGGTTCTTTTCATTACAAGATAGGGTTGAACATGTAGGGTGGTAAAGACAGGCTGGCTTCGAGACCCGGAGATTTGGGAACATCTCCGCTGTCCGGTGTCGCAACCATCAGTCACATGTGGCCGTTGAGCAGATGAAATGTAACTAGTTCTGAAGAAGTGAGTTTTTAGATTCTTTCATTTTGGTTAATTTCGTTCATTTTCACTACTTTTAAAAAGTTAACTTTGTACCCACCGTGCTAGACATTTGCTGACATAGACACGCTGTGGCTGTCCGTGACTCCGAGGCCACGAGCACCGGCAGCCTGGACTTGATCAGTGCGGGGCATCGGGCGGCTTGCTGAGCCCCTCCCGGGCAGCGTGGGCTGTAGGCGGCTCCTCTGTGTGGCCCCCTCCGTGGCTGTCTTTGAACTGAAGCCGTAGGCGGTGGAGTGCCTGGGTGTTGGAAGGGCTCTGGGTGGCCTGACGCCTGCAGCCCCTGGAAGCGAGCCAGGGTGGTCAGCTCTCCTGCCCGCCCCAGAGGCCCTCGCCATGCCACTGCCTCCTCCTCCTCCTCTGCCTCTGTTTGTTCTCTTGCGCTCCCCGGTGTGAGGTTCCCCACCCTCTTCTTTCTTCCTTTGCCCTTGTATCTTTCCTAAATAAAATTTCATTCCATTTTAAATTGTGGCCCCAACCCCATAACATGAAATTCGCCGTATTAACCTTTTTAGCGGGTCCAGTTCAGCATTGTGAAGCACACGCATTTTGTTATACACGTCATCCCCAGAACTCTTTCATCTTGCAAAACTGAACCTCTGTGCTCGTTAAATCCTGATTCCCCCGCTCTTGGCCTGTACCACACACTGCTGTAGCCTCCGTATCTATCATTTTGACTGGATCCTTTTGTGATCTGCTTATTTCGCTAGCATGACATCCTGAAGATTGTGTCAGAGTGCCCTTTCTTCTTTATACCTGTTCCACTTATGTATACCCCTCCCATTTTCTTATTCATCCATCAGTGGACATTGGGCACCCTTCGATCTTACCTTCCTTCATATCCCTCCGGTTGTCTCCAAAACAAAATAGAAAATTGAAATCCCTAAACTTTTAATATATTGGCAAGGGGCAGGTTGTGCTTACTTCTACGGTTTTCATATACTTTTATTGGTGTATGATAGTTTCACGTCATAATGCAGTTCACAGTGATGGTGACATGCGTGCTCCCAGGCTTGGTGGGCTTTCCCCGGCTCTCTCCCCTTCCCCATACAGAGTACTGACTGACATTGGCATTTGTGTGTAGACACATTATCAATAGAAGCGATTCCTTCACTGATCCTCCCTAGCCACGCCCCTGCCTCCATTGGGGTGTCTCCCCCGTGATCTGGAGCCCCTCTGGTACCCTGGTTACCCCTAGCTTCTGCGGGAGATAAAACACACGACCTTTCTGTGACTAGCTCATCTCACTTAGCCTAGCGTTGTCCATAAGAGCAGCAGGAGTTGAGCCCTAGGCCCTTCCCCGCCATTACCCCTAAATATACTAAGTATATCCAGCCTGGGTGGCGTTTTATCCTCATGAAACTGTGCAGTGGTGGCAGTGGTCGCTGTTTCGCTTCTTTAGATTTTTGACTTTTCATAGAGAAGAGAGACTCCCCGGCCAGCCCTGGGGGATGGCCTTGTGTGGGTGGTAGTCGGGTAGACATTGCATTTAGATACTAAAAGCAGAATCCCCCCGAGTCCTGTTTGAGCCAGTGGGGCGGCTATGGTGGTGCTGACTGGGCTCCTGGGCTCCGGCTGGCGTGCTCACTGTGGTAGCCAGGGCTCCGTCCATGCGGCTGTGGGTCCAGGGGCACATGTCTGCCTCATCAGCACCCTTGGGTCTCAGTGGCTCAGCTGTCTTCCCGTCGGTCAGACCAGGTCACAGATCACTGAGACCCCACCGTGGAGCAGGGGAACAAGGCTCCCTGCTGCCCTCAATAGAATGGGGATTCTGATGGCTAGGAGAGGCTGTGCGTTCATGGTGGTCTTCAGTGTTCAACCTCTTGGGATCCAGGAAACGGCACGAGGAATCCGGGGTGCAGACTCCTTCCAGGTGGCCCACGCTCCGTACCAGAGGCATCTGTGTGAAGGACATACAGCTTTCTTGGGGGGATATGCCCGCTACATCTTTCAAGATGAGAGGAAATGGTGTATCTGGTCTCTGTTTTTCTTTCTGTGCACCTGTCATGGAGAAACATTGGATGGAGGTGGCTGCCTGCCAGGACTCCGCTAGGTAGATCTGTTTTGAACCCTTTCTGTCTCTGTGTAAAAGGGACAGGCGTATGTGGAGGGCGGCGCCCTCAGAAGTCTCTTTCAGATGATAGTTGGTCAAGCTACAGTTTAATAAAGACACTCATCCAGGGCTCATCAAGCCTGATGGAAAGGGACAGGTGCACCACTCAAGCCTGTCTGAGACACTCAATTACACATTCATCTCTTTTCTTGTTACTAAAGTAGAGTACCTGAGGTTGGACACTTATGAAGAAAAGAGGTTTATTTAGCTTACAGTTTGGGAGGCTGAAAGTCTGACGAGAGAGAAAGGGAGGGAGGGAGGGAGGGAGTGAGGGAGGGAGGGAGGGAGGGAGGGAGGGAGGGAGAAAGAAGAAGAAGGAGAAGGAGGAGGAGGAAGAGAAGAAGGAGGAGGAGGAGGAAGAGAAGGAGAGAGGAGAGAGATGAGAGAGAGAGAGAGAGAGAGAGAGAGAGAGAGAGAGAGAGAGAGATATCACATCACCATAGTATCTGAAAGCAAGAGTGATTCAGGGGTCAGGCTTAGTCTTATAGCTAACTCAAGGTCCCATGAGAGCTACCTAATCTCCCAAAAGGGCCCTTTCCCTGGCCTAATGTTTTCCTCTGAGCATCACCTCTTAAAGTCCGGCCACCTCAGTGCCACCTCACTGGGACCAGGCCTCCAGCACATGAACCCTTGTGGGAAAAGCCCCATTCTCCCCATAGCAGATGCATTCATGGTCGGACCTGACAATCAACAAGTCACTCCTCCCTCCTGCTTTCTCTATTTCCATGGAGGAAGGGATGGCAGGCAGCATGGCCGCTGCAGTCACCCCGGCGCCTCAGAAGCAGTCGGGGAGCCTGCTTCTCAAGGCTCAGCCAGAGTCCCAGAGTGTCCAACAAAGGTTTTCTGTGTTGTTTCCAGCCAAGGTTATAGTCTTCGGGTGTTCAGGAAAAAGGAGCCTCAAGGCAGAGGGGAGAGATTCAGGCCCAGTAGCCCTCAAACCAGCAGTACAGAGCTGGAAAAGCCAAGCTCAGATCTCAGGGAAGAGAGGACCAGGCTCTCTGCAGAGTGTGCGGCCATGCCAGGGCGGATATCCTTTGGTCACATGATCCCAAACCTAGGCATGATGATCAAAGTTAGTGTAAAGAGCCTGTGGCAGGTAAAGAACTTGATATGGCCTCAACTCTCTCCCTTAACCTAGCACTTTCTGTGAGTTTTCCTAAGTCTTCAGGCAAACAAGAGGATAAAAGGAAGAGTAATTAGGCAGCTACAAATGGATGACAGTGTATTCCTGCCATTTATACAGCTCCAAACCCAGGAGTCATCTTGCTTAACTTTGGCTGTGGTTTCTTTAGCATAGCAATTAAGCAATTAAGGTAACGTGCATGCTCATCTGTACTTAAGGTAGGATGTAGTTAAGTAGGTTAGGATGGGCAAGTCACGCTGCTATAACAAACAACCTCAATAGCTAATGTGAGTCAGTTGCAGGCTCTCTTTCAGGGTTCCTAACTTCAGGACCAATGCCAGTGGAGCCTCTAGCATCTGGAAAAATGAAGTTTCATTGGTGAGGAAGGAGGGGTTAGCAAACTGAGGACTGGATCTTGGGGCTCTTTTCTGGAACCAGCATCAGGACTTGAGCTCACATCTCACTGGCCAGAAGTAGTCACATGACCACACCCAACTTGGGAGTATGGGATACCCTTCTACTACATCCCAAAAGGAGACTCTGTCATAATTGGTGAACAGGGCTGCCCCAGGAGTTATTTGAATAGAGAGATATATTTGTATAGAAAAAGGTCCAGGAAGCCAGGCAGGGTGGTAGATGTCTGTAATCCCAGTACTTGGGAGACTGTGACAGGAGGCTCATAGAATCAAGGCCGGCCTCAGCAATTTAGGGAGTCTATGTTTTAAAATAAAAAGTAAAATAGGGCTGGAGGTGTAGCTCTGCAGTAGAATGCCTCTGGATTCAATACCTAGGACCATTTACACACGCACACACACGCACACATGCACGCGCACACACTCACACACACGCATCAGGAGCTGGGTCATTTGCTAACCCAGTGTCCCTCCACGTTATTTACACCCGAAGGAGGTTGGGATTGCCCATCTAACCTCACACCATACTGTTTTGCTTAATCTCAGGCACAATGTCCAGAAGGAAATAAATAGACCTTGCCAACTCCTAAAATAACATCATAAAATAACAGCATCTCAGCTGGCCCAGTCTGGAAGACAGATTGAAGCCTCTGTCAGCTGCTTTTGCAAAATGAAGACATTTTTGCTGCCTATTAAGCATACAGGATGATTTAAAGAGCATTCTGCCCAGACATGATGACTCGCTCTGCTCTTTTGCGGAACCTGACCCCAGTGCTGACCTCTTGGACTTCTCCATCCCCTTCATGACAGACGTCACAATCTGGAATGAAGGTCAGGAAGCGGGAGCCAAGCGGTGCCCGCCTGGAGGCATGGGGGCAGAGGGCGGCGGGCCGAGGGCCGACCCCGTGTGAGGTGGCCGTGCTTCTTTCTGATGTCTTACAAAGGTGTTGCAAATGGACTGTTCATTCTTTCTATTCCGTGTTAACTGTACCTTTGGCAATCTTTCGTGGTATGCTCCAATTCCTAAGTTCAGAAGCGTGTGCATTTGTGAGGACATCAGTGGGTCCACACAAATCCACTCAACACCCACTGTATGGAAAGAAGGAACCCTGGGAGTTGCAGTCGGGGGTGCAAAGGTAAATGTGATTTTAAGGTCCTTGAATGCTTTTGAATTTAAGGGCTCCACGGTCCAATTTGAATGATGAAGTCTGGCGCGTGCACTAGTACTATCTCTCCCCAGACCTCCTCTTTTAAAATTTACTGTGGCTTTACTTTTTTTCTCCTTTTTTTCATCTTCCTTCATTTCCATTTCTGCCACCCAGTACACTCTCTCTCTCTCTCTCTCTCTCTCTCTATATATATATATATATATATATATATATATATATATATATATATATATTTGTGTGTGTGTGTGTGTGTGTGTGTGTGTACACATGCGCACCATACTGGGGATAGAACCCAAGGATATTCTACCTCTGAGTGACACGCCACCAGCCCTGTTTTTATTCTTTTATTTTTTGAAACAGGGTCTCACTGAGTTGCAAAGGGCCTCACTAAGTAGCTGAGGCTGTCCTTGAACCGCGATCCTCCCATCTCAGCCTCCCAAATGCTGGAATTACAATTGCTCGCCACCACACCCGGCTTTCCTAGTTATATTTGAACACCACCTATTTTTGTCATATGCCAGACACTCTACTGAGGTCTTTTTATGTACTATCTCATTCCATTCTTGCAAGAACACTGAAAGATGGACATTTTTCTCTAAGTTTAGCCAGTGATGAAACCAAGACCCAGAGAAGTTACGCATCTTGCCTGAGGTCACCCAGCCTTTAATGGCAGAGCCAGGATTGGAACCCTGTTACCTGTCTCAGGACCCTCTCGAGAGTACTTGGCGTGGCTAGTTTGAAGAATCCTTGCAAGGAAAGAGGGGCATGTGCTGAAGATGTGTCTTATGCCTTGATGGTTTGCATTTTTCCTGATTCACCCAGGGAATAAAATAACAACAGAAGATCCCGGAGTCAGTCAACAGTGAAGTTCTGAATTCTGAGTAGGAAGGTGGAGGCCTAGGGGGTGGGTGAGAGTGAAGGGGGAGGGACCGTGAGTCTTAGGACATCATGGTCCTCTTGGGAGATAAAGGAAGCCCGGGGCCTCACAGTTGCACTTCCCGAGTGACCACGGCCACTGACTCTTGGAGTCCGATTCAGTAGGTCTGCGCAGGTCCCCAAGGTCTGCACCAGTAGCAAGGCCACCAAAGGTGACCAGAGTGACCAAGGGAGAGGGAGACCATCAGCAGTAACTTGGGTTCCCAGTGGCTCCTGGAGAAAAAAACATCACAGAAATGAGCCTTGACGGTGGTGCCCATGGCCAGCGCGTAGGATATGCCTACTGAGGGGAACTTGGTCATTTTAAGGGTGCAAATGTGACCCTATAAGTGCCACTCAATCCAGATGGGATTGTACCAGGGGGTTGGGATATGGTAATAGTGGGTGAATCTTGTTTCAAAGAAAAGTCTGATTTTTAAAAAGGGACAGTGGACAGTGAAATGTTTCCAAAAAAAGGCATCTATAGGTCTGGGCCTGAGCGTTGGATACTCTAGAGAGGTCACAAAGACAGAGCTTAGTCCCGCGTTCTGATGGAAGCACGCCACGTCTCAGCTGCAGTAAGGAACTGGCTCCACTTCCCTGTTACACAAAACCAAGTGGCCACAGAGAAGAAGCTAAGGTGTTGTGTGCTATTGTGGGAGATTTCAAGATTTCTGAAAAGTTGCACTTTCCTAAAGGCAAATGAGCCAATCTATGAGCTATTTGCATTTCTTTTATTATTATTATTGGTACACTGTAGTCATACACCTTAATGGGGTACAAGATGGTGGAGGCACACATGCACACATCACTCATTCAGCCCTTCCCCGATTCCCCCCATTCCCTCCCCCTCCCTCCTTCTCATGTTTGGCTTAGCGATTGACTTTGAGATGCTTGTGAATGGACATCATGTGCATTAAAGGATTTCCCTCTTCCCCCTTCCATCTCCTCAGTTAGGGCACCTTATTTGCTCATCTATGGTCTCTCCTTCTTCATCTAGAGTTTCTCCTATGACCCTCTTTCTCCCTAGCTTTCTAATGGTCTCCTTGTCTCCAGAGCAGCGTCTCTTAGCGACCTGGTCATATCAAGCCAACCTTCTCTCCTCCTGGGTGTCAGCGATGTCCCTCCCGGGACAGATCTTTGCTGTCAATATGGAAAGAACAAGACCTGCTTCCTAAACATTTGGGTGCTGGTTGGATAGGAAGAGAGCAAGAAAGCTGACTGGTGAGGGTTGTCAGAACAAGAAGTGCCTAGAAGCCCTGTGGGCAGTTCATCTAGAGACCTGGATGGTTGTCTCTGAAACGTAGTTCTTTCCCAGACAAATTATTATGGCATTAAAGTAGACTGTCTTGGCAAGGCAAATGAAAGGGGCGTCCCTGGGCCCGGTGGACTTCAGAAAAGCTTGGCCTCCCCTCCCATGGCGGTGGGCACCGAGTCAAGCTGTAGCTTATTATTGTCTCGAATGTGTACCCAAATTAGCTGTGTGGCAAGCCATCTGCTGTCTCCTCCAGACGCCCCTGATGGGCCCTGGAAAAGGGAGATTCTGCCAAAATGCAAATAACCCACTAGACCGATAATACAGGGAAGGAGAGGAGATAATCTATGGGGAGAGGGGGTGAGAGGGAGAGGAGGATGGGGAAGGAGTTAATCACTGTCTTTCCCCATTCTCTGTCTTCCTGTCAGAAAAAGACCAGGTGTGGGTGAGGAGACCCTGGTCCAAATGGGAGATGCTGGATCAGACCAGAAGTAATGAAGGAATCGGGCTGGGCTGTGGGAATGCATTTTGAATTCAAGAACTGGCAACGTCTCCATTTCCAGTGGAGGGTTTGACACAGCGGGGGCCATGGCAGACTTGAGTTCTTCTAGGTGCTGCGGCTCAGTGGCTGTCCTCTGGGCTACACCTGGACTCCTCAGATCGTCTTTGATTTGTCTGTGAGACCAAGCCCACCTGGGCTTTCCCCCATAGCGTCCCTCCCAAGCATGACTCAGTTCTGAGTCTCCAAGTCTTGAACTGATGGGCTAGCAATTGTCTTACCTGTGCACCTGCTCCGTCATTCACATCCAGTGCCTTCTGACACACTGAGGCATCCCAGAAGACACCGCTGCTCCATCCAAATAGTGATACTGAGGGAATGAGGGCCCAGAGGAGAAGGCCGTGGCTGTCCTAGGTCCTGCAGCCTGAATAGAGGACCAAAGCAAGATTACCAATCTTCTCACCAGTTCTGTGCCCGTTTAGGTTACGTTATTGGTTAGAGTTTGCTCTGCACTTAGGAAGGATGTGTGAAGCTGAGCTGTAAGGCAGTGGAGAGCAGTGGGGCCTGTGTCCAACAGGGCCATCTATGGGGGCAGCCATTCTTCCTGGGCCCTCGTGGCTGGTGGGGCCATGGGCCAGCATTGTCAGGCAATGCGAAAACTCTAAGCGGGAGCACTGTGGCTCACACCAGAATATCCCCACAGCCCTCCAGCTGTGATCCTGGACTGCAGCAACATCCCCTGGTGTATGAGGCTTGGCTTCCTTTGAGGGTAGGAACATTTTAGAAGAGTTTTTTGAAGCAGTTTAGTTTGTAATTAATGCAGTCCCCAGGGGAGATGTTTTTCACTCAAGGCCCCTTCTTGGGCCTGTTCTAGACCTGGAGCTTCAGGAAGTATCGGTCAAAGAGAGTTGGGAGCTGGAACGCAGTGTGAGCCGCACGCCTCGCAGCTTAGCCACTCTCTCCTGCCCTCTCTGCACAGGGGCTGAAGCCCACAAAGTGGCAGCCTGCCAGGGTATCCAGGGAAGGGAAAGGCCGTCCAAAGAATCCCATGTGACTGCTCTACAGTAAGAAATCATGCTCCAAAAATCCTCGAAAAGTGGGTAAAGGGCTGTCAGAGCCGTGTCTGTGGGGGTTGTTGCAAAACAGGCCCATTTTTAGAGCGCAGTGGTTAATCATTTATCCCTAGGGTATGAAGTGGAGTGTCTGCAGTAAACAGTTCCTTTCTAGTTCTGGTGTGTGGGGAAGGGGTGGATGATATAATGAGTAGTTTTCTACTGAAAAAAGGAGTTTTGAAGGAATGTAGAAGAGGCCGTTGCAAGGGATGGTCAGCCTGCAAGGGTGGTTTAAAAGTACTTCCAGGGGCAGCTTCTCTTGATGGAGGGGATTCCAGATCAGGCCATCTCTGGTTTTGCCTAAGCAGCACCTGTTTACATTAGCCCTAGTGGTCCTCAGCCTCGGCAGCTTGCGGGATTTCCTATGAATTTTTAAATCCCTGCTTCCTGAGCTGAGCCTCGGCAGTTAGGGTTTAATTGCTGGGGGGCCTGGTAAGGCTACATCTGGATGTTAACAGCCTCCCTGTGCCCATGCGGTAGGGAACCAACATTCCAGGGCCCTGGGTTGCTCCCCTGTGCACCTGGGGAGCATGTTAACTTGCAGATTGCTGGACCCTGCCCCTGGAGCTAAAATTGGAGCTTAAGGGGGGGCGGTGTGGAACCTGTATTCTTTTTCCTTTTTTCGGGGGGGGGGGATTGTGAATTATTGGTGTGTTTTTTGCATTGTGATTTGCACATGATAGTGAGATCATCCTCCCTCCCTGGACATAATATAGAATTCATACTGATACACGCATATATGGCCACAACGTTGTTTGGTCTGTTTTCTTTCCTAAAACCCCGTCCTGTCCCTGCCACGGCCCCTTCCACCACTCTGAGGGCCTCTTCCCTAATTTCCAGGAGGTCTCTTCTCTCCCCTGTTTTCTCTCTAGCTTCCATCTAGGACCAAAAACAAACACGCAGCCCTTCACCCTCTGGGTCTGGCTGATCCCAGCATGATGTTCTCCAGTTAAATCCATTTTCCCACAAATGGCATAATTTTTTTTTTTTTTTTTTTTTATGGCTGAGTAAAACTCCAGCCTCTGTATATATCACATTTTCCTTATCCGATCACGAAGCCATTCTAAGATGCCCTGCCTCCAGCCAGCCCCGATGGCCTCGGCTTAGGTGCCCCAGCTCAGGCACCTCTGTGCACATACACACACAACACATTATTTGCAACTAATATAGATACTTTACTGTTTAACTTTTGACATGCACTTGAGGGGGAAATAGATGCTGGGAAATGGATGGAGATCGAGGGTTAGGGCCTGTGACTCCTGGAGTCCTCGCCACTGGGGCGTTGGGTTAGCCAGGGGACAGGTGCAGAGTTGAGTCCTGTGGCTCTCAATCTAGGGGCCTCCCGGGCTTTCTGGCTAAACCTGGATTTAACCCACTGAGGTCTTCCTCCCCATGGCTTCCTGCCCTCAGGGGATTTATAGAAAAGCTGTCAAAGGGCCGCAAATGAAATACTAGGAACTACTTTCCTGTTGTTTTGTTTCTCATTTTAAGATTCCAGAAGCTATCATGGCATGAGAGGCTGAGACAGGGGAACACATGTTCAGGGACAGCCTTGGCAATGTAGTGAGACTCAGCAACCTAGCAAGACCCTGTTTCAAAAAAATAAAAGAGCTAGGGTGTAGCTCAGGGGTAGATTGCCCCACGTCCAATTCTCAGTACACACACACACACACACACACACACACACACACACACACACCAGAAAAACAACTTTCACAAATACGGATACTTTTTTTTCTTTTTTTCTGCGGTGCCGGGGACGGAACACAGGGGCATTCTACCTCCAAGCTACACCCCCCAGCCCTATTTTTTATTCTTTATTTTGAAACAGGGTCTCACTGAGTTGCAAAAAGCCTCACTAAGTAGTAGCTGAGGCTGTCCGTGAACCACGATCCTCCTGTCTCGGCCTCCCAAATGCTGGGATTACAAGCGTGCGCCACCATGCCTGGCTCAGATACTCTTAAATGTGTGTGTGTGTGTGTGTGTGTGTGTGTGTGTGTGTGTGTGTGGTGCTGGGGATTGTGTGTGGTGCTGGGGATTGAACCCAGGGACATTCTACCTCTAAGCTATACCCCCAGCCTGATTTTTTATTCTCTCTTTTGAAACATGGTCTCACTAAGTTGTGGAGAGCTTCACTAAGTATTTGAGGCCGGCGGTGAACTCCACTCCTGTCTCAGAATCCCAAATACTAGGATTACAAGCGTGTGCCACCATGCCTGGACAGATACTCTTTAAGCTTTAGTTATTCTCTTTTGATTAAAGGAATCACCCTAGGCTACTGCTTCTGGATCTTTGAATGCCATGATTTTATTTCTGACAATATAATATTTGTATTTCTGGCTCCTACGGGGGTAGAAAAGCTTATAAGACAAAAAGCAGTTTGCCTCTCCATCTGCCTCTTATGCCTCTTGAAGTTTGCATTGCACTTTTAGTGTTACTCCTTGCGTAACCGAGCCACTTGCTAATATTTTCTTTGTCACCCTGTGATAAGAGAAGAATTTCTGTCCATTGCAGTCTAGAAGGGAAGCCATGAGCCCTGCTGAGCAAATGTCCCCGCAGCCTTCCCAGGTCCTGAACCTCATTTTCCCTCCTTACCCACACGAGAAGCACCTCATTCTTATTCTGTGTAGGCCTTTCTGTACAATTCAAAGTTGTTTTTTTTTTTTTTTCTGATACTAACCTTGTCTAATTATTAACAAGGACAGAGAAAACACAAGTTGTCAGTCCACAAGGGGCAGAAAATTTATGTTGGGGGAATGAATTCTTTTAAACCTCCCAGTGGCTTTGATGTGAGCCTGCGTCCGCATCTTTTTATAACACCGAATGCGTTGCTTTCGCTCTGTGGACGCCCCTCACAGGGTGCACCCACTTTCACTTTTCTCATTTCATTACGTTGTTATGTAAGTAAACAGCCAGTTGCTGCAAGCATAAATAATGCACGGTTTCCACTTGTAGAGTTGTAATTTATGTGACACCCAAAGCGAAGGACTTGCTTGGGTTGTGAAGAGCCTGTTTCACATGGACGTCTACTCCTCGTGGTAATCCAGACAGGAGGAGTCATCTTTTTTTTCTTTTTTCTTTTCTCTTTCATTTTTTGGAGGTACAGGGGACGGGACCCAGGGGCATTCTACCTCTGAGCTACACCCCCAGCTCTATTTTTTATTCTTTATTTTATTTTATTTTATTTTATTTTATTTTTGGTGGTACTGGGAGTGGAAACCAAAGGCTTTCTACCTCCGGGTCATACTCCCAGACCTTTTTTATATTTTATTTGGAAACAGGGTCTCACTAAGTTGCTGAGAGCCTCACTAAATAGCTGAGGCTGGCTTCGAACCTGTGCGATCCTCCTGTCTCAGCCTCCCAAGCGCAGGGATGACAAGCATGCGCCACCACGCCCAGCTTTTATTCTTTATTTTGAAACAGGGTCTCACTGAGTTGCAAAGGGCCTCAGTAAATAGTAGCCGAGGCTGGCTTCGAACCCAGATCCTCCTGTCTCAGTCCCAAATGCTGGGACTACAAGCGTGCGCCACCACGCCCAGCTCAGGAGTCACCATTTTGTGACAGTGATTTAGAAGATCTGTTCCAAAGTCTGAATTTCTAGCTCAGATGTCCAGAGGGCTCCATTTCCCAGAGGTCGAGGGCAGGCAAGAGAAGAGAAACGTAGGCCGCTGAGTAGGCTCGGGGAACAAGAGTAAGAGTCTCCGCGATTTTTTTTTTTCATCCAAAGTGTCATATCCTCGACTTGTTTTCCCTGCGTACACATGGAACTGACTCCTAAACGTGCCGATAAGAGAAGAATAAAGTAAGTAAACACTCCCAGCGTTCCAGGCTGATAGAAAGTCACTTGGTTTCAGTGAACCCGACTGGAACACGAGCCTTTTGTTTGCCGTTGAAAGTTTAGCACTTGAATTTCAGGTTGGATTGTTTAGTTCATTAAGGAAGATGTGGACACCTCGTGCCAATGCCTGTTTTCTTTAAGCCTAGAGAACAGAAGGCATTGTGCATTCGGTACACACACACACACACACACACACACACACACGAAACAGTGAGTTAATTGTACCCAGGGAACGAAAGCCAATACCTGGGGACAAGATGGACACCCTAGAGTTCTGTCTACCTGCTCCCCGCCCTGCAGGGCCAGTGGCTGAGAACTCAGAGTCTAGGCCACCCACACTCTCTCCATGTGCACCACACACACACGCACGAACACACACACACACACACACACACACACACACACGAAACAGTGAGTTAATTGTACCCCAGGAACGAAAGCCAATAGCTGGGGACAAGATGGACACCCTAGAGTTCTGTCTACCTGCTCCCCGCCCTGCAGGGCCAGTGGCTGAGAACTCAGAGTCTAGGCCACCCACACTCTCTCCATGTGCACCACACACACGCGCACGAACACACACACACACACACACACACACACACACGAAACAGTGAGTTAATTGTACCCAGGGAACGAAAGCCAATAGCTGGGGACAAGATGGACACCCTAGAGTTCTGTCTACCTGCTCCCCGCCCTGCAGGGCCAGTGGCTGAGAACTCAGAGTCTAGGCCACCCACACTCTCTCCATGTGCACCACACACACGCGCACGAACACACACACACACACACACACACACACACACACACACACATACACCACAGACCAAACAGAAGAACAGAGAAGAAGGAACAGAGAGCTCGGTTCTCCATGCCGTCTGCCTCTGCGTGAAAGTTTCAGTAACAACACATCAGTGGTGGTGTCCTGGGGCTGCCCGCCTGCCCGCCTGCAGCTCAACTTTGGCTCAAAGCCACTGAAAAAGTTTGTAGACAGTTTGTTTACACAGTTATCTGCAGGCAGCATGTGTGTGCCAAGGCGAGAGTTGGAGGCCCCTGGTGTTTGAGGTGGGTGCCCACTGCCCTCGAGCCTTCTCAGCCGTGGGCAGGATGCCAGTGTACCTCCTGAATGGCGACACTCAGGGCGAGAAGCTTCTGCTGAAAGTGGCCGCACCTCGCTCTTTTGTTGACTGCTCCACGACTCTGAGTCCCAGGACCTCCCTTCCAGAACACTGTGATTTTCTTTTGCTTTTTAATTCTCATAAGTGATTTTTATTTTTCAAAATGAAACAAGTATTTCAGTTGGGTTCTATGACAATAGCTAAATATACTCTCCTGGAAGTCACGCTCGCCTCCATTTCCCCAACTTCTCTGGGCTCTGGAATTGCCTGGGGAATCTCATTAATATGCAGGTTCCGATTTCCTGGGTGTGAGCAGGAACCGAGGCCCTGGGGTCTAAGCCCTGCTCAGATGGAGGTGCCGCTGCTGTTCACACAACACACCGCGAGGCGATTTTCTCAGCCAGAGATTGCCACACCTGCCTGAGACCTGAAGTGCACAGCTTCCCTCTCACCTCCAGGATTTAGGGTCTGAAGACTTAAGTCTCGCTTTTACAGATACAGGGAACAAACCGGGTTCCGGAGAGTCTGGTGTGCACAAGGCCACAGGGCAAGCATTGCGCCTCCCTCCTTGCCCTGTCTGCCTTCACGGTGAATGGTATCTCGTGCTGGAAAGGCACACAGGAGGCCAGGTCTTCCTTCCTCCTGCCATCTGCCCAAGGGCAACCAGGCTTGCTTTCTGCTTCATCGCCGGAGCCTGGGGGCTCGACACACGCTGCACACGATCCCTCGTGGCATAGGGCGGATGTCCCGTCTCTCCAGGATGGACGTGCTGTTACCTAGGAGCTGGGACAGGACACTTCCTGGCCTTTGCACACAGACACTTTCTAAGGTAACATTCCTGGGGCCACAGGAGGGTGTGGGCTGGTCTGGGGTGGGGATCTGAGGCCTGAAGGAGGCCTGGTTTGTTTGCAGAAGTAGGGAGCTCAGCTGGAGCGGTACTCTGGGGAGCAGGAAATGGTTCCCACTCCAGCCAGCACTACCCTGGGCCTCAGGACACTAGCCGCCTTCTCTGGTCACCTCCCCACAGCCCCGGTACTCCAAGGGTCTAGTTTAACAAGGTAGGGAATCCGTGTTCAGGAATATAACAAGCTACATAGGGAGGTGGTCTGTTCGGATTTATTTTATGCCCCTAATGCCTATGACTCAAATCCAAGCTTACCACGGATCATTTGGGCTTTGAAGCTTTCTTCAGAGGCATGTTCATTACTAAGTGATTGTTAGGATTAGTTTTTGTCTGCTTGTGTTAGAATACCCAAAATAATCATGGCTTACAGAAAATAGAAAGCCAGGCATACTGACACGCGCCTGTAATCCCAGCTCTTGGGAGCCTGACACAGGAGGATGGTAGGTTTGAGGCCAGCCTCAGCAACCTCGTGAAGCTCTCAGGAAATTAGCAAGGCCCTGTTTCAAAATACAAAATGAAAAGGGCTGGGGGTGTGGCTCAACCCTGCCTGTCTAGGGTTCTAAGGTCACTCAAAGCCTCTTGGTCATTCCCCCTCCAAGCAACATTTGAACGTTCACCTGGAGATCTGAGTGCCAAGCTGGATTATCATTTCTGCTCTGATTATTATTGTGTTGATTCCGGGCCACTCTAAGATCTGAGGAGCAGCGTCAGTATTACCTGAACATTCAGAGTTGAATAGGTTGCTAGAGTTAGTCAAAGTGTGGGTGGGTGATTCTGTGTTCTTTCTAACATGTTTCACCGTGTGCTCAAAAATACCCAGGGTAAAGTTCTATGCAGCTGACGACTCATAAGTGGGCTGAAGTGTAACCCTCCACCCAACCTCTTTTTTTTTTTTTTTGTCTTAGCATAAAACAGAAAAATTTTTCTTTAGTAGAGAATGTACCAAGAGAGGTAGAAGAATAAGAGCAATTTTCTTCAGCCTCATCATCTCACATTTGAACAGAACAACCCTCGCATTCCCAGGCATCGGGAGCTCCCCTGGCAGGAGAAATCTAGGGCAGAACAGAGATACAGATAGACTTTTACCACATGGGGCCCGAGGCAGATCCAGCCATACCCAGGAGCGAGGCCATGCGTACATTTAAGACCTGAAACTACCGTAGCCAAATCTCATGTGTTTTCCAAATGTCATTGGTGGGTTCGTGTTTTTCTTTTTTGAACTAGGTCGGGTTAGCAGTAATCAGATGTCTGGGTATTGGTTGTTTTTTTTTTTTTTTTAAATAATATCTTTAATGTTAGCATTCAGCATATTCTAAATCTAGGTGGATTTTTTTTTTTTTTTTTTTTTTTTTTTTTTTTTTTTGGTGGCACTGGAGATGGAACCCTTCTACCTCTGGGCCTATTTTATATTTTTATTTGGAAACAGGGTCTCTTAAGCCAGCGCGGCTGGCTTCGAACCTGCGCGATCCTCCTGTCTCCGCCTCCCAAGCGCGGGGATTACAAGCGTGCGCCACCACGCCCGGCTCTAGGTGGGTTTTGATGGAACTATCCTTCACACATCCATGCAGGCCAGAGTCAATGAAAATGTGTTTGAATTTGAGGTAAAGGCAGGCTGAACAAATGTTTTCCTGTACCTAAAGCCTTGCTACTTTAGCTATACTAATAAGAATTCAACACGAAAGCACAGTGGCCTCCTACGATGGTTCTTGTGTGTTGTCCATGTCATGGGAATCCTTGAAGGCAGCATGATGTTTGTTCAAGGGAAGGCTTTATCTTGTCCAGCGTGCATCTGTTCTTGGAGGGAGAAACTGCAGGATCTGGTGTCTGAGCATCCGTGGCTGTGTCTTGGCCTCCGTCCCTCTCGACCTGCCAGTTCCTGACAAAGTACCCGGTTTCTGTAAATCTCGGTTTTCATTTTCCTACAGTGCAAAGGGCTGCTCTGCCCTCCCCAGGGAAGGCCCCGAGGACAGCGTGTGCGCCCAAGCATACTCACAAAGGATCTAGTCCAGAGGACACATTTCCTGTGCCTTGATTTTCCTTCTTCTTCCTTGGATCAAAACCCCACCAGTCATTGTTTAGAGGAAGAAATAATAATGAGGTTTGCTGCTCAGATTTATATGTGAATCTGGTGTGGACCTCCAGGCCAACAAGGCAAACCCAAGAGGAGAACCAGACTCTGCGTCAGGAGTTCTGCGGGTCTGTTGGCCCCGGCCAGCGTCATCAACATCCCCTGGAGGCTTGCTAGACAGGCCAGTCCCAGAACCGGCCCTTGGAAACCTTGAGGGTGGGGTCCAGCGGTCTGTGTTCATCAGACTTGCAAATGATTTGAATGTATGCTTATGCTTGCAAGCCACTGCCTTCTACATCCTGGTTCTCGGGCCTTGGTGAATCTTAAATTTCCCCGGAGAGCTTTTAAAATGTGAAAGCCAGCCTCCCACCCGCTTCAAGGCCAGAGAGTCTGTTTCAGTGAATGCAGGCTGCAGCCCAGGCACGAGTATTTCTGTAAAGGGTACATAGCTGATTTCAGTGTGCGGCTTGGGTTGAAATTTGCTGCTCTAAAGAGTTTCTGTTTTTCGCTTTTCTCTCTGCTTCTCCTCCTCCCCCTCCTTCTCTTCCTCTTCCTCCTCCTCCCACTCTCCCTCCTCCTCATCCTCTTTTTCTCCCCCTTCCTCCCTCCTTCTACCTACTCCTCCCGGATATTGAACCCAGGGGCATTCTACCTCTGAGCTATACCCCCCAACCCTTTTTATTTTCTATTTTGAAACAAAGCCTCACTGAGTTACTGAGACTGGCCTCAAACCCGAGACCCTCCCTGTCTCAGCCTCTCAAGTTTTGTGATTACAGGTGTGAATCACACACCCAGCTCCCCTCCCCTTCCTGTTTCTTTCCTCATTTCTTCTTTGGCATGGAGGTTGGAACTGAGGGAAGACTTCTTTTGTTAACACTCCGCAGACAGGATGGCAAGGACCATGGCCAGACCGGCCACAGAAAATCCCCACTGCCTTCATCTCATTTCCTCCAGCTCCCTGACGCTTCTCACAGTCGCACTCCTGCAATTTTTCATGTAAATCATGTCCATGTAGGATGTTTGAAAAAAAATACGGAAAACTTTGAAGGAGAAAGCTGATGTATACAGTTACATATCTTGCCATTTTACCTAACATTATGTTATAATAACTATGAAGGGTTTTTAAAATTCCGGTTTCAACGCCAGCATCAGATTGCACCTTCTGGATTTGTTATCATTAGCGTAGCCATTTTCCTCCGGTTTGTACCCTTCTTCTTTCTGCGATCAGTACAAATACCCTTCTAAGTAAATCTTTAATAGTTTCGATTTTTTTTTCAATTAAGATAAATTTCTAGTCTGGCGTGGTGGTGCAAACTTGTAATCCCAGCATTTTGGAGGCTGAGACAGGAGGATCGCCGTTCGAGGACAGCCTCAGCTACTATTTAGTGAGGCCCTTTGGAACTCAGCAAGACCCTGTTTCAAAATAAAGAATAAAATAATAGGGCCAGGGTGTAGTTCAGAGGTAGAATGCCCTGGGTTCCACTGCCAGTACTGGAAAAAAAAAAAAAGATAAATTTCTAGAAGAAAATTCAGAGCCAAAAGTTATCAACATTTTCAAGGTTCTTATTAAAAAGAACTAGATTCATTCCCAGAAGGGTTGCGCCATTCCACTCCCACTCTGACTGAAAGTGCACATTTTTCCTTGTACTTTTTACAGACATCAGTTATTATCTTAAAAAACAGAACTACCATCACAACAGAAAAATAGCCACTTGTCAGCTGGCAGGGCCAAGGTTCCCTCCTTGTCCCCCGGCAGCGCCCTGTCAGTTGGTCGCAGGTGTCTATACCACGTGCCTTTATCTTCCTCTCCTTCATCCTTGGGAGCCAGGTTTCTCTTCGGTGCCTGGCAGCTGTAGTTTAAGGATTTCATTGTATCTCGGGAGTTGGGGCCGTCTGGAAGCCTCAGCTTTGCTCTCTTGGCATGCTCTCTTCCTTGTCTCTGGGCTTCATCTTTATGCTTTTGTATGTTTTAACCTACTCCGTATCCTGCCTGCGAGCAACATGCCACTGTGGTGTGTAGGACAGTAAAAACCCTTCAGAGGTACTGAGGAAGCGCTCCGGGATACTGCAGCAAAAGACATGGATAGCGCTGCAGTCAAATTATTCTACACTGCCAAGGAATTAACTGGAGAGCTGTACTTCCACCAACACACACACACACACACACACACACACACACACACACACACACACACACGGGTTCCATTACTAATCAGAGAGTCTCATTTTCTTGGCTCTACTCGACAAGTGGTATTTGATGGAGGTACCAGATGATTTGTAGCCGCAGACTGCCCTTTAGACTTGAATGTGCTTTACCTAACTAGAGGAAGAGGCAGAGGCCATTGCCACCGTGACATTTAACATCTGGCCACAGCGGCAAAGCCGTGCAGGTGAGCGACTGAGGCGCGGGCCCCGCGTGGAGAAAGCTCCGTGCTGGAAGGAGGCGGTGCAGTAGTGAGTCCACCACTGTTCTATTCACGGGGCTCCTTCTGGTCCTTTTACACCCCAGCTGCTCTACTTTTGGAAGCGTATAGGCATCTACCTGCCAGCTTGAATTCATGCCTTAGCTTAGAGCATCTGTGGTCCAGGGAGAATAGTAGAGGCCCAGCTGTGGAATTCCAAGAATGTGGCGTTAACAGTCATCCCTCAGTATCCATTTGGAACCGGTTCCAGGACACCCCTCTCCCGTGGATGCTCCAGCACCTTCTATAAAATGGCATAATATTTACATACAACCGAGGCATATGCTCCCATATACTTTTAATCGTCTCCAGATAACCTAATCCAATATAAATGTTATGTACCTAGTTGCTATACTGTATTGTTTAGGGAATAATGACAAGAAAATATCTGTACAGAATCAGTACAGATGCAACCCCCTACCCCCAAATGTTTTCTGTGGTTGGTTGAACCTATGGTTACAGACACCACAGGTGCAAAATCCTAACTGTATTTGGGAGATGTGGAAACTTAGAAGGGACACGGTAGGAAGAAGGATTTGAACTCTTTTACTCTGTGTTCAAGGCCATAGATTTGCTCATTCTCTTTTTTAGCTGTGCCTGGTCATTCTAGTCCTCTCTGACTTTAGAGAAATGAGCTTAGTAACGCAGCAGGAAAGACCTGATGGACTTACTTTACTCAAAGGCTCTTTGGTGTATTCTGGCCTATTCATCCATCCACCCACCATTCCAGTAAAAATGTTTTAAATAGCATTATCACCTGGGAATGGTGGTGTACCACTGTAATCCCTGAGAGGCTGAGACAGGAGAATTGCAGGTTCGAGGCCAGCCTCAACTTAGCGAGGCCTTCTACAACTTAGTGAGAGCCTGTTTCAAAATAAAGAATAAAAAATAGGGTCGAGGGTATAGATCCTGAGGTAGAATGGTCCTGGGTTTAATCCCCAGTAAAACACACACACACACACACACACACACACACACACACACACACACGGACATACAGAGTAGTATTTAACACATTTCTAGACAGTATCGACTTGTGAGCCTTGGTTTTCTAAAGCACAGTGTAGGTAAGTGTAATTATCCGGAGGCCCATGGCATCCTGACATAAACAGAGGTTTATTTTTCATCAAAACTGCATCTTATACAAAAGTCAACTCACGATGGATCAAAGACTTGGAAATTAAACCAGAGACCTTGAAGCTCCTTAAAGAGGGCATAGGTCCAACACTACACACATAGGTACAGACAAACATTTCCTCAATAAGACCCCAAAGGCACAACAAATTAAAAGGAGAATCAATACATGGGATTGCATGAAACTGAAGAGCTTCTGTTCAGCAAAGGAAACTATCAAGAACCTCAATTGAGAGCCAACAGAATGGGAGAAGATTTTTGCCACCTACACCACCGATAGAGGACTAATATCTAGAATATACAGAGAACTCAAGAAACTCAACACTAAGAAAACAAAGCATCCAATAACAAAATGGGCAAATGAACTAAATAGACACTTCACAAAAAAGAAATTCAAATGGCCAATAAATGCATGAAAAAATGCTCAACATCACTGGCAATCAGAGAGATGCAAATCAAAACTACCCTGAGATTTCACCTAAGTCCAACTAGAATGGCAATCATTCAAAACACAACAACAAATGCTGGTGAGGATGTGGAGAAGTGGGAACTCTAAGACATTGTTGGTTGGATTGCAAATTAGTGCAACCACTTTGGAAAACAGTATGGAGACTCCTCAGAAGAATGGGAACAAATCTACCATTTGATCCAGCAATACCACTTCTGGGTATCTACCCCAAATAAAGCAAACCAAACTACCAAACTAATGCATGTGTATCTATGCTCATAGCTGCACAATTCACCATAGCCAAACTATGGAACCAGCCAAGGTGTCCATCAACAGATGAATGGATTACACAACTGTGGGATATGTACACAATGGAATTTTACTCAGCCATCAAAAAAAAAACCTCATTTACATCATTTTCAAGGAAATGGATGGAACTGGAGGACATTATGCTAAGTGAGATTAGTCAGTCACAAAAAATAAGAAATCAGATGCTTTCCCTAATATGTGAGAGTTAGGGAGAAATGGGTCATAGGAGGAACTCTTGAAAGAGGAAATCCTATAGAGGAGCAAACAAGACAATCTAAAGGAGGAGAAAGGAGGGGGGAAGAGGAAAATCTCTAAAACACACAATGTACTTAAACATATCGAAGTCAATCACTAAGCCAAGCAAGGGAGGGAGGGACAGGGAGGGAATGGGGTGGGAATTGGGTAGGGGTTAAATCAGCTACGAGTACATGTTTGTACACACAAGTTTTTTACCCCAATATGTTGTATGAATATAATGCATCAATAAAAAAATTTAAAAGAAAAAAAATTGCATTTTATAAAAATCATATAGAAAACTTGCTCATAGGTCTCATCTATTCAAGTACAGTGATTACAGCAGAGATAGTGGTCGAGGACGGAGGCAGAGAAAATCTTGAACTGTGGGCCAGAGAACTGTCCCGTCTTCCAGACAATTCCTACTAAGTTCCTAGTTTTATAAATTAGTAAATGAGCTGGGCGTGGTGGAGCGTGCTTGTAATCCCAGTACTTGAGAGGCTGAGATAGGAGCAGGTTGGAGGCCAGCCTTAGCCACCTAGTGAGGCCCTCTGCAAGTTAGTGAGACTCTATTTCAAAATAAATAATAAAAAATAGGGCTGGGGGTATAGCTCAGAGATAGAATGCCCCTGAGTTTAATATCCAGTACTGTAATAAATAAATAAAATTAGTAAAAGTGCCTGTGGGTCTAGTGAGCTCATTGGGGTATGGTAGGCTGGGCAACGTCTCCCAGCAACATTTTCCTTGAACTCCTTGAGACCTGTGAATAAATCACCTTATAGGTAAAAGGAACTTTGCCAAGACAATGACTGGAAACTAACACTGGGGTGGGATTAGGGTTCCCAGCGCAGAAGCCATCACAAGTGTTTTGTTCTCCTAAGTACATTTTTGCTTTTATACTGTATGCCCCGGTGTTTGATTTTAAAAATACAGTTTCCATAGTGGGCTACACACGGTCGTGAATTCATTCTACCCTTCATCTCTTTTTTTGTGGTACTGAGGATGGAGCCCAGGGACATTCTACCTCTGTGCTACACCCCCAGTCCTATTTTTTTTTCTTATTTTTTATTTTTTGAAACAGCATCTCACTGAGTTGCAGAGGGCCTCGCTAAGTAGCTGAGGCCATCTGCGAACTCCGATCCTCCTGTCTCAGCCTCCCGAATGCTGGGATGACAAGCGTGTGCCACAACGCCCGGCTTATCCTTCATCTCTATATCTTTGGAGGACTGTGTTGCTGTAGTTCATCGGGTGTTGCTGAGCACTTACTGTATACACGGCTGCCTACATGGCTGGCCTGGCAGTGACTACAGAGATTGATACCTGCTCCTGCTCTGCCTGACTTCACCGTTTGCCGACAGCCTCATTGTTCTGGCTGTCTGCTGGATCCCAACAGTGATTAGCTTGCCTGTGTAAAGGTAGGATGCATTTGAGTTTCCCAGGGAGGGTGGAGAGGCTTCTAGAGAAGCCTCTCAAGTTTTAAGAAGCAGTGCCCAGAGAAAGGCTCCGGTAACTGGTGAAGACATCTAATGTGAGCATGTGATCATTATTTCCGCGTGTGCCCTTTGTACAACATGCTGTCGACGCTTCTGTTAATGTATACCACACACACTTCTGTGGGACCACTCAACCCCTCCTCCTTAGCTGCAGGCAACAGGATGAACTCGTGACCCACTTAGATGGCAATCAGGTAACTTACCCGGGTTGTTTCTTTCTACTTGATTTCAGTTTCCTTAATCACTTTCAAGAGCATCGTCTAAAACTCAGAGGCAGGCTGCTGCATGGGTGCACGTATTCTTTGGAAACACACTGGCTGCCTCAAATTGCAGCATCACTGTGCTTTGAATTTCGGATTGCCTTCCGAGAGGAGGAGCTGGGGTTAGCAATGGGTGGCACCTGGCTAGTGGTTACCTTCCAACTCCCCCCACTACTCCCGATTAACATTTTAAATTACTACCAAGCAGGGCTTGGTGGCACATGCTTGTAATCCCAGTACTGGGGAGGCTGAGACAGGAGGGTCACAGGTTCAAGGACAGCCTCAGCAAGTAGCGAGACTCTCATCAACCTAGTGACACCCTGTTCAAAATAAAAATAAAATAGGGCTGGGGATATAACTGAAGTTTTAAGAAACGTAATTTTATTTACAACACTATCTAGAAATCAAAGTGGTTTTTTTTTAAAACAATGACATCATTTTCATTATCAATAACAGAAAAAACCTGGCCTCAGGGGCCATATTTTTAGAGGACTGAAGCCCAGCTCAGCTTGGAAATCCACATGTTGCCGTGGAGTTGTGTTACAGTTGGGTCGGAAATTAAAATGTGATGCTTTTCTCTAAGTATCCCGATTCCCTGTTGGCCCCGTGAAAGATAAGCTATCCTGGGTCCAAACCAATATGCTCACGTGACCAGTCTACAAAATAGAGTCCACCTTGAAACCTGTCTTGCTGAGGCAGCTTGGAACCTTGGAGAGCCCTGGCCGGGCTGGCGATGGCTGCCAGGGAACACACCAGCGACTCATCTGTGCCCTCGTCCTGGAGTAGCACATGCAACCTGCCCTGGGGTCGTATGTATTTTTAAACATGTTCTTTCATATGAGATTCATTTTCTTTGATTAGAGACTCTTGCTTAAGGTAATCAGAAAACTTAACTGGAATTTAATTTAAATAAGGCCTTACCTACAAAGTCAGGTATTGTACCAAAACTATACTACTTAAAGTGATCAACTTTTGTATTTTCCACAAAGATTTATTTTGCTTCCTGCTGGAATGTGGCCCTGGACCAGGTCCAGCCTTCTCCTCCGGTTCCTTCCCTAATGAGCAAGCGTGACCAGTGAGTTCTGAAATGGGTTTCCATGAAATAACAATGAAAGGGTTGCTAGAATCTTGGCAGCTTTTCCGATTGTACCTATTTATTTATTTATTTGTTTATTTTGGTGGTTTCTGGAAGCCCTTCTACCTCCAGGCTACACTCCCAGACTTATTTTATATTTTTATTTGGAAACAGGGTCTCCTTAGCCAGGGAGGCTGGCTTCGAACCTGTGCGATCCTCCTGTCTCCGCCTCCCAAGTGTGGGGATGACAAGCGTGCGCCTCCATGGCCGGCTGTAGCAAATAATTTAAAGCAAAGTGGAGTAGGAGGTGAAGTGAATCCAAAGGTTAGGTGGGTCCTGAAAAGGCCCGTGGAGAAACCACCATCACTGGAGTCGCTGCGGCTGTGGCGCTCAGCCCGTTGGGCCCAGTCGTGGTGGACGCTCAGTGGCTGTCGCTGCTCTAATGCTAGACAAGTCCTTAGAAATGTAGTCAGGAAGCCGGGTGCGGTGGCCACACTTGTAACCCCAGCACTTGGGAGATTGAGACAGGAGGGTCGTGGTTTGCACACATCCTCAGCTACTTAGGGAGGCCCTTTGCAACTCAGTGAGACCCTGTTTCAAAATAAAGAATAAAAACTAGGGCTGGGGGTGTAGCTTGGAGGTAAAATGTCCCTGGGTTCCATCCTCAGTACTGTGAAGAAAAAAAAAGAAAGAAAGAAAGAAAGAAAGAAAGAAAGAAAGAAAGAAAGAAGGAAGGAAGGAAGGAAGGAAGGAAGGAAAGAAAGAAAGAAAGAAAGAAAGAAAGAAAGAAAGAAAGAAAGAAAGAGGCAAGGAAGGAAGGAAGGAAGGAAGGAAGGAAGGAAGGAAGGAAGGAAGGAAGGAAGGAAAAGAAATGTAGCCGGGAGTGCCTGGCAAGTTTGAAGCCAACTCTCACGCCGCTCGCTTAGTCGCTTCTGCCGTGTTTCTCCACGGCTGTGGTGCGTCCCTTCCCACCATGGCCGCTCCTGGCCAGTTGCCCCCACCCCTGATGGGGTTCTCCATTTCACGAAGGACTTTGAGACACTGGAGGATCAGAGCCGCGGCCACACAGCAGACAGTGTCTCCTGTCAAGTCATCTTTCCATTCAGAAGTCCCTGACTCTGAGGTCCTGAACTTGTCTTGCCTAGGTCAGTAGTTGGTTTGTTTGGTTTCTTTTAAAAATGGCACGCCATTGATCTTTCTGTTATTTAATAGGGGGAAGGGCAAGCAAAGAAAGGGAGGAAGGAGAAGGAGGAGCACACCTCTCTTAAGGCGTAATTCTCAGCTCGGGTACGAGGAATGCCATTCAGTGGCTACGGATTCCCCTTTTTGTGTGGTATTGTGGGAAACCCCTCTCCCATTGTACTGTGCCTGACACAGTGCAATGGACAAATGAATGGGTTCAAGAAGCAGTCATAGGGAATCAGGTGGGCATCCCAGAGACGCAGCATATTTAAACACGCCACTGGCCGAGAGCAGCAAGCCATCTGTGCGTAGATGCCCACAGCAGATTTACTGAGTCCGGTGCTTCAGACTCGTTCATTTTTGTGACTGTCACACAAGGGGAAGTAATGGCTATCGGTCCTGTGAGCTCATGGCAGTAAAGAAGGAATGAGTGCCTAAGAAAACTGACTTGTGGATAGGGCAGACACTGGCGAGCTGAGAAGACCTCGCCCTTGGACTTCGCGCTCCCTCCACCGCCACTGAATCTGTGACTCTAGCCTGCTGTGGACGCTGTAAGCAGCACCCTGCCTCCGCCTTCGCCCACCCCTTGGTTGGCAGTGGCCCTGTCCTCCATCCACGCTGGCCCCAGGGACTCCCCCACGTCTCCACCTCCGGGGAGCTGTGGACACGGCACCTCCTGCTGTCTGGCTCACCCCTTCCACCATAACAGCTCTTGACCTCACTCGAAAACATCCAGTCACCATGTCATCACGATCCCTCTCTCCTTTCTTCAGCCCCTGGGGGTAGAGGTAGGGGAGAGGATAACAGAAGTCATTAAGATGATATGGAAAATCCACTTCCCAAGAGGAATCAAACTTCAAAAATTAACTGAATCAGCATCTCTCTGTATTTACCACTGAGGCTGGATATGCTTTTGTAGTCTTATATACTATGTTGCATAGAATTTTTTTTTTTTTTTTTTTTTTTTGTGCACTGAAGATTGAACCCAGGGGCATTCTACCTCTGAGTGAACACTCCCGGCCCTTCATTTTTTTATTTTTTTAAGCAGGGTCTTGCAAAATCATTGAGGGTCTCACTATGCTGGGAGGCTGGTCTCAAGCCTGTGGTCCTCCTGTCTCAGCCTCCCTAAGTACTGGAATTACAGGTGTGCATTGATGCTCTTGGCTTCTGCATAGAAATTCTGATGTTTGCTCTGTAGGAGCCATGTCAGTGTCAGTTCACAGCTGACTAGAAACTAGTGACAACTCTAACAGGAGTTGGTTGGTAAGGACTGCCTGAAGACTTGGTAAATACTTGCAATCCCCGGATGCTTCTTGTAGTCTTTAGGTTGTTCGGTTGATGTCTGTAATCGGAACACCAGAAGGTATTAAAATAGAAAACCATCTTCGTGCACCTAAAGGAGGATTGCAAGTGTGTTCACATATTTTCAAGAAAATTATTCAGACGACGTAGTCTGGGTTTCCAAGAGATCTTGGTCTCCGTTGTTCTTCTAATGTGTTAAATTAGCTATGGTTTACCTCCCAGGGACTTCATAAATGTCTCTTCCACGTCCCTTCTTTAAATACTCACGCTATGTCCCAGTTTTATATTGCTGCTATAAAATTAGCCTGAAGCTGTGCTGTTGGACACGACAGCCACCAGTTCCTTGTGGCCACTGAGCTCCTGAGGTGTGGCTGGTCTGAATGAGATGTGTTGTAAACGTCAGGCGGACACGAGTTGAAGCACTCGGAATTGGGTAAAATATAATACTTTAAATGATTGGCTATCATCCTTTAGGTGCACTAAGATGGTTTTCTATTTTAATACCTTCTGGTGTTCCGATTACAGACATCAACCGAACAACCTAAAGACTACAAGAAGCATCCGGGGATTCCAAGTATTTACCAAATCTTCAGGCAGCCTTTACGAACCAACTCCTGTTAGAGTTGTCTTTAACATATTGGGATAACTGAAATATATGATTAAAAGCTGGGCGTGGTGGCACACACTTGTAATACCAGCCTTCGGGAGGCTGAGACCAGAAGATTGTGGTTCACGGTCAGCCTCAGCTACTTAGCGAGGGCCTTCACAGTTCAGTGAGACCCTGTTTCAAAAATAAAAAGAATAAAAATTAGGGCTGAGGGTGTATCTGGGAGGTACAGTGCCCCTGGGTTCCATCCCCAGTATCACAAAAAATAAAAATAAAAAAATTACACACACACACACACACACACACACACACACACAATTAACTTACCTGATTCTTTTTACTTCTACTACTGTGGCTTCTAGAAGGCTCTAAATGGCATGTGGAGTTTGCATCAGTGGCTTGTATTATATTTCTGATGGTCAGCTTTATCCTAAAGGAAGCCATAGTTTTTTTTGGTGGTACTGGGCTTCCTGGAAGCCCTTCTCCCTCTGGGCTACACTCCCAGACCTATTTTATATTTTTATTTTTGGAAACAGGGTCTCTTAAGCCAGCGCAGCTGGCTTTGAACCTGCGCGATCTTCCTGTCTCCACCTCCCAAGCGCAGGGATTACAAGCGTGCGCCACCACGCCCGGCTGGAAGCCATGGTTTTGATGTATGAATGTTCGCTGCTTAAAACTTAAATATAGATGCATGTCTCAATTATAACGATTGCATGGCTTTAATTCACTTTCTGTCATAAAATAGTATCGGACAAGTCTCATGAATGAGTGATGGACACTAGCACTTAACTAGATTAATGTGTTTATTGAATCACCCTTGGTATAGTAGGATTGACGCTTTCAAAGCTTTTCCTATGTGAATTTTATTCCGTTTAAGTGTGTATGTTTTAGGGAGATTAGAATTTTTGAAAGAGTACAAAGTTCAATTCTGTTTGCTTGTCCAGAACCACTAATATTCACTCTTCTGCATCCTTGAAACAGGAGCATTTTTAGAGTTGTTTCAAGTGCCCTTATTGTCACCTTCTAAAGTTTACTTAACCCATCTCTTCATCATAGTCTAAGGACCCTGTGATGGAAAACATCTAATCATCTTTCTTTTTAGTAATTGGACTAATCAAACATTAAAGTGAGGAACTTGGAATTTCTAAGGATGGAGGCTAAAAAGATGAGTTACACCCATCATTCACCAAACATTTGCTGAGATTTGGAGTGAAAGGGGTATAGCCCTGCTTTTGTGTTTTACATTGTACCACCTTAGCGGCACGGGAAGCCCTCTTCTCTCACCAGAGCATAGGTTTGGAGGTACGTGATGTCCTCTCCTAGCTGTGCGGGTGCCCAGCTCATCGCTGCTGGGCTGATGGGGATGAAGCTAGCTCCCAGGCAGGAAGCGTTGCTCTGTGTTCTCTGCCTCTTCGGAGGAACCGGCAGCATTTTACTACATTGCTCATAATGCAAGAAAAACAAGACTTGGTCCTTTTCTACTCCCTTAGTTTAAATTTTGCTTTTATTGTTTTTGTTTTCTCCTAGGGCTGAGCCTTTCTCAGGAGAATGCTAATCACATTTTTCTTGTACACTGGAAATACTGTTCTTGAATGGTTAGAATCACAGTCTGCAGGAGAAACAGAGCTTCTTTGAACATACGCAAACTCAAGTTAGAACGTACGCAAACTCAGTTTAGCGCCAGGCAGCCTCAGTTAGAGCCTTTTCTCAGTGGCTTACCAAAAGATGGAGCAGTGACCTATGACTGTCTCAGGGTGATGCCACCCACAGATTCCAACCATGTGCTTCTAAGGCTGTGAAGCCAGAAAGACATCAGCAAGATATTTATCAATGGCCCAAGACATGGAAACAGGCCATTCTTGTTCACATGTTTTCCTTCTCTTCTTGAGTTTTTCAATATTTCTGAAGTCTCAGCAGTCTTAGAGGACAGGACAATACTCATCCTCATGATCCCAGGCGTTCTAGGTTGGCCCAAAGCCTTCAGGGAAATCCCCTGAGCAATCCTTGCTTAAGATGGTGTCTTGAGGGAAGGGTGGCATAGAACATGCACAGCATCTTCCATCTTTTCTTTTCTCAATATGAGCAGTTCAGGCCTTGGCATGTGCGTAAGAGATGCAGAGGCTTCAAGCAACTGTCTACAATAATAGTGATGATAATTCTGAGCATATAGCCCATGTTACGCAACAGGTGCTGTTGAAAGAGTTTTATACGTCTAACCCACTGAGTCTTCACAACAACCCTTTAAAGCAGACATGGCTGATAAGGTGGGTTGACTGATTAGGACCCTGAACCACAGAGAGGGCTGAGGACCTGCCCAAGATCACACAGCGAGTGAGCGGGAAGGCCTGAATAGAAAACGAGGCCTTCTCGTTTCAAAATTCATGTCATCATGAGTTTATCTGTTTATATGTTCATGTTAAATTTTAGTTTTGGAGAGCTGGAACTAGCTGTTTCTAAATTCTGTTGGAAAAAGATCCTTTTCTTCCTCTCCGTCCCCAATTAAGAACTGACCTACGTCTGTTAGAAATCTTTGACCATAGACTCTGGTTTTATTTCCAACTGTGATATCGCTTAAGTATTTCCAAATATTAACATCATATCTCTGTGGTAACATGTAATATATAAAACATAACCCTATTTGTTTACATCTTTTGAGTCTTACAATAATCCTGTAAGCTGCTGAGCATTATTAATTTCTCTTTTTTTCCCTCTCTCTTCCACCCCCCCCCCATTTGGTGCTGGTGATCGAAGCAGGACCTTGTGTATTTTTCGCATGCTAGGCAAGTGCTTTAAACCATCCAGCTACATCCTGAGCCCTTGTTTTATTTCTCAAATTGCTATGCTGAGTTTCAGAGTTAGCAGGGAGGGACCGTTGTTGACAGGGAGGTGAAGTGTTCAGCTTCCAGCTCTGCAATCTCTGCTCCCTCATTCCCCCTGATTCTACATTTCCTTTCTGACCGTGGGTACTTTCTTCCACTTCACTGGTGTGCTTTACACAATTGTTTTTTTAAATCCAGTACCCTGGTAGTTCACTATGAAAGGGATAAAATTTTAATTCAACCAGCCAGTTTTTCTTATATTATTCACGTTACTTTGTAGTTTTAAACATATTAACTAATGATGTGTGTCATAAATGTATGACAGATGACAAAGTAGCTGGGAAAATGGGTTCTATTATTGAGTATTTACGTGCCTGTTAAGCAGAAAGTTCCAAATGGTGTTTCCTTAAGATCCTACAGCTTCTCTGCCAGCGCCTCATGTCCAAGTTCATTTGACCATGAAAACACCCTGTGACACTGGAGTGCAGTGGCCTCTAGAGTTGATAGGAGTGTCCAGGGGTCAGCACCCTGGATTGGTGGCAGGTCTCAGCAAGTAACTTCTGGTGCGCCTGCCTCGGGGCATCGCTGCAGCTTAGGTCTAGAATGTACCCCAGAGGCCAGTGTTGAAGGCTCGGTCTCCAAGGTGGTGCTGTTGGGAGGGTGGAACCATTAGGAGGTGGAGCCTGGGAGCCGAAGCTAGGTCACTGGGGGCTGGCCCTTGGAGGGACACTGGGGCGCCAGCCCCTTCCTCTCCTTGATTCGCACTTTGAAGTGAATTGCTTGTTCCACCACCCATCCATGATGTTCTGCCTCACCACACGCCCAAAGCAACAGAGCTAAGTGACCGTGGACTAAAACCTCTGGAACCGTGAGCCAAAGTGAACCTTTCTTCCCTTGAAGTTGTTATCTCAAGTGTTTTGTGATAGCGACAGAAAGCTGACTCACACGGGCATCCCGTGTTGATTTAAGTGTGGTCTCTGCCCCGTTGGGTTGTCTGTTGTTTCAAGGTGATCACTGCTGTTTCTGTTGGGCCTCGTTATGATGCCTAGAAGCTGTCCTGGATTCTTGAAGCAGAGAAGCTGGCCCCATTGTCCCCACGTGCTTATAGATAAGCATAGCATCTTGACCCCAGTGACAGGACTGTGGAGATTCTCAGCTCTGCAGAGTTCAAGGCCATTTGCATGTATCAGAAGGGGTGTAGAGCTCCCAAGTCTGCACACTGCAGAGGAGGTAGAAGGGGCTTCTAGATAGGGTAGACGGATCTACAGACAAGAGAAAGGGCTTCTCACCCACCCTAGAAGGCTCCCTTCCTGCCCTCTCCCCCACTGACACACTTCCCACCAGACCCTCCACTGCCTGCCTGAAAATTATTTTTCCGTCAAACAAAGCTTCTGAACTCCCAAGTCCCCAAGAAGTCAGATTCTACACTTTCTTAGCGAGCAACACCCCCAAAAAAGGTCATTAGGTTTACAATCCCTGCTTAGGATTGCCTGTAAACTTTATACATGCAAATTATTTTCCTTTACATATCATTTGCAAGAAGATGGAAAGTCCTGGAGAGCATTATGTTAAGTGAGATCAGCCAAGCACAGAAGGGGAAGGTACATATGTTTCCTCTAATATGCCCAAACTAGGGAATGTAGAGGATACCAGTGGGACTCCAGATAATGGAGGGGAAATACCAGCAAAGTTTGAATGGAAAGATAGGAGAGGAGGAAGGCTGATCTTGATTAATGAGGGTCTACATCCGAATATGTGTAAAATTATGAATATGGCATGGTTACCCTGGATAATCAAAGGTGGGAGGGGGGAAGGGAAAATGGAGGCGGGGGGGAGAGGGCACCAAGTATAGTTTAAATGTATACCATTTATGTTCAATAAAAAATTTGTATTAAAAATTATTTTCCTTTAAATTTTTATTTTCTTCGGTGCTCGAACTGAGACTTAGTGACACATGCTCTTCAAAACTCTCACTTTCTCAGAGAACTAATGTTGCGGATGAGTCTGTGTCCCTGGCTGTGGAATTCTCAGCTGCCTTCTGGCTCTCATGATAAGCCTCGTGTGCTGGGATCGGATCCCAAGGGTGAAGTCAGCCCTCCTGGCAGGCTTCCGAAGAGTTCTGCTTCCATTGAGGGAATACTCGGGCTTCCCGGGAGATCCAATTTCTCTTTAACTTATCATCTTTCAGTTTTATCTGCATGGCTCTCACTACAGGTAACTCCAGCTACAAAGTTCCCTGCCAGCTTCACCTCACCTGGCCTGAAATGACCCCCACCTCTGTCCCCTTCCTGTTGCCCCTCCCTCCGACTTCCTCTGTGAGGTGAGTCCCACCCAATTCAGAGCCGAGGTGACGGATCTACAGACACCCAGGAAAGGACTTGGCCTGATACAGGAGGAAAAGGATTCTTCCTGGCTAGGTGGTTGGCGAGACAGCCACACGCTGCCTCCTAGAGCTGCAGGCCTCTGACCTTCGCAACCCCAGAGAAGGAAAACCCTGAGGAAGCTTCACTGTCCTCCTCAGTCACAGTCAGTCCCCCAGAGCAGGACAGATCTGCCCACAGCATCTCTGAAGCCCATCGACCACGCCGCTGCACTGATAATTAGCCCTGTAACACCAGATATATTTGAATGACTTCTCAGTCACTCAAGCTTAATCAAGCAGTACCCAGCTCCTCGGGATAAGATGGAACAAATTTTTCCAGTGAGAAAGTATGACAGGGTCCCATACCCACAGACACAGAGCATCTCTACTTACACTGAGAGCAAATGCAATGGAAATAGACATTTTTGTTCTGTTCTCTTCATGCTCTGGAACTGGGCAGTACATATTAGACTTGTCTCTGAGTCCTAAACGGTGTGTCTTAATCTGGACTGCTCAGTATAGTCCTTGGGCTGTTCTTTAGTCTACCTTTCTATCACTGTGCCCAGAATACCTGCCATGAGTAGCAGAGGAGGAAGAAAGGTTTATTTGGGCGCATGGTTTCAGAGAGACAGTCCATAGTTGGCAGACATCATGGCGGCTTAACCGAATAGCAGCCAGAAGCAGAGAGCCAGACAGGAAGGGGCCAGGGACAGAGTGAGTCCCCAAGGCCACGCTCCTGGTGACCTGCCTCCTGCAGCCATGCCCCGCCTGCTTACGTTACCACCCAGTGTATCCACTGAGGTTACTAGTCTTTCTGTGGATTCATCTGTTGATGAGATTAGAGCCCAGTTCAATTATTTTACCTCTGAATGTCGCATGGGGACAGGCTGTTGACACATGAGCCTTGGGGGGAGTATACCAAACCCAAACCCTAACAGGCGCTCTGGGCCCATGGCCTTCAGACTTTTTTCACTTTCCCTCTATCTGGTTGTTCTTAGCACCTTGGATAAATATGGGTGTGTATGTGCGTGTGCGTGTGCGTGCGTGTGCGTGTGCGTGCGTGTGCGTGTGTGTGTGTGTTTTACTGGGAACTGAACCTGGGGCAATCTGCCTCAAATGCAACTCTGCTGAGAATCAAAGGAGACTGCGAATCCAGAGTCAGTCCCAGCTGTTAAGACGCTCCCTATTGAGCTGGGAGAGAGGACAAGCACACCTCCCTAAGCACACTGAAACCCAAAAGGCTCCATCCATCCCCCCAAAAGAAAGCAAGGAAGAAGAAATGCAGAAGGCTGTGCTCCCTCATGGAAAGAGTCATATCTGCTGCATCCTGCAAACAGCAGCCGATGGTGACTGTTTATCAGTTTCTCCTCATCTTACTTGGCCTTAAAACCTTTCTGTAGCATCTACCAAAGCTCCCAATTTGAAGACTTTTCTCCCAGATGGATCTGGGGCCTTCTGCCTCCAAACAGGGCCCGTGGGGACAGATGGAATGGTGAACAGAGACGCCCCTGCTGGCTTCCTGGCCATCCCTCCTCCCAGAGCCCACCACTGCGCTCAAGACTAATTTCTTCATCATCCCAAAGCTGCTGGAGGCACCTGCTGCTCCAGATGTTTTTTTAACCCTACTCTGAAACACACAGCACTGGCACTGGGCCCTCAGCTTGTACAGGCTTCTCTGCATTCTCCTGTGGGATCTTGTCTCTGGGGGGTTGCTGTCCCTAAGGGACCCACCATCTCAGTGGCCACCCCACACCACTTGTGCAGTACCCAGCGTAGCTGCTGAGAACCTAACGAGGACTCCTCTTGCCAAGAAACCCAGGCAGAAGTCTCAGAATCACTTCTCCCACATTCTGTGGGAGAGGATTAAACTCTACTTCTGATGGGAGCTGGAACCAGAAGGTGACGCTACCCAGAGTATGTGGGATGGACGATACGGCTGAGACCATCTTTAGAAAATTCAGTCTCGCCGGGCGTGGTGGCGCACGCTTGTAATCCCCGCGCTTGGGAGGCAGAGACAGGAGGATCGCGCAGGTTCGAAGCCAGCCGCGAGCGCTGGCTTAGGAGACCCTGTTTCCAAATAAAAAAAGTATAAAAAATAGGTCTGGGAGTGTAGCCCGGAGATAGAAGGGCTTCCAGGAACCCCAGTACCACCAAAAAAAAAAAAAGAAAATTCAGTCTGTTGCCCTTCACCTAACCTGTGGGCAGCAGCTTCAGCATCTAAGCAAAGCTGGCCACAAGGTCCCTGGTGGACCAAGGGGAGGACTCAAACACTGTTGAGTAGAGGCTTGGCGCTTAGATTTCAAGCTTGTTGGATAGAAAAGCACCAAAGAGAAAGGTGCTGCTTCTCAGCTGCCAAGAGCCTGGCCTCTTTCCTTCGTTGAGAAGTTTGTGAAGCGGAGACACCTTCCAATGTCTATTCTTTGCACATGCTTGATATGATTAAAGAACCCAGTGTCCACTTTCAGATGCCAGTTCGCATTGGTATCATCCTTGCACAGATAGGGAATCGGAGGACCAGAGGACCCCTGTTTCCCCAGTGGGCAGAGTTGGGCTGGCAGTACTGCATTCTGTGCAGGGCCCTGTGCAGCTGACCCACTGTGGCTCTTCTTTCTAGGAATACTAAAGCAGTTCTTTCATACTCCTGCCTCTGCCTGCCGTGTTTCTCCTCTCGGAAACTCTGCCCCTCCACGTGCACTATATTATTGGCCTGTTTTCTGTTACTCTAAATGAAGTACCCAAAGCTTAGTAACTTACAAAGAAAAGCAGTTTATGCAGCTTGCAGCTTTTGAGGCTAAAAGTCCCAGCAGCATGGCGTCGGCTCTGGGGACACCTCTCGTGACGGATGACATCGTGGCAGGAGCCTGTGCAAGACAGAAGAATCACACAGCAAGGCAGGAAGCCAGATAGAGAGGCCCTCTTGCAAGAACTAATGCAGGGTCCCACAGGAAACACCCAAGTCTCTCCCAGGGCGGTGCCTCCAGTGGGATCGCATGACCTTCTTCTAGGTCTCAGTCCTGAGAGGCCCCACCACCATGCACATCACTGCACTGGGACCCGGACTCCAACACACAAGCCCAACCTGTAGGGGTGAACCACACCCGGACAGTGGCACACATCTTCTAAAACTCCTGCTTGGCAGGGTCCCCTGATGGAGTCTGCCTTCTTCCCCACAACATCGCTTCCTTTTGCTGCCCTCCCCATACTCGGATGGTAAGTGCTTGTCTCTCCCACTAACCCGGGGGCTCTCCCCCTGCTAGAAATGTGAATTATTATCAGATGTTAACTCATCCTTGAGAAATCGTTTCTGTCGCCTCCGCTTGTCCCTAAAACCCATAGCTCCAGTATACCAGCATGATTCAAGCCCTTTGAATGCAGCACTTCAAGAAAAATAGATCACCCATAAGTCGACACTAAAATTGTGCCAGGGGCTGGATAGATGAATTCCACAGTAAAAAAAAAAAAGTTTGTGTTCATTAGAAGCCGTATTGCAGAGACGTGGGAGAAGGGGAGAGCTGGAACTTAGCTGCTGGTCAGATTGAAACCAGATCTGTTACCAGCATTAATGGAAAATTCATAATAATAATAGTCACTATAAATAGTTGTTATCTGTTGTATGTGGTAGGTAGAAATGTCTTTAAAAGCAAAGGTAGAAAGTGGCATGCGATCTTGTCACGTTGATTTGGGCAAGTGGGAGGTTGATCTCAGGTAGCGGCTGGGTAGGCCCAGCACTGACCATGTCAGACCCGAGGGGGGTCACCACTCCGGAGGTGGAGGTTAACAGCCGCGTCCAGTGGAATTACGTTCTGAACACAGCATCTTGTGTTTTCTTTGCTTTATGGTACCGAGTACTGAGCCCAGAGTCTCATGCTGCACCCCGGCCCTGCCACAGCTTTTCTGACAGCGGATATCCACTTCATGGAGATGATGCGAAGCTCCCTCCCACAAGTAAATAAAGTCGAAAATAAGGCCTGCCTGGGTCAAACATGTTCCCACAACTTTATTTGCAATGCACAGTGAGCTTCACGAGACCTACAGAAACACAAAGGAATGTCACTCTTGCGCCTTGACTTGGAGAATCTCCATGAGTTTCTAATTTTGAGTACCATTTGAGATATGTCCAAAATGCTTGGAATCAGAATTGTTTTATTGCAGGAACACACTGGGGTGAGGGAGGTTAAGGAGGAAACAGGGAAAGAGGACAACATGGGCCCAAGTTGAAGCCAGCAGCCAGAATTGGCGATCACTTTACTCAAAGTAGTCGGCACAGCCCTGCTGTGTGACTGTTTCCTTTCCCTTCCTCTTCTTCTCTGCGTTCCCTTTCTTTTGGGGGGAACAGGGAAGGGTTGTCCTATTAGGGCTCTTTTTCCCTTGGTAGTCATAAAAAGTGACTTGTCGAGAGGAATACTGTTAATGCTATATCACTTTGGTACTGCAGCAATAGTGCGCTAATGAAAATAATTCCAATTGTTGCAGATTAGGAATAGTCCTTGAAGACTCCCTATGGTCAGAGAGTTTTCTAAATATTACTCATATTAAATGGTTTAGTCAGCCGAGCACACTTGTAATCCCAGTACCTGGGAGGCTGAGACAGGAGGATCACGGGTTTGTAGCCTGCCTCAGCTATTTATCGAGACCCTGTTTCAAAAATTTAAAAATAGGGTTGATTTGCAGGAAGAGCTCGTGGAAGAGGTGGTGACCAGCAGAGTGGTTATGGGAAAGTATCCAGGCAAGGTGGTCATCAAAATAGCTACAAACCATACTAAATTACTCCATTTGCAACTTATCCCCAACAGGTGGTGAAGCAGTATTTTCCAATTTGAAGATTCATTTGAAGGTGGCTCCTGCCACCTGCTAATAGCAGTTCAAACTAAATTTTTTGTATCAGTTCCCCGAATGGAAGTATGATGTTGGGTCCCTCTGAAGTTTAATTCTGAGTTCTCATTAAAAGAAATTTGCTTTAAAAAAAAATAGGGTTGAGGGTGTAGCTCAGAGATAGAATGCCACGGGTTTCAATTCTCAGTACCACCAATATATATTTGTGTGTGTGTGTGTGTGTGTGTGTGTGTGTGTGAATATACATACATATATTTAATCAACTTCCTCCCTGTTATAGTTTGGACTGTCAATGCCCTCCAAAGGCTCAGGTATCCAATTCTTGGTCCCCAGGGTGGCGTTATTGGAGGTGATGGAACCTTTAAATGTGGAGAGGTGTCTGACAAGGTTCCTGCAGAGCATTCTAGACCCTGACTGCTGAGTCAGGCTAGTCAGGACCCGAGCCCCCTCCAGGGGCAGAGCCTTTCCTGATGTACCTCCACTCCACCCAGCGCCTCCACCCTGGGCCCCCTGAATGGTTAGTGCAGGATCGGTCAGAGGGTGGGGGGTGAGGCCCAGCTGCCAGCTCCAAGCTCACAGCCCTGGCCCCGGGGCTCAGCACGTGCCCGACGCTGCTGCCAGGGTTAGCCCCACCCGGCCTCGGCACCTTCCTACCCAAAGGGTGACCGTTCAACATAGAACGTTTGCTGGTGAAAATATACTGTTTTTGCTTTGTTCTTTGGTTTTGTATTTTGAAGCATCATAATTCAAACAGCAATCTTCCCTGCGTCTGATGCCCCCAGCTGCAGCACAGGTTGTGTGCGGTTGGCCGTCGGGGCCCTTGAAAGTGCCCTGTGGGGACACCACGTCATGGTGGTGAGCTGGGGCGGCAGAAGCGCCTCTTCACTGGACTCCTTAAGGCACTGTGCATTCAGGATCTTTCTATCTCTCTATTCACCCATCCTTACCCCTCCAGTGCCCAACAGAGCGATTCTTGGCTTCCTAGGAATATTGGAAAATGGCTGTAATAAAGCCGTACCATGAATTCGACGCAGTGACGTCATACCATAAAGTTGTACCGAAGCGAGTTGGTGGGCCTTCGTTTTCGGTGTTCCAGTGTGATGCATTTCTCAGCATTTCTGCTCTCCCGCTGCGGGGGGGAGGGACGTATTAATAACCTGCCATGCAAAAAAGATTGCTGCACAAAGATCCTTCAGGAGGTGATGCTTCTCCACGGGCCTCCCGCTGCTGAGGTAGAGGGTAATGTTTTAAAAAGGGTTCCTTCTTTAACATCAAAATATTTCCTTTTACTTAGTTTTCTTTCCCCCTTTTGTCTTCCTATGAGGAGAATAAAGTCAGCTAAAAATAACTGTGATAGCAGTTTTCCGGCAGGGGCCAAGAAACGGACAGCTCCCGCGCTGCGCTCTCCCTGGGCCGAGGGGAGGAGTGTGGGCTTCGGTGGAGACGCGGAGCTGTTTCTCCTCGTCTCACCCACCGTCGGGGCCTCTCGCCTCCTCTGACCTCACTTGCTTTCTTCCCACACCTTATAATTTTGTCACATTGTCCCGTTATACTTCTAGGATACCTTCTTCTGCAATAAACAGAAAACCTCTATCTAACTGGCTTTAGTAATAAGGAGAATGAACTTACTTATGCTGTTGAAAAATCCGGAAGCAACTGGCTTCCGGCTGGGGGTGATGTATCAGCTCGGTCATCACAGACGTGGTCTCTTTTCCTTTGCTGGCGTTGGCTCTGCCATGAGTGGCTCCCTCGTGACCCCCCAGAGGGCTGGCAGCAGCTCTGGGGTTGTATGTAGTTCACTGTTCACATCCACAAGGGAAAGGAATCTTAGAACATCTCTGTCTCCCCTTAGGTCATGTGCCTGTCATGGGGGCAAGCAGAGTATAGTGACTGGCTTACACTTGGTCGTATGATCCGTGCCTAGAGTTGGGGTAGAGTCAGCTGCCCCAGGACCACAAAGATCTGTAGATTAGCGATCTTCTGAAGAAAGGAGGAAGGGGAAATCATGCTGGATACATCAGCAATAAATACCTAGTACATACAGCTTATCAGTTCCTCGGGTGTGAAGAATGTGGTTTACCTTGTTTTTTTTTTTTTAATTTAGGGTTAAATATTAATCAACTGAGTAATGTTGACACTAGAAATAGGTTTTCAAAAGCAGAGCCTTATATATTTTCTACCGATTTTCTGGTTTCTCAACTCTAAGACTAGACATAACAGAAAAAGCTTTTCAGAAGTGGGAGGCCCAGACAGCTCTTTCCTGCTGCCCCAGGATCTGATTGATATGGAAGGGAAGGAGGAGATACACTGACATTATTACCCATTTCATAAAATACACTCCTAAGAATTTCTATTCCTGGCAGCATTATTCATGCAAACAGGCCCAATCAAACCTCCACATGGACATAACTTGTTCATGTCATTCAAACATCCCTAGTCCCAATTCTACCGTTTCCCTCCCCGCCCCAACGCCATGCCTTCGGTTGGTTAAACCCCGACTCCAGTGAGCCTTATAGAATGTTCCATCTCCTCTTTTCAGCGGACAGTTTGCAGTTGTGAAGAAATGCCGGGAGAAAAGCACGGGCCTGCAGTATGCGGCCAAGTTCATAAGGAAGAGGAGGACGAAATCCAGCCGGCGGGGTGTGAGTCGTGAGGACATCGAGCGGGAGGTGGGGATCCTGAAGGAGATCCAGCACCCCAACGTCATCACCCTGCACGAGGTCTACGAGAACAAGACCGACGTCATCCTCATCCTGGAGCTGTGAGTCCCGTCTGCTGGGGCTGGGCGGGAGAGGCGCTGTGGAGCCCAGAGCCGCCCGGGAGATGGAATCTGTCTGGCCATGTGTGTGGCAAACCCGCCCTGGTGGTTCTTAGCCATAACAGCTCCATCCATTCCCTGGGAAACGCCCGAGTTCAGATTTGCCTGTTTGCTGTGCTTAGCTAGAAGAACTTCTAAAGAACAGCTTTGGTTAATGGGCATCCACCTGGTTTACAAGATGGTCCCCAAGTCTTGGGGTTCACCGTGTATCTATGGTTCACCTTCTCTTGATCTGAGCTCATCTAGTTCCTGAGTTTTCCATTCCACGTCAAACCTCCATCCTTCTCTCGATTCCTGTCTGCCCTTGTATTTCTCCTCCTCTTCCTCTGTTCCTTCTTGGTGTCCTCTCCTCTCTTCCTCTTCCTTCCATCCCCCACCCCACACACACAGCCATTTTCAACTGTTAGAACTGTCAACCCTAATCACATGAACGGCTGAAATTGAGCCAGAGTCATTCAGCTGTAATTAGAGGATTGTTTCTAGAGCATGTTGCTGGCAAGCCCTGCCCACCTGTCATCATGAGCAGCTCATTAGAGCATGGGTGCCTAGTCTTCTGTCCCTCTCTGTCCTCTGCTTCCTGCCCGAGTCCCCTTACAGCCCCAGTTCTTGTGATGGCATCCAGCAGCACGTGCTGGCAAGTGGAAAAGAAGCCACCAGGGCTCATGGCTGAATCCCCCTGGAGCACAAGAGTGCCAGAGGGAGGAGGAATGCTTGGGGCACAATGAGGATTCTGTGGCAAACCCGCCCTGGTGGTTCTTAGCGATAACAGCTCCACCAATTTCCTGGGAGACTCCTGGGTTCAGGTTTGCCCTTTCTCCTGCCCAGCAGCTTCCCGGCTTTGTACATCTCTCAGAAATTCTCTTCTTTCCCTTTCCCTTTCTTTCTTTTCTCCTGTTATAGTTTGGATTTAAAATGCCCCCAAACCCTCATGTGAAGGCAGCCATGTTTGGAGACAGGACCTGTCTGGAGCAGGTCCTTGGGAGCATGGCTGGGCACCACCCCGGCCTCGCAGCTGCGGCATCTGCTCTCTGCCCCCTGCCTCAATACCCTGAGGACCTGCAGCCCCGGCTCCTGCTTGGAAACTGGGGTTACATGGACTATAGATGTGACGTCTGAAATCCCCAGATCCGAGAGTAATAACACCCTTCTTCCTTGATGGTTTGCATGTCAAGGTGTTCGGTCCACAGAAAATGAGAGTCAGCCAGTCCTTCCTTCCTTCCTTCCTTCCTTCCTTCCTTCCTTCCTTTTCCTTCCTTCCTTCCTTCCTTCCTTCCTTCCTTCCTCTCTTTGTTCCTTCTTTCCTTCCCTCTGTCTGTCTGTCTCTCTTTTTGAGATTGGGTCTCACTGTGTTTGCCTGGCTGGTCTAGAGCTCCTGGGCTCCAGGGATCCTTACTCCTGAACCTTCCTAGTTCTCACTGATTTTTAAGGAAGTAGAGGAGGTGCACACTGCAGGTGTCTTGGGGCCCCGCCATCACAGGGGAGGGACCCCACAGCTTCTCATCTCATTGTCAGAGTTCAGGCACTTCCCTTTATGGGTCTGGGCCCCAAATTTCTTAACTGTAGGATGGGGTTAAAAGTACCTACCTCAAAAGGGTTGACCTCACCAAAATATGCGAGTGATACTTGTGAATCCCTGCCCTGTGTCCCCCAGGTTGCACATGTCCCAAATTCCACTCCTGTCGACTGAAGCCATTTTGTAGGTATTTCCTGTTTGGTGCTTTTTATCTTCTGCATAAGTTACATGGCATACAATTCTCTTGTTACCATGTTATTTTAAAAACTTTGGTGGATCATATAGTAAATGTGATGCCAGAGGAAGGTAGTATAAAGTAAATCATGTAACTACCACTCAAATGAGGATATGGCACGGTTCTCACACCCCAAAATTCTCCAGCATCCCTTGTACTGTTTTATTATCATGCTGCCCTCCACTTGCTAACCTCTGCCAGCCACTGAGCTGGTCTTCATCATGACCGTATTGTCTTTTTGAAAATGTCACATAAATAGATTCATATAGCATATAACCTCTGAGACCAGCTCCGTTGACTTGGATAAAGCCCTTGAGATTTGTGTATACGGTGTTCGTTTTTAGTGCTGAGTACTATTTCTTCATATAAGTGTTTGTTGCTTACCCATTTACCCACTGAAGGACATTTGGGTTATTTCTAGCATTCAGCAGTCAGGAATAAAGCTGCTAGAAACACACTCATAAAGCCTTGTGTGTGAACACGAGTTTTTATTTCTTTTGGGTTAAATACATGGGAAAGGGACTGCTGGTTCCTTGTACCATGCACAGAAAGTACTGCTGGGTCACACAGAAAATACGTGGTAACTTTGTAAGAAACTCCCAAACTTTTTTCTAAAGTGGCCCTATCATTTTACCATCCCTTCAGCAATGGATAAGAGTCCTAGTTGCTCCACTAGCCCTTGACACTGTCCGTATTTTTTCTTTTTAATTCTAACGTATTCTAATGGATGCATGGTGACACACAGCTTTACACTTACATACAGGCACAGTTGTCAAATTCTAGGCCACAGCCTGCCCTTTATAGCTTTAGTTAAGTCTGAGAGTAGCTTTAAAGCAAATGCTATTTCTCCCACTTCCTCCACCGAAAAATAACCATTCCCCAGCAGACCTGCTCTCAGAAGTCAGCACAGCGTAAACATGGAGGAGGCATAGGTGATGTCTTAAAAGTCAGTTCCGTGTCCTCCACGTCCCATTGTTCCCCTGTGAAGTCGTGCCGATGTAAAATCTCATCCTGGATTGCTGCCACCCACTCTCATCACGGGGAAGCCACCACTAAGCCTTGATCTGTGCTCCAGTCATTTCATAACTCGCCTCGTTGCCTGAGGAGCAAAGCCAGACTTAAAGAACCCAACGTCACCATCGGCACTGTTTTTAAGGGTGTGGCCGTGGTCCTCAGGGGCACGCTGGCTTCCAGTATCCCATCCCTAACTGTGCTGCTCAGAAATAGTTGTGCTCATCAGATTTTCGTCGCTGTGACCAAAATGTCTCACGGGAATGATTTAGAGGAGGAATGGTTTATTTGGGGTTCATGAGTTCAGAGGTTCAGTCCATGGTCGGCTGGCTCTGGGCGACCCAACTGCTGTAGCCAGGCCTCACCCACGTAAATCACTACCTCGTAAATCAATTCAGATTATTAATCCTTCAGTGGATTGACCCACTGATGATGTTAGAACCCTCATAGTTCATTTAATTCATTTATTTCATCTCTGAACACTGTCGTGTTGCTGGCACATCAGCTTTATGCAAACCCTAATGATGGTTAAGCATTTTGGTCTTTGGATAGTGAGACCGTTTTCTTACCATCTCTCTGACCCGGCATCGCAACCCCAATTGCCTGAGGGTCTAGGCCAGCAACGTAAATGGGCATGATTGGTCCTCATGACCCCTCAAGGCCAGCGAGACCCCAGGGAATGGTGGAGACTGTGGCTGGCTGGAGCCCCAGAAGGGGTAGCCATTAATCAGTTGATTGTTGACATACAAAAGTTTGGATCTAGTCTTGCCAGGTCTTCCAATTTTTCTCAAGAAAGTCGGTAATGTAGGTTCTCAATGTTGGCGATCAATTCATAGTATTCAGGAGCAGGCAAAATAAAAAGGTATCTGAAGGCCACATGGGGCTGCACAGACTTCCAGATTCCAGCCTGTTTTATGTAAGCAATGACATTAGTTTATCACTACTGAAAGAGAAGTAATGTGAGATAAACGCAGTCAGAAGTGGCCCCAAAGGAGCTCGTGATGCTGTCGGAAGGGAAAGATGCACGCTTGGCATGAGGAAGCGGGTTGTTAAAAGCTGTATAGTATGAACCGGGCATGGTGCCACATGTCTATAATCCAGGTTCTTGAGGGGCTGAGACAGGAGGGTCGCAGGTTGGAGGGCAGCCTCAGCAAGTAGTGAGACTCTCATCAACCTAGGAGGCCCTGTTTCAAAATAAAATTGGGCTGGGGATGTAGCCTGGAGGTAGAATGCCCCTGGGTTCAATATTCAATAACACACACACACACACACACACACACACACACACACACACACAAAGATATATAATGTGTGAGCTAGGCATAGTGTTGCACACCTATAATCCCAGTGTGCTTGGGAGGCTGAGATAGGAGGATCACAGGGTCAAGGACAGCCTCATCAATGTAGGAAGACTCAGCAACCTAGAAAGACCCTGTTTCAAAACAAGAACAAAAAAAGGGCTGGGGGTATAGTTTGAGGTGGTATGCCCTAGGTTCAAGCTCCAGTACTACACACACACACACACACATACACACACACACACACACACACACACACAACCAGATTTACACTATGGTTTAAAAAGTAGTTCTCAAATATTAGTATGTGCCAGAATCTCCTAGAGGGCTAGGAAGAATAGACTTTCTAGTCATATTTCCAGAGTTTCTGAGTGGGGAACAAGAATGTTTGTTTGTTTGTCTGTCTGTTTGTTTGGCGGGTTGTTTATTCTTGGTGCCCCTCTAAACTATGTTGAAGTCCTATCCTTGTATCTCAGAATGTGACCGTATTTGGAGATAGAAAATGGAGTAGTCCTCTCATCTTATATGACTGGTGTCCTTTTAAGAAGGCCCTGTAAAAACAGACACAGGGAGAGGAGATGGAGTGAGGTACCCACAGGCCATGGCCTGCCTAGGCAACTAGAAACTAGGGAGAATCCTGGAGCAGATTCCCCTTGGACCCCTCAACACCTCGGTTTGGGACTGCTGGCCTTCAGAACTGTGTGCAAATACTTTTTTTGTTTTATATTAACCAGTTCATGGTACTTTGTTACAGCAGCTCCCGGAAACTAATACAGAACCACGGGTTGAACAGAAAATATGGTTCCTAGTCTGGAAGCCTACCCTCATGTTAGTCTAAAATTTTGTAAGCTATTTAAAAACAAAAACACCAAGGCATAGTAATACTATCTATAGATAACTACAAAACCATGTGATACATGAATCTTATGTAGAAGGCCTGGGCAGGGAAGGTTTGGAATGGGCTAGGAGGTCCAGGATTTAACATGAGGAAGAAAAGGATATAACCCCTCATGGCATGCTTCTGGATGGTCACCGCAGTAGCTCTGAATTGCTCTGAAAGGTCACCATGTGAAGATTTATGAAGTAAAATCGGTAAAATTGCTTAGTAAGAATTGCCATACTGGATTGTTCCAGAGAAATCAAGTCAGTTTGGGTCTCCAATTCTAAATCTTTCCCTTATTTGTCTGGTTTCAGTTTTAAAACCATTTAATAAACAAAGTAATCCTTTTAGGATCCTTCCTTCCTTCCTTCCTTCCTTCCTTGGAATTTCTGCTATGGTTTAATTAGCCCATTTTGCTCTGGTTGTAGCCAAGTGCATTCCATGCCCCATACTTTTTCTTGTTTCATCTATAGAGTAACTTTTATCAATTTTTAAATCATAAGGGGAAGTCCAACATAAAATTTACCATCCTAACCATGTTTAAGTGTGCAGGATAGCAGTGTTAACTCCATGTTCAACATATGTTTAGAACTTTTTCACCTTGACAAACTGAAATGCTGTATTTGTTGAGCAAGTTCTCTTTAGGTCTCTTTCTGACTTTGGCCAAATTATTAATGTCTGGGATTCAGGCTTCGCATCACAGACAACTGCTGAGTTGTTTTCCAACATTTGGGCAATGCTAGATTGCTCCGTGCAGGATCCTGGCTCAGTGTCTCTTTCTTGGCCAAACCAAGGCACAAAGTAACCAGAATAGGAACTTGAATTCCCTTCATGGTGCATGTGTGTAGGTAAGTACGTGTAGCCTGGTCAGCAAATCCAGAAATGCAGGAGCCTTCACAAAACAAATGCAGTAATTAAAATTGTGGTTGCACATTACCTTAAAAGTGGCAGAAGTTGCCGGGCCTGGTGGCACATGCTTGTAATCCCAGCATTAGGGAGGCAGAGACAGGAGGATCACTGTCCGTGGACAGCCTCAGCTACTTCGTGAGGCCCTCTGCAACTCAGTGAGACCCTGTTTCAAAAAATAAAAAGACACAAAACAGTGTTTATTAAAAAAAAAAAAAGTGATAGAAGTTGTAGGCAGCCAAGCACAGTGGCGAGGACTTCCGTGAAGCTGATAAGGGGGTGTATCTGAGGCCTTTCAGCGCCCCCTGCCCCCCTCTCCTGGTGCCCATGAAATACAAAGGCTGCCGGGACTCGACGCTTTCTCTGGCTGGCACAGTCACTCTCTCTACCCTGAGTGCCAGCCAGCTCTTTTGACTTTTTGAACTTTTGTTTTTATTCGCAAAGGTAATTTCGAGAGCTCTTCTTTTGGCATCCTGCTCCTCAGATAGCTCTTATTAGGCAAGAGCCGAGAACTCAAACGCATCTGGCGACAGCCTCAGCCTTTCACAGCAGAATCAAATCACATAAAAGAGGTGATTTTCCACTCAGGCATTCGCTCGAGAAACAGAACCCCGTGTGTGTCTTCCCCGCACGCTCGCTTCTTGCTAGTTTGGTTGAAAGGTGTTTCCTTCGTGTTATTAAATCGATATCGTTCCTCATTTAAGTGGATTATTTGATTTCCGGATGGTCTGAAGAAAATCGGGACAGTAGGAGGTCTGAAAAACAAGCTCCATGCGGCACCTGTTAGCGCACAGATCTGTAGTTTTCGGGACATATTCATAATGTCACTTCCTGGCCCGAGATTCTCCATACTGTGCCCGTGAGCTATCAACAGTGAGTCCGTGGAACCTCGTGGTCTCCACAGAAGACCCCGTGATCTTAAGATCTGGGAATCTGGGGCTATGGCTTGCAAAACCCTGAGATTTGTGGCTATCCTTCTGCCCCTCCCCAAGGGCCACAGACTCTGTCCCCTGTGCAGCCTGGGCGAGAGTCTGCCATCTGTTCACACTTCCTCTTAGAAACTCACAGCCACGTCACGGCCCGTCCCTCTTCCTGTCCTGGAACCCACACGTCGAGAGACAGGGAGGGAGGGACTCTGTGGAATTGTGGCTTAACTGACCCCTCGCTCATTCCAGTTTCACCACTCACTGTTCCCTCTCCTCGCTGCCCCGGTGTCTTCTCCATCCCGGCCACAGCCGCCTCCGCACCATGGTCACCGCCACAGCTTCCTCTCCGTACCCAGAGCTCACCTCCCCAGGCCCAGGGGCTACCAGCCGGGGGATCCAGGCTCAGCTCAGACCTCTGCTTTTCTCTCTTCCATGCTGGTCACACAGTACCCTTGTCGAGGCCCCTCTCTGCCCAGAATTCTGGGATGGCGGTTGGGGAAAGGAAGCTGGGGATATTTTATCAGCAGCCGGGAATCCAGAAAAAAAAGTGCAGACCACAGGTCAGCGGAGGATTCCTTTATAGGACTGGTATCCACAGTGGGCCAACAATAATCTTCCCACAGCCATCTATGATTCCCTCAGACCCTCCTCTGCCTCCTGTCCTTTAAAAAAGATTTAAGATCAAACAGAAATTATTTATTTATTTATTTATTTTGCAGTACTGGGGATGGAACCCAGGGGCATTCTACCTCTGAGCTACAACCTCAGCCCTATTTTTTATTCTTTATTTTGAAACAGGGTCTCACTAGGTTGCAAAGGGCCTCTCACTAAGTAGCTGAGGCTGTCCTTGAACTGTGATCCTCCTGTCTCAGCCTCCCGAATTACAACTGTTCACCACCAGCCTGGCTGAAACAGAAATACTTCTATAAGCAACCTTGTATTGCTTTTTTTTTTTTCCCCTCTTAATTTGTATTTCCAAGTAGCCCAGTATTACCTCGCCTTCATCTGATTAACCTCCATTTTTTTTCATGCACATAGCTTGGTCTTAAGACTGTCACCATTGCTATGATGCAAATGAGGTACGGCTGGGCCCGGGTGTCACAGCAGCAAACACAGGCTTGCACGTCTGGGCCCTGGAGTCACAGCAGCGAATGCAGGCTTGGCCTGTGTGGCCGGCAGTCCCGCCTTCAGCCTCTGAACTAAGCAGTTCCGAGCACGGCTGCTGTGCAACAACCTGAGACTGCTTCCTTGAGAATCGAGTTAGAAGCAAGGCGCGGGCTGGTGGATGTGGGTTTCCCTGGGTGACAAGTGCCAGTGACCTTTTCCTGCAATATTTTATGGGGAAAACTAGGCAGAATTGATTGCTTCAGAAACGGTAGGGTAGAACATTCGCTTCTCTTAAGGTGGCTCCGGTGAGACAGGGGAATACTCAGAGAAGATATAGTTAAGTGACAAGATCCTCTTTCCCTGGAAAAAAAGAAACGAAGGGAATCTACGCTTCCTTTGTGCCTCTGTGGTTCAACCGTCACGGGTCCTCCCCTGCATCGTCTCATTTAATCCCGAGTGGGATTCTGGGAGAGCAGCCATCCCACCACCTTCCTGATACACAAAGCTGCATCCACAGTCCAGGTGCAGGTCCCAGAGGGCCGGGGAGACTGCAGTTCTCAGACAGTAGTCTCTTGGGGAGGGGACACTTTCGTTTGAGTTTTTTTAAGCCCTAAATTTCCATACAGCCTAGCCTACAAAGCCCACGGTGCATTGCTGGAGATGGCTTTTCCTGTCGACTTTCTCTGGCAGAGATCAGTGTAATCCAGGGGTCTCCTGAGGCACATTTGTCTCCTCAGTGGGCTCAAAGAGTGGCTTAGGAGTTATGGGAGCCAGCCTGGAGCTGAGGGCCCCTCGCCTCCAGCTCTCTCAGCACCGCTTCTCTGCCAGACATGTTCTCGCCCCTCATTTCTTTGCATTTCCATGAAGTTGGGTGAAAGCAGAAAATGGTTGGGTTTTTTTTGGTTTTTTTTTTTTTGTTTTTTTTGTCCTATGAGAATGAGGAAGCCCAGGTGGGATGGCTTCATGGGACTCTACTGTCACCACACATGTGCCTGTTTGCCTCCCTCGATAGGATTTCTTGGAGGGTTAGGTTGGGTCCCTGTAGTTCACACAATACTTAAGACTGTGCTTGGGCCAAAAGTGCGGGTTACATCCCATTAGAGCAAGAAGCGCGGCTCGCTGTGGCAAGCGGGTCACGTCTGGCTTAGGAACCAGGAAGCTGACCCTGATGAGGACATCTCTTCCTTGGGAGATGATGATGTACTGATTTGAGCTTTAGTAAATACACTCTTGGCTATGTTTCCTGAAGAGTAAGGCATTCCTCTCTGCATATTTGGATTTGAATTAATATGGATCCTGCCAGGAAGCAGATGGCACACAGAGACAGAATTTGTAAGGTTCAGAGAGGACGACAAGTGGTAGGGAAGCACCAGTGTTGGAGCAGAGCTGGCCCTGTCCTTGGACTTGAAGGGAAAGGAAGATGAGTGGTAGGAGAACCCTGGAAAGGATAACTTCCTGGAAGAACCACCTGACATGAGCTGATGCTCATCCCATAAGAGCCTGATGGGGAGCCCTTACTCTCTTTTCCTGCTAGTGATAGCTAAACTAAACGCCTTCTGATAAGGGAGCTTCTGACTCAGTCTCTGTGAGCATCCTCTCTGAAAGGATGTCGATGGGCGGGGCCTCCGTCTGGTGAACAGACAGAAGATAATCCTGCTCTGGGTTCAAAGGGACGTCACTTACTTCTCTCTTCCCTTGGCACTTGAATCCCGATGTTGTAGCTAAGCAGTTACGATCCAAACTTCATGGCCCTCCTCTCCCCCAGTGAAACCCTCCTACTGAAGTTGCAGCTGATCAGCAAGTGGTTCGGGTCCATTTTATCTGATGCCTTCTTTCCTCAAGACTTTGTGCCCATCAGAACTTCTTGAAAAGAGCCAGGCATGGTGGCGCATGTCACCAATAGTTGGGAGGCTGATAGGAAGATCGTAGGTTTGAGGCCAGCCTCAACAACTTATCAAGACCCTGTTTCAGAAAATAAAAATAAAAAAACCAAAAGGGCTAGAGGTTCAGCTTGGAGGTAGAAAGCCCCAAGGTTCCAGCAAAAAGAAGAAAAAGACAGAAAGAAAAGAAATTCTTTAAAAAGAAATACTCTTGTTGCAGCCTGACCCCCTGCTTTGCTTTTCCTATTTTCACAGTATTACGACCTTACCCAGTACTTGGGAGGCTGAGACAGGAGGACTGAAGGCTTAAAGCCAGCCTTAGCAACTTAGTGAGACTCTCAACAACTTAGTAAAACCCTATTTTGAAATAAAAAAAATAAATTAGGGCTGGGAATAGAATGCCACTGGGTTCAATTCTCAGCAACACACACACACACGCGCGCGCACGCACACAGGAACCTTGATAGATGGTAGGAAACACACAGAGAGAGAGCAGGAGGTAGAGACATGGAGGGCAAGGGCTAGAAGCCTCCGCTCTTCAGCAGGTGGTAGTGTTCCATGCTGGGACAAGTCACCCAGCAGGTTGATTCTGCTCATCTTTCCTCCTCTGTCCTCGGATGCTGCACCAGATGGGAAGGCGTGGGAGTCACGTTAATGCTCCTAGCCATTCATGCGCGTAGTGGACCCGGTGGCAAAGATGCTCATGGAGATAGTAGAAGCTTGTACTTGCCTCCTTTTATTTTCTGACTCTCGTTCCCTCTTCAGATCACTTTAATCTGTCCTCCATCCCTCTATGGGGACTAGAAGAGCTCCTACCCAAGCTTTCTAATTTATGTTGCAAAATATCTTAGTATTAATGCAGTATTAATACTTAACACCCACCTCCTCATATAGGACAATCCTCAAGGCCAGTTCTCTAGGTCTCTCTGGGGCCCCACCATGCTTCTCCGGCGGCCTGTTCAACATCCCCACCCAGACCTCAAATGTAACACTCCCCAAACTGATTTCATAACCTCCCTTCCACGCCTGTGAATCTCTTCTCCTCCAGCTTGGTTCATGGCATCCCCATCTTCCTGGTTGCTCAGACTGGAAGGCTCGGAACTCTGCCTGACTCTTCCCCCCCACTTTCCACAGCGTCACACATCCAGTCTTTCATAAAGCCCTGTAGTCCCCGCCACTGAAAGAGCTTCTGGATCCGTCTGCTACTGCTCGCATACTTTTGCCTTGGTCCAGGATCTCATTAACCTCTACCTTGAGTTACTTGCTGACTTGCTGAAAAAAAAAAATCTTTGCTGAATAAGAACATAAAAAGAGGATCGGTATCATTTGTCAATAGAAATATACCACTTAACACCACAAAAGACACTTCCGTACCCACTGGGAGAGCTGTAATAGGAAGATAGCTGATATAAAGTGTTGAAAGTTAATATCAAGTCTTGATGAGAAACTGCAGCTCTCAGACATTGCTGGTAAGAATGCAAAATAGTACAGCCATTTTGGAAAACAGGTTGGTCCTTCTTCAAAATGTTAAACATAGTTACCAGATGACTCAGTATTTTTGCCCATCAGACGCTCCTCATGTAAAATGAAAATGTACCTCCCCACAAAAAAACTATGCATGAATGTTTATAGCCGCATTACTCATGTTAGCCAAAAAGCAGAAACAAACCAAATGCCCATCAAACAGTTAACAAGATTGGCACAGCCCACAATGGACTGACATTTGGCCATTAAGAATTACAAAGCACTGTGTCTCAGACAGCTTCCAAAACAACTGACCACACAATCTGGGGGAAGGAAGATTTATTTGCTCACAGTTTTTTGGAGATTTCGGGATTGAGTCCATGGGAGGCCAGGTCTGCGGAGCTCAGAGCATGGTGGTAGGAAACACAGAGAGAGAGAGAGAGAGAGAGAGAGAGAGAGAGAGAGAGAGAGAGAGAGAGGCTCTCACATCATGGAGACTGGAAGCAAGAGAGAGCAAACAAGCAAGAGAATTCAGAGACAAAAGCGCAGACCCTACAGCCGCACTCCCAGGGACCCACCTTCTCCAGTAACACCCCATCTGCCCATCTTACCACCATTACCATGGATATATCCTTAGATGAAATTAGAACCCTCATGATTTAAATACGTCAACTCTGAGCATTAAAGCACGTGCACTTCAGGGGACATTCTATACTTGCTACAACATGGATGGACCTTGAAAATATTATGCTAAGTGAGGGGCTGGGTGTATAGCCAAGGCTTTTGCGTTAATGCTTTGCCTTACATGTATAAGGCCCTAGGTTTGATCTCCAGCTCTAATATATATATATATATACTTATACGGTATGCTAAGTGAAAGAAGCCAATACATGGGCTTGGGAGCGGGGTTGATAGCTCTGTATCTGTACATAGCATTATTTGAACTGTTTCCTTCGTCGAGCCTCTTTCCCTCAGCCCCAGCCACCTTCCCCCTTCATCTCCTTCCACTATTCCACTAGAATCTCACCTCATTTACTTCAAGTCCCTTTTTGTTCCCTGGTTTTCTTCTAGTTTCCCTCTATGAGAGAGAACATACAACCCTTCACTTTCTGAGACTAACTAATCTTACTTAGGGTGATATTCTCCAGTTCCCTTCATTTTCCTGCAAATGACATGATTTTGTTCTTCTTTTGGGACCTCCTTATGATAATGTGATTAAAAAATGCACCAGTAAAAGTATATTTAAAACAGTAAAAGAAAGAAAGGAAATTAAAAAAACCGAACAGCCCTGACTGCAACCTGGCATGGCCCTAGACTGTCTGGTCTGTTGAAATGGAGATCCCAGTTCTCATCTCCGCATTTCAAGAGGCCTCTGTTGGGGGTGACGGGCTGCTCTCAGCCCTCCTCCAGCACAGCGGGGTTTTAGGCTACCCCTGCTTCGCTTTTTCTCTTGGGTGGTCATCAGGAGGCCTCAGTTCACACTTGTGTCTTGGGCCAGGTTCCTTAGGGCTCAAGGGGGAAGCCGAGAGAGGACGCGATCCCACAGTCTCACCACCCACTAGTGAACGTCAATTATTTTAGTTTTTTTTCCTCCTCCTCCAGCTCTTCTTCTTCCTCAGATATCTCCTCCAGCTGAGGGGAAAGACCCTTCTGCCTCAAGCCCATTGAAATGATAGCCCTCTGTGTCTCAGGCGTGGCTGGAGAGCGGGCCACACTGCCCTTCGGATTGGCTCTGCCCCTATCTGATGGGCTAGTGGGCTTTCATCCTGGGATTTCCAGACCATTAACAACAATCAACAGCTTTCATTTTAGCTCTTTTCACTGGATTGTCAGGGAGAACTACGCCCAGTCAAGAAGTAGGAGGAGCCGCAGCTCTGTGCTTTCCCTGGGTAATAGCCGTCCCTTGTTTTCAACTAGACGAGACAGATTGATTTTGGAATAAACCTCCATCTATGGCCGTCCCAGCTTGGTTTACTTCCCACCGGCCTTTTGTTCTAGTGCCAGTTGTAATTACCCAGGCTGAAGAGATGTCTGGCTGCCCCAGCTTTTCCATTTGCCCCACTTTCGATTGGCCTAATTATTTCTGTGGGTCTCCGAAGCTTGGGCTGAAGCCATTAAAGTAAAAGGCTTGGCATATGCTGCGATCTTTCTGGCTGCTGAGTTCCCTGGTTCCCTTTGCACGAGTACTTTCAGGAGATCTGAGCGGACCAATCGGAAAGTCGCTTGCGTCTCAGCCCTTTTCTACCCACCCTCCTTCCCACCCTGTCGCCTAGAGCAACGCTTCCTCCCCTTTCTCACATTTGGTCCAGTGTGTTTGAGCATGGCCACTGGTTTGGACCACTGGAGTAATGAGATGGGGCTATTTGTGGGTGGAGATGACCACCTTCAGGTCCAGCCGACCACCCAGGCCCCATTGCAGACAGTCTGAAGGCTGCAAACCCGTAGCACCGCATACCCGTATGCCATTCATGATAACCCAGTTGGCAGCAGCCTCTGACCCCAGGTGCTGTGGCTAAAGGTCCACGTGTTTCCTAGCGGGCTTCCTGTCCGAACACCCCTCGTCAAGACTTCCTCCACTCTGCAGCAAATGGCAGCAAGCATTTCTGCATCTGTTGGTTTCCCAAAGTGTCCTCGATAGGGGACAGTCTTTATCGTCTTCCTTTTGTGTGTATCGCCCTCATCCTGACATTCTTCTATTCTCTTTTTAATTATTTTTTTTTGTAATTTTGGTGCTGGGGCTCGAACCCAGGACCTTGATTATGCCAAGCGCGCGCTCTATCCACTCTGCCTCCCCAGTGCATGAAGCCCGCTACCGAGCATCTTGTTTCTCTCATTTGAATTTGTTCATAACTTTCCTGGAAGTGGCCACTTGGGACCCTCCCGCACCTCTTCACTGCCTCCTTTACTGCTGAGATCTGGAGGACTCCAGATTGAAGACTCCTCATCACTGGAACCAGAAGCCCCAGTCCCCCTCACCCACAGGCCTCCCCCAAACCTCAGCAGCACCCGGGGCTTCCTGACACGGCCCCTTCTCCAGGACCCCCTTGGGTCTCACGGAGTCGCACGGGATGTCCACTGGGCCACTGCACCACCAAGGTTGTCCTCCCGCTGCCTCTAGCTCTCTCCGTTGTTTTCCTTTCTGGGAGCTTTAAACAAATCAATCACCACTTCATTGGTTGGGAATATTTTTGAGTTCCTCTTTCATATGCGTCCTCTCCCCCTACCCGCTGTGGAAATGAGAATTGCAAGTAGATACTCAGAAAAAGTGTTCCCAAGTCGGGGAGGGAGGGCCGGCCGAGGTGACGCCACTGTAGGTGTGACAGCCACCCACACGAGACATTCTGCGGGGTGTGGTGCGTCACCCCACGGTCTGAGCAGCGGGCCCTGAGAACTCACAAAACAGCCCTCAAGGCTTTATCTTCCAGAGCGGATTCTCAAGGTCGACAGCCATTTTGGTCTATTCCTGGGTGGAAGGAAGGGGAGTTGTGTTCCCCGAAAGAGGAACAGAGGTATAAAAACTGGTTTGGGTTTGTTGGCTTGTTTTATCAATGCCTTATTATATTTCACATGCTTCCTCTATTTTAAAAAAATAGATTTTCTTCTTTTTCTCCTTTTTTTTTTTGTTTTTAGTATGGTGTCTAGCTGAGAACTGCAGCCTTCTGTTTGAAAGCTCCCTCAACAAACTGCCACTTGGTCATTTGGCCTCGAATTGAGTTTGCCATCGTTTAAGTCGGGGGTTTGGATGATTATATCAGGAGCCCCTAGGACCTGAAAGCACGATCCTCGATTGTGCTGTGTCGGCAGCCACTCCCGCGGCATAAAAGCTCAGTAACGCGGTCTGGTCCCCTGTCAAACGGTGCCGGCTGGTATTGATAAATCAGGCTGCATTCTCTTCTAACTAATCTGGCATTCCGTCCGCATCTTGGATGCTGAAAGAAAGTCATGATTCTGCTTTTTCATTTGAGAATGAAAGCAATTGCTTTGAAAATCTTCATGTTTCTCCCAGAGGCTACACTTTAATCCAGCCTCACAGATTAGGCCTTCGTGACTAGAGAATGAACCCTTAGGGGATCGCAGATTGTTTCCACATTAAGCCTTTCTTGCAAATATAGAATGTTCCTTTTCTTTCCATTGTTGGCAGAGCCAACAGGTTGGTCTCCCACGCATGTAGCCCTCAAAACATAAGGTTTCCATGTCACGAATGGCAGCGTATCACTAAGGGCCACGCCAACCTGGGTAGGAAGGAACTGAGGTAAACTTGTGTGTCCGTCCCAGATAGACTGAGGACAGGTGGTGTGGTTACATGGTAGCTGGAGGGGAGCTGGGGAGTGGAAGTGTGAGAGACAGTTTTGTGAAAGCTGAGCATCAGAGAGAAAGAAATTTTGAAGGAGAGAGCGCTAACATTTCCTTGGTGACAACTGTGGGTCAGGCCCAGGCATAACTAGTGCATTTCGTTTTACCTCATTTGATAAAGAAACCATGAAAGAGAGACTTCAACCTTTTAAGGAAGCAGAGCCGGGATGCAAAGCCCTGAGGATGGAGGGAACACTTTCCCCATGGCGCAGGGAATGTAGCAGCTTTATTTTTTCCGAATAGGAGTGATTGCCAGTCACTGAGTGCTTTTATTTGTTGGGCATTGAGCTAAATGCATTATGTACATCGTGTCATATAATTCTTTCAAAACCCACAGAGGTAAGCGTCCTGCGCTTCTGTTGAGGCATAACAACCCATTCCAAGACATTTGTTTTGATCTTGAATCTATAATTTGGATCCGGCCTAGCAGGGCCAGCCTTCATCCTAGCAGGTGCATTCGGCCAGGAAAAAAAAAAAAAAGCAAAGAATATATAGCAAAGTCAAAAGTTGCAACTCTCACACAGAAAAAAAAAAAAACAACAACTCACTCACAGTGAAAACTTTGTTAACCTTTGTTCTAGAAGGAAAATCAGGACTTGTGTAGGTAGATTTCAGGTAGATAAAAGAGTGTGTGTGTGTGTGTGTGTGTGTGTGTGTGTGTGTGTGTTGCTGCAGATTGAGCCCAGGGGCATTCTACCTCCAAACTACACCCTTACTCCTATTTTATTTTTATATTGAAATAGAGTCTCACATATTGCTAAGAGTCTTACTTCTTGCTGAGGCTGTCCTTGAAACTGAAACCTTCCTGTTTCAGCCTCCCAAATACTGAGGTTACGGGCATGCATCACTGCACCCAGCTTATTTCTTATTTTTTGAAACAGGGTCTTACTAAGTTGTGGAGGGCCTCCCTAAGTTTCTGAGTCTGGCTGTGAAACTTGCAAGCCTCCTGTCTCAGCTCCCAAGTACCAGGATGGACATGCATGCGCTACCATGTTTGGCATTGATTGATTGATTGATTGATTGATTGTACTGGGAGTTGAACCCAGGGGCATTCTACCTCTGAGCTATACCTCCAGCCCTATTTTTTATTTATTTTGAAACAGGGTCTCACAAAGTTGCAGAGAGCCTTATTAAGTAGCTGAATCTGACCAAGAACGTGCGATCCTCCTGTCTCAGCCTCCCAAGTTCTGGGATACAAGCATGGGCCACTCCATCCTGCTTGCTTGCTTATGTATGTATTTATTTATTTGTTCATTTATTTATTTTTGGTGGTGATGGTACTGGTACCAGTGGCATTCTACTTCTGAGCCATACCCTCAGCTCTATTTTATTTTTTATTTTAAAACAGAGTCTTGCTAAATTTTTATGTGCTGGCCTCAAACTTGCGATCCATCTGTCTTGGCATCTCAAGTACTGGGATTACGGGCATACGCCACCAGGCCCCACTACAAAGGCGTTTTCTAACTCGAGTTGTTCATCAGCAGGAGCTGCAAGCTTGCAGCCCAAGGCTCTGCAAACAGATGGCTGTGCCTCTGCAGGTCAGTGGAGTGCTGGTAAATGCTTGAGCACTGGTTCTCCAGGGAAGAAAGGTTCTGATTTGTAATGTTTGCCTATTTCCATAGCATAGGTACTCCCTCGTGGCCAATTTCCACCTACCAGTGTGATGTCATTAAATGTGCAGTTATCCACTCCTGGGAGCTTTGGCTTCTCGCTGTGGTAGGTTCAGGGGATCAACAGGATGTAATGCTGCCCTCAGGTAGCTCCCAGCATAAAACCATGGAGCCGTGATTGGAGAGTGGCCAGAGCAACTTTGAACTAGGCTTTCAGGTGAACATCCAGCAGCAGCGAGAGAGGGATGGGAGAGCTCTACAGCAAGGGGCATTCCTGTGCTAAGGTAGCAGATCACAGTGAGATACAAGAATGTTCTTAAATTGTACATAAAACAGTGCCCTAGAGTCCACAGCCACCTTCCAGAAGCTCCAGGGGGCTGTATACCATATTCACAGTAGTGCATAGGGAGCTGAGGAGCAGGGCTGGGAAGGAGGGCAGTTCTTAAGTTCCAGTTCCTTAAAGGAACTACTTTTAACTTGTTGAAGTTAAAAGTGGTTGAATTCGGGATGAAAACAGACTGGAAATGTATTTTCAGATATAGCTTGCATTTGGGATTCAAAGAAGGTAGGGTTCATTCAGAAGAGGCCTCAAGGTTACGAACTTCTTGCATGATCCTCATTTGATTTTGGAACAACCCAATATATAAGAAGAGAATGGCATTCTCAAACTTTCTGAATCTATTCCCAACCTTAAATTCACATCTGTTTCACAAATGCAAAAAAGGAAAAGAAGGCGTTGTATGTCATCTTTGCCTTCATGACCCAGGTTCAGTTGTGCATTTAGCAGAGTCCCCGGTGACCTAAGGAAATTTAAATTAGAATATGAGGGCAAAGAATGTGAAAACCTTTCAAAGTTTCTCCTAGATGAACCAGAACATGCAACACACAGTAATATCGAGGGAGCATTGAGTTTTAATTTTGGGTTTATTTAGACACAGAGCCAAGAGGTAGTTGGACACCACCTCTCTCCTTCACATGAGGACACCAAGATAATTATGTATAAAGAAAGAATTGTCTCAAAATCCTTGGGGAAATTACTTAAGCCCCAAGGATAGGGCCTGATATGTACTTCTCACCCAGTTTTTTTTTTTTTTTTTTGGCCTGAATTTAAAATCTTTTTCTAACTGTGCATACGTGAACCTTTCCTTCATAGGAGAATCAAAAGCAAGACTAAGGAACCCCTAGTGGATTCTAATTATCTTCCCCTTTTTTTTTGCTTCCTCTCTTTTTCTCGAATTTTATCAGCCATCTGTAGTATTTTGTTTGTAGCTGTGACCAATTAAATACAGTTACAGGTTGTACTGAGAACCCGCTCCCATAATTTGAAGTACCAACCCTAGGACATCAGAATGTGATGGTCTTTGCATATGTCATCAAGTGTTTGAGTCACCATTCTCACTGCTGTGACTCAAAATACCTGATGAGCACAACTTAGAGTAAGGAATATTTATTTGCTCCCAATTCTGGAGATTTCAGAGGGCTCAGTCCATATTAGAATACGTTACATCTGCAGAGCACAGAGCATGGTGGCAGGAGGCAGAGAAAGAGAGGGCATGCACACAAAGGCTCTACTCTCACATGACGAGTGGCAGGAGCAGAGAGCTTGTGAGAAATGGCCATGGACACATGCAGAGCCCCCAACCCTACATGTCCAGTGTCCCACTCCCTCCAGTTACACTCTACCTGACTAGGTTACCACCCAATAATTCCATTAAAATGGATCCATCCACTGATGAGATTAGAACCCTAATGATTCGATTTTATCACCTCTGAACATCAACGAATGAGCTCTTAGGGGGCATCCTATATCCAAACCATAATGGCAAGTTAAGGTGGGGTCCCTAGGGTGGAGTCTAATCAGTATGATTTGTCCTTAAAAATAGTGGGATGTTTGAATGCAGACTCATGAAGGAGCATGGGAAGAATGCCCCAGGAAGGGAAAGGATTGATATGATCACCTGCAAGCCAAGGGGCACCAGAGATTTCTGGCCATCCACCAGAAGCAGTACCTTTGTGTTAATGCAACCCTAGCACACTAGTAGACTGTATTAGTACCCGGATACTAGCAAACTAATAGTATCTGAATAGCAGCAAATTAATTTGGAGCTGGGCATGGTGGTACACATCTTTAATTCCGATACTTGGGAGGCTGAGACGGAGGATCATGGGTTCTTGGCCAGCCTAACAACTTAGCGAGGCCTTCTGAAACTTAATGAGACCCTGTTTCAAACTAAAAAAATAAAATAGGACTGAAGGTGTAGCTCAAAGGTAGAACACCCGGAATTCAATCCCCAGTAGCACAATAAGGCGAAATAGATAAGATAATACATTTGAGATAAAATGGGATTGAAAATTTTAGTTCTCTGTCATAGTCAGTGTGACATTATATTTTCCAAAGATGGCTTCAATATTATTTCCTGTCCTCCATGTTTGTCCAGACCCTTGCATTCTCCCATCCAGGGTCAATTCCAAATCTTCTTCCCTTGAGTGAGCTTGTAATTCACTTTTGATGCTGTGTGGTTTCTGAGACAGTTTCCACCCTGCTTACCGGAACACTTGTTCTGAAGCTGTGAACTGCTGTGAATTTTATAGGCCGCCCAGCTAGCCCAGATGGAGTGACTACAGGTAGACAGGAGACTACAAGAAGAGCCACTTGCTCCAGCCTAGAGCCACTGATGTTCGGGGGAGATTTGTTACACTGAAATAGATAGCTGTAGCAGTTAATGTGCTCTGTTCTTTGCATTGGCTACTTTCTTTTAATTTTTAAGATAGATTGCATTACCACAGATTTCCATGAGAAAAACTAAATATGGTGTGAACGTAGCAGCAGTAGGAGCTTTGCCGCATGGACGCACAGGATCTCAGAATCGCAGAATGTCAGAGCTAGCAGGGACCCGAAAGAGCATCCTGCCTGAGCGCGGTCCTTCTGCATCAGGACCATCAGAGGGACTTAATAAATGCATATTCTGAAGTCCTACTCAAAAAGTGAGTTTTAGAGGGGAAAAGCCTATTAGGTGCACTAGAGAACACTTCACCTAGCAGCTCAAGCCGCTCACTTCACAGATAGCAAAGCTGAGGTCCACAGAGGTGACTGGACCTCCCCACATCTGCTCCTATCACCCACTCCTGAAGCCTCAGTCAGAGTCGAGCCTCTGTGCTGAGGCCCCAGGTTATGTACACTCAAAAGTCAGCACCTATGATGGGCCCCCAGTAGTCCAACCACACCCAATGGAGAAATGCAGCCAACACTGAAGAATCCTAAGTCATCCTAACTAATTCTTAATGTAATTAATTGAATCCTAATTTAAGCCTTGAAATGGGCCTCAGGAATTGTTGGCCTGCTGCCACGTGTCCTCTGTACTACAGATTGTGGCCAGAGCTGGTCCAGAATCAAGGCCCATCATATTTTAGGCAATTCCTAACAAAAGCCAAGGACTTTCCTTAGTGTTTTAATTTAGAAATTGGAATCTTGCATTAACAGTAACTGAAGGAATTGTTTAATGGCATTTCCTAGGTCCCACTTCCTATGTACACTACCTGGAAGGCCCGTTTTGTTTGTGAAGATATCAGGTCCTACCTAGGTCCTGCTAGGGCTAACTTCGAAGGCTTTGTTGGTGGTAAGACATGGGGAAGAGAAGGAGCCTTCATATTCCCTGGCTCTCTCGGTGAAAATAGCACATGCTTATTAGCATGCATTTCACACAGTTTCACACAATGTTAATGTTGGAATTTAAAACTCTCTGACTCAAAGACCTAATAACGGAGAATAAACTTGCTTTCTAAATCTGCTGCACAGATTGCTCATCTCCCCTTCCGTCAATCTTCCTTCTCTTAAACAAAACGTAGACTTTGGAACAAAAAGCAAAAGTAGCCAGGCATGGTGGGCACGCTTGTAATCCCCGCGCTTGGGAGGCTGAGACAGGAGGAGCACAGCTTCGCAGCCAGCCTTAGCTACTTAGTGAGGCCCTCCGCGACTTAGTGAGACCCTGTTTTAAAATAAAGAATAAGGCCAGGCGTGGTGGCGCACGCTTGTAATCCCCGCGCTTGGGAGGCGGAGACAGGAGGATCACGCAGGTTCGAAGCCAGCCACACACGCTGGCTTAGGAGACCCTGTTTCCAAATAAAAATATAAAAATAGGTCTGAGAGTGTAGCCCGGAGGTAGAAGGGCTTCCAGGAACCCCAGTACCACCAAAAAAAGAAATAAATAAATAAAGTAATAATAATAATAATAAAAAACAAAAGTAGTGAGGTCTTGGCTGATTTCTCTGATAACACCGTTTTGTTGTCAGCAACAACATTGTAAACATTTGAGTTCTGGTTCTAAGCATATATGTGAAAGTGCCTGTGTGGGCAAAAATAAGTTGCTTTCTACCGTGTGAGACTGGAGGGACTAAACAGGAGGTTAAATATTAAACAATGATTACCGTGCTCCCAAATCTTTGCTAAAATCATTTAGTTTCGATTATTTTTATTAATAACTAAAGGGTTTTTGTTGTTGTTTGTTTACTTGTTTGGTTTTGCAATATTATGGATTGAACCCAGGGATGTTTTACCTCCAAGCTACACTTCCAGTCTATTTTTTATTTTTTTTAATTAATTAATTTTTTTGCAGGTCTGGAGATGGAACCCAGGGACTTTCAACCTCTGAGCTACACACCCTGACCTATTTTTTATTCTTTACTTTGAAACTGGGTCTCACTAAGTTGCAGAGGGCCTCACTAAGTAGCTGAGGCTGGCTGCGAAGCTATGCTCCTTCTGTCAAGGGCTCCAAGCTTACTCTTGTTCTCAGTCCTGTGGTCAGGAAGTTGTGGAGTTGAGTTTCTCACACATGAAGAAAGCATAAGGTGGCCAGTTCTGGAGAAAGCAAGGCAAACCTGGTTTCCATTGGCTGAGTCTACCCAACTCAGCAGATCCCATTAACATGGTGGTTGTTCCAGTCATCTACCCCCAAACTTAGCAGGGTACGGACTGCGTTCACTGGGGAGCAGATGGGGACCTGCATGCGGGTGTGTATTGAGAACCTTACTTAGGACACCTGGGAAGGAGAAGGAAGCAGGAATGGGCAGGACCAGAGAGCTGCCGTGCGGCTCAGTGACAGCCTCGGCCACCATCAGTGGGCTCTGGAGCCTGAACAGCCCTTGAAGCTGCTCCGAGTTGGGCTGAGGTGACTTGGCCTTTACTTCAAGGGTCGGCGAATTACTGCCTGCCAGCCAAATCCTCGTGGCCACCTGATTTTGTTAATACCGTTTTTAGAACACAGCCACGTTTAATCATTTACCTATCGTCTGTGGCTACTTTCACACAGAATTAAATAGTTGGGACAGAAGCTGCATGGCCCACAAAGCCTGCAATAATTTATGTACCCAAGACTTCATAGAAGAAATTTTCTGGTCCCTGCTTTGTGTTCATCTGTCGGTCAGCCACGGGGGCGGGCTTCCTGGGAAAGGATGTGCCCTTGGGCCAGTGGCTCTCTGCAGCTGAGGTGGGGTGAGGGCCGAGGGCTGTGTACTAGATCACCCCAACAGGAGACGGCAGGTCTTTCAGTGACGGAAAACCTGCGAGGCACTCTGCCACCATGGCTTAAAATGACTGCCCCATTTTGCTGACAGTTTCTTGGGTGAGGAAAACCTCAGATGGGCAGTTTCTGGCTTCCTCATCGGTGAAGAGTCCACCCCCATGTCCCTCCTTGCTCAGGGGCCCGTGGCCTCTCTGTGGGCAGCTCGTCTTTGAGGGCTTCTCCTCATGGCAACGTAGCACGGTGGTTTTGGGACAATCATACCTGTTATATTTTATAAGCTGGCTTCAGGTGACAAGACATGTAGGCCACCTGGCTTGCCAAGGACCCAGTGTTGGCACAGAGTCAATTCTGCTGTGTCCTATCAGCCAAGATGGCCACGGGACCTGCCCGGATCTAGAGGCAGAGACAGACATTCTGCAGGACTCTGCTGCATCTCTTGAGGGGGAGTGCGAGATCCCGGTGTGAGCCCTCTTGACTAAAGGACCTGCTGTCCCTGTGCTGGGGAGGGGGCCGTCAGCACACAGCCCTTAGCCCATCACCAGAGCTGCAGGGAGCCCCCGGCTCGAGGCCGCCTACTCTCCCAGGAAGCCCTGCTCAGGGGCCTGGCAGGATTTGAGTCGGGCTCTCCTCCCCTTTGCCTCTGAGGCAGGAGCAGGAGCTAGAAAGAGGCCACTGATCTGAAGAAAGTGTGGGTTAAAGGGAGCAAGGGGAGCCAGCCAGGGAAGAGGGCAGAGCCCAAGGCCTGGGGCCGCCGGGGCAGCCTGGCATAGGCAGGGAGGCCCGGATGGTAGGATTTCAGATGCCCAGCTGCCTGGATACTGTACAAGTGGCCCCACTCCAGGCCAAACCCAGCCATTTCTCATGGTCAGAGGAGAGTATAAATGCTTATAAAATCACGCGGAGTCTGTGTGAGGGAGGTAGACTCTTGAAGCCCCTGAAGAGGGGTGTGGAGAAAGAAAACTTGGGGCACGCCATTCGCAAGGGGATCCCTCTTTCTCCTCCTCTTCTTTTCCTCTTTTCTTCCCCATCCCCCGCCTCTTCCTCCCACTGCGAGCTCAGTGGTCAGGCCAGACCCTAGGCCAACTTGAAGAGGAGTGGGCAAAAGAGGCTTTTCACGGCCCTGCCTGGAGGGGGCGCTGCAGCACCCTGCGGAGCTGTGGTCTCCTTCCTGTATAGTAATGGTAGTTCCCACTCTATGGACCTCAGTTTTATGCCAAACTTAATGGTACTTTCCATTCCTCTGCTACCTTTAGTCCTCTTGACCTTGAAATAGGCCTCAGGATTCCTGTTTGATCAGAGAATAAAGCTCAGAGGGAAGGGCTTAGCTCCCTGGGCACCGGGCTGGCTGTGGCACCAAGACAGTTTGGCCCTGGGTACACAGGCCCCAGGTTCACCCTCGCCATGCCGCCCTCAGTTTGACTGGTTGAGGAAGAAGGGGGCTGGAGAAGCAAATGGGAGATGGGAGGCATCTGTCTGGGGGCAGGTTAATTCCCAGTCTCCTGCTTGTTTTTTTTCTGCTATTCCATGCCACCATTGAAGGAGTCCCTCTCATGTTTGTTTAAGATAATAAGCTGGGCATGGTGGGCACGCTTGTAATCCCAGCATTGGGGAGGCTGAGACAAGAGGATCACAGTTCACAGAAAGCCTCAGCTACTTAGTGAGGCCCTTAGCAACTCAGTGAGACCCGGTTTCAAAATAAAGAATAAAAAATAGGACTGGGGGTGTAGTTCAGAGGTAGAACGTACTGGGGTTTCATCCCCAGTACGGCAAGAAAAGAAAAAGAAGAAGGAGGAGGGGGAGAGGAGGAGGAGGGAAGAAGAAGGAGAAGGAGGAGAAGGAGAAAGAGGAGGAGGAGGAGGAGGAGGAGGAGGAAGAGGAGGAGGAGGAAGGACTTCACATTGTTTAATGGGGAGATAGTGTAGGGAACACACAGGCAAAGATGCAGCAGACAGGAGAGGTGGGGCTGGCAGCGTCTCCCTGAGCCAGGCTGGGGCGCTGGGAAGAGAGGCAGGCCACCCAAGAGCTGGTCCACAACTCCTGCAGGACTCTGCTGCCCACATGGGCTCCTGAGCTTCCTGGCTGGGCTCAGGCCCTGTGCTGTCCCCCAGGAAGTGGACCCGTGAACCATCTGCAGGAGGCTCCCGCTTCTGCCAGATCCTAGGAGTAGAGTCCTAGGGCTGAGAGAGTTACCTCTCCCTGTGGGTAAATCACAGGGAGGCTTTGCAGAAAGATCATGGAATTAACACCTGGAAAAATGGTTCTCAGGTTTTGGGTGCTTGTTAAAAATGTTGAGTTTCCTGGTCCCCCTCTTGGAAAGCTTCATGCGGCAGCTTGGAAGTGAGGACCACAGTCTGCATCTGTAAGGCACACTGTGCAGTTCTGACGGCAGTGGCCCTGGGCTGTGCCCGCTAAGGCAGATACACACTGGCACTGACGAGGCATGCTTTACACTGTGGCCAAAACGCTTGACTAGAACAACTTGGAGGAGCAAAGCTTTATTTGGGCTCACACATTCAGAGGTTCAGTCCATGGTCTGCCAACTCCTAGGCAGAAGCATCATGACACCATGACAGGGAGAGCTGCTCAGCTCATGGCGGCTGGAAGCAGGGAGACAGAGAGGGGCAGAGAGCCTCTTCGCTCCCTCAGTGACCCCCGCTCCTGTGCCCCACCTCTGAACCTGGCTGCATCGCCAACTTATGAGTGTTTCTGGGGAACGTTCCCCGTCCAAATCGTCACAGGATGGGTCCTGAAACTTTTCTTTAAGAAACCACTTTTTGTTTTTGGTAATTATTGTTTAATCTCACTGGCACCAGTTTTCTTACTCTGAAAGTATGTAGATGCAGTAGGTATCATGTTTATTGAGCTGCCTTGCGGAAAGAAAGATAAAGAGTACAGCAGTTATGTGCATAATTGCACTTAATTATTGTGTTGTGGATGTATGGTTAAACTTGATAAAGATTAACTTATAAAAACTCTTATTAAAAGTTCCCTGTTATTTGCCATTAATCACTACTATGGAGCTTTTTTTTAAGGGAGGGTTGTTCCTCCATCCTCTGGATAGAAAAGCCTTTGAGGCTGTGCGCCTGGCAGTGTGCTAGGGGGATACAGTAGTGCCCAGTAGCTGGCTGGGCTGACTGCTGCCCTTCCCAGACTTACAGTCTAGCCAAGGAGATAGAGTAAATAAATTCTCAGCCAGCCATGCACATCACAAGTTTATGCAAATTTATTCTTATTATTTATTAAATTCATTACTAAATGTGATTTTTATCAATCACAGTTACAAACACATAAGGGTTTACATAGAAATAAGTACTAAACAAAAAGACCTTTCTAAAACCACATGTTCTGATTGGGTTTAAAAATGATTTCTATACAGATTATAAACTTGCCGGGCACTGTCTAATTGAATTGGGGTGGTTTATTTTCTAAGTCCGATACAAAGTTGGCATATAGGTTTTTCCATCAGTGAGATCTCTTGGGAAACATTTCAATGTTTTACTGAAAATGCTTTAAAGAGTCGGGCGTGGTGGCGCGCGCTTAGGAGGCGGAGACAGGAGGATCGTGCAGGTTCAAAGCCAGCCGCGCTGGCTTAAGAGACCCTGTTTCCAAATAAAAATATAAAATAGGTCTGGGAGTGTAGCCCGGAGGTAGAAGGACTTCCAGGAACCCCAGTACCACCAAAAAAAAAAAGAAGAAGAAAGAAAGGAAGGAAGGAAGGAAGGAAGGAAGGAAGGAAGGAAGGAAGGAAGGAAGGAAGGAAGGAGGAAGGAAGGAAGGAAGGAAGGAAAGAAAGAAAGAAAGAAAGAAAGAAAGAAAGAAAGAAAGAAAGAAAGAAAGAAAGAAAATGCTTTAAAGATACATTGATCCCCCTTTCATCTCGGCTCTGTCCCCTCATTTGTAAGGCTGGCACATAGGAAAGCAGTATCCATCTGCTTTCAAGCAGAACTTCTGAATGCAGAATTTTCGCCAAGTACACAAAGAAACCCCACTCCAGGCTTAGTGGCTCCGGCACATCTTTCTTCTGCTTGTCTGAAATTTGCGCGGGCCAACGTCTGCGAGAGAATGAGTAACGGGGAGACAGAACTCCCACCTCTAACCTCTGCTTCTGGCCTCTCAGTGTTGCAGGTGGTGAGCTGTTTGACTTCCTAGCTGAAAAGGAATCTTTGACCGAAGAGGAAGCAACTGAATTTCTCAAGCAGATTCTCAATGGTGTTTGCTACCTGCACTCCCTCCAGATCGCCCACTTCGATCTCAAGGTCCGTTGCCCACTGTGGGAGCCAGATGGCGGTGGTTTGTTTGTACGCCTTAATGGAGTACATTTTTTTTCCTGTATTGGTTTAGCAAATGGAATGATTAATATAAACCAGCAATCATATAATGCATACCTACAGCTGGGATGCCTAACCTGTTTGTGGGATAGAGGCTTACCATGAATGATTACACTGAAGAATCCTTGGGAAGAGGCCGGGGGTCTTGCTAGCCAGATCTCTGAGCAAAGGGGCTACTCTTGAATAGCGGGCATTTTCAGCTTGGAGTAGGCAGTGGCTGGCACAGTTTCCATCCTCCTGAGGCTGGAGGTATAAGATAGAAGGTTGTCTTGAGCTCTATTTCCTTTTGAGGCAAAGCTGTGGCCTGACCCTGCCACTGGTCACCAAGCAAACCCAAGAAGACTGAGATTGGCCAGCTGGAGTCTGGCTGGCTGGAGGCAAGGCCTTATGGGGGATGGGAAGGCGTGTGTCTTATTCAGAGGTATGCTCTCCTTGGGGAAGGAAGACACACAGGGACAACAGGAAGGGACGCTGTTAGATTCCAGTCCCAGCTCAAGGCAGTGAGACAGATGAGCATGACTCAGATCGTAGGTGCCAGAATAAGACTTCGCAGAGTGCCTCTCAGCAGTGGAGGACGGGAGACAGTGGGGAAAGGCCCCTCCTCTTTCATGCACTTTTTTTTTTTTTGAGGTACTGGGGGTGGAACCCAGGGGCATTCTACCTCCAAGTGACACCCCCAGCCTATTTTTTATTCTTTATTTTGAAACAGGGTCTCACTGAGTTGCAAAGGGCCTCACTAAGTAGCTGAGGCTGTCCTTGAACCATGGTCCTCCTGTCTAGCCTCCCGAATGCTGGGATTACAAACGTGTGCCACCACGCCCAGCATGCCCTCATCTTGATCAGATACTTTGTCCTGTTCCTTCTGTCTTCTGCCTCCCCTTCCCCTGCCAAGAAATGCTTCTCAGAGCCCCCCCCCCCTCCATAACACCACTTGCATCCAAATCCTTGTCTCAGGCCTGTTTCTGGGAGAACCCAAAGCAAACCATAATATTTTTCCTCGTATTTTTTTTTTCAACTGGCCTTCTCTCCCCATGTTGCGCTTCTGGTTTTCAGAGTGAAGAAAAGCTGTTCCGTGTTCTTGTCCTTGACATCATAACATAAGACATTTTAATTTTTCTCTTTTCTTTAAAGCCCGAGAACATAATGCTTTTGGATCGAAACGCTCCCAAACCTCGCATCAAGATCATCGACTTCGGCCTGGCCCATAAAATTGACTTTGGAAATGAATTCAAGAACATATTCGGAACGCCAGAGTTTGTTGGTGAGTTTCCTCCTTGTTCCCAGGATCACTTATGTCTCATAAATATTGCGCCAGCAAAATCTGCCTTGCTAGAAAATCATCTGCCTGGTCGGCGTTCCTGGTTGTCACATGAAGATAGAATCTGTTGGTCTGCTGCCTTCCCAGCTAAACGACTGTTTATTTCCTCTTAGCTCCTGAGATCGTCAACTATGAACCTCTTGGCCTTGAGGCAGATATGTGGTAAGGCGCATGTCCTTGACGTTGGTATCTTTTTTATTTATTTTACCGTTCTTCTGACATGGTTTTTGTTTTGTTTGTTTTTGCATTTAGGAGTATCGGGGTAATAACATATATTCTGTAAGTACCAGAATCCACAACTCTATTCGTTCTTTTCCTTTGAGACTGTATGTCTAATTCATCATTAAATGTGTCATGTTGGCCTCTTCAGCTTAGCGTGGCCTCTTTATATAAACATACTCATTTCACACCCGCAAACATGTTTATTTTATACTAATTGAACACATTCTCCCAATTCAGAATGAATCATCAGAAAGAGTAGCATAATCACTGTAAAAACCATGACTGTCTATCACTGCTGAGAAAATAGGAAAAAGTTAAAAAAAAAAAACACACAAGCCGGGCGTGGTGGTGTACGCGTGTAATCCCAGCATTAGGGAGGCTGATACAGGAGGATCGTGGTTTAAGGACAGCCTCAGCTACTTAGTGAGGCCCTTTCTAACTCAGTGAGACCCTGTTTCAAAATAAATAACAAATAGGGCTGGGAGTGTAGCTCGAAGGTAGAATGCCCCTGGGTTCCATCCCCAGTACCGCAATAAATAAACAAACAAACAAACAAATAAGTATTAAAAATAAAAAACAAACAAAAACGACTACTAGATACTGTTTCAATTTTTTTTTATTTATTTATTTATTTATTTTTTTTTTTTGCAGTACTGGGGATGGAACCCAGGGGCATTCTACCTCTGAGCCACACCCCCAGCCCTATTTGTTGTTGTTGTTGTTGTTGTTGTTGTTACTGGGGATGGAACCTAGGGGCATTGTACCTCCGAACTACACTCCCCTCCCTATTTTTTAAGTCTTTTTTTATTTTTGAAACAGGATCTCACTGAGTTGCAAAGGGCCTCGCTAAGCTGAGGCTGTCCGCCAACCGTGATCCTCCAGTCTGAGCCTCCCAAATGCTGGGATTACAAGCGTGCACCACCACACGCGCTCAGATGCTCATTTTTAAATGAAGGCTTTTCATGAAGCCATTGCTTCTCTTTGTGACAGTGAAACGCTCCTTGAAATGTGATTATAAAGCGACTGCCCAAGCACCAGACTCTAATCTTATTCTGCAGTCCCCTTAACAGATGTCATCAGAGCAAAACGACAACACGAGAATTCATCATTAACCTGCCGCGCCCCGCTTTATTTTTAACAGCCTAAGCGGGGCCTCCCCATTTCTTGGAGACACGAAGCAAGAAACGTTAGCTAATGTATCTGCTGTCAACTATGAATTTGAGGAAGAATACTTCAGTAATACCAGTGCCCTAGCCAAAGATTTCATCAGAAGACTTCTGGTCAAGGAACCAAAGTGAGTGTCCACTCTTCCTGAGAGGTACTTGGCCGCGGCCTCAGCGAGCCAAGCATCAGTTCCCTGCGTGTGACCACCTGTGTCAGACCCTTCTTGTTCTATTCGCTGCCGGGAGGCGTGCGTATAAAATACCTCAGAAAATGCACTCAGGCCCTCTGTTCCTGCCTATTCAGTCCGTGCAGGCACAATGAAATCATCAAACCAAGGCCGGTGTTGTTTTTGGCATTCTTTGAAGCGGGCCCCGAAACGCATTTTCCAGAGCATCTGCTGGGTAGGCCAAGCCAGCACGGAAATAACCTGAGTGTTTGCTGTCATGGTCACAGATCTTTTTTTTTTCTCCCCCTCTCTCTCTCCCAAAGGAAGAGAATGACAATTCAAGATAGTTTGCAGCATCCCTGGATCAAGGTAACTTCAGATACTTACATCGTGTCCTAAGCGATCGGCTTAGGAATCCTAGAATTCATTTGTCCTGGGGTACTACCACGGGTCCTGCCTGGAATGTTAGATGTGCTAGGGGTGCTGGATTTAAGACACACTCACAGATCAGAGTGTATCCTAATGATCCTAGAGTTCAAGGGGAGGAATGAGCCGTCACGGAGTAGAACTGAATGAAGTCAAACCCATGTAATAGCCACATTGGGTTGTCGAGTGATGTTGTAAACAGTATTCTTTTAAAATTTTAAGTTAAGCCAGGCATGGTGGCACATGCCTGTAATCCCAGTACTTGAGAGGCTAAGATAGGAGGATTGCAGGTTCTAGGTCAGCTTCAACAACTTAGTGAGACCCTCGGCAACTTAGCAAGGCTCTGTTTCAAAATATAAAATAAAAAGGGGCCAAGGGTATAGCTTGGAAGTAGAATGCCCCTGGGTTCAATCCCCAGTATAAAAAAAAAAATTAATTTCCAGTTTGTAAACGTCATATCAAGTTGGATTTTCAGCTTATCTTGAAAAAATCTGAAGATCTACCAATGCTGAGCCTCTTCCCACACAGCCACAGGAAATGACGTGACTGCTTTTCCCTGGGGTCCATGACCACCAGCCCTTGACATGTGACACCTTTACATTGCCTGCCTTTTGGCATATGAGTTAAAGAAACTGAAATTCCTTCAGTCCAAAACAGAAAAGACTAAGGTTGGGGAATGTGCTAGTCAGCTTCGCATCACTGTGATGAACTCCCTGAGAAAATCGACTTATAAAGAAAAAAGTTTAGCTTAGCCAAGCGTGGTGGCACACGATTGTAATCCCAGCATTCAGAAGGCGGAGACTGGAGGATCGTGGTTCTCAGACAGCCTCAGCTACTTAGCGAGGCCCTTCACAACTCAGTGAGACCCCGTTTCAAAAATAAAAAGACTAAAATAGGGCTGAGGGTATAGCTCGAAGGAACAATATCCCTGGGTAAAATCCCTGGTACTGCAAAAAAAAAAAATTTATTTTGGTTTATAATTTCTGAGGTTTCAGTCCATAGTTGGTTCCATGGTTTGGGGCCTGAACAGGAGCATGGGGCAACCCACCTCATGGGGGCTAGGAAGCAGAGAGGAAGGCTCCAGGGCCCCCAGATCCCCACAAGAGCATACACCCAATGACCTAACTTCCTCCCACTAGGGCCCACCTCCTAAAGAGTCTACCACAACCCAGTGGTGCTGTGAGGAAGGGACCAGGCCTTCAGGATATGAGCATTTGGGAGACATTTAATATCAGACTCATAATGGGGGAAGAGGATAGTTCCAAACAAAATTATGGCTCCTGTAGGTGAGCATTACAGAAGTAGGCTTGGGGCAAATGGAAACTCTGAGCTCCCAGCATTCCTCTGGGCTCCTTTTCTCAGCAGTAGAGCCTAGTGCCAAATGGCATGTTGAACAAGATGCTTCAGAAAGAAGTCAAATGCTGTGGGGTAAGCCAGATTTGCAGCCTCGGAGATGCCACCAAGCTCGCAGTACCTTGATGACACCCAAGTTCAAAGGCTTCATAACGTGGCCCCTGTGAACCTTGCCATCCCCAGACCGTAGGTGTGTCAAGCTCCGCTTCTTCCTGAGACTTAGTCTTTATGGATTGTATCAAAACCTCAGTCAGACAAGCTGGCCTGCTGAGATGGGGTGCCTACTGCGTGTGTTCCCAGCTTGGTGTGCTATTTTAGGTGAAGGTATAAGCCTGTAGGGGTAAATGAGAGGTTTCAAAAGTTGTCCTATATCTTATTTCTGTAGACGGCTCTAATTTTTCTCCTTGAATTTTCTGTTTAGCCTAAAGATACACAGCAAGCACTCAGTAGAAAAGCATCGGCAGTAAACATGGAGAAGTTTAAGAAGTTTGCAGCCCGGAAAAAATGGAAAGTAAGATTGTTTGATATGGAGAGATGAATAGATTTAATTTCTTCTACACAGCTCTACGTGGTCAGGGATCTTCTCTTCTGATTCTGGCAGTTGGAAAATGCATTCACTTATCTTCTTTTAAAAAAATCACTTTTAATCTGCATTATTACCTTATTTTCAAAGACAAGCAAAAAATCATATCTTAGTCTTATTTAACTCATTCTTCCAAATGTGGTTTTGCGTTTTTCTTTTATCAAAACAATTCCTGAGGGAAAATTTTAAATCAGTACAATGCAATTACAGTGCAGCCTTTTTCTAAATACAGTAAATGCAACAAGCCACATCTTAAGGAAATTAATTCTTAAGGAAAGCAGCATGGCTTGCCATTTATGTCAGAATGTGTGCAAATGGTGCTCCAACTCCGGCCTTTGTGAGTACTCACTTCTCTCTGTGAGTTCTCTTACTTCTCAATGCAGTGGCCCCCTTTGAGGGCTACATTAGACATTGATTCAGACATCCTAGAAACAGTCAAAATTGGAGTTCAAAAGGGGTGGGGGCCTCCTGTGCCCGGGGCCATGTCAAAACCAGAGGAAGCAAGTGCCTGCCGTGTCTCCCCAGCACGGGGCCAGCAGTGCAGCCCATTGCTGTGCCCACTGAGTTTGGGGTACCATGATAGAGAGGAGGACCACAGCAATAGACTCTCCAGAAAGAGTGAGGTGTAAGGTTGGGAGAGAACCACCACACAGTTCTCTTCCCTCCCCCCTTTCTTTACCTTTTGATTCTACCTTGGAGAATAAATGCAGAAATGTGTGTCTTATAGACAAAGATATCTCCCTCCTGTTCATTTTCGACAGCTGTGCGTTCTGATAATCACATTCCTTACCATCACTACTTGTGGAGGCCTAGAGGTCTCAGAGCAAGGCCATTGCATACTGTGCTCGGAGGAGGAGGAACCTGCAAGGGGTTTTTAGGGTACAGCCACATTCCTCAAAAATAGAGTATAGAGAGAGAGAGATAGCAATCATCCCCTTCTGTAGCTTAACAATGAAATGCAGAAGCAGAAGCTCTATTCTGTTGTCTCGATTTATAAAACTTTTAAGATTATTCTTTAAGCAGATACAGTCCAGCCTACTGTGAGATCGCCCACCCTGGAGAACGTGTGTTGTCAACAACGAACACTGTCTCCAAGACTTTGTCGTTTGCACTAATTTGAGCTTCGTTACATAACCTCTTTCCTCCCCTCCTCCTGACTTTTTTCTTTTTTTTCTTTTCTTTCTTTTTAAGCAATCCGTTCGCTTGATATCACTGTGCCAAAGATTATCCAGGTCATTCTTGTCCAGAAGTAACATGAGTGTTGCCAGGAGCGATGATACTCTGGTAAGCAAACCTGTTTGCCCTGGTGAGCTTGTTTCTTAGCTCTGTGTATTCAGAATGTTTACATTGTGCTGTTGGTTCAATAATCCAGAAAACCTGAAATGATGAAATGGCAGGCCTGTTCTTATGCCTCTTAGGGTGGAAGATCGGGGCAGCTGATTTGATGTCTCTATGGCTTGATTTGATTGACAATGTCCCCACTCCCACCCCCACTAATTCTAACTACTGCACCATGCATGCACACCTCACTTTAGTGAGAGAAGGTAGCCAGTAGAAAAGGAAGGAGCTCATTCTAATCTGCATGAACTAAAGTGAGAGCCCTTAATTGGCACTGACACAAAAGTATCTTAGATATAGTGGTACAAAAGGGACCAATAATCCCCACCCCTTCTAGACACATACCCCAGATGTAATGCTGCTTGCTAGTATGTCTCCTGGTAGACCAGAAGGCCAAACTCACTTGCTTTCTTGCCACTGTATTGAGGCCCTGGAGAACAGCACCACAGTTTACCCCCTCTCCATTCAAACTGAAACCTAATCACAGATTAGCTCTTCAGATATGACAAGACACATCTGAATTCAACAAGACTTTTCCCCTGACAGACAAGAGGGCTTTGTTAACTCTGGAGGTAAAGGGGACTCCGGAAAAGGCAGACATGGTAGTTCTGTGGGAACTACCCTGCCCTGTAACTGAATAGTCACTGTTTCCTGAGTAGATTGGGGACTCCAAGGGCACAGATCACACCTTGGCAGACATTAGCTCTCCCCGCCACCCAAATTTGTATGTTCACTGAGGCTCTGGCCTTGTGGAATAAAAAGAAGAAAAAGAAGGAGGAGGAGGAAGAGGAGGAGGAGGAGGAGGAGGAGATAGAGAAGAAGAAACAGGGAGGAGAGAAGTAGGTTAGTTAGGAGGAGAGAGAAGGGAAAGGAAGAAGAGGGAGGTTTCCTTGGGAATATTTGAGAGTGATGGTGGAATCGAGGAAAGGAGGACAACTATGGTTCTAAACAGGATAATGAAAATAGCTAACAGCGTAAATTGTAGTCACTCTGAATAATGCTAGGAGAAAATACAGGTGATAAAGTGAGAAGTTTAGGGCAGGAGAGGGACCCAGAATGGCATAGGAATGCCAGGTGGGGAGGTCGCTCCCGGCAGCCAGACTCCCTCATCATCTCCATGTTCTCCCCTCTGGGGGCGTTACGGGAACATTCTGCCTCCGTCCTTCCATGTGCCCGTTTCTCTTGAATTCCACCCTCATGCAAATAACTCCTAGTCATCAACTCGGACTGTAATAGAAAAGCAAAATCAATGACATTCTTAAACATTCTTAAACTCTCATGGAGTTTATTTGGATTCTGATCTATAGGGAAGAGAGGCAATTCAGAGAAATGGCTTCTCCACTCAGCCTTCACAAGCAGAGACATAGTCAATGTGGATACGCCTTTCCAGACTTGAAATTTCAGTAGCCATAATACCTCTCTATGTCCAGAAAATTTCTTTGGGATATTTTTAGTTCATTCCTTCATTGTAATGTACCACATCTTGGAAATATCTTATAAGAAAATTGATAAAAGTGGCAAAGAAAGATATAACAAATCTGTAGTTCAATATTCTCTAGTTATTTTTTCCTTTGTTATTAGAAATGCATTCTTTATCCTTTATCTGACCTTTTAAATGTTTCTCTCCATTTATGGCCTAATATATATTATATATCTATGACTAGCTATTGAAGAATTTTGCCATGTTATCATAGACCTAGAGAAGGAAGACATTCGAGTGATTAAAAATAATAATACTATAACTGGAAAATTGCAAATTGAGTCTATCTTATTCAAAGGTACTATTCCCTTGGTTCTGTGGTCTTTCTTTTTACTTATCCAGGAAGAGAGTTTGTGTTACACCTGAAATTCTCCATGGTGTTTTCTGAGACTATATTTTGACAGATTCCTAAGATAAACACAAAGGGTTATTTGTCACCATTGTTCAAAATCTGAATCCTGAAAGCTGTTGTTGCTGTCTGGGTTACAATGCAGGTGGCTGTAGACTCGAGTAAATAGTAGATGGTGCTAGTTTGCAACATGGAAAGGGCAGAAAGCCACCTCCCAGTTCCCTTGATGTGTATGCAGGTTGGGGATTTGCAAGGCTTACTTCCTTCTCCGTGCTCCCTTAACAAGTGAGGACCGTGTCTCCTATGTTGATAAGAGAGTCATGACCAGCAAGCTAACTCTCTGCCCTTGTCTCTCTCAAGGACGAGGAAGACTCCTTTGTGATGAAAGCCATCATCCATGCCATCAATGATGACAATGTCCCAGGCCTGCAGCACCTTCTGGGCTCCTTGTCCAACTATGATGTTAACCAACCCAACAAGGTCTCATTCTCTTCTGCCAAGGGTGGTGGAGGGATGGATTCTAAGTTTGGAAAGACGTTAGCTGCTTCTCCATTCTCCTTTCCAACTGGAAACACCATCCAGTGGACCGGGGCAGGAATCACATCTATCTGTTTAGAGCAGTTCGAGTTGCAAATAAGGTCTTTTTGCACTAAGGACCTTCTATCACCTCTCCATTTACTTCCACCCATGGAACTTTGGGTCCTTGAATTCTGCAAACTACATTGCCACCTTCAGTTCTGAATCAGAAAGCTGAAGGGCTGTTTGTCCTTCTGACTTTTTTCCTTTCTTGTCAAGCTACAGTAGTTCTGCACCCGAGGAGACACGGGAAGGTGGGGGGAAAGACAGCATTAGTTCGAGCTTTTCCTTTCCTGCTAAACCTGAAAAATCATATCTTTTCTTTCTCACCTTTTTCAGCATGGGACACCTCCCTTGCTCATTGCGGCTGGCTGTGGGAATATCCAAATACTACAGTTACTCATAAAAAGAGGCTCAAGAATCGATGTCCAGGATAAGGTCATAATTCTGTTATGTTGAAAATTATTTTCTCTTTTAAAGTATTTTCAAATGTTTCCTAATCACAGGGGTAGTAGAGAAAAAAATGTATATCCTAATTCACTTCTCAGTTTCCTATAAAGGAAGATGAACTGCTTGATTAGCCTGTGCGGACTGCCACATGTATCGGGGAAGGCACACATGCACCCTCCCCCAGCTCTGTGGAGAGTGTCAGCATTTCTTTGTACCTACCGCAAATGTTTCTCCTTACTGAGCCCATCTACTCAACAGTGTTAGAGCTCACATTTGAAAAAAAAAATTATTCTCTAGTTAATCTAGTTAAAATGCATTTGCCCGCATGTTTACTGGGGCAGCCGAATAAGGATAAGATACAATTTGAGGTGTAGATCATAGTAGAAGTGTAGACACAGTTGAATACCGGGTATCATCCTTATGGTAGATCTGGGATCAGCTTCCATAAAATTTGAACAGAGCTGTAAATGGGTTAGATTGTGCCCTTTGCTATACAGTCGGTGCTGTTTAGCCATCCGTTCTGTATCCACAGATGCAACCAACTGTGGATCAAAAATATTTGTTAAAAAGCTTCCAGAAAGGTTTCATTTTTCATTATTTTCCTAACAATACAATATAAAATCATTCAGATGGCATTTGCAATTATTATATATAATCTAGAGGCAATTTAAAGTATATGGGAGGATGTATGCAGGTTACAGACATATATTATACCATTTTATATTAGGGACTTGGGCATCCATGGATTTTGGTGTCTGTGGAAAATCCTAGAACCTATCCCACGTAGACACTGAGGGCTGACTCGATAAAGAATTCTAACCAGAGATTGAAATGAGGGTTTATAAGAAGAAAAACAAGTTTTGACTTTGAAATAACTGTAGATGTTTTAAAACCATTGGGAAGACAGTACAGAGGGCTCCCGGATGCCCTTCGTCCCTCGAGGCGTAATGTTAACCCCTGACATAACCATAGTACTGTTGTCAAGTCAATGAAATTGGATGGGGGTTTTATCCCCCTTGAAAGTGGCTCCTTTGGAGTTTATCATCACAGAGGAAATTATACATAGTCCTTCTGAGGGACGCACATTCGAATCTGTTGGCTTCTACAAGTGTGACCCGACACCGGTTTTCACACAGGGTGGGTCCAATGCCATCTACTGGGCCTCTCGTCACGGCCACGTGGATACTTTGAAGTTTCTCAATGAGAACAAATGCCCTTTGGATGTGAAAGACAAGGTAAGTCCACTCTTCTGAGCAGGGACCGGAGGACGTAATAAAAAGGTAAGGGTTCAAAAGTAAGGGTTCAGGACCAGAATTCTCCTGCAGAGAATTTAAGATGGAAGAGTCGTGTTGCCTGTGGCTTCACCTAATATCAAAATCTATCTCGAGCTCAAATCTCCAAGGTAGTCACCATAACCCACAAGCAGTGAATTATCTTTCTCATAACATGATGGAGTTCTAGGAGGGACACAATCAGACAAAGACCTGAATCCTGATTTTCTGACTTGCCTTGTGCTTTTAAGCAAAGCCCTACTATTCATATCCTCTTCAAAGTGGCTGACAGTGCTGACCTTACAATTGCTGGCACTAGAAGATGAATGATATACATAGAAGTTAGTAAAGTTTTTGATTTATCAAGGTGCCTTACTTTATATGTTGTTTTATTCGATCTGAACAATAATCCTATGAATTAATTGGCAGGAACCTTACTGAAGCTAGGATTCCTACCTGCTCATTCATTCCTTATTCTACTACACAATACCTCTTTGCTTCCAGTTTGTAGACTAATTTGTCACATATAATCAAGGCTTCCACACACAGTTGCATGGCTTGTATACTGTCCCATATCTAAGGGATGGCATTCACATCAAAGATACTGTGTTAGTCAGTCTTCTGTCACTGTGACAAAATACCCGATAAATCAACTTAAAAGGAAGAAAGGTTTATTTTGACTCATAGTTTCATCCCACGGCCAGTTGGCTTTTTTGCTCTTGGGTTGGTGGCGAGACTATTTCAATCAGAAACATCTCAGACCCAAACCATAACAGAGACCATTGATCATGGTGGGGAGCACATGACAGGGCAAATTTGTTCACTTCCTGGAGCTCAGGAAACAGAGAAATTGAGAGGTCTAGGGCCTCAGCATCCCCTTCAAAGGCACAACCCCTGTGACCCAATTTCCGCCCGCTAGGCCCCGCCTTCTGAAGGCTCCACCACATCCAGGTAGCACCACAGGCTGGAGACCCAGCCGTTAGCATAATGGTCATTGAGAGACATTTAAGATCCAAACCACAACACACTTATTTATGACCAGTTTATTGGCAGTTGGCAATAAAATTTCTTGTCATTTTTTAGTTTATTCTGACAGTTTTGGCAGGCAGATGTAAGTACTATATCTTAAAACAGTTGCAGTTGTCATTAATGCACAGAAAGTTGTTGTATTAGCAAATGATGATGTTCTTTAATCTTTAAAATCTCTGAGAATATTTCTAAGCATAGGCAGGCAATGAAACGCGAAATGTGTTAATGAATAGGACTGTGCATTTAAATCATTGCTGTGTGATGAACCTAATACTTTAAAAAGAATGTTGTGGTTCTAAGAACATCAAAGTGCTAGAATCATGTGTATAAACAGAAGGTTCAGCACAGCCATGATAGAAAAGGAAGACATTCTCACGGAGCCATTGCCAGGCACAGGGATTGTGCACTGGCTGCCTGCGGGCCTCCACCCCAGGTCCCTGATGAAGTCTCCTGGGGAGTCTGCCTGAGGGAGGCGTGGAACTGAGGGCGGGCACGAACCGGACATACTTGGGGGTGGACGTTGCCTCTTGATCTCCACAGCCTGACACAGAGGTGGAACGGAATCATCAGCCCTGTTTCTTTTGCAGTCTGGAGAGACGGCCCTGCATGTGGCAGCTCGCTATGGCCACGCGGACGTGGTTCAGTTACTGTGCAGCTTCGGCTCTCATCCCAATATCCAGGACAAGGTGCGTCGTGGCTGCCCATGTGCTCGCTCCCTTCTGCTCTCTGCTTCACTGAAAAGAAAGTCAAGTGAGACTCTGAGGTCCTCTGGCATTTCATCTAAGTTGGCTTTCTTGGCATCCATGAGAGAGAGCAGAAGCCCTCTTGAACGGGCAGTTGTTACAGCCGGGTTCAGTTCTAACCACTTTATCCATCCATTTAATCCTCTGGACGACCCTGTGAGCCACATTACTGTCATCATCACCCTGATTTTAGGAAACTGAAGGAAAGGAAAGTCCCCCAACTGGCTCTGGCTTTCCTAAGTCATGGAGCCAGGGCTCGAGCCCATGCAGTTCATTTTTAGAGTTCACATCTGGAACCACTATACTATAATGGCCTCTCGCACACAGATCTGTGTGTCTAAAGATATTGAGCACGAGGATCCCAATGACCCAGAGCTCGCAGACGCCCAGGCCCGCCCTTTCCTTACGCGTAGTAACCTTGATTGCTTTCTTGCCCAAGCCATCATGCCGTCATGACTTGTCTTCATGTTAGACATATGCCAGAAGTCTTGAGGCATGAAGGTTGTTAGTGGAACTTTTACTCCGAGCAATGCTCTCCCACTGTTGAGAGCTTCAGGCGAAGTAAAGAAAGGCCACTTTACAAGGAAAAGGCTGGAAGTCCACCCACACCAAAGCTCTCTGGTTCAGAACTGCAACCCTGTGAGCTGCTAACGCTGTCATCATCGACTTAACCTTGCTCCCAAATTCGACTGGGGCTCCCACCATGCCTCGTGCCTGCTTGCATACTATCTCATCCACTGTCTCTCTGTGGGCAGGAAGAAGAGACTCCTCTGCACTGTGCTGCCTGGCACGGCTATTACCCCGTGGCCAGGGCCCTTTGCGAAGCAGGCTGTAACGTGAACATCAAGAACCGAGAAGGAGAAACGCCCCTCCTGACAGCCTCCGCCAGGGGCTACCACGACATTGTGGAGTGTCTAGCTGAACACGGAGCTGATCTCAATGCTTCTGACAAGGTGCGTCACGGGGCGTACGTCGCTCTCCTAGAGCAGTGATCTGGGGGGCTGGGGGCACCACCAGACTCCTCACCAAGGCTTCTTAAAATAACAGGCTCTTGAATGCAACAGCTTGTAATTTTCTTTTCTCATCTCTATCCCAAAGATTCTGCGAACTTTTCTAGATTCTGATTAAAAGTTTAAAATCATTTGTGACATTTAACAATTTATAAGTTAGTCAAACCATTTTACTTTAACCTTTCTTAGCTTTGGGCGAGCTACAGTGTTGAGCACTGACTCCCAGACAATCCTCCCTGAGTTCTTAAAACTGGCAGCACACTCTTAATTTTTAGGAAAACAAAGAAATAAATGGTTTATTGACTTCTAGCACCTGCTATTTTGTAAAACGATAACGAGCCTTATTTGTCTGGCGATTTTAATTCTGGACCAGATGTTCTCTTTGTAACTGAACAGATTCAGTAAAATCTGCTTTTATTTTGAACTTGTCTTTAAAACAAGGCTGTGATATTGCCATAAATAGTTGAATTTGAATGCTATAGATTAATAACTGCCATTCGTGACGTATCATCTTGGTACAGAGCTGTAGTTCTCAGCTGGGGCATCTTTGTCACGAGGGACTTTCCAGAAGGTCTGGAGACATCATTTGTTTCCCACAACTGGGGTGGGGGTTGCTACCGGCCTCTAGGGGCAACTGGCTACTAGAGCATCCTAGCTGCTGCGTATCCTACCTACAACCATCAGGGACCCCACAACAGAGAATTTTTCAGCCCCAGATAACAGTCACACTGAAGTGGAGAAATTCCAGTACAGAGAGTTATAGAAATGTTTCAGCACTCTCTTACTGGTTCCTAAAACTCAGCAAGTCTATTCACCAGGGATTCTATAATAAGTAGAATGAATTCCCCAGCTGGTTTTCATGGAATGCAGAGGTTAAGCAAGTTATATCTGCTTCTCAAACATATGACAGCCCTTGAGCTAATTGTTTCTCACCAATTTCTTGTTTTTTCTTGGTGTAAAATAAAGTGGCAGGCTCTACCTAGGAAGCTAGTAAGTACTGCTGGGCAGATGTTTTAAAAGTGTTTTTCAGATACTTTGTTTGGACAGGTCACTGGAATACCAACAGTTGCTTGTGTCTTATAAATTCAGAGACCAAGGAAAGTGTAGGTTCTTTCTATCGGATTACCAAGCCTAAATTCATCAAGCTGATAATCAGCTTAGTCTGGGATTATTCAGAGTAGATATTCCCTCACCCTTCTAGGGTAGAGTTCATGACATTTTAGGTCCTCCTTTAGTATTTAAAGTAATGATCCTTTTGTCAGTTAGCTTCACCCCGTGGTGGCAGGAAAGGTGGCGACCAGGTCCACCTGCCCAAGGGAAATCGCTCACGGTCCCGGCTTTGCTTCCAGGATGGCCATATTGCACTTCACCTTGCCGTAAGGCGGTGTCAGATGGAAGTCATCAAGACTCTCCTCAGCCAAGGGTGTTCCGTCGATTTCCAGGACAGGCACGGCAACACCCCCCTCCATGTGGCCTGCAAGGATGGAAACGTGCCTATCGTGGTGGCCCTGTGCGAGGCCAGCTGCAATTTGGACATCTCAAACAAGGTAAGTGTGGAGGACGAGAGCCTCACACATTCACCTTTGTCTACTCATCGCTGCTTCTGGGTTTGGGCCAACTTTCTGCTTACTTCTCTTCATTAGAAAAAGTGAACGTCTCTCATATGAACACTGTATTTTTCATATGCCTTTTGAATAATTTCCTAGAATAACAGAAAATCATTGCATTCACAAGTTCTTCTCGCCTAGCCTGGCTTCCCACGAAGGGTTATCTTGATGTGTGAATTTTAGACACTTTTTCATTGCTGTGTCCCAAATCTCTGACAAGCGTAACTTAGAGGAAGAAAGGTTTATTGGGGGCTCACAGTTTCAGAGGTCAGTCCATGATTGGCTGGCTCCACGGCTGGAACTGTAGCGGCAGGGCTTTAGGGCATGGCAGAGGAGAAAGAGCCACTCTCAACTCATGGTGGCCAGGAAGCACAGAGAGAGGAGGGTTTAGGGACAGATACAGACCCAAAGGCCATGACCCCAGTGCTCCACTGCATTTATCCACGCCCCAGCTCCAAACCTGGCCGCACAGCCTAACACATGAGCTTCCCTGGGGGACATTTTCCATCCAAACTAGTGTGTGTGTGTGTGTGTGTGTGTGTGTGTGTGTGTGTGTTACTGGCAACTGAACTCAGAGGCATTCTTTTTTCACATTATACCCCTAGAACATGGAATTCAATTATGGCATGTTTTCTGAAGCAGTAAGTCTTCAGAAAATACCTGATTATATTATGATTTGATCAAGGTTTCTAGTACCATATATGTATATCATTCTCCATTGGAAGTTTTATGGCCAAAAGTTCCTAACACCGTGTGTGTGTGTGTGTGTGTGTGTGTGTGTGTGTGTGTGTGTGTGTGTTAACTAAATTTGTTAAGACCAAGGGGATGCTATCATCTGGTGAATAATAAAGAAATGAAAATACCAAATTGTGTGTCTAGGTTTCTAACCAATCCCATATGCTGATTTCTAGAGGTTTCCTGCCACCTTCCCTTTCCCCTAAGTCCCATCTGGACTTTGATTACTAAATAAGATAGAATGGTTGTGGTTTGTGTGATTTTAGCCCTGCTACTTATGAAAGGCAAGCACCATTCTCTATGATTATGTTAAAAACAAAGTCTACATGGAATTGATTTTTTTAATTACAGGAAATGTTTGTTTATAAACGGCAAATACAGCAGGATTTTGTTATGATTTGTTGAGGTAAAGAATTAATATCTAAAACAGCAAGAAAAGTGTATTTCTATAGAGAACAATCCTTTCTCTTGCACATTACGCCATTGGTTGTCATGTAAATTAAAATCAGCAGTCTCTACCTTCTGGGGATGTGCAGGGCAATATGCTAGGTCTTGGCCATTAGCTGCCACTTGGTTTCTTGGTTTATTCTGTTCTGATCTTGCCGAGTCAGTTCTATACGTGTCTTATGGCAAAAGCCAAGTAGTGTCAAATTAACTTTTGAAAGTCATTAAGTGCTTTTAAGTTATTTTTACGAATAGAAGCAAACGGAGGTTTTATCGTTTGCTGTTTTAGAATGTATCCAAGGTAAGTGTAGGGTGTTGCCCTTTGAATTTTATTCTCCGAGATCGCAAGGTCATATTTAAGCAAATACTAAGGCAAAATATTTTCTATCTCAGCTGTATGATCAGGGTAGGGAAAGGCAATCATAATATTCTCCATATAATGAATAATTTTATCTTTAGGATAGGATTGGCGTAGAGGCAACAAGGCTTGTGCTACAAAATACTGACACATGGTAGGAGAATTTATCATATATTGAGGCAGTATATTCCATTGGTATCAATCATGAGAAGCCTCATTTTTTAAGTAGGGCATAAAAAAGGGAAATCTCTTTTTATCATGAAGAGGAATAGTATAAAAGAAATCTTTATATCAATAATAAGTAAAATCCAATTAGCAAGTACCATGGCAGGGTTAGGCAAGCCTGGCTGCAATGCCCCCATAGAAATTATAGACTCATTAACCTCTCTGCGATCTATAAATAGTCTTTATTTTTTAGATTTTTTTATGACAAAAGTAGGGGAGTTTTAGTGAGATCAAGATCACTCTAAGTGTCCTTTAGATAATTGCTCAGATACTAGTTTTGGGGGCAGCATTTAATTAATGAAATAGTGTCAGGCTATAATATAATATAATTATTAATATATTATATTATAGTGTCAAGCTTAGGATGCTTTCAGTGAAACAAAAGTAGCTTTAGGGAGCATCGTGCACTCACTACACTGTGAACTCGCCATTAGGTGCACAGTGGACCTGCTGTATACACAGCATTGGGGTATAGCTCCGTGCTAGACTGCATTCTTAGCATAACACAAAGCCCCGAGTTCAATCTCCAGCACTGAAAAACAAGAGAAAAGAAAGGAATGCCTAACCTAATGCCTAAAGCAGAAAGTGAAGTCATTGAATACATTCCTTAAAAATTCAGCCAGGAAATTCCATGTTTTCTTGTTTAAAAACAACTGGCTTGGAGCCGGGGCTGAAGCTTTGTGGAAGAGCACTTGCCTAGCATGCGCATGGCCCTGAGTTCAATCCCCAACACAATAAAAACTGGCTCATTTGATGGAAAAAAAAAACCTCTGGTTTTGGTATTGAAGCAGCCTTGGTCGTTCCAAAATGCTAACGTGAACTTGGGTTTTTACTATATAAGGTGCAGCAGTGGTGCACAGTGGGCACGCAATAGATGATTTTTATTATCAAATTGTACTCGGCTGAACCAAAAATCACCAGTCCCACAGTTTCCACCTCTTGAAATTAGAGGCAAAATTCAGACCCCTTATGCAGAGTTCATCTGAAGCAGAAATGCGCTGGTTTTCCATAGCTCTGTATTACGGCACTCTGCACGCGCCTTTGATGATTAGATGGTCATTGTGCTCGGACTGAGGGTGTCCAAAGTTCTTCAGGGCTGATGTCAACCTTTGTCTTAGTCTATTTTATGCTGCTTTGACAAAACCCTCGAGACCAAATACTGAATAAAGGAAAGAGGTTTGTTTAGCTCATGGTTTTGGAGGCTGAATGTGCAACATCGGGTGGGCCCCTCTTGTCAGCCTCTGGAGAGGCCTCTGGCTGCATCATAACATGGTGGATGTCAACACATGATCTTCCCTAGCCTGTGATCTAGGTGAGTGATCTTGCTTACCAGGGAGAGAGGGGTTGGGGGAGGTTACATTGTGGGGAAGACGCAAGAGAAGACACTGCCTTTGCTTTATAACAACCTGTTATTATAACCAGTCTAGTCCTTGGAGATGCAACCCAGTCCACAGAGATGGGCATTAATTCCTTCCAAGAGTGGAGGTCCATGGCCTAAACTCTTTCTCCTCCTTCTTCCTCTCCTTCTGGTCCTCCTCTTCCTCTTTCCCTTCTTTCTTCTTTTTCCTCTCCTCCTCCTCCTTCATTTCTTCTTCAAAAGGTGTCAGAGACCCTAGAGAAGCTTAAAAGGTGTGCCGGGAGACAAGGAGAGGGCCTGGTTTCTCCACCAGAGCGCATCTCACCGCTCGATGTGAATTCCCTTACCACCAGATTGTCGGCGTGGGTGTGGCACCACGGCGCCGCATTCCTCCAGAAGACTGTGGCTCTCTTCTCCTGGCGTGATGGTGCTCTTGCCTTTTTCTTGCCAGATGAGATTCCCCCGGAGCTAAAGCCTTCCCTTGTCCCAGCATGTGATAGGACCTTGTCGCCATCTTTGACCCTCACTGTAGAAAAGACATTCCTTGGTGTTTCGTTCTCCTCCTGTGGAGATCGGGACAGTGACCGCTTAAGGAGAAGGAGGGAGACCACACAGAGTGTGTGGCCCTTGCCTGCGTGTTCCTTTTCTTCTTACAAGCAATGACAGAAAGCAGCCGCGCACGCGCGCACACACACACACACACACACACACACACACACACACCTGGGAGTGTGAGTGGGTGCGCTCCTGAGTCAGTGCAGTGGTAGCAGCGTGTGGGCCTGCGTGGATGTTTCTGCCCACAGGCTGCTTGCAGACAGACTCAGAGAGATTCAAAAGCAACAGCCCCTCTTGTTGTGGCCACTGCCAGGCCAGGTGCCATGGGGACACAGAGGCCACACTTTGGAACATTAGAAAAACCAGAGAAAGCTTTTCAGAGATGGTGGCTTCAGATGGCTAAGGCATTGACAGCTGAAGAGGTCAGGAGAGCCAGCTTCAGACGGAGGGAGGCAGGTGTATCTGTGGGCAACTGTAGGCGACATGGCGTGGGTATTCAGAAAAGAGGTAGTGAGGGGAAGGGAGATACGGAACTGCAAAGAGACACTGGGTCCAGATGGGGAAAAGCCTAGAATATAACGTAAGGAATTTGACTTCCATTCTATCTAAAATTGGGGATTTTCAAACCTGACAGTTTCCTTGCCCCTTTTCTTTATTATACTTTCCTTCATATTCTCTCTCTCTCTCTCTCTCTCTCTCTCTCTCTCTCTCTCTCTCTCTCTCTCTTTGTGGGTCTGGGGATGGAACCCAGGGGCATTCGACCTCCCAGCTATACCCGCTGCCCTATTTTTTATTCTTTATTTTGAAACAGGGTCTCACTGAGTTGCAGAGGGCCTCACTAAGTAGCTGAGTCTGTCCGAGAACCGTGATCCTCCTGTCTCAGCCTCCCGAATGCTGGGATTACAAGCGTGCGCCACCACGCCCGGCTCATTGTCTCTTTTCTATAAAATTATATACATTCAATAATCAAAACTCTATTTCCCTTACATTTTTATCTTCCAAACTTTTTATCCTAACCTCCTCTTTTCCTTCTCACATTAACTCTGAGATATTTGAAAGATTGATATCTGTTCTCTAAATTACTAGGTATAGGTGATAATAAACAGAGCATGAATATGCGCACATATCGCAGCGTTACTTACAATGTGAGGAACTAGAATCCCAAGTGTCCACCTGTGCAGTCTGGCTAAATGAATCATAACACCGCTAGGCACTGAGTGTTATTCAGATATGCAAAAGCATGTAATAGATTTAGTTATAGATATGAAAAGCACTCACAGTCTATTGTTAGCTGAATAAAGCCAGTAACAACAGAAAGCAGAGTATGATCACATCTGGGCTTTTTAAATTATTTGTCCCTTATTAAGGGTTTGGAGATAAGAGCTTGGAAGGAAAGGTGCCAAAATGTTCAGTAGGGATAGGTCTGAGCAAGGGATTTGTGGAGGGGACCTGGAGTAGGGGTAACAACGTCTATTTCCTACCATATATCATCCTGTAGTGTTTGGGTATTTCCAAAGAGCATGTGTTAATTTCACAACAAAAGTGGATATGTTCAAATAAATAGCATATAATAGAGATTCCCTGCTGAGCCTGGTGGCGCACGCTTGTAATCCCAGCATTCAGGAGGCTGAGACGGGAGAATCCAAGTTCGCAGCCAACCTCAGATACTTAGGCCCTTTGCAACTCAGTGAGATGCTGTTTCAAAATAAAAGAATAAAAAAGAGGGCTGTGAATATAGCTCAGAGGTAGGATGCCCCTGGGTTCCATCCCTAGTACCGCAAAAATAAAAAATAAAAAATAAAAAATAGAGATTAACCAAACTTAGCATCTCGGTAATTTTTATTTATTATTCTCTAAGGCAAAAGAAATACCTCACAGTTCTATTTCGTGAGAAGTTCAGTCCAATCAACTTAGTAGCCATGGAGAAAAATAAAACACGTAAATTGAAAAGGAGCTAACATTTTTATTCTTACATCACCACGATCGCTCACTAAAGGATGTGTGTGCCTGTTGGGCACAGCATAGATTTTCAAAACTTGGCCTCTGATTGAACACCACCCACCACATCCCCTACTCCACTTCTTAGCCCAGTAACCACCAAACTCTTGTAAGTAAACGTGCAAAAATAGGACGACATTGAAAGGAAAGCAACAGGGTCTCCTGTGGCGAGTACAAATTAGCTCAGACCAGTAGTTCACCTCGCGGTTCCATCAAAGACCCAGAATGTCCCTGAGCACCCGTGAATTCACCGTGTGCACTGAGGTGCCGTGGCGTACAGTCTGAGAACCACAAGCATGCAAACAGGCGGACATGTTCTTAAAATTCCTCCTCAATTAGAGTGTCTTCAGTATCTGTCCTTCCTGTCTCTTCTCTTGCTGTGTCTAAATTTGAACTATGATGAGGCTATGCTGGGACTTTGGGGCCCTCATCCCCTTACCTGGTGCCTCCTCTCTGCCCGCACAACACGGAACTTAATTTAGTTATATTCTGATAAGCCTGCCGAGCTCTCATCCTTTGAAGTAATATTTAGAAGTTACTCTTTTAACTGCAAAGGACTTGAGAATGGTGTGGCCGGCTGGCCTGCCTCGTGGGACACAATGCCTCCTCTTTCCTTCTGAGGATGCCAGGTTCCTTACATAATGTGACCTCCTGGAATGTGCTCCTTGAGTGTTTTCTTAACAGTTGTGAAATGGAAACCAAAGGGTTTCTCACGCAGCAACACCGAGGACTCTCTCTCTGATATTTTTTTTTTTTTTCTCTTCCCAGTATGGACGAACGCCTCTACACCTCGCAGCCAACAACGGGATCCTGGACGTGGTCCGATACCTCTGCCTGATGGGTGCCAACGTGGAGGCTCTGACCTCGGTGAGTGCCGGCCAGCTTTTGGCAGGAGAGAGCTGTTGGAAAGTTCTCGTGCCTCAAGGGCACGCGGGGAAAGGTATTGCTTGGCAACTGCATGCTGAAGCAGACAAGCTGCTATTAAGCTTTAGCTCCTCCACGGCAGCTACAGAAACATTTGCCCACACAAACCCGGTTTAATATCTAGTTAATGCCTCATCTCTTCTCATTTCACCGGGCCCGGCTCTGCCAGAAACACCCGCTGGTTCCCACTGGCCTTTTTTGTCTCCCGAGTTACACAACACTGGCTCTGCGGTTTTGCTTAGAAGTATGTGTTTCTCTTTTGTAAATGCTCCCCTGCCGCCCCAGGGCACCGGAGGCCTCTGGGTCTTTAGAAGGAGCTAGAAGAGAAGGGAAGCCTCCCTGGACATGGGTCGAGTGTGGATTTGGTGTCTGTCCCCTGAGGCCTGGCCACCAGGAGGCCAAGAGCTGCTCTCTGCTGTTAAAAAGCCCATCCCTGCTGCTAGTCCTAAAAAGTGGTATTAAATAAGACTTCCTCAGTGCCCCTCCCTCCCCACGGCCCATTTCAGACCTAGTGTCGCCCAGCAGAAAAAAATCCTTGAGTTCATATTCATGAAATACCAAAGGGGGCGATGGTTTGGCTAATATGATGAAGTTGTCTTATTGCTGCTGCAACAAAAGACTATTATTTGGGTTTGGGGTGGCCCAGCAGTGGACTGACTGTCTAATCTCTTGCACGGGAAGAGTCCTGAAACTCACAAGAGACAGCTTTGCTGGCATCAGGTGGGTCTCTAAGAGCAAATGATGTTTTTGTGTAGAGGACTAGCTCAGGGGCCTGAGGCTGGAGGGAGAGCCTCATTTCTTAGAGATCTTTGAGGGGTTAGCAAACCGACTCAGAAGCCAAATCCAGCCTATTACCTGCTTTTGTAAATAAAGTTTTATTGAAACGCCTGTTCATTTGCTTTCTGTCTATGAGTAGTTACAACAGAGACCTGCAGGGCCCAGAACATTTGCAGTGTGGCCCTTTATGGGAAATGGTTGCTGACCTCAAGGCCTTCGCCTCCCTGGCCGCGCCCCTGATTTTACGGCACCCTTCCTTTCTTCAAATCAGCGGGTCCATTCTGTGTAGGGCTGAGCTTTCTCTGCAGGCTCAGTTATTGCCGATCCCCGCACAGGATCCTCCTCTTCTCAGGGCTCCTCACCCGCTACAATACTACACAAATCCACTGCCCCGCTGTGTGTGGCCGGGCCAGACCTAAATGACAAATCCACTGCCCCGCCCCGCCTCATCCTGGCACAGTCCAGGTACTTCATAATCAAGCATTATACGCAGTCTTATGGGGATATTGCCTCATGAGAAAAAATATAGCCAGGGTGGCTCTGAAGATGCCAGCCGCAGACTCTGCCAGGCCAGCAGTGTGGGTTGGGCTGCTAGTGTATGGCCTGTGGGCTGTAAACCTAGCCCCTCGGTCGGTCCCTCCCCTTGGCAGCTGGCTCCTCGGTCCCACCTGCCACCCCCCTTCAGGCCATCTCAGGCACAGCTCCCTACTTTCCACCCTCCCGGGCCTCCAGAGAAGCTCCTCCCCAGCTTGGGCTGCTCCTCCCATGGTCTCAAGACTCTCCCCAGGGAGCCCACTTGGCCTCCCTCTTTACTCATTCTGCAGACGCCCTGTACCACATGCTGTTACCAGGGATCATGGTAGCAAGGAGAGAGGCGTGCTTCCTCAGAAACTACTAGAGAACGGGAGAGGTGTGCTGCCCCAACAGGTCGTCACCGAGTGGGACAAGCGTGGGGCCCCAAGGGAGTTGAGGGCCCCCGGGCTCTCCCTCCAGGAGCATTGCCTGGAGCGTGCGGGTGGAGTGGTCAAGAAGTGGCCTGAGCTAGGTGGCCACCTGCACCTGCTGGGAGTCAGAAGACTGGTGAGTGGGAGCACTGCACAGAGTCCCTGTGCAGGTGGAGGAGTGGGCAGGGGGCCTGTGCCCAGCTTTCCTGGCCAGGAGAAGTGTCCCTTAGGGCAGGGGCCAGCTGGCCTCTGTTTTGAGCAGAGAGCAGGATGATCATTCAGACATATGTCACCTGAGGACACTGAGACATCACCAATATAGTGAAATTTGTGCCATGTGCACACGGGTTTAAATTCCTAGCAGCCGTATTTAAAAAGAAAAAAGGAAAAAGAAAGCGAATTGTAGTGTCATATTTTATTTAGTTAACATTACACGAAATGCCATTTCAACCGAAATATTTTTTTAAATATTGCTATCTTCCACATTCTTTGATTGCTTTTAAGTTTTCCATATCCCATGTTGTTCTACACGCGCGGCCCGGTCTCTTCCACATTTCAGGCCCCAGACAGAGGCTGCCACCCTACTGGACGGCCCAGCACCACCACTTTTTCTTATCTCAGTCAAATCAAAGCCCCTTTCCCAGCCTTCAGAATGACCCCTGGCCCGGCAGCGCCCTCTAGCGTTAGCTTCCTTTCCTTCTGTTCTCAGCCAGGACATCTTAAAACAAGCTTCTAAGTGGCCTGTGGCCTCTTCCTCGTTGCCTCCCGCCCCCTCCTACGCCTTCGACTGACGGCCTTCACCTCCAGGAGGCCCCGTCATCTCCTGGTAGCTCTTTCCTTCCAAACTTTTATTATAAAAATGGATTGAAGGGAGGAAAAGCATGTAAGCAAATGCCAAGCATGGAAAATTATTATAATAATTATTATATCTACTCTACTCAGGTCAGGAGACAGAACTTTCACACCTCCCCCGAGGCCCTGTGGCCTGACCCACGGGCCCGCTCCCTCTGTGACTTGTAGACACCGCCTTTTCGCCTCTTTGGGCCTCTTCCTCTTCCACCAGCTCCAGCACGCTTACCCATCCCGCTTCCGTACTGAAAACAGGATTTGGTTATTGACGTCCTTGACACTCTCCTGACTTAGATGAAAAGGCCTCCCGGAACCTGTTTCTCTGCCATCCTCTTGCCGCCCTTTTTCAACTCCCTCTTTTTCTGTCCCTTCCTGGCCATCCTCCCTCCCCAGGACCTCTCCCCTGGCCCCAGGTCTGCAGCTCACTGGAACGTGAAGGCCCACATCCGGGTCTCTCTCCCTGCTCCAACACCAGTCTCTGGGAGGCCCAGTCACCAGCACCCTGTGCTTTCCCTCCAAGCCTGCTCCTTTTCTTCCTCAAGGTCTAGCCTCTACAAAGCTCTCTTTTTATATCTGTAAAAGACCAGACAATTTGGCACAAATGCCTGCCTGGAGATGCAGTGCCCAGCAAGGCACTGGATTCACCCCAGAGCAAATCAGAAGCCCTCGCCCGCCCACTGGGCACTGGTCAGGACTTTGAGGAAGCAGAGAGTCCTGGTAGTCAGGACAGGGAAGCACGGGCCCTCCAGAGCGCGGCCTCCAGAGGCTGAGTCACCAGCCCGGCCACTTCAACCTCCCCTTGGGATACTTGAAATTGTCAGGAGACATTTTGGATTGTCATAACTAGAAGTTGGGGGACGCTACTACACCTTGTGGGTAGAGCCAGAGATGCTAGACATCCTGCAAGGTGCAGGATGCCCCCCCACCCCCCGACAGAGGATTATCTGGACCACACTATGAGGAGTTCGAGAAATTCTGGGCTGTCTCAGGGAATAACTTGAGTTGAGGTATTGAGAGGTTACCAGTTAGACAGAGAGAAAGAAAGGTGGCTTTATTTGCTTGGAAATTGCTTCTCATCTTTTGGACTCTTGAATTTTAATGATCTCTAAAATTGCAACAGAACAGCCCCTAGGTATCCACTTCTCCCTGGTGGTAAGGGCACAGAGACCGCCCCCACCTCCTAGGAGTAACGCTGGGGGGTTCTGCATGCTGAGCTGAGAGTCCGTGCACTCAGAGCACTGAGAGCTGAGTCCAGCGCAGATTATCAGGAGGTTCTCAATAAAGCTAGTCCTTGTGTACATTCATGGTATGGCAACAGATAAATCCATTCGGTATGAAACTGCAGCCCGATGAAAAGTCTAATTAAAAAGCCAGTGCCAAAGTGCTGCGAGCCTTTATGTTCTCGTTTTATGTTCACCAGACATCTTTAAATCAAAATTGCCTGTTAGACTTAGCCTGCTCTTTGGAATGCACAGAGCTTACCAGGAACCGGCATCGTAGGAGGACCGGGTGTGTCCGTGTGGGGATTATAAGACATCAGCCTTCACTAACTAGAATTCAGCATCTAATACCACTCTTGCTCGCCTGATTGGAGAGGGACTCAGAACAGGGAATGCTCAGCCAGCTGACACTTTTGACTAAAGCCCCCAGGGGCTCAGACATCTCCCTGTGGTCCACAAGACACCAGTGCTTCCTTCCTGTCTCTGCTTCCTGGAAAACCAAATAAAATAAGGATTCCCCAGACAGGGGGACACTCCGGGTCATGCTTTGTGTCTACCTATTTGCTGCGATGGCTCTTACGTTTCTGCCTCTGACTAAGGGATTCAGTGTATGCGACACACATAACTCTCTTTTGTGGTGGGGGAAAAAAATGAATCGTTTTTTCTCCGACAGGATGGAAAGACAGCAGAGGATCTTGCTAAATCGGAACAGCACGAGCACGTGGTCGGTCTCCTCGCAAGACTCCGAAAGGTGAGAAGTTCTTGTTATCCCCTGAAATTCTCTACTTGTTTTTATGTGAAAAATGCTCGGTCTTTTCCCTTGTAAGCTATTAGAATGAACAGCAGAGAGATTGGGACACAGGTTTTAGGAAAAGTCTCAGGCCTGTGGTTTGCATGTCAGCTGGCATAAATCCCTCCTAAGCTCCCCACCCATTTCTGCTTCTAAAGTTGGACTAGAAAAAGAATTTGGCTTCTTGACAGTTGCTGTCCCTGGTCCCTCCTCCCTCCCTCTCTGTACTCACAACCCTGCAAAACTGGAAGGAAATAAGGGCGCTGACTCTTCTTCTTCTTTGAGTTTTGAGCTCCCACGAACCATTTAAGGTCCTGTTTATCAAACATCCTGGCTTCGAGGTTTTCAGAAACATGACAGAAATAAGTCAACGCACACGTCCCCTTTGCAGCTCACCTCATAGCAGTGTGTGCTTGAAGAGACTCTGAAATAGAGCCTTTAAGCTAAGGACTGGAGTTCAGGCCCAAAGATGTTCACTTCTGTGTTATTTAAAATGCAGCAATAGAATTTGGAAACATCAGATCACCGATGTCTTGCAAACTGTCATGGTAATGCTACAGAAGAGAGAGGGTTTTGGCCTTTAGAAATTGTGTAAGAAGAGGTTTGAGTCGCAAGAGGCTAATGCATAAAGTGTCCCCAGGCTCCAAAGGAGAAAATGTGTGCACATGATAATCCCTACTGTGCTAAAATGTTCAGAAAGAAAATGACTGTGGTATCTTTTATTTTACTATGCTGAGCTATTAACGTTTTCTTTAAACATTACTGCGTCACTCCAAATTCCCTCTAATGATCATGTAATAATTTTTAAAAGCAGACATTCTAGAGGTAAAAAGAAAAGTGGTTCAGTTAGTATTTTGAAAAGGTCTTACCCAAGAAGTGCTCTGGATACCCCACAAAGTTCTTGTCACACAGACTTTGACGTCCAGGGGAAGTCTGAGTTTTCACAGCTGTCCCGTGTCTTGGGGGATGGAGATGCGGTCATTTCATTTCTTGAACAGACGTGGAACGACCTCGCCGTTTCAAGCGTATCTGCGTATTTCAAAGCCCCTGCAGTGGAGAGGGGCGGAGTGGCCGGGGTCATAGTGGCAGGGGTCATGACCTTCATCCCTGTGCCTTTGATGCCCCAGGCACCAGCCTGATGAATGGTGAGCGCAGAGGTCTCCGGGTCCCTGGAGGGCTTCCATTTCCCCTCTGTTCTGGCAATTTCAGAAAGAGAAAAGTCTAGAAAAACTCCCCCTGCTTTATTCAGCTGTCCCTACAGGCAGCACATAAAGTCAGCGTTGAGTGTGTTTTCCACTCTCTATACTACATACTGTCCCATCGGAGTGAGACTTTTGATTAGAGGCACAGGAAACCTTTTCGTGTGCCAGTAAAATGGGCAGGCGCAGGCAAGAGCTGATGGCCATGGTAACAGTCAATAATGAACTTTTAAAATGAACTTCCCAGAGCCAGGCATGGTGGTGCGCGCTTGTAATCCCAGCATGTGGGAGGCTGAGACAGGAGGATCCGGGTTTTTGGACAGCCTCAGCTATTTAGGTTCTCCACAACTCAGTGAGACCCTGCTTCAAAAATGAAAAGACTAAAAAATAGTGCTGGGGGTGTAGCTCAGAGGTACAGGGCTCCTGGGTTCCATCCCCAATACTGCAAAAAAAAGGGGGGGGGACTGGGGAGCTGGGTGTGGTGGCCCACACTTGTAATCCCAGTACTTGAGAGGTTGAGACTGGAGGATCACGCAGGTTCGAAGCCAGCCTCAGCTACTTAGTCTCTCAGCAACTTAGTGAGACCCTGTTTCCAAATAAAATATAAAATAGGTCTGGCAATGTAGCCCAGAGGTAGAAAGCCCTTGGGTTCCATCACCGGTACCACAAAAAAAAAAAAAAAAAAAAATAGAGAGAAAAGAAAAATAGGGTGAGGTATGTAGCTCCATCCAGTACCGCCAAAAAAAAAAAAAAGGAAAAAAATAATGAAGTTGTAATCCCAAGGGAGGCTGAGACCAAAGGACCGCGGTTTATGGCCAGCCTCAGCTACTTAGTGAGGCCCTCTGCAACTCAATGAGACCCTATTTCAAAATAAAGAATAAAAAATAGAGTAGGGGGTGTAGCTCAGAGGTCGAATGCCCCTGGGTTCCATCCCCAGTAGCAAAAAAGAAAAAAAGAAGTTCCCTACATTTTATTTATATATTTATATATTTTGCAGGTCTAGGGATGGAACCCAGGGGCAATTGACCTCTGAGCTACAACCCCTGCCCTACTTTTTTTTAGTCTTTATTTTTTGAAACAGGGTCTCACTAAGTTGAGGAGGGCCTCACTAAGTAAGTAGCTGAGGCTGTCCACGAACCACAATCCTCTGGTCTCAGCCTCCAGGATGCTGGGATTACAAGTGTGCGCCACCACTCCTGGCCATGCATTTTAAATTCATTTTATTGAAGCAGTGCTATCAGCCAAATGGAACACAGCCCAAGTTTACAGCCTTGGTCTTTGGCTGGATCATAGAGTTGGTAGCTCTGTTTGTATATAATCATAGGTTAAAAGGTACCCCAGTGGGGAGGGCACTAAGAGTTGTGTGTATGTATTTTTCTGACACTGTTTCCCAATATGATATAAAATTACAATGTACCAGATTAAAAAATATAAAGGCAAATTGTTCAAGCCAGGCGCAGTGACACATACCTGTAGCCCCAGCCGCTCAGGTGGCTCAGGCCGGTGGATTGCAAGTTTGAGGCCAGCCTTTGCAACTTAGTGAGACCCTCTTTCAAAATAAAAAGGAATGGAGGTGCAGCTCCGTGGTAGAGTGCCGCTGTACTGACCCCAGTACTAAAACACAAAAATGAAAAACGTCCAGATACAAGGGCTATCTTAAATCAGTTATGCACTATGGCATCCATGTAGAGAAACGACAAATGAAGTCTGTCCTTTCCACGGGCTGAATGGGCACAGACTGTTGACTGCTCACTCTCGGGTCTCTCGTATGGTCCATTAGTAGAAAGAAACATTTTATTAAGGACTGGGTAGGGCTTCTGGAACAGGCTTGACAACTTTACCAGGTCTATAAACACGCTAAGTCACATATTCTCAGGTTTCCAAAGCTCCACGCAGAAAGATTCCAACCCCTACGGCCCTGGCCTGGCTGGCTTCCCTGAGCACCAGAGCTGCTCCTCCCAGACCTTTGCAGACTTGCATCCCTCCGGCAGGAGGCAGAATTCTCACTGGCTCCCTTGGCCTGGCTCGCTGATCCCCTATTGTAAAGCAGGTATCCATGGCAACGTGTGCTCCCCTCATCTTTAAGCAAAGCTCAGCTGCAACACCATGATCTTCCGCTGTCCATCGGGCCGCCCCGGGCCGCCCCAGGAGACAGCCTTCCTTTGGCGGAGAGAACAAGCGTTTTACCAGACTCCATTGAGTTTGGCTGCCCATCTCGCCCCTAGAAATGGTCTGCTGCTATTTAAAAATAGATGGACAGGCGGCATGCAAGCCCAGATATGCTCGGCAATGTCGAGGCTGAAACAATAAATGCTCAGAAAAAAGGACATAAAAGGAGAGCAGCAAAATCATGCCAGAGTTGGATTGGACTGATGGAGTGACGGTCTTTCCTCTTTAATCCATCGCCTCAGGGAAGGGTGCCTGACTTGTTTTCCAGCTTAAAATTTTGAATTTAGCCCATGGTGTCATTGTCTCAGCTTCTTCTACCGCTGTGTGTGTGTGTGTGTGTGTGTGTGTGTGTGTGTGTGTGTGTGGTGCCTTAATCTTTAATAGAATGTGCCTAGAGGAAAGGGGAGAGGTGACAAGGTTTAATATTTTACCACTATCCTGTGATTTTCTCCAAAAAAGAAGTTGAAACAAAGGACAGTCATTTTAGTCATTTTAATGCTTTTGATGCAAAGACATTATCCCCTTTTGCACCTAGAGCCCAAGGAGAAGTTCCCCCGTCACCCCTCTTTGAGAAGCAAAGCACAGTGTAACAGCTGAGAGCTCAGATTGGAGTCCAGCGGCCTGGGTTCCCATCCCAGCCCTGCCAGGTTCTTGCTGGATAAACTGGCCAGCCGCTCCCCAGGTCTGTGCCTCAGTGTGCCCTGGTTGGGGATGAAGATGGGATAGGATGCTGCAAAGACGTCTTAAGAGCAGCTCCTGCACACAGTAAGCACCTTGTGTTTGCTGCTGTGATCAGCGCCTTGCAGCGCACTCTTAGAATAGCAAAAATTATACCAACTACGACGGGGTCCCTGGAAAGTCACCCAGGGTAACACAACAGCCACCACTGAACCCTCAATATGTGCGGCTGGCACTGTAAAGTGTTACAGCCTCCCAAGGTCCGCAAAGGAAGGTGTTCCCGCAGGAAACCCCACCCCCAGGAAGCCTAGCGGTGTGCTACTTACAGCACACCTGTGACCTAACCTGAAGTAGCCATCTCTCCCAGCGCCCTTTCAGTGGGACAAGGCTGCCTGGTGTGGACACTCCTGGAATTGTAGGGAGCAGCCCTGCCTGGTAGTAAAGCACAGATCGCCTCGCGGTGGGGTGGGCCAGGACTCCTGTCCCCTTCAGCAGTGTCTCCTAAAACCCATGTTCTCTAAGGCCCTCCTCCCTATCTCCCACCACCATTCTTCAAATGGCTGAAGCCCTCAGCTTCCTGGAGACCTCAGCTTCCTGATCAGCCAGAAAAGCAGGAGTGGCGGGCCGAGTGTTTCTAAGCGCATTCTTTTTTAGTTTTCTTTGTGTGCTTTTAAAATAAGTCTCAAAATGAATACCTACTTGGCACTTGCGTCCACCGACACAGGACTTTGGCTGTCGGAAATGACGGAGCCCTGACAGTGTTGAGAATTGCTCCTGGAAGGTGGGGGATGGCGGTAGAGTGCCGCGGAGCAGTGGCTGCAGAGAAAGCCCAGAATTGTAATTATAACTTGGGTCGGCTGGAGGGAGAATCCGTTCACAACCAGGATAGAGTGGTGGCCCGGGAAAGATAAGTCATGGCCAGGAGCCTTTCTTACCATCTTCCTGGTAATGTCTTTCTCTGTTATTTTCCAGTGTCTCTCACCACGATGCCATTGGCCCTAGGCGAGGTGCGAGGGGGTGACCTGTCTTTGCAGTGTATTTCTGGTCTCTGGCCTCCAAGCATCCAATGTCATAGTATCCCTCCCCACCTTTGTGAAATTAAAAATAATTTTCAAAACACCCACCTGCGCACATTTCCTCAGCTGGTGCCACTTTCTGTAAGAGCCACTTTGGGTCGATGCAGAACACACCGTGGGAGAGGCCAGTGTCTGAGACCGCAGGGACGCTGGCCTTAAGTGACCGCGCCTCTGTATCTGGCTCCCACACGGGCCCGTTAGCAAATGTGGCATTCTGTTTTCACCTCTCAGTTGTTGCAACGGGGATTCAGCTTCTGGAAACGGAACCAAAGCTCTAGTTTACCTTCCTACAGAGGAGCGCAGGAGAACAGGAGGGGACGCTGGGTCCTTAGATGGTGCAGGGCCTTGAGCTAGTGAATTGCGGGCCCTGCGAGCTCTCCCTCCCGGCAGGATGGGGCTGCAGGAGAAGGAAATGCACAGGCAGAGCCGAGCTGTGTGGAGTCTCCTCCGGCCCCATGCATGCATGGATGGATCGGTGGGTGCTGGGGCCTTTGATCCTGCCCCTGAGAGCCAGTTATCCGCCTCTCTTCTACTTTGCGCCATCATGCTGGGGTCTTGAAATGAGCCCTGGTGGGAGCAAGTCTGCAAACCAGGTTCCCCTTTCCCACCGAGCTTGCTCAGCAGCACACTGTTGTTCTGGGGGGGCGATCTCTGGAAGCCCCCACAGGTGGTAGTTACCACCTTATAACAAAGCGCCCCTTCTGCTCTCTCTATCCTGTGCAGCTCCTACAGGGCCCTTTCAGCCCTCAGAACCTGCTCACAACTGTGTTTTTGCTTAGCCCAATCCAGTTCTCCTTCTAGAAAAAGACGACATTCTTGTCATGACAGGTGGAGAGGGTTGCATTCAGTTCCCGGGCCTCCATTTTTATTAACTCTGTCCTGTGGATCCCGTTGTTATCTGATGTTAAAATAACAGTTTCGGGAGTGTAGAGAGTTGGCTTATTTTATGCTCTGTGAGTCTCATTCTAATCAGATTTTCCATAAACTGATACTAATGTAGTTTGTTTTGCCTACGCTTGGACAGTGGAGAGGGGCCCGGGAACATTCTGGAAAATAAGACAATGTTGGGAGTTGCCCAGAATTAAACATTCACCACCAGCAAACAGCGTTTGCGTAATTAGGAGTCGCCTCTCCCCTCGTCTGGGTGTAATTGCATCCTGCCAATGTAGCCTGGGAGCCACATCACCTCCGTCTGGGGCTCTTATCTGGCCTTCCCAGATTGTGGCGGGTCCTCCCTGTCAGCCTGCAGAGGCTTAATCATCTTTTCTGATGAGAAAGTGAAAGCTAATTCCCAGGAGTAAAACCCATCAGGGTTTCAGAGAGCAGTGTGGCAACACAATATTCATGGACGCATGCACAGAAAAGATGTTTACCCGGAACCTCCCTGAGCACTTAAAGAGAACAGAAGTGATAAGACTCAGCCAGAAGGCAGATGAGAAAAATACCAGCCAGTGTGAGGGAGGCCAGGGAGTGGCAGAGAAGCGGAAGCTGGCCCTCCACCTATTTGTGTAAATAAAGCTTTATGAGGACATGACTATGCACCCCTTCAATGACGCTGGTCTGTGGCTGGTTTGCACACAGGACAGCCCTGTGTAGCACCATCTTGTCCTTAACAGAAGCGTTTGCTGCCCCCTGGTGGACGTGTGCACAAATGCTTTGATGGGGATAAGTAGGATGAACTGACTGACCATGGTGGAGGAGTCTACATTCACCCAGAAGCCTCGGAGGACTGAGGGAAGGCAGAGGGAAGGGCGGTGCCGAGGGCCAGTGGAAGTCAAATTTGGGTTTAACCAAAGGAACAAACAAAAAAAGAGTGACGGGGCCAGGGCCAGGGCTGGAGCGCATGGTGTAGACAGCGAGTGGCTCCAATTGTGACTCGAGATGTGGGCACAGCATGCAGACCTCGGCGGGGAGCCAGGCTTGTGAGGAAGGCAGCTGTAAGACCTGCCTTTCCTCTAGGAATCCCCTCCGACGGCTCAGACTGCACTGTGGGGTCAGGAGGAGGATCAGAAAGTCCTGGCAGGATGTGATCCTGGAGGTCGGCTCTGGCGTGTGGACACTGGCGGGGGTGGCCCAGGCTTAGGACTTTGGAAGCCTCAGGCACCACTCCAAATGGAGCCTCACACTGCCTTGTAGCTGTTGCAAGTAAATGATTAAAGGTACACCTAAGACGAGAGTGGTGGCGCACCCCTGTGATCCCAGTACTTGGGAGGATGAGGCAGAGGACCTCAGGTTCGAGGACAGTCTCAGCCACACAGCAGTCTACCTAGACCTTGTTTCAAAACAAAATATAAAAAAGATTAGGGGCATAGCTCATATTCTATCTCCAGTACTGTAAAAAAAAAAAAAAAAAAAGTACACCATAAAAGACATTTCCATGACTACCTGATTGTGAAATTTTTAGTTCAGAATTCTACGTCCTCGGAGTTGGGAGCTGTGTTTATCCCCATTTGGGTCTCAGCGCCCACACCCTTGGACACGCTAGGCCTCAAGTATGTCCCAATCATATTGTCCCTGGGTGGTGATCCTTTACTCAGTCCTTCTTGTGAGGGAAGGAATTCAAACAGAAAGCACAAATACAGGAATATAAGAGATTTGTTTAGGAAAGTGGGGTGCCATGTAAAAGAAGTCCATGATGAAGGGGGTTACGTTCTTGGCTGCTGTCTGGAGTGGGAACTGGTGTAGGGCTCTTCTCATGGGAAACTTCATATCATTCTCCCCAGACACTTCCTTCCTCGTGTGTATTTATTTTGTGGTTAGTTATCTTTTGCACACCAGGCTTCAACACATCTCTACTGCTTTTGCCCTTTTCCCACCACACCTCAACCTGTCTGGGCTGTTTTTACCATGTTCTAATATTTATTTACTTTTTATTTTTATGGGTGCAGTGCAGTCATACATCTTAACGGGGTACAAGATGGTAGAGGCATACGTGCATACATCACTCAGCCCTTCCCCGATTCCCGCCCCATTCCCTCCCCCTCCCTCCTCTCTTTGGCTTAGTGATTGACATTAATATGTTTGTTAAAGTACATCATGTATATTAGAGAATTTTCCTCTTCTACCTTCCCATCTCCTCAGTTAGGTCTATTTATTTGCTCATCGTAGTTTTTCCTTCTTTGTCTAGAGTTCCTCCTGTGACCCATTTTCTCCCTAGCTTATGCATTAGAGAGAGAGTCCGATTTTTTATTTTTTGTGACTGACTAATGTCACTTAGCATAATGTTCTCCATTTCCATCCATTTCCCTATAAATGACATAATTGAGGGTTTTTTTTAATGGCTGAGTAAAACTCCATTGTGTCCATATCCCACAGTTTTGTAATCCATTCATCTGTTGATGGACATCTTGGCTGGTTCCATAGTTTGGCTATGGTGAACTGTGCAGCTATAAACATAGATACACATGCATTAGTTTGGTAGTCTGGTTTCCTTTCTTTGGGGTAGATACCCAGAAGTGGTATTGCTGGATCGAATGGTAGATTTGTTCCCATTCTTCTGAAGATCCTCCATACTGTTTTTCTAAGTTGTTGCACTAATTTGCAATCCCACCAACAGTGTGCTAGAGTTCCCACTTCTCCACATCCTCGCCAGCATTTGTTGTTTGTGTTTTGAATGATTGCCATTCTAGTTAAGTGAGTTAGAGTTAGGTGAAATCTCAGGGTAGTTTTGATTTGCATCTCTTTGATTGCTGATGTTGAGCATTTCTATACATTTATTGACCATTTGAATTTCTTCTTTTATGAAATGTCTATTTCATTTCGTGGAATGTCTATTTAGTTCACGTGCCTGTTTTGTGATTGGGTTATTTGTTTTCTTTTTTTTTTCTTTTTTTTTTTTTTTTTTTTTGGTGGTACTGGGGTTCCTGGAAGCCCTTTTTCCTCCGGGCTACACTCCCAGACCTATTTTATATTTTTGAAACAGGGTCTCTTACGCCAGCACGGCTGGCTTCGAACCTGCGCGATCCTCCTGTCTCTGCCTCCCAAGCGCGGGGATTACAAGCGTGCACCACCACGCCCGGCTATTTGTTTTCTTAGTGCTGAGTTTCTTGAGTTTTCTGTATATTCTAGGTATTAGTCCTCTATTGGAAGAATAATTGGAAAAAATTTTCTCCCATTCTGTTGGCGCTCTGTTGAGGTTCTTGATAGTTTCCTTTGCTGTACAGAAGCTCTTGAATTTAAAGCAATCCCACTGGAATCTTTCTCATGGGGGTCTAGGTGCAACCCTACAAGGATTGTGCATGCATTTAAGTTTAACCTGACATCCCTGCAGTTCTCTAACCACGGCTTCCTAACCACAGCCAGGTGGGGAGAAGTTGACAAGTTAGTCTGGTGTTTGATTCGTGTTGACCTGCTTAGCTTTCGCCCTCAGGTATATCCCAATTTGGCCCAGTTCTAGAACTACCCTGGAGCCCTCCCTCTGAGGAGCAGATCCCTGGGTTGATAAAAGCACTTTCCCCAGAAAGGCCTCTGGGCCTTTTCTACCCTCCTATGCCATCTAGTGACAAGAAATGAAAATTCACCCTCCACCAAAGAGAAAAAGATTTCAAAAACTTCTGTCCTGGGAGGATATGCCAAAATCTGTTATGTTTGATTCTATAAGGTTCTCGGGGAGGAGGAGGGGTCTTCCTGCAAGATGAGGCTGGGTTTTCTTAGAAGTAAAAAGATCTTTTGAGATTGTGGCGAACTCTTGTTACCGTTTGGGGGGGGACTGTTCCGGGGACCTCTGTTAGGCTCCCAGAAACTGTTCTTGTAGCCGCGGGTTCTTGTCGTGAATTAGGATAAGTATCACACAGTCTGAACTCTTGATGAAAACTTAAATGAGTTGATTATTACAAAGAGAAATAGAGAAGACATTTTACAGCCCTATACCATACCGGGATAGTATAGGGGTGGCCCGAAATGAAGCCACTGACAATTCCTGGATACAGAGTATTTTATAGCCGATCTTCTGACCCGACTAGATCTCCCAGACAGGTCTCTTGGTGTAGATGACCTGCTCTGTCTTCAGCACAGACTTCTGTTACACTTCAAAATGTGTTAAGTTGCTTATCTGGAGTCTGGGATTCCCCCACATCTTTGAGGAAGTTTGCCTCTCTTAGAAATGTAAAAAGACCCCAGGCTTTTGGGCTCCTTCTATTCTCTTGCTAATTAGCCTTGGCACCTGGAAATCTGCAGCCCTTTCCTTGAAGCTCCTGAGGTTTTTTTTTTACTACCAAAAATATATTTTGAAATTAAAAATCTTTACCAATACTGGTACATTAATACATTTTGAAGCCTCTTCCTAATATTGGTACAACTCTGTCCATCTTGATGAGAGAGTTGTATACCAGCTTTTCTTTTCAAAGCCAAGGTGAAAGGCAAGTGGGTCATCTCAGCCCAGGCCGACAGCTCCTAGTGGGAGGAGAGAGGGTGTAGCAAGGAAATGTGCAAGGGCCCTGGCACAGGGGCAGGAGGGAGCATGGCACGGGGCCCTTTTCCATCCTTTAGCCTTTGAAAGCTTTTTCTGCCTGCTGTTCTCTGGCCCCTACTTGAAAAGTGAGACTGTGTGTTTGATCGTGTGATCACCCAGAATTGAGGGCATCAACAATTCTGAGCTCATTTCTAGGGTAAAATAAGATTTTGTTGAGGTCAGTCATTGTCTGGGAACCAGCATGTGAGCCTTGGCTCGTGCTCACATAATGCCACCCTGCCCAGCCTGAGGCTCATCATTCAGAGAGAGAGCAGCCCTGAGAAAGGCCTGATGCCCCTGCAGCTGCTGGGGGTGCTGGAGACGGTGCTCCACTGAGGCCAGAGAGGGAAAGTGGCTAAGGCACCAAACTCAAACCTCAGAGCGGCCGCAGCTTGCGTGCCTCAGTGTGACGGACGTGCCAAGGGCTGCCGACTACAGGAGGAGGATAAAGGGCCGACTCTTAAGACTCAAGTAGTCTCGGGTCAGCGGCGCACAGGCCACCTGGACTTACCTACAGCCATAGAAGGCACTGCCGAGAACTCCAGCCCACTGGGTGGCCCCCCGCGAGCACCTCTTTCAGAAAAGAACCCAGAGCTGTCCTTCCTCTGCGGTGGTCGGCGGGGAACCTGTCAAGATTTGAGGTTAGAAAAAACCAGAATGTTCCACAATCACTGTCCAGGGCTGTGGGTTCCAACCTAGCTGCCCCAACACTTCCTTTGTAATGCCGCTTAACTGTCCTGATAGAAAATCACACTGGGGAACACATCTACACAGATAATCTTAAAACAGTGCCCTAACTGGAAAGGTACGTACTTTGAAGGGACCTGTTCACAGTGGAACGTGATGCTCATGTCTCAGTATGCAAATGTTGGGATCTGAGCTGAGAAGAGTGGTGTGGGCAAAGCCTGCTCCTGTCCCCAGAGCTCTGAAGGCAGTTCCCCTGGGCACCGGCTGGACAGCTGATTGACCACTGGAAGGCCACAGGATCCTGTGAGTAGGGTTTTCAGAGGTAGAGGCACAAGCAGTCATGGTCCCTGTAAAGTACTTTCAAAGTGCATCAAACTACCATTTATATGAGATAGTTACAATCTTGCAATATTTAGGGCATATTAAGACATGGCCTGCCTAAACTCTCTGGGTTACATGTAAAAGGCAAAGACCTAGGCTCAGATGATTATAAAAGGGTTTTCTCCCATATAAGTGCTCAGCAGGTTTTTAGAAGCCTCAGTGACCTAGGAATCCTCTCCATTGTGAGGTGTTTTGTGTACAAGTTGTTGGGACACCTAGTATCCATTCTTCCAACACCCTGGGAACCAAGATTACCACTGCAGCTTTCCACAGGGCTCGCTAGAGGGCAGTGTTACCCCAGGTGCCGAGAATGACCTGTCCCAGCAAAGAAATCCAAAATGGCGTGAGAAAAATTAGGGTCTCCAGGGGCATCATATGAGTTTGCAATTGCACAGTTAATGGAAAAAGTAATGGTGTCTCAGCCAGAAAAGATCAGCAGACAATGAGCATCTCAGGATTTAGAGGTGACGAGGTGTGTGATTGCGCTGAGGTGCCCTCGCATGGGTCCCCCCGCACAGAGTCAGTCACACAGCACCTGCTCACTGAGCGTCCTACAGGTGCCCTGGCGTGGCTTCCCATCTGTGGTGGCTCCTGGTGGAGAAGGACAGCTCCATATGATTCTGCAGCCTGGTGGTATCATGATGGAGAGCCATGCCTGGCCTGAGCCTGAAGGGGGAGGATGCTTGCAGGAAGAGATGACAGGCAAGACTGGTTTTGTGGGGTGCGTGGAAAGTAAGCTAGAACAGAGGGGATCTTCTTGGGTGAGTGAAGAAAGAGACTTCAGGCTGCCTGCAACATTGGGAACCAGGCAGGAGGTGGTGGAAAAGAGGCTGGTGTGTGACCAAGGGGATGCAGGAGGGATGCCCCTCTGCCCAGACCTCCAGGCAGGTTGGGTTACCTTCCCCAAGTACTTGGACAGCACTGTCCCATTAAGAGTACTAATGTTATATTTGATGCCAAATTGTTCCTGTGTCTATGTCCCTCCAAGGCTGTGGATCTGGCTAAGTCTAAAATCTTCCAATTCTCAGCACTGGGTTTAGCACACTAGAGTCCCTCTTCTTTGCATGTGTTTGTGTGATGGTACTAAGTATTGAACTCAGGGCAATTCTACCTCCAAGCTAGACCCCCAGCACTTTTTAGTTTTTGTCTCACAGCCAGGCATGGGGGTGCGTCCCTGTAATCCTAGTACAGACAGAAGGATCATAGCCGCAGCAATTTAGTAAGGCTCTAAGCAACCTACTGAGACCCTCAATAACCTAGTGATACCCTGTTTCCAAATAAGAAATAAAATCAGGTTGGGTGTGTAGCTCAAATGCCTCTGGGTTCAATTCTCAATACCACCAAAAAAATTTAAAAATAGATCTTACTAGGTTGCTGAGAATCTTGCTATATTGCTGAGGCTGTCCTTGAACCTACAATCTTCTTCTTTCGGCCTCCCAAGTGCTGAGAAGATTACAGGAGTGTGCCACCATACCTAGCCGAGGTTCTCTTTTGCTTGAAGATAACTGGATGAGTGAGTGATTTGATTTTGCGTGTCTTAGTCCATCACTGCGACCAAAATCTCTGATACAAACAAGATAGAGGAGGAAAAGGTTATTTGGCTCATGGTTTCTGGGGTACAGTCCAAGGCAGATAGCATGGTAGCACAGAAAGTGACAGAGGACAGCACCTCATCTCATGGCAACAAGAAAACTGAGAGGAGAGGCCGGAGCCAGCCAGGGCCAGAGCGTCCCCACAGCCACATACCCAGTGACCTACCCTCCCCAGTCAAGCCCTGCCTGCTTAAATTAGCACCTAGTAAATCCATTCAAAATTTTGACCCACCATGGGTGTCTCCACTGATGCGGTTAGGGCCCCTGTTCATTTATTTCCTCTCTGAACACTTTTGCACTGCCAATACGTGACCTTTTCCAGGGGACATTCTATATTCAAACCAAAATAGGGAGACTCCTGCTTCTCCCTGTAGGGCTGAGAAGACAGTGCGCAGGTTGTTGGATCCTCCAGCCCCTCCACACAGTCGTCTCCATCTCCTGAAGCCCCTTCTCCCCACCCTCTGCTTCCATGACAGTGCAGTCAGGGAACCAGACCCTCCACCCCAAGAGGACAGGCTTCCCGGATGCTCACACAGGGCGCGTCCTGTTTTCTCTTTAAACTGTGGCCTCACAAAGGCACCACCCAATTTGTTATGCATCAGAATGGCAGGAGAATAGGAAAATCCATAGAGACAGAAAGCAGAGTGGTGGATGCCCGCGCTGAGCTGAGGGGATGGCCAGAGAGTGCTGACAGGTGGGGCTTCCTCGGCTTGATGAGAGAGAGAGCTCACCATCTAGAGAGCGGGGATGCTGGCACAGCTCTGCAAATGTTCTTTAAGAACGTGAACTGTACACTTTAAAATGTTGACCTTGATGCTATGTGAGGTTTACTTGAATTTTAAAAAGTTGAGTGGAGACAGAACAAGCCCGGGCATACTCTCTCTGTGCAGGGCAAATGGTGACCAGGCGGGAACCATCACCTGGGTCTGCCCAGGCTCCTCTCTGTGACTCACGGGCTCTTCTCCTCCTTGTCTAGGACACACACCGAGGGCTCTTCATCCAGCAGCTCCGGCCCACGCAGAACCTGCAGCCGAGAATCAAGCTCAAGCTGTTCGGCCACTCGGGCGCGGGGAAAACCACCCTGGTGGAGTCTCTCAAGTGCGGGCTGCTGCGGAGCTTTTTCCGCAGGCGCAGGCCCAGGCTCTCCTCCACCAGCTCCACCCGCTTCCCACCCTCGCCCCTGGCCACCAAGCCCACAGGTAGGAGCCTCCGGGGGCTTCTCTGACAGGTCGAGGCCGGGATGAAAGCTTCTTCTGCCTTGGTCACTGGCCCACTGAGGATCAGATCCATGGTCATGGTGGCTTTCAGCAGGTTCCAACAGGCCATAGACCTCATATCCACTCTGCTGTCGACCAGCGGTGGCTCGGTGCCCGGCCATCACTGAAGCCACAGTCAGGGAAGCCCAGAATCCCAGCTGAGCACACTGCAGAGCTGAGCTGTGTTCTACTCAAGGACTCTGCCCCTGGACTGATGCGGGTCCCAGCACAGCACACGTCCAGTACCAGCCCAGAGGGCACTCGCCCGTGTGCTTTCTTCCTGGAGAACAGTGGGTACCTCAGTCACGCCAGAGCCCAGGGCAGCAATACTGGGTCCTCTCGGAAGCACCCTTCCTGCTCAGCCCGGAGTTCGCTGTAGGATCTCAAAGATTGGTGGTTTTAACAGCTGGTCTCTGGCCACATCTGGCCTCCTTAGGAAGCTGTCTCCCTGCCTCCTGCAGAGATGATCAGTTCACTGCAAGGGGGCTGTCAGGATTCACACCCAGAGCTGCAGGGTTGCCCTTCCTTCCCCCCTGAAGTAGGGGCACCCACAGAGAGCAAGAGAAGACTGCAACTGGGTGGTATCCCACCAGACTCCCAATTTAGAGGGAGGGAATTAATAGAGAGCTTCCGGCCAGCCGGTGCAGTGTTGTGTGCCTGTCATCTCGTATTTGGGAGTTTGAGACAGGAGGATTGCAGGTTCAAGGCCAGCCTTAGCAATATGGCAAGGTGCTCAGTAACTTAGACCTGCTTTAAATAACTTTTTTTAATTAATAGAGTTTTAAGAAACACTTAGAGGTAGAATACTTCTGGGTTCAATCCCCACTACCACCACTCCCCAAAAATAGAGAAATTTAAGAAATTTCTAAAATGCCAGTGTTGTATATGTCTGCCTCAGAATCATTTTCTATACATGATATTACAGAAGTGTCATAGCAATTTTCCAGGATGAAACAAATAGTTTTAATTTGCTTCTCAAAGTCTTTCCTCTGTCGATGAAGAAGGATGTCTGGGGACACCAGGAGCTGGGGTGTAGGCTGAGACATACTGGCCCCTTTCAGTTTTCTTTCTCAGATCACAGCAATGCCGTTAAAACAACTGAAATGGATTTGTAGTTAGTATGGTGGCCATATTTCTAGTACACACTGCTAACATTTATTGAGCGCCAGCTGTGTGCCAGCGGCACAGAAGGGAAACATCCCTTAGAATCTACCTCTCCGCTCCCCTCCCCTCTGGCCAGTTTCCACACCTAGCCTCTGCAGTAGGCGTCTGACGAAATTCAGGTCAGGATGGCCACACTCGCCGAGCCTTGCCATATACAACCATGCAGTCTTGGCTGGTGCTTGGAGAGGCCTTGGTCACAAGGGTCAGTGACAGAAGACCCCTGGGGGGCGATCTACACCTGGCGAAGCACTGTCCAGCTCCTCAGCAGAGCCATGGCAGATCCAGGGAGGAGGCTGGAAACCCTGAGCAGGAATGCCTTCTCTGGCCAGGTCTTGCCATACCCACCTCCACAAGGCGGCAGCCGGCTTCTCCAAGGGCACAGAGAGGAGAGCAGAGCCTGGCATGGGTATGCCCCTGGGACTGCACTCCAGGGACCCCCAGGGCTGTGGTCTCAGAGGGGTGACCTGGCTTCCAGAAGTAACTGAAGGAAGGAAGCCTTGCCTGTGCATGCTCCCTCTTGAGAGCTAGCCCAGGGATGCGCCCACCCTGGGGAGTCCATGGGAACGTTCAAGTCCTAAGGAAGTAACACATGCCAGAAGGGGACGAGAGAAGCCAAAGGGAAGGAACCCCAAAAGGCTGTCCAGCCTGAAGGCAGCTGCCCCGTGGACAGCAGACTAGACATCTTTGGGAGCGCGTGGCAGAAGGACAAGAGCTGCCTGTGCCCACCGGGGCTCCAGGTGCCGCACACCCATCATCTTATTTGATTCTCTGACTCTGGGAGGTCAAGTCATCCTAGGCAATGGACCAGCCGCCGGCGCCTGTTGACAAGCTGGCAAATTCACTTTAGAGCAAGGGAGAAGTGGAGGGGGGAAATGAATTAATGGCGGGCACTTAAACCAAGAGATCTCACCTAGAAACCTGAGTATCTGGCTTCTTGTGGAAGATTGGACTCATCTTCCTGCCTGGCAGTGATTGGGGGGAGGGCGGGAACCCCACTGAGAGGGACGGACGAAGGTTGCAGATCCCCGTTCCCCACCCCAGCTCCAGGAGTCCAGTGGAGTGGGAGTGAGACCGCAGTGCACGTCCTAAAAAGCACATGTACAAAATTCTGCTCCGTGGCCACATGGCATTTCAAACGAGTGGACAAAGGGAGTCCACTTGGACAGGGATGCTTTGGGATGTGGGGTCCCCGGGCTTTGTTTACACCTGATCACTATGAAAGGTGAGCTGGCCCCAGGTAAGTCTGGCCAAAGCCAGTAGCCTCTGGGAGGTCCCAGACAGGGACAGAGTGCGTAACCCATGGCGACCCGGGTTTCTTAATGCCCAAAAAGGCCATCTGCTCCTGAGGGGTGGCTGAGTGTTTGTGGAAACAGTCCTGAAGCAGCAGGATTCTGTCACTAAACCAGCACCTGCTGTGGCCAGGTAAGAGGTGGGAGCTGTGCCCACTGGCCCCGCAGCGTCTCCTCCTCCCTCGCTGGTGGAGACGGTGTGTCCTGGTGTAACCAGCCGCCTCAGGGCCAGGGAGCTGCCACAGGAGTCACAGCTGGGGCGGGAGCCGAGCCCAGAGAAGATGTCACCAACTCTGGGCCCGGCAGGTCACTGGTCACTTCTGGGCCCCACAACTCATTCATTCTCCTAAGCAGAGCAGGACTCAGGCGAAAGAGCCCGGAATTAATGCAGATGGGCGGAGCTGGGGCTCTGGTAGCAACTGTGCATGCTGGGGAACGGAAGTAGCCAGGTCTTTATAGACACCCTGGAAGAGGCCCCCGAGTGTGTGCCTCCAGGGAAGGCGTCTGTCTCCACAAACGACAGTGCTGTCGCCTCAGAGTGGCACTGTGCTTCCGCCTGGTCAGGCCTCATTTCTTTCCCTGGGAGAGATGCCCACAGGGGACATGTCTGTCACAAGGACAGTAAGAATTTTAAGAATGTTGGCCTTCTCATGAACACCCTGAAGGCAAAGGCTGAGCTCCAGCCAGGAGACATGGTGGGTCTTCCTCAGTAGAGTGCAGCAGGCCCTGCTCACAGGCCCAGGACGCTGCCCAGTCTCCCGCCAAAGCCTGCTCGCCCGCAGGGTGCAGCTGGGTGAGTAGAGCTGGAGGCGATAGAGGCCTCCCTGCATTATTCCCATTGGACAAACTCCAGGAGCCCCTGTCATTAGCGTGGCAGGGAGGATTCTGAACTCACACGCTGGCCTGACAGGGGCCTTGGACACGCTACCTCCACTGAAGCCACACTCCCTTGCCCTCTGCCTGCTGCGAGCCGCACTCAGCTCCAAGGCCCAGAAATGTCCAGCCTCAAGAGAGGAGCAGCGGGGAGCTGTCCCTGTCCTCAGCAGAGAGCAGCAGGCTCAGGAAGTCCCTTCTGACTCTGGCTCCAAAGTGGGCTCTCCACTGGGCTCTGTCTCTCGGTACCACTGGGTGGCAGTTGTTAGCAAGAACAGAACCAAGTTTTCACTCTGGGGTTCCTGCCTTAGATCCTCTACAATCTGTTTTCATTATTCTCTGTGCAAACCCAGTTCTAACCTTGTGTCCTCCCGTGAAAACTATCACCGAGAAGCACCAACAGTGTCCACCCGCAGACGCTGCTGCCCCCCGCAAGCTCGGGCCCAGAGGCCACTAAACACGGTCTGCCCCTGACGTGGTGGAGGCACAGGTGCTGTGGCATGGGGGAGTGGACAGACCCATTCCTGGGAGCCGCCAGAGCTCTGTGGGACTTAGGCCAACGATCTGCAGAGAAACCCACTGACGTGGCAACCACGACGTCCTCGGGGATGCGGCACCGTGTTCTCCTCACATCCCTGTTCGCCGAGTTTTAGACTTTTATAATCAGAATAAATGTAAAAAGCCCCTTCCTCTGGCCTTCCACCTTTCCATGTACCCAGCCCTGCCCCTCTGTCCAGTTGCTGCCTCCTCCCTCTCGCCTTGGCTGGCCCGTCACCCATGTCCTGAGTTCACTGTTGGTCTTTTAGCGTTTGGGTCACCAGTTTTAAAAGCCAGGCCGTCCAGGTGAAGGAGTCATGCCTTTGTGACTGAAGTGTCTGTCACTGCTAATCACGAGGCGAGGGTGCTGTCGGGCACAGCTCTGCTCATTGGATGCGCCGCTCTTCAATGCTTACAAAGCAGGCCAGGCCCGGGCCACAGCCCTGAGCCAGACACGGCTTCTGTCCTCATCATTGTGAGACTGATCGGAGGCCACCAATCAGTGAGGCTCAGACTTTGTCACACAAAGATACTCCCCATCCCTGTTGGCCACCATTACTATTTACATAATATTGTCTTAAGCTCCCTTCCTTACTTTACTAAATATATATTGGCTTGAAAGGTTAATTCCTTGCCATAAATGGGAAAACAGTACCGCTGCCAGAGGTCAAAATAAACAACTCACAACACACGGAGTGACTATGCGCTGGCTACACGCTGTGTCCCAGCCCTCGTTATTAAAAGGAAAGAGGGCGCTTTCTGAAGAAATGCTAAAGTCACAGTGCCACGGATTGAGGCTTGAGGCCGGAGCAGCTAAAAGACCTCGAAGGGGGTTTTCAGAATGTTCCTGCTGAGCGACTCAGCATCATCCAGTGCCGAGTCACTTACAGCTTACTTGCTACGTGGCTACTACTACTTACTGTTGCTTGGCATTCAACCCCAAACAACTCAGTGTACAGAGTGGTCCTCACTGGCATCAGCCAGGGTCCTGGTGGAGAAGACCCCAGAGAGTCACAGGCAAAACCCAGGGGCATGTAGGGGAGATGGTAAGGCACCTAGGGACGGACACCAGCGGGAGGCCACTGCCCCCCGGGGCTCAAAAGAGAAGAAGCAGAACCCCAGTGGTCTGGAAGTGCTGAGGAGAATCTGCACAGGCAGAGCTAGCGCCCTGCGGACAGGCACACTAGTCAGGGAAGCAAGCGGTAGGAATCGAGAAGGGAGGAAAACGCCAGGCCTTTCTCTCCTCCTGCCCTTTCTGGAGCTCCCCACTGGCTGCCCCCGAGCCAAATGGCAAGCGGGCCTGCAAGATGCCATCCCTAGGGCAGGCTCTCTGGATGGAGAGCAGGACACTATGTGGGAAGGAGGGGCCTGCAGAGACGGCCACATAGCACACCTGGGGGCACAGAGGCCAGCCCTAAGCACGCCTGGCAGGCGGGGATGGAGGCGTTCTGGGAAGGACACTGGGACGAGGCCGGGAGGGAGGAGTCGGCGCACGTGCTGCCCCGTACTGGTCTCACTCGGTCCTCTCTGGCCCGCAGTCTCCGTGAGCATCAACAACCTGTACCCCGGCTGCGAGAACGTGAGCGTGAGGAGCCGCAGCATGATGTTTGAGCCGGGCCTCACCAAGGGGATGCTGGAGGTGTTCGTGGCCCCGTCCCACCACCCGCACTGCTCGGCCGATGACCAGTCCACCAAGGCCATCGACATCCAGAATGCCTACCTGAACGGTACGCCCCGCCTTTTCTGAAGGGAAGACCTGCAGATTTCCTGAGTCACTCCCCAAAGGGCTTGTCCTGATGGCATCTGTCTCCCCCAGAAAACATCCAACAGAAACTGTTACTGGTAGTGACCCAGGACTGAAATACAGCTGACTCATACCCTCTAAAAAAGCAAAAAACTAAACACTAGGGTATCATTAGCACCCAGGCAAGCACCGGGCACTTAATTCATGATCAGTAAATGACTGAGGAATAAATCGATACCTTTCTTTTTTTCTTTTCTTTTTTTTCCTTTTTTTTTTTTTTTAATTTGCTAAGGATGGAATCCAGGGGCATGCTACCTCTGAGCTACATACCCAGGTCTCTAAATTGCAGAGGGCCTCACTAAGTTACTGAGGCTGGCCACAAACCTGCGATCCTCCTGTCTCAGCCCTAGTCCTGGGATTACAAGTGTGCTCCACCATGCCCGTCTTAAATAAATACTTTTTTTTTTTTTTTTTTTTTTTTTTGGTGGTACTGGGGTTTCTCGAAGCCCTTCTACCTCCAGGCTACACTCCCAGACCTATTTTTTTTTTACATTTTTATTTGGAAACAGGGTCTCCTAAGCCAGTGCGCACGGCTGGCTTTGAACCTACGCGATCCTCCTGTCTCTGCCTCCCAAGCGTGGGGATTACAAGCGTGCGCCACCACGCCTGGCAAATCAATACCTTTTTAAAAGCAGAACTGAACACTGGTTTAGATGGGAAACCTCATGAAGCAGACTCCACCAGTGATACTAGTGATTCGATGGACTAAATATGAGAAAGGTTATTATAAAACACATCTAGAGCCCCAGCTCTTGTCAAAAGCGAGTAGTCACCTTGGTTCCGTTTCTGTTGAGGCCCCTTCCCTATCTCCTTGTGGTGATCCAGACACCAGGAGAGGCCAGCCTTGGTCTTTTAGAACAACTAGTTCTCCTGGGAATCCCCTCGTTCACCAAGGAGGGCAAAAAATGGTCACTCTGTACCCAAAATTAACTTACATTTCATAGTGAGTTGGGGTGAAGACAAGTACTGAGATTGAATACGGGGACATTCTACCTCTGAGCTACCTCTGAGCTATTTTATTTTATTTTATTTTATTTTGAAGCAGTGTCTTGCTAAGTTGCTGAGATTGGCCTCAAACCTGCCATCCTCCTGTCTCAGCCTCCCAAATACCGGGCTTGCAGGCATGTGCCACTGCACCCAACTCATAGTGACATTTACACATAGTATTTTATACCCCATCTTTTGCCAAATGTAACTTATGCTCATTTCAGGACATGACATCTTTTCTTATATGGTCTCTCATTTATTTTCTCCTGACCTTTGGAACAAAGGGAGCAGTTTGCTCCCTGACTCCTTCTTTGTCAGGAATAAACTGTAAGTAGAGGGAGAATATGTGTGTATTAAGGATGTGAACTGTGTGGTTATGGATGCCCTGCTCGGGCTTCTATGAAATCTGATAGGACGGCTCCTTGATGTCTTCCCAGATGGGTCCCATTCTTTCTACACCAGTATTTAAAGTGGAGAAAGTGTAGGATATATAAATATATATACATATATATGTATATGTATATGTATGTATGTGTATGTGTATATGTATATGTATATGTGTATGTGTATATGTATATATGTATATATATGCATATATGTATATATGTATATATACATTGCATATATATATAAAATATTCACACATATACCTTTCTAGGGTATTATGAGTAGGTATGATATAGACATAGCCATAGATATCATTTGAATTATTTAGGAAAAGAGACAAGCAGACACAGACAGAAATAGAGAAACAGACATGGTCTGTATGCTGTCGATATAAATACTACATATGTGTATCTGTACTTCGTAGACGTGTGGATATACAGATGAACGCTGCGGATGTCGCTACGGAATGCTTAGAGCGCCCAGAAAAGTTTGTTATTGGAGTGTGGCGGTGGTGCTTCGTGACCGTAATCTCTTATCTCTCCCTCTCCGTAGGAGTTGGTGACTTCAGTGTTTGGGAGTTCTCTGGAAACCCCGTGTACTTCTGCTGCTATGACTATTTTGCCGTAAACGACCCCACGTCCATCCACGTCATCGTGTTTAGTCTAGAGGAGCCCTATGAGATCCAGCTTAACCAAGTGATTTTCTGGCTCAGTTTCCTGAAGTCGCTGGTCCCGGTTGAAGAGCCCATAGGTGAGCTGGGCCCCGGGGATGGGCGTCCTTCTTGCTCTGCTCCCGCCCTTACGGTTGGCCTCCCCCAGCCCAGGTCGAGCTCGGCCTGCAGCGTGGCCCACGGCAGCGGCTTCCTGCCGGTCTCCTTCCCACAGGCGAGTCCACTCTTCGAAGCCTCCCGAGCTCAGCGGGTCACTGCGGCCGGCGGGGAGTTTGTCCCCGACCCGTGTTCCTGTCTCAAAGGCCCAGTTCTGAGTCCTCCCTTGGGCGCCATCTCTCACTTCCTTCTGTGCATCAGAGTCAGAGCCATTTTTGCCGGGTACACAGTGGAATCCTCCTTCCACAGCTCCTGCTCCTCTCCCAAAAGGGCCCATAATTTGGCAGCAGAACGAGCAGATCTGTTAAGCATGGGGAAAAGGGACCGGGTAAACAGAGGCTGTACTCAAAGGAGAGGATGACACGGAATCACTGCTTGTTCTTTGCGAACATCAGGAGAAGCAGCCTTTCCCGGGGGAAGTGCCGCACGCAGCAGACAGTTTCTCTCTCCAGGAAAGCATAGGATAATAACATTAATTGGGCTTCATCTCCCTCGGGGCACTGCCACCTTTGCCTGTCTTTCTCCTCTGCCCCGTTTTCTGTTTCATCGTTCCCCTCAGCGAGAGGCCGTCGATGTGAGTTGCTTTCTTAGATTCTGTGAAGGGCGCCCCTTTTTCAGAAGTCGTGTCCCCCTCACAGCAATGCTCTCTGGAGGGAGCCTAGGGAGTTGGCTTTTGTGCTGGGTCGGTCCTGGCTGAGAGCCCCCTGAGGCCCTGTTGTTACCTGGCCACCAGGGCCTTTGAGGGGTGAACAGCACAGAGGGCCTGGGGCTGTCATGCCCGCGCTGGGCAGGAGGGTCAGTGGTCACCACTCACTTCTTGACTCCACCCGCTCTGCCCCCAGCCTTTGGCGGCAAGCTCAAGAACCCACTGCGAGTTGTCCTGGTGGCTACTCACGCCGACATCATGAACGTGCCTCGGCCGGCTGGAGGCGAATTTGGATATGACAAAGACATGTCCTTGCTGAAAGAGATCAGAAACAGGTAAGGCCCGCAGCCCGGAAGCCGTCCGGATGGGACAGCACGGTGAAGTCACGGACCCAGCGAGGGACGAAAGGCTCTCCCTGGGTTCATCTTTTTCTTGTATGTTTCACTCTTACCAATGCAGTGAGCACACATATAACAACCTGAGCGCAGACAAAGAGCAGATAGTCAAGAGCCTCAGCCCGCCCGCTTCTCCTGTCTCCCAGCACCGCCGCCCTTCTGGTGGTCGCTTTAGATTTCAGGTTTTTGCATGATTACCACCATAGCACTGATCGGTATTTCTCAACATACCAATTCCAACCACTAGTGGGTCTTGAAATTATGTAGGGGATCTTAACCAACTTTTGCTATAATGGGACCAGATGGTAAGGAGTGGGGCAGAACAGAATAGCTCAAAGTACGTTTCATGCCATGCATTATTGGAAGTCTTTGTATCACTTATTACATGCGGGTGAGCAAAGAGTCAAAATAACTTTTTACTTTATTATTTATTTATTTATTAAAATGATTTATTTTACTTTTATTTTTTCTATATTAGTTTTTGTTGTTGTTGTTGTTGTTGTTGTTGTTGTTGTTGCTATAATGAAATGCCTGAGGCTCGGTACTTATAAAAAAAAAAAGAAGTTTGTTTAGGTTGCAGTTTTGAAGCAGAAGGTCCAAACAACACGTCCTTAGTTCTTGCACGGGCCTTCCTGGATGTGTGACATCATGGTGGGAGAGGGCATGAGAGGAAGATACCACCTGTGGAGAAAGGAAGCCAGAGAGAGACTCAGGGTCAGCTCTTTCTTTTATAACCATCATCTCGTGAGGACTAACTGGGAGCCCACGAAAGCTTTATTAATCCATTTGGAGAGTAGCACTCCAATGACCTTAGTCACATTCAATTAAACCCCGTCCTGTGTGTGTGTGTGTGTGTGTATATGTGTATTATTCTGGGAATTGAAACCAGGGATATTCTACCTCCAAACTACACTTCAGACCTTTTTAATTTTTATTTTGAAACAGATTCTCACTAAGTTGTTGAGGGTCTTGCTAAATTGCTGAGACTGGCCTTGAACCTGTGATCCTCCTGTCTCAGCCTCCTAAGTACCATAATTACAGGCATGTGCCACCCTGCCTGGCTAGGCCAGGCCCCACCTCTTAAAGTTTTCGTCACCATGCACATCACCACACTGGGGCTGAGCCTCCCACACATGAATCCTTGGAGAATGAACAAACACATCTGAAGCATAGTGATTCCATCAAAAAGTTTGAACCTGCAGCTCCATATAATATGCTAGAAACTCAAATCTCAAATTGTCAATTTGAGATGCATACCTGTTGTCTTCCTGATATAGAAAATGTGTCTGACTTCCGGGAAGATGGCGACCAAGAAAAGCGGGGCTTAAGAGCCCTGCTAACAACCAATCTCCACTACCACAAAATCAGCGCCTTTCATAGCCAGAAAACACCATCACCAGAGAAACAAAAAAATCACCAGGCTCCAGAGAGAAAGTGGACTAAGAACAGAGCTCAGAGCCACAGAGGAGATACACCGGCCTCACGCCCGAGGACGCAGCAGCAGCGCCATACTGCCGGCGGCAGTGGCGAATTCACCGGACGGCTACAGCAAGCCAAGGTGAGCCGCTGCAGAACAGCCAGGTGGGATCTTTCGGCGCAGGAAGCATCGAAAGCTCCCAGTGGCTGAGCTCAACACAAGCAGCAGGGACTCAGAGGGCGTGGCAGCAGCGCCATATTGCCACTGGCGACAGCATTAGTGAATTCCCCGAGTCCAGTACAGCTACATCTGCGTACTCAAGAACAGTGAGTCAAATTGCGGGCCACAGAGGAGAAATCCCAGTACTGTACTCCCTGGGACTTGACCCAGTGAGGGAGTGGCGGTGGCAGAGATATCACACCATAGGAGAACGTGCAACCTGGCACCCCCCATAGTTTAAAGCAGCCTCTATCGACTCCCTGGGTCGGAGACTCTGTGATACAACCCAGTAAAGGAGTAGTGGGGTCTGAGATACTACAGACTCGAGATCCAGAGTCCCTTAAGTGAAGCCGTAGTGACCCAGGGAAGAACCCAGAGAAGGCACAAACCTCCGAAATCATGGGAAAGAGGAATAACACTGGAGCAATGAATGCCCCCAACCCCACATCAGAACCCGATAAAACAGAAAATCAGAGATTTCTAGAAGATCAAATCAGGAAAATAACTGTAGAAACAATAGAGGTGCTTCGAAAAGAACTCAGAGAGAGCCAAAAAGAGATAAAGGATGCAATTAATGAAGTAAAGGCCTCAATTCAAAGCACAAACAACCGATTAGACCACATGGAGAACAGAATCTTGCTCTTAGAAGATGATCATTCCAAAAATGAACGCATAGTTTCTAACCTAGAAAAAAATATCCGACAGTAGGAATCTGACATTGAAGAAATATGGGCCCATTTTAAGAGAGCTAACCTAAGAATAATTGGAATAGAGGAGGGAAAAGAAAGTGATACCAAAGGGATCAACAATCTCTTCAAGGAAGTAATAGCAGAAAATTTTCCAAACATAGAGCAAGAGGTTGATACACAGGTCCAGGAAACTTACAGAACTCCCTTTAGACAGGATCGGAGAAGAGGATCCCCACGCCACATAATTGTCAAAATGACCAATGTGGAAGCCAAGCAGAGAATCTTAAAGGCAACAAAAACAAAGGGCCAAGTGACATTCAGAGGCAAACCAATTAGAATCACTCCAGACTTCCCAAACCAAGTCATGAGAGCCAGAAGGGCTTGGAGTAACATATTCCAAACTCTGAAAGAAAACAACTTCCAGCCAAAAATTTTCTACCCAGCAAAACTTTCTATCAAATTAGATGGAAAAATAAGAAGCTTCCATGACAAACAGAAATTGAAGGAATTTATGTCTTCAAAACCAGCGCTAGAGAAAATACTCAAAGAGATTAACTACAAAGAAGAAATAGGTAACACACACCAGAACCAGAGAAACAAGATTTTCCACCCAACAGACAACTAAGATTGGTTATCTGTGGAGATTCATTATTTATGTTAGTCTTTTACCTATCTCTAAATGGTATTGTTTGCCTTTATTGTTGTTAATTTTTAGGATTTCTAGTTGGAATATTAATATACCTTCAGATATAGCATTTGGAAATATTTTATCCAATTCTATTAGTAACTTTTAACTCTGTTTACATTGTCTTTGGATATACAATATTTTTTTATTTTTTAGGGAGTTTGTATACTCTTCTGTTGCCTGTGCCATTGAAATCATATCCAAGAAATCACTGCCGATTTCAATGTTGTGAGGTTTTATGACCCAGATTTTCTTCTAAAAGTTTATAGTCTTAAGATTTATATTTAGGTCTTTTATCTATTTTGAGTTAATACTTGTATATGGGATTAGGTAAGGGTCCAATTTTATTCTTTTCCATGTAATTATTATTTTTCAACAATATTTAGTTAAAAGATTATTATTTCCACCACCAAATGTTCGTGGAAACCTTGTCAAAAATAACTTGACAATATATGGAAGAATGTATCTCTAGGCTTGTACTTAACTCCAATGGTTTATATATCTGCCTTTAGAACAGTACTACACTGTTTCAATTATTGTAGCTTTATATGGTTTGAAATCAGAAAATATATATCTTCTAGCTTTGTTCTTTTTCAAGATCATTTTGGGTATCTAGAATCCATATTCCATATTAGGATAGATTTTTTTCTGAAAAATAAATATATAAATATGTGATAGTTTCACCTAAAAAATAGAAAAAAAATTCTCTGGTAAGAAATGAAGCAAAAAGAAATATTGAAATGTTATCTTTAAGTCATCAAAAGCTTGGTATCAGACAAATGAAACTGTTATGTGAGATTATCATTTTTAATTTTAATACTTGCTATAATACTAGATGTCAACCACTAAGCCAAACATGGGAAGGAGGGATGGGGAGAGAATGGGGTGGGGATCGGGTGGGGGCTGACTGGGCGATGTGTGCATGTATGTCTACAAAAGTTTGTATCCCACTATGATGTATGAATACAGTGCACCAATAAAATAAATAAATTTAAAAAAAAAGAAAATGTGTCTGCTACAAGTATCTCTAGGTTGCTGGTATAGCTTTAGTATTCTGCCTCTGATCTTGGTCTCCCTTCTCCCTCTTCTCACTTGAAAAGTGACCGCATAGGCCTTTCCTCCCCGATCGGGAGGAGCAGACTCTTCATGATGTGTACCTTGCTCTGTTTGGAACCCCAGAGCTCCTTTCGTTTGCCCCAAACCTCTGCATCAGAGCTGGGCACAAACAGCAGGGCCAGATGGGCCTCTGTGGGGCCAGCTGGACTTTCCCTGCCTCCAGCTGGCCTCTGGGTCCAGTTGGAGCCCGGCCCTGCGTGGAAAGGCCCAGTGCAATTGATTCAGGCCTGACGAGCTTTCTGCTCTTGCCCTAGGTTTGGGAACGATCTTCATATTTCCAATAAGCTGTTTGTGCTAGATGCCGGGGCTTCTGGGTCTAAGGACATAAAGGTACTTCGGAATCACCTGCAAGAAATTCGGAGCCAGATTGTCTCAGTAAGTATCTCTTGGAGGGACCTGGAGCCGGCCTCCCCTGTCACCATCGTGACTGGGTACTGCCCTCTTGGTTGGTTTGATGTTCAGGGGATGGCTTCTCAGTAGGACCCAAGACTAGAGGGCTGTATAGACTTAGCGTTATCCTGTTGCTCTGGGGTAAGGCAGGAAGAGAGAAACAGGAAGTAGTCCTTGATGGAGGGTTTTTGCAGGAAAGGTGGACCACTTCAGACTGTATGATATTTTCAGTTTTACTGGTTTGTTTAAATAGAAATTTTCTTTCGACAAACTACACGAGCAATTCTAAAGTGCTTTGTTGTGGAATGTTTAGAAAACTCAGAAAAGTAGAACTGCAGTCACTAACAAAATTTTTTGAGGGACATGTTTAGAAAATTCAGCAGAAATAGAAAAACAGTCACTAACAATTTATAATAGATGAGAACAAATGGATTGAGATTGTGTTCTTGCTGCAAGTAAGATCTGAATAAATATTCATTTTTCCCAAGTTCCATAAACTTAGTACAATTTCATCTGAATGGGATGGAGAGGGTTGGGGCTTTTATCGTAGGATTCCAGTGGAAGGATAAATAGAATATATTATAAACATTCTGTCATCAGTACAATTAAATAAGAACAGCTTAGAGAGTGTCCACATAAATCATACTATATATAGAAATTTAACAGTAAAAAAATGCTATTTTAATTTAGGGGAAGAAACATTTAATAAGTTATCCGACACAAGTGGTTATCTTCCTGGGAGAAAATAAAGTCACATTATCCTGCTCACTACAGAGCCCAAAAGTCAATAGATAGAAGCTTTTAAATGTGCAAATAAAAAAAGTATCTTGAGCAGAAACTTTGGAGAATGTATCTAAAAAAAAAAAAAAAAAAAAAAAAAAACTAGAAACTTTCCAGTAAAGTATACCTAGTTAACAACAAACACATTTTTAAATCATGGCAAAAAATATTCATGAACAAAGTTAAAAATTAAAAATAGAAGGGAAAATCAAATTCAATGCCAAAGCCTCTGACATTGGCTTAATCCATAAATGTGCTAAAAGGTCTCCAAAACTGCTAGGAAATGGAAAAACCTGCTAAATGGGGGGGGGGGGGGGGATGCTAAACTGTTCTTAGGAAAACTCTGACTGGGGTGTAATCCCCTCCCCAGCCCACTGGGGTCGCCTTTGATCTATTTTCCCTTCCAGAACCTTGAGCCTGCAACACCGGGCTCTCATTCCAGATGCGCTCAAAATTCCCTGGAAATCCTCCCCTCCCTCAAGAAAACCAGGCTCCTTGCTTTCCTCTCAGCTCCCTCCTCCGGCACAGCTGGCAGTCGACCGTGGTGGGGCAGGTCTCTGGGAAGCGGGTCCCAGAAACCGTGGGCATTGGTCTGGAAGCAAACAGCAGCCTGCGAAGAGCCCAGGGCTCCCAGGTTTGCTCAGAGCCTCCGTTCTCCAGGCACAGGGAATCCTGAAGATTATGAGCCAGCCCGGCTGAGGCAGATCAGCTGCTTCACACACACCGTCCCAACTCCTGAGCCCAGGCAGGGGAGCCCCGAGGGGAACTGCCTCCATCTCTGAGAATTGTGCCTTTTGATGAAGAAGTGGAATTGAGCTGCTATTCAAAGCGTGATTTGGGGGGAGGCCTAACTAGCGGTGCAGCGTGGGGTGTGGCTCGGGGGGCTTCTGTTCAGGATGGTGTGTTGGTTCTATGCACTTGCAACCTGGGCTGGTTCATTTAACCGACCTAAAAGGTTAAAAACCAGCATCAAATCAGTTACCAAGAATTGGATTAATGTGAAACAACATCTCGGCCACAGTCCCCATGAATGCCTGCTGAGGAGGGTGGTGGTGAGACTCACTGCTTCCCACTCGCCTGACTGCGTAGTTACTCATGGAGAGGGAGAGGGTTAGTGGGAAAGGGAGGGGTGACAAAACATCGGGAGTTGATGACCATTACTTTACGGGTTGAATTCACAATTCCGAAAACATCACTGGAAAGATTCGCCCTCTGTTTAGCATGACGGACCGAGCTGACGAGCCTCGACCGCACTGTCCACTTGATAAACAGATTCTGCTTTAAGGCGTCAGTGAAGCACTAACCTTCTCAGGGCTGCACCTGCACAGCGCCAGCTCATTCACGGCTCCATCGCCCCCTCGTGGCAGCTAACCTGTCCCCCTCCCTGCTCTAGGGCTGCCCTCCCATGACCCACCTTTGTGAGAAGATCATCTCCACGCTGCCCTCCTGGAGGAAGCTCAATGGGCCCAACCAGCTGATGTCGCTGCAGCAGTTTGTGTACGACGTGCAGGACCAGCTGAACCCCCTGGCCAGCGAGGAGGACCTGAGACGCATCGCGCAGCAGCTGCACAGCGCCGGAGAGGTGAGGACTGCGTGGGGCCAGGAGGGGCCCCGGGGGGTGCTGGGAACACGGTTTTGTCCCAAGGTCCAGCTCCCGGCGAGAGCATGAGGCTTGGGAAGCAGAGCAGACTGGCCAGTTGCCCACAGTGTTTCCAGATGTGAGGCTGCTACAGCCTCCGATGGCCCACAGACCGGCATGCTTCCACGCCACCTTAGCAGGTTCTGTTTCCTTTTCTTGCTGTTGTCTTTGGGCTCCTGTTGGCAGGCCAGGGCCCTGCCCTGGGTGCCTGGGTCCCCTCACTCCCCCTGGTACCTGGTACCTCTCTGCCCTTCCTGGCGGCTCGCAGGGTGGCTGGCCCCATGGGGCGGGAGGCTCCAGCTCCAAACAGAATTCCTAGATTGACCGACCATTGCATAAAGGTGGTGAGGTGTCCTCACCTCACAGACAGAATGCCTGAAGACACAAAGACAGAGAAATGGGCTCCTAACTGGAGAGGCACGTTCAAAGGCCCCAGCAAGTGATGTGAGCCAGAAACAGCAGGGATCGGAACACTTGGCTCTTGTGTGACCTTTAGCACTGGGGTGCGATTTAGAAACCCTGTTCTAATCACATCCCATCCCCATCCCCGGAAAGGGCATCACCTTCGCCTTCCTACATGCTGTGAAACCGGGAGGCAGCGTGAGCTAGCGGGGGCCAAGAGCAGCCATTCTGAATACTAAAAGCACGGCCCAGGGAGGTGGCACACGCTCGTCATCCCAGCATTCGGGAGGCTGAGACCAGAGGATCGAGGTTTGCTCACAGCCTCAGTTACTTAGTGAGGCCCTCTGCAACTCAGTGAGACCCTGTTTTGGAATAAAGAATAAAAAATAGGGCTGAGGGTGTAGCTCAGAGGTAGAATGGGTTCCATCCCCAGTACTGCAATGTATACATATTAAAAGCTAAACCAGAAGCTCAGCTATCTAATCTTGGGGGCTCTGTCATGGCCACATTTGTACAAGTATTTTTGAGGCTAATATTGAATCCAGAAGCCAGTGACCCTGAAGACTGGGGCCTCAAGCGGTGGTTTAGTCAACTTTTTAAACTTCCAGTAAATAACCAGCTATTCTGCAGACTCCTCCAGTGATAATGTAAAGCGATTCAGTGCAAGCAAGACTGGCGAACCGTCACAGAATAGATCATGACACTGCTGGGTATAAAGCATGTCTCCACCTTAACAGTCAGCTCAGTCCTTTGGCACGGTAGTCCCCAGCAACGCTTTAGGTCATACACTGATGCTTGCGGGGCTTTTACTCTTATTTTTTTATACTTTTGTGAATGCATTGCGGTTGTACACCTAGCGAGGTTAAAGTGATTTAAACATGAGTGCACACAGCTCTCGGTGCTGTTTCTCGGCATCCCCCCCCCCGCCCCTTCCCCTCCTGTACCTGAGCAACCAGGAGTCATATTTCATATGTTTTCAAAGAATTATCTGAGCTGTTTCCTTCCTTAATCCTCCTTTTTCCTCTCCCTTCCTTTGAGATTTTAATAAATAAATGAAGATTTACGAGGAGGGGAAAGGGAAAGGGAACCTCAGCGAGTGGGCCCGCTCAGTCCAGCTCCAGCTCTCCTCCGGTGCCGGTGCTGCCTTCTAGAAACTGCTCCGGACTTATTTGTGTCTCCTGAAGAGTCCTTCTGGCTTTTCTGTGGTCCAGAAGCCCACACAACACTTTGTGAGCTGTCTCCTCTCCTTAGTCTCCTCCATTAGGGATGACCCTCCAAATGCCATGTCCAGAACTAAATAGGAAAGGGCTACAGCCTCCGTGAATGCTCAGTCTAAGGCTCAGTTAGGAACAGAACCACCCAGAGAAGGCTTTTGAAAGGCCTGTGCCAGACGAGGGCAGACGAGTCCCCCTGCGCTGACAGGCACAGCCTGAACCCCCCGAGAGGAAGAAGCCACCCTGGATCTCCGTTATTTGTGAACAATTCTAGAACAGGGAAGAAACAAAGGAAGGGTAACTGTCCCCTAAAGGGAAAGGTGACTTCACTCTGTGTTTTCGTCACAATTTTTGTTTTCTTTTCTTTAATAAACTTAACCTGTAGAGCCTGGAGTCTCCCCCACCCCCATCTCATTCTTAATTCTTCTCTAAGGCAAGCTGTTACCAAGGTGGCTTATCTTTTCAGACCTTTTTTATGGAAATGTGTTTGAGATTTACATAATGATATACTAATTATGATTTTTAAAAAATTCAAGCCTTCAGAGAAATTGCCAAAACATTACCATCAATCCTCACGTACTCTACACCTAAATTGACCGATCGTTTACATTTTATCATGTTTTCTTGCTTCTGATCCTATTTGTTCTCTTTTCTACTTTGAGGGCATTATCACATTTCATCCCTAAATAATTTAGCCTAAAGAGAAGGATGTTCTCCCGTACAACCCAATATAAGATTGGAATATTCCAGAAACATATTACTATAGTGCCATGACTGAATATATAGTTGTCATGCAAAGATTTACTACACACCCCTGTAACTTCTTTTACACATTTTTTTATTCACTTAGCATTTATTTGGGGATTCAAAATCTAGGCAAAAAATCACCCCTTGCATTTGGTTACCATCTCTTTTCTTCTTCTGTTTGTGTCTTTTTTATTATTTTATTTTTTGACACTTGAGGACAGTTACTTCTCGAATTTCTCTTCTTATATCCTCAAGCGTTTTGAGGGGTCAGTATTCATTCACTTTGGAGATGGGTCCAGGGAACGGCTCCGAGTCAGACCTTGGAAGGACTGCTCAGGTCTCCTCTAGGACCAGGCCCTCCCTGGGCTTCGTGGCCAGTGCCTCTGGCTCTGCTTTCTCTTCCTCTGACCTTGTGCTGTTCCCCTGGCAGATTAACATCATGCAGAGTGAAACGGTGCAGGATGTGCTGCTCCTGGACCCCCGCTGGCTCTGCACCAACGTCCTGGGGAAGCTGCTGTCCGTGGAGACGCCCCGGGCCCTGCACCATTACCGCGGCCGCTACACCATGGAGGACATCCAGCGCTTGGTGCCGGACAGTGACGTAGAAGAGCTCCTGCAGATCCTGGATGCCATGGACATCTGTGCCCGCGACCTGAGCAGTGGGACCATGGTGGACATCCCTGCGCTGATCAAGACAGACAACCTGCAGCGCTCCTGGACCGACGAGGAGGACGAGGTGATGGTGTACGGCGGCGTGCGCATCGTCCCAGTGGAGCACCTCACGCCCTTCCCCTGCGGCATCTTTCACAAGGTGCAGGTGAACCTGTGCCGGTGGGTCCACCAGCAGAGTGCCGAGGGCGACGCCGACATCCGCCTGTGGGTGAGCGGCTGCAAGATCGCCAACCGCGGGGCCGAGCTGCTCGTGCTGCTGGTCAACCACGGCCAGGGCATCGAGGTGCAGGTGCGCGGGCTGGAGACGGAGAAGATCAAGTGCTGCCTGCTGCTGGACTCCGTGTGCAGCACCATCGAGAACGTCATGGCCACCACCTTGCCCGGGCTGCTGACGGTGAAGCACTACCTGAGCCCCCAGCAGCTGCGGGAGCACCACGAGCCCGTCATGATCTACCAGCCGCGGGACTTTTTCCGGGCGCAGACCCTGAAGGAGAGCTCGCTGACGAACACCATGGGCGGGTACAAGGAGAGCTTCGGCAGCATCACCTGCTTTGGCTGCCACGACGTCTACTCGCAGGCCAGCCTGGGCATGGACATCCACGCGTCGGACCTGAACCTCCTGACCCGGAGGAAACTGAGCCGCCTGCTCGACCCGCCTGACCCCATGGGGAAGGATTGGTGCCTTCTCGCCATGAACTTGGGCCTCCCAGATCTCGTGGCCAAGTACAACACCAGCACCAGGGCTCCCAGGGACTTCCTCCCCAGCCCCGTGCATGCCCTGCTGCGGGAGTGGACCTCCTATCCTGAGAGCACCGTGGGCATCCTCATGTCCAAACTGAGGGAGCTTGGTCGCCGGGATGCCGCCGACTTTCTACTAAAGGCCTCGTCCGTGTTCAAAATCAACCTGGACAGCAATGGCCAGGAGGCCTATACCTCAAGCTGCAATAGCGGCACGTCTTACAATTCCATTAGCTCGGTGGTGTCTCGGTGAGGGCAGCCTGGACTCGGGCAGGGGCTCTGTGGACTGCAGAAACAAGGGGTGCACCTCATCCCTCCCAGTGGAGATTCCCGGGCCTTCCTTCCTGCACCCACATCCTCAGTCTCCACCCTCCCGCCTGCTTGCCTGTCTCCCTGCCTCTCAGCATCCCTTGTCCAGAGACGGTCAACAGCAGACCACACCCTTCACTTTGACCACTTGAAAAGCTAGTGTTCCTCCTCTCAGTGTTTTAAACACCGTCTCTGGTCCTCCAGTACCTTGCTTCTTACTGATCATTTTATTAGAATTCTGAACTTTTCAATGAAGTTTTTTTAAACAACTTTATTGATTGTCCTTAAAAAAAAAAAAGGAAAGAAAAGCGCACATTTATCCACAATGTGTATTTCTTACTCTTTTCTTTGTTATACCAGCTCCTCAGCTTCTCTCTTTTATATTTGTAGGAGAGACTCCCATGCTTGGACCACACTGTATGATTTATAAACAGACAATATGTGAGTGCCTTTTGCAGAAGAGGGTGTGTCTGGAATCATCCGAGTCAGCCAGGCGCTGTCACCAAGGAAACGCTACCTCTCTGTCCCCTGCTGTATGCTGATCATCGCCAGAGGTGCTTCACCCTGAGTTTATTTTGTGTGTGTGTGTGTGGGTTTTGTTTTCTTTGGGATGGGGGGCAATGTCCGTGTTTTATTTGGCAAGGAAAGGGGAGAAGGGAACCCTCCTCCTGGGTGATTCCATAGTCAGTGTTGCTGCTCTAAGAAAACGTTTTCCATTTTGCTTCTGTTGAAAATCCACGTGAACGTGCGCATGAGACCTATAAACTGTCATGCTCCGTCACCCCCTCGCATCTCAGGTAGAAGGTTGACACAGTCGTAGGGTTACGGAGACCTGTGGACGAACGCAGAAAAACCCAGCTGAGTAATTGATGGCGGTTCTCTTGTGGTTGATGTATAGCAGATGGTTTCCGTACTTAGATCCCGGTTTGATAACTTCTACTTGAAGTCTAAAAGGAGAAAATACAGAAAGCAAATTTTCTGGAAGTGGTTTGAAGTTGTGATAGAATTTTAAAATGATATGAGGGAACATGTCCTAATTCTTCTGTCCTGAGAAGCATGTAATGTTAATGTTATATCATCTGTATGTATATATATATATATATATATATATATATGCACTGTGTATATACATATATATTAATACACTGGTATTTTTACTTAATCTATAAAATGTTGTAAAAGAGGTTTTTTCTTTTTCTTTTCCTTTTATTTTTTTTATAAATAAAATGTTGCTTATCGCACTGAAATCTGTTATTCCTTAATTCTAAAGAAATTGTTTTTCTTAATGGGTTTTCCGTACCCAATAACCGAGGAAGTCATTCGACCTAACCCCCCAAGGACTGGATACCAACCTAATTTACTTAAGTATCGACTTGTTACTAAATATGGGTGTAACACGGGAAAGTAAAAACAGCCCAGATTATTTTCACATCTATTCTCACTTTAAAAAAAAAAAAAGAAAAGAAAAACAAAACAAAACAAGAGAAGAGACCCCCCTTCCATATTCTTGGGTAAACCTCAAGGCAATGCCATCTCCTGGTCCTGGCAAGTATGAATAGAGGTTTGTGATTTCTATACTGATGTGTTGGGGGTAGTGCCAGAAGAAGAGAAAGCTCCCAGCACAGGATCCCTGTCTTCCAGCTCTTCTTTCAAAGAGAAACTACCACGCCAAGGCTGTTAGCTAGGGACTTTGGACGGACCCGCCAGGTACTTATGGTTAGCAAAATCTAAATAAAGGTGATGAAACCAATATTGAGTAAAATCTTAAGGTTCCTTTAAAGGACAATTGGGAAAAAAGAAGGAAAAATACTAAAGTCACAGTGATGGTTTTCTCTGTGGAAAAAGGAATACAGTTCATTTTTGCTTTGCTCAAATTGTCCACGGTGAACATGATTCACTTTTTTTTTCTGATGCTAGGAATAGAACCCAGGAGTGTGCTACCTTCAAGCTATACTCCCAGCCCTTCTAGTTTTTGTGTTGAAACAGGTCTCACTAGGTTGTTGAGGGTCTCACTAAGTTACTGATGCTGGCCTCAAACCTGTAATCCTCCTGTCTCAGCCTCTTGAGTACTGAGGTTACGGACATGCACCACCACACCCGGCAACATGATTTACTTTTCAAATAAAAAAGAAATAGTAACATAAATTAAAAACTACACGTAGATGTGCCTAGAAAGTGTGACACTGCTATCAGAGTTATACTTGCCTTAAAGAGTGGAATCTGGCCTTCTTGTCCATCCTGATTGAGGCCTCAGTCTCTCCTGCTTCAGCAGAGCTTCCCTTCCCAGGGCACAGCAGCACACAGCTGACACCCCGAGGCAGGGACCGACCTCCTACAGCATCCGGGTACAACACTGCCAGAGAGGCCTCTGATTGGATCCCGTGGGTCACATGGTCCTCCATGGAATCACATTTCTTGGAGAGACAGAGTTCCCATGACTGGCCTGGCCCCCGTTCTCCTGGGCTGATGTCAGGGAGGGCCAATTCCCCCTAAAATGGCATTCAGTTAGCAGAAGGGGCTGGGGGAGAAAGCTGGACAGACAGAAGGAAAGACTGCTAGAGTCTTTCACTTTTGTTTCATGCAGGTCCCCAACAGGGACCTACTCGTATGGTTCTGGGGTCCTCTGGCTTCTGAAATGTTAAAAATCACCTCCAAGAATCCTTAAAATCCAGACCTCAAGAGCTTCAGGATGGTCGAGTTCATTACCCCAGAACTAGGAGCTCTGGTCAGATCAAAACTGTGCAGCAAAGCTTCCGAGGGGCGAGGAAAGCAGAGAGCAGCTTACCTCCCTGTGCACAGGTGCACATACAAGAACCAAGACCGCACACGCTACAGGCCAGAAAGGAGAGCCATTCCCAGGATCTCTTTTTAGGTGTTGTGAAACACGCCTGGGCACTGTGGTCCTAGGTGCCTGGTCTCCAATAGGGACAGAAGAGTCTTGGGAAGTGGGACGTCTGGTGCGTCGGCTGGTCACCATTTCTATAAGTTCTGATTGGTTCCAAAATCCGGACCCCCACAAGTCTGAAAACAATCAGAACTCTGGTGGGATTTCCGGCGGCTGTTTTGTGGAAAGGGTTAACAATTATAACCAAAGAATTCCCAGAGTTCTTCATCTACATTTGGCCCCATTGGAGTCAGAGTCCACACCGGTCTTATTAACCCCAGAAAAGCCACTCCAGGGGGAGGGCCCCGCCTGGCTCTTCCTAATGACACACCTGCTGGGGCCAGCCCAGTCTAAAAGCTTGGGGGAAGCAGAGAGAGAGGAGTTCAGAAGTGGAAGGCCCTCCTTAAGAGCAAGCGGACAGTTCCAGTTTTGCAAAATGAACACGTTCTTGTGCTGGGATGGCCCAATAATGTGAATGTATTTCTTGCCTATTATTGTGATTGCACATGGTTAAAATGGTAAGCTTATGTTACCTTTTACTACCTTTTTAAAAAATAGTACTAGGGACTGAACCCAGAGGCATTCTACCTCTGAGCTACACCCCTAGTTCTATATTATAATTTTTTTTTTTTTTTGGTGGTACTGGGATTCCTGGAAGCCCTTCTACATCTGGGCTACACTCCAACACCTATTTTTTAAAATATATTTTTATTTGGAAACAGGGTTTCTTAAGCCAGCACAACTGGCTTCGAACCTGCGCGATCCTCCTGTCTCTGCCTCCCAAGTGCGGTGATTACAAGCGTGCGCCACCACATCGGCTATATTATTATTTTGAAAACAAAGTCTCACAAAGTTGTGGAAGGCCTCACAATTTTCTGAGGCTGGCTACAAACCCGCAATCCCCCTGCCTCAGCATTCCAAGTACTGGGATAAGCATGCACCATCATGTCCAGCTTTACTACATTTATTTAAAAAGAGTAAAGAGACGAAACTAGAACCCATGTTAGGTAGTAACACTTGTATGTAGTATAACATACAAAACTCATTGTATTGAGAGCAGCCCCAGCAAAGCACAGCCCCCTCTCCAAAAAAGAGACAGTTAACATGGTAGATTGCTTTTTGTTTTGTTTTTTGTTGTTGTTGGGTTTTTTGGTGTTTTTTTTTTTAATATACTTTATTTGGAAACAGGGTCTCACTAAGTTGCTGAGAGCCTCACTAAGTAGCTGAGGCTGGCTTCGAACCTGCACAATCCTCCTGTCTCAGCCTCCCAAGTGCAGGGATTACAGGCGTGCGCCATCACGCCCGGCAAACATGGTGGATTGCTTTTTGAAATAATTGGTACTGCTTTTTAAATAAATAAATAAATAAATAAATAAATAAATAAAGGCACAAGAGAGAGGTCATTTGGGTCTCGTTTCTCTTTTTGGTTGCAATGAAGTTTTTCCCTTTGAATTCGTAGGTGGCTGGCACCACAGTCTTTGCAGGACTGGACACTTGAGGACTTACCAGGTGAGACTCCCTGAGGCGTAGCGAGCTCTGCTCTATCAGTTCCCAGACACGCACTGAGCGCTGGTAATGGTGCAGCCCGAGCTGCGCACAGGCCAACACGGACACACAGCTCAGCAAGGACCGGGCCAGAGCTCAGCGCCAAGGCTGCCTCTGGGATTTGATCTCGGGACCTGTTTTCAGAGATTGTAGTTGGCCTGCGGGTGGCAACTGAGGCCAAGGTCAGACTCTGTCATTATCTAGAATCAGGTGCTGATGGGAGGCCTCAGCCCCAGGATGTGGCAGCTTCCAGATGTGGGTCTGGGGCAGGGATGGGCTCCTGGGACCAGCTGACACCCTGGCCCAGAGAGTGGGCCAAGGACAAGCCTCTGAAACGGGGTGTTAAGGAGTAGTTAACCCCCTGCCCCTTGATATAGCTGATACCTGAAGTGTTCCCCAAAGAGCCATGTCTTAAGGATTGGCCCCCAACATCACGCTTTTGGAGATGGGACAAACATTAAGAGGTGGGGTCCAGCATGCGGGTTCAGCTCTCTGAGGGCAGGCACTTGAAGGGAATTGTGGAACCCTGTTCTTGTCTTCTTTCTTTTCCCCACCGTGACGAGCTGCCTCACCCCAGGCCCAAAGGCAACAGGGCCACCAACCATGGACTGAAACCTCCAAAACCATGAGCCGAAATAACCCGTTCCTCATACTTGGATGGTCTCAGATGCTTGTACAGTAACGGAAAGCTGACTAGCACATGCCTCCCCGGGAGGTGCCTGGTGCAGAGAGGGATCACCCCCAGAAGAGACAGTGACTCCTCCTACCTCCCAGAACACTACCCCGATGGCTGCTGGCTGCTGGCTGCCTTACCTGATCCCCAGGCCGATTCTTGAACAGACAGGAGTGAGGCAGAGCATGCACCAGGAGAGAAGTCACACAGATCCCTGCAGGAGAGTCTGGACCCTGATCCCCCCGTGGCGCTGTCACTCTTGGGGGCCCTGGTGGGAGTGAAAGTGGCTCTGCCATCTCCCAGGCTGTGACTCCAGCCCATGGGCTCCTCATCGGGGCTCCAGGGAAGGGATTCAGGCCAGCCTTTGATGGAGGATGCCACCCTGCCCCACTGGAGGTGGTTTGGTTTGGCCACACCCTTTGGGGACAGAAGCAAAGAGGTGAAGAGATTCAGAAAAGTTTACACAGTTGAATTGTTTATAATTCTGACATAGTTCCAGGTCATCTGACCACATATGATCCATCTGACATTTTATTATTTATTTATTTATTTATTTATTTATTTATTTATTTATTTATTTGCAGGACTGGCGATGGAACCCAGGGGCATTCTACCTCTGAGCAACACTCCCAGCCCTAATTGTTTATTCTTTATTTTTGAAACATGGTCTCACTGAGTTGCAAGGAGCCTCACTAAGTAGCTGAGGCTGGCCGCTGATCCTCCAGTCTCTGCCTCTCGAATGCTGGGATTACAAGCGTGCGCCACCACGCCAGGCTTCTATCTGACATTTTATACTACTCTGACAGCTATTGATACTATAATTTATGTACATACATGCACATTTATGGGTGAATGTGTCATGAACATACCTGTGTGCATGTGTATTAAGTGTATGTATATTTGTGAATTTACATAAATGTGCATGAGCATATGTATACATGTGTGTTATGCATGTGTGTATTTATATGTTGGCGTATATATGTGCATGCATATATTGTGTAGGTATGTATTGTATACTGTGTGTCTAAGAGTGTGTGTGTGTGTGTGTGTGTGTGTGTGTGTGTGTGTGTGTGTACGTGCACGTGTGTATAGGGATTCTCTGGCCATAAACACGTGGTCCTCTGCCTAGGAGCCCTGACTCTCCCTGATTCAGCCCTGTGAGTATCCCACCACCCAAACAATTAAACAGAACATCAGTGAACTTTCTTCTGCCCCGTCTCATTGGGCCATGTTAGATTTGAGCCTCCAGCCCCAGCCTGAGCCCACGGGAGTCCGCAGAGCCTCAGCTCTAGTCTCAACCAGCATCCAGGACAACATTCTGTTTTCACAGAAGGAACTCCCGACGCCATCCTCCAGGAGCCAGGCCAGGGCAGTCTCCTCCCAACCACAGGACTCCGTGACCCACTCGCATGCATGAAGAGACAAGCAGGCCTGAACTGCCAGGTCCACCCACCTGCCGCCGCCCTGGAAAGCAGACAGCCAGTCTGCTCCCGCCCTGACGTGCCTCTCCACTTCCAGGCAGTTTCATGCAATCAAAGATTTCTTTTTCCTTCTCAGCTGTTTTTCTATCATCATTTTAATGAAGCTGAAATTATATGAAGTGTACAACTTTATGCACCGTTTTTCTTTAGCCCACCATTTTGACATAGCTATGCTTCAAAGCTATTCAAAGCTTTCAGAAACATCCATTTTTATGGCTGCCTGATACTATAATAATGTGTCACATCCCAACTTACCTAATTGTTCTCTACTATGAAACATACAAGTAATTTTTCCTATTATAAATACAGCTGGGTAAACATCTTCATGCCCGTTTTAAACTGGAAATAAATGCACTTTTTTTTTTTACTTTTGGCACATAGCAATTAAAATCCAAGGAGAGAAAACATTTATTATATTGCTAAGCAAAAAAAAAAATCACACTAATGTTGCTCTTTTTCCCCCAGATGATTAGCTATTTCATTAGTTAACTGCTAACACTTTGTAATACTTTTTAGTACATTTTTACTATATATAACAGCTTGAATAGTATTACTCTTTTAGTAAAATACAAAGACATTTCCATCTTCTCACCATCATAAGAGACTATTCATCAACAATTATAGTTATTGTTAGTTTCTAAAACTTTCAACCTCAAAACCTACTATTGCCAATGTTAGATAATTTTTAACATTGTTTTAGAGCTAGGGAACTACTGTGAAGTTTTTGTTGTTTTGTTTTATTTTCACGTAAGCTGTTGAGATTTACTGCCATTTCTGGTCTAGTGACTTATTTTATTTTTTTTTATTTATTTATTTATTTATTTATTTATTTATTTATTTTGGTGGTACTGGGGTTCCTGGAAGCCCTTCTACCTCTGGGCTACACTCCCAGACCTATTTTTACATTTTTATTTGGAAACAGGGTCTCCTAAACTAGCGCACTCGGCTGGCTTCGAACCTGCACGATCCTCTTGTCTCTGCCTCCCAAGCGCGGGGATTACAAGCGTGCGCCACCACGCCCGGCTCTAATGACTTATTTTAAATGCTCCTTGAGCTGTCAACACTCCACACTCCATTACTCACGTACATTCTTCGTCCACTCTCATGATGAACCTCTGGGCAGGCTTCTTTCTCTGGAAGGCAGCCTCGCCTGTGCGCTGGCCCATTCTCTTGTATCCTGCCCAGGACTCAGCTTCCGGACTTTGCTCCCACCTTGGCACATGGATAGGAGCTGCTGGAGAACCTGGAGTCAACACCAGCCACCGATGGTGAATCCACTTCACCATCTTGAAGAGAACTCCCAGCCGTCCGACCAAGTGCAGAACTGGTTACTGTGTAGACGGTTCCAGTTGTGGATTTATCGGGCTGTTTCTCTTAATGAAGTGTCAACTTATCCTCCATGAAAGGCACAGAGGTTGATTAAAGGTTTCATGAGAATCTCATTCATTGTTGTGGTAAGGGTGCTGTCCTGAAAATGGAAATAAACCAAGTGCTGAGGGCATGTATAGTTTCATCACTCTGAATCTCATTATGATGTATAACTAAAATACACCAATAAAAGTATTTTAAAAAGAAAATAAAAATAAAAATTAACTTTTTATCTCTCTAATCTGAAAATTTTCTAAAGAATGGCTCCTCTTTTACTGTGAAAAGAGTTTTTCTTTCCCCACATTCTCGCCAGCATTTGTTGTTATGTGATTTCTTTATGCTTGCCACTCTGATTGAAGTTAGATGGAATCTTAGCTTAGTTTTGATTTGCATCTCCCTGATGGCTAATGATGTAGAACATCTTCTCATGTATCTATTGGCCATGTGTATCTCTTCTTTTGTGAAGTGTCTATTCAATTCAGTTGCCCATTTCTTGATTGGGTTGTTGTTTTGCTAGTGTAGAGTCTTTTGAGCTCTTTGTATATTCTGGATATTAGCCCCCTATCAGAGTGGTGGCTGGTAAAGATCTTCTCCCATTCTGTAGGCTTCCTCTTTAAGTTCTTGGTAGTTTCCTTTGATGATAAGAAACTTTTTCGTTTGATGTCATCCCACTTGTTAATTCTTGCTTTAATTTCCCATGCTTTGGAAGACTTGTTGAGAAAGTTCCTGCCTGTACCTATATGTTGGAGTGTTGAGCCTATGCCTTCCTCTAATAACTTCACAGTCTCTGTTCTAATTTCTAAGTCTTTGATCCATCTCGAGTTGATTTCTGTGCACAGTGAGTGGCAAGAATTTAGTTCCATCTTTCTACAAATGGATGGCCAGTTCTCCCAGCACTACTTGTTGAAAACGCTGTTTTTTCTCCAGCGTATGAGTTTGGCCCCTTTGTCAAAGATTAATTGACTATAGGTGTGTGGGTTTGTTTCTGTATCTTCTATAATTTCCCACTGGTCAGTATACCTGTTATTGTGCCGATACCATGCTGTTTTTACTACTATTGCTCTATAGTATAATTTGAAGTCTAGGATTTTGATGCCTCCTGCATGGTTCTTATTGCTGAGAATTGCTTTGGCTGTTCTGGGTCTTTTCTTTCTCCATATAAGATTCATGACTGATTTTTCTAGGTCTATGAAGAATGTCACTATTTTAATGGTAATTGCATTGAATATATAAAACACTTTTGCCAGAATGACCATTTTGATTATATTTATTCTACCTATCCATGAGTACAGGAGATCTTTCCATCCTCCAAGATCTTCTTCAAGTTCTTTCTTTAATGTTTTATAGTTTTTTTTTTGTAGAGGTCTTTTACATCTTTGGTTAGGCTTATTCCTAGGTATTTTATTGGTTTTGAGGTTATAGTGAATGGAATTGTGTTCTTTATTTCTTTCATTGTGGATTCATTGTTTTCATATTAAAAAGGAACTGATTTCTTCAGATTGATTTTGTATCCTGCAACTTTGCTGAATTGGTTAATCAGCTCCAATAGTCTTTTGGTTAAGTTATTTGAGTCTTCTAGATAAAGGATCATATCATCTGCAAATAAGAATAGTTTTAATTCCTCTCTTCCTTTTTGAATTCTTTTTATTTCCTTCTCTTGTCTTATTGCTGTGGCAAGAGTCTCGAGGACTATATTGAAAAGGAGTGGTGATAATGGGCATCCTTGTCTTGTTCCTGATTTTAGACAGAATTCTTGCAGTTTTTCCCCATTCAATATGATGTTGGCTTTGGGTGTATTGTATATTGCCTTAATGATGTTGAAATACATTCCTTCTATTCCAATTTTCTGCAGTGTTTTTAACACAAATGGGTGTTGGATTTTGCCAAATGCTTTTTCAGCATCTATTGATATGATCATGTGGTTTTTGTTCTCAGTTCTATTTATGTGGTGAATAACATGTATTGATTTGCATATGTTGAACCAGCCTTGCTTTTCTGGGATGAAACCAACTTGGTGGTGGTGTACAATTCTCTTGATATGGTTTTGAATGCATATAGCTAGTATTTTGTTTAGAATTTTTGCATCTAGGTTTATTAAGGATATTGGTCTGTAATTTTCCTTTCTTGAGGTATCTTTATTTGGTTTGGGATTAATGTAATACTGGCCTCATTAAAAGAATTTTGGAGACTTCCATCTCTCAATTTCCCAGAACAAGTTGTGAAGTGTTGGTATTAGTTCTTCACTGAAGGTTTTATAGAATTCATCTGGAAACCCATCTGAGCCTGGTCTTTTCTTTGATGGAAGAATTTTTATTGTTTCTATTTCTTTGCTTGCTATTGATTGGTTTAGACTTGCTATGCCTCTTGGTTCAGTTTAGGTAGGTTATATATGCTTAGAAATCTATCAATTTCTTTCATGTATTCCAGTCTATTGGAGTATAAATTTTCAAAATAGTTTCTGATAATCCTTTTAATTTCCCTACTGTCTGTGGGGACATCTCCTTTTTCATTTCTGATTTTAATAATTTGAATTGATTCTCTCTTTCTTTTGGTTATGTTGGCCAGGGGTTTGTCAATCCTATTAATCTTTTCAAAGAACCAGCTTTCTGTTTTGTTGATTCTTTGAATTGTTTTTTGTTCTCTATTTCATTTATTTCTGATCTGATTTTAGTAATTTCCTGCCTTCTGCTGAATGTGGGATTAGACTATTGCAGCTTTTCTAGGTCCTTGAGTTGTGTCATTAGGTTGTTTACTTGGTGACTCTGTCCTTCTTATGTGGGCACTCAATGCTATAAACTTTCCTCTTAACACTGCCTTCAAAGTGTCCCGTAGATTTTGGTAAATTGCTCCTCTATTTTCATTTATTTCCAGAAAATTTTATTTCTACCCTAATTTCCAATCTTACCCACTTGTCATTCAATAGTGTATCATTCAGTCTCCATGTATTTAAATAGTCTCTTTTGAGTTTCCTATTGTTGATTTCTACTTTCATTCCATTATGGTTTGAAAAGATACAAGGAACCATATTACATCTTTTTAATTTGCTGGTGCTTGCTTTGTGGCCCAGGATGTGATCTATTTTGGAGACAGTTCCATGGGCTTCTGAGAAAAATGTGTATATTGCTGTTCCTGGTTGAAATATTCTGTATATGTCTATTAGATCCATTTGGTTTATAGTTTTCTTTAGATGTGAAGAGTCTTTACTCATCCTTTGCCTTGAAGGTCTATCCAGTGGTGTGAGAGGTGTATTGAAGAGATCTGATGTCCAGGAGTGTTTGTTTTACAAATGTGGCTGTACTCACATTTGGGGCATAAACATTTACTATCATTATATCTTCTTGGTGGATTGTTCCTTTTTATAAAAGGAAGTTCCCTCCTTTGTCTCTTCTGATGTGTTTTAGCTTAAAGTCTGTTTTGTTGGATATCAGCGTTGCTACCCCTACCGTTTTTGGTCTCCATTGGCATGATATATCATTTTCCATCCTTTTACTTTCAATCTGTGAATTTATTTTTCTGTTAGGTGAATTTCTTGCAAACAGCATATATTTGGATTATGTTTTTTAACCTACATTGCCAGTCTATGTCTTTTGGTTGGTGAGTTAAGTCTTTTGACATTCAGAGAAAACAAACACAAATGAAGTAACAAAACAAGATACAAAAGCTAACTATTATACACCAAAGACAAACAAAAAAAAAAGAGAAAAAAAGGACAAAAATAAAATAAAATAAAAAACTAGTGACCGTGTGAGACAACAAAGTAATACAAACCACCAAATAAAACAAAAACAAAAACAAACAAACAAACAAAAACCAGTCCTACTAACTTATGAATATGGGGTTGTCGGAGCCAGCCGGCAAAAGTATGGGTTCCGAAGAGAGGAGTGAGGATGAAATAATATAACTCTTAAGAATTAAATTCCAAATATGATTTATTCCTAAGCATGGAAGGATCGCCAGTCAACTCCCGGGTCGATATCTCTACTGGCCGACACTGGGGCTTCTTCTCTAGTGGTATTTATAGTTTTTTGCTTTAGGTTACCCTGGAGGGAAAAATTCCAATGTCCGGGCAGGTCAAACAATACCCTGATGCAACACAAACCTAGTCTTAGCTCAGACAGAACAATATCATCATTAGCATTAGTAACCTTGAAGCTTTCAAGGCCCCAAACCTTGTTGACTCTGGGTGAGAACAGTCAGAAGTATGTTTTTAGTAAAGATAAGGGGAAAACCTTAATGGCTCCCCACATGGGGTGGGCCTGTATAATATCTGAATGTCTGATCACTGTGGTAGCTTTTGGAGTATTTTCTAATGACTCTTATTTGCTCTGTACCCTATTGTCAGCTTCTGAAACCACTCTCTGAGTGTTTGGGCCCCTCTCTTGCTTCTGACAGCTTTGCATTTAGGAGTCAGGGCATTAGCAGTCACCGTTAATGAGTTGTGTGAAAGTCCTGGGTTCTGTGTATTTCCAGCCTATAGTCCGTGCCTCTGCACTTTCTTTTTTTTAAAACTTTTTTTTATTTTATTGGTGCACTGTATTCATACATCATAGTGGGATACAAACTTTTGTAGACATACATGCACACATCGCCCATTCAGCCCCCACCCGGTCCCCACCCCATTCCCTCCTCATCCCTCCTTCCCATGCTTGGCTTAGTGGTTGACATCTAGTATTATAGCAAATTATCCAAAATTAAAAATGATAATCTCACATAACAGTTTCATTTGTCTGATACCAAGCTTTTGATGACTTAAAGATAACATTTCAATATTTCTTTTTGCTTTCTTTCTTACCAGAGAATATTTTTTTCTTATTTTTTTTAGGTGAAACTATCATATATTTATATATTTATTTTTCAGAAAAAAAATCTATCCTAATATGGAATATGGATTCTAGATACCCAAAACGATCTTGAAAAAGAACAAAGCTAGAAGATATATATTTTCTGATTTCAAACCATATAAAGCTACAATAATTGAAACAGTGTAGTACTGTTCTAAAGGCAGATATATAAACCATTGGAGTTAAATACAAGCCTAGAGCTAAATTCTTCCCTATATTATCAAGTTATTTTTGACAAGGTTTCCACGAATATTTGGTGGTGGAAATAATAATCTTTTAACTAAATATTGTTGAAAAATAATAATTACATGGAAAATAATAAAATTGGACCCTTACCTAATCCCATATACAAGTATTAACTCAAAATAGATAAAAGACCTAAATATAAATCTTAAGACTATAAACTTTTAGGAGAAAATCTGGGTCATAAAACCTCACAACATTGAAATTGGCAGTGATTTCTTGGATATGATTTCAATGGCACAGGCAAGATAGGTAAAAGACTAACATAAATAATGAATCTCCACAGATAACCAATCTTAGTTGTTTGTTGGATGGAAAATCTTGTTTCTCTGGTTCTGGTGTGTGTTACCTATTTCTTCTTTGCACTTCCCTACCCACAGGGGTGGGAGATGTCCAATGTAGTCTTGGAGTGACCCCCTGTGGCCCTGTGCAGGTATAACACCTTGAGCACCTTTCCTGTGTCTCTGGAGGTTCTAACTGGACTAGCCTGCCGGTCCTGAGGCACACATTGGGTGCACATGGTTACTGCTGTGTCCTATGGCACACACTGGGTACACACCGGGTCCTGTGGCTCATCTGGGCCCACACTGTTACCTGGCTGCCCTCATGTGGGGCTCTGGAGAGCTCAACGCACCACTGGATCCCACTGCTTTTCTGGGAGCACACTGTTACCTGGTCTTATTCTGGGTCTCTGAAGGTCTCACCATGCCACTGAGGGTGCCATCTCTAGTGAGCAAACGGTGCTGCTCAGGTGCTCGGGTGCAGCTCGCCACTGAAGATGTTGGAGCTCTCTGTTTGCTTTCAAACTCTTGGGGTTTTTTTCTGAATTTCTTGGGGCTGCCCCACCGGGACTCACGGTTTGGGCCCATGGACCTTGATGACGTTGGCGGCTGGCCGCATCTGCAGCAGGTCCATCGTGCACTCAGGCTTTTTTTTGCAGTGGATCTTGCAGTTCAGAGTTACTGGATTCCTTCCACCATGATTCCTGGATCTATATTTATATTGTTTATTAAGACACTGCCTTCTCAGTAGTTGAACTTTATTTGTTTCAGCTACTGAGATATGCTGCATCCCGCAGTCGCCATTTTTAGGTATTATTTTTCTTATTAACCTGTTTTGAAATAGAGATGATTATGAACATTTGTGAAATTCACTGTTTAAAGTTGATCAATTTAGCGTGTATATACAATAAATATACTTCCCACAGTTTCATCCTGTGGAGATCCCAGGCCCTAGAGAGGTCCCACGTAGGAGGTCTGGTCCTCAGCCCAAAGAGAACACCGGCCATTACCAGAATCTACAACCAGCCATTGAGAGCACCCTCATGGATGTCCACCCCAGCCAAACCTGTGTATTTTCATCAGGAGAAAAGAGGGCTCCAAGTTCATATAAGCAGTTGATTTCATGTAGAAAATGTGGAAGATTTTTTTAAGCTCTGGGAATTTGGAGTGTGTGTGTGTGTGTGTGTGTGTGTGTGTGTGTGTGTGTGTTAGTTACTGGGGGGTGAACCCAGAGATATTCTACTACTGAGTTATTCCCAACTTTATTTATTTATTTATTTATTTATTTATTTATTTATTTATTCATTTATTTATTGTGGCACTGGGAATGGAACCAGGGGCATTTTACCGAGCTACACACCCAGCCCTATTTTTTATTCTTTATCTTGAGACAGGGTCTCACTGAGTTGCAAAGAGCCTCACTAAGTAGCTGAGGCTGGCCATGAACCTGCAATCCTCCTATCTCAGCCTTCCAAATGCTGGGATTCTAAGCATGTGCCACCACGCCCAGCTCTTATTTTTTGTTTTGAAACAGGATCTTGCTAAATTTCCCATTCTGGACTCAAATCTGCTAAACTCCTATCTCAGCCTCCCAAACCCTGGAATGACAGGTATGTACCACTGTACCTTCTCTCTCGAGTTAGATTTGTTTTTATAGTATAAAATTATCAGAACAGTCTTTTCTTTCTTTTCCTTTTCTCTTTTCTTTCCCTAGGATCTTGCTATATTGCTGAAGCTGGCCTCCAACTCTTAAGCTCAAGTGTTCCTCATGCCTCTGCTCCTGAGTATCTAGGACTACAGATATGCCACCATCTGATTCAGAACAGTCTTCACTGCCCTCCCCAGCGGCTTCCCTTGAGCCCTAAAAATGTGCCTCAAGACAGTCTCATCTCTCAGCAACTCAACCCAATCACCTTCACAGATCTAGAACCACAGTCTCTTGTCTCCAAGTGAGAACCATATAGTGCAATCCAGCCAGGATGTTTCAAAGGCTTTCGTTTAGTTTTTCAAGCTTCAGTCTTCAAGGTATGTTATTTTACTTACAGGAAGAAATGACTAGAACAATCTTTTCATTACCCGTTCTCCTGGATGTTAAAAACTCAATTCTACATGAGCCTTGATTGGTTGCAATAATCCTGGGTGAAATGAACATGATCTCAAAGGCCCTTTGCTTTTCCAATCTCTGAGACTAACAACAGTAACCTTGCTTTTACAACACATGGCCACAGAACATGACAATGTATTTAATGCAGTGATAGCTAAAAATGTGATGCAGGAGGTGACGGAAAGCTGACCATGTGGAATTGGTCCTCACCCTTCATCCTCACCCCAGGTCTATATAGGTCCATTGACTGTGCTCTGGAGACCAAAGTTCTCCTGTAGTGCCTCCTTGCTGGCACCCCGCTGCTTCTCCTAAGGAGGAACACACCATCTCAGCAGAGGACCCTATGAATATTAAACACATTTAAAGGAGCAGTTGTTGCTTTCTCAGATTGAACTTCTTATTCTACCTTGAACTCAACATATTATTTTATCTGACATCTTAGCAATGACTTTGAAGAAAGACCATTCTCCTCACTCAGAAGATGGGTTAATTTTCTAAAGCAGCAGCTAAGTTCCACAGTGGATTTGAAGATAAAGCCTAAGACCACAGCTACAGGTCCAGATTGAAGACAATTTCACCAAGATAAAGAGGCAGAAGCCACAGGAATAGGGAGGTGAAGAGTAGGGACAGGACACAAGAAAACAGTCATCAACCATGACTCTTTTGGACTGAGACCAAAATCCCCAAGGAAACCATGAGCAAATAAATCTTCCTTCCTTTAGGCTGTACATCAGATCTTTGGGCTATAGCAGTGAGGATGCTGACTGAGACAGACAGGGCAGAGGGTTAGCTAGCAAGGAGGGGGTTCTTGCTAAACTGGTTCAGCAGAGTTTTTTTTATTTCTTTGCTAAATCTAAATTTTATGAGGAATTATACGCTTATTTTATTGAGTGTCTATTTTATTGAGATACTTTAGGTAACATAAAATTCACCATGTAAACATGAATATTTGAGTGATTTTGAGTCTATTCTCTATGTTGTATATCTGTTACCCCTATCTATTTTCAGAACATTCTTATCACCCTAAAAAAAAACTCAGTATTTATTAGTCATAGTGCCTATTTCTGCCTATTTCTCCTAGGCAGATGGTATAAAGTATTGGGGTAGAAAGTTCAGACTGCTTGGGATAAAGGAAACATGGGTGGGGGGCTGCAGGAAGCGATGGTTTTCTACTCACTCAACCTGAAATTCTTACCAAGTCCCTCCTCCGTCATGCCCTGTGCCAAGGGATCAGTATGAATCAACCGGTGCATTTCTGGTACTGAGTGAACCTGCAGTCAAACAGAATGGTGGTGGGGTGACCAATATCCTCTTTGAGCAATATATTGACTTTCCAATTGTTTCTTTCCTATCGACCTAATTATCTGGGCAATTTCCCCATATGGGCCCTTGAATGGCGAGATTTTCATGTGTCTTTCCATCCCTCTGAACGAGGAAGACGCAGAAAGTGCAGGCATCTCCTATTCTCCAGATTTCTTCAGGAAAAAGTTCTGAACTCTATTAAGTAAAAGAACCCTGTGTTACTCATTGTCTCAAAAGACATTCTGACCAAGGCTACCTGGTGTTTTTCATCATGGGTGAAATGAGCCTCTCGTGTGTGGGAGTTCCTGCCCTAAGCCAAGGGACAGTCCTCAGTCACTGGGCTCTGCCCTAGCTCACACTGTCGTGACCTGGCGTGTGGTCTTGACTTTTAAGGAGCTGTCTCTCAGCACAGTGAACTGCAGGCTTCTGCACAATGATTCCCGGCAGTCATCTTGAGACTAGGGGCAGATGTTCCCACATACGGAGAGCAGGTAATGGCGGGATGATGCAGCCGTTGGAGGCCTGCAGCCTTTGACATGTTAACCCAGACACAATCGCCACCCTAGAGTTCCTTTTCAGGGGCTAAAATGTTAATGTTAACAGAATGGGAGCAGAATCCACCCCTTGCCCAACATCAAAGGTAGTACCAAAATGTCTAACATCTTAAGTGGCATCAAATAGTACAAACTCTTCTAATTTATATTATATTGTGGATGCTGTAGCGTTCCACTGTTAAGCCAAATCATAATTCATCTCGTAATTTCTTTTTCTCCTGTTGACAGACATGTCAATTTTCTGTTTATCTCCATTTATGACTGAAATTATAATATCTTGGCACGTGTATTTCATAGATGGGTGTAGACATAATTATTAATTAATTTAATTAACAAATAAATTAAATTAATAAAATGGGACTGGCTGATGGGTGTAGTGGCATACTCTTGGAATCCCAGTGCTTGGGAGGCTGAGCTAGGGGGACTGCAGGTTCAAGGCCAACCTCAGCTACTTAATGAAGCCCTCCACAACTTAGTAAGACCCTATTTCACATTAAATAAAATTGGGCTGAAGGTGCACCTAGAGCATACAATTCCTATGGGTTCCATTCCCAGTACCCCCTTATACACTAAATAAATAAATAAATAAATAAATAAATAAATAAATAAATAAAATTGCTTGTTAAAACAGTTATTCATAAATGTGCTCATGCCCATAGTTAGTGAAAATGCCCATTCCCTCGCAATTTAAAATAACCCATCTTACAAACAAAATGTGATCTAATGTGTTACCTTAATTCCAGTATCTTCTTTAGAGTTGTCTTAATTTCAAAGTACTATTATTACAAGTTCCAAGTATTATTATTTCCACCACCACGTTTATCATTATCATAAACAGTGATGTTAACAGCAGTTGTCCTGTCTTGAGAACCCATGTGCAGGCATGTCATGCACAGCATTCAATTTCATTTATTCCTCACAACAATCTTGAAGTGGGAGCTACTAATCCATCGCATAATTGAAAAACAAAATATAAAATACTTGAGGGGTGGGAATTGGGTAAGGGCTAATTGAGCGATGTGTGCGTGTATGCCTCTACCATCTTGTACTCCATTAAGATGTATGACTACAATGCACCAATAAAAATAAAATAAAACACTTGAGTCTCCTTGGCAAATAATTTAGACACTCTGTGCTTCTGGTCTTCCAGAGGAAACACTTCAGTGTAATATCTTTATTATATGCTACCTGGGGATGTGTCAAGAAGTAATACTCAATAGCTTCAAGGTGATTGAGGGCACCTCTGGATTGTTTGTGTAATGACATGGTGTGTGTGCAGGAGAGAATGGCAGGTGAAAAAAAAAAAAGACTGAAAAGGACATAGGTCAGAGTGCCTGGCCTCTGGGGAAAACACATCTTGTTTCCCCAGCAGTGATTTGGCCCACACTAAGGATACACGAGTTGCTGATGCGTGAAACGAACCTGTTTCGATCTTGGACAGAGCACTAAGTAGGCTTCCCAGACAGGCGTTGACCCTTCCAGCAGGCACGAATGGGGTTTCTTGTTCAGCTCTATTTTCCCTCTTTCTGTGTAGGTAAAATCAATACATAAAGCTGCAAGGAGCAATCTGAACTTAGGAGAGTGTCAATGGAAGAAAATATTGGTTCAATTCCAATGCCCACATAAAATCGCTTTCATCTAGAGCCACCAGCTGGGAAACAATTTCAAAATAGTGTTCTGAAGATAACTTCAAGTGTATTTTCCTAGAAATTCTTTATGAAATGCTCCAAAATTTCCATATCTTAACCTGTGGAATCTTGTCTAGAATCCACAAATTCCTCAAACTGTTATAGCCTTGATAGACTCTGCAATGTCAGGGACATGGCAAAGAATTCTGGAGAATTTGGCTCAGTACTCAATAAAGCCCCTTCCAAATCTTTAGTGTCTGATTCTAGGATCCCCAGTGAGTCTGGGAGCCTTTTTTTTTTTTTTTTACAAACCTTTGATATGAAAAGACCATCTGTGTCTTCCTATGTTTCAACACAAGGAGCCATTGTGAAAACCCTGGTGAGTTTCAATGAGTTTTTTCGACCACATAAGACCCAGGTAGGTGTGGATCAACAGGTGTGTTTGTTCTATGTTTCATATTCAGACTTTCAGTTCCAACATTCGCTTTATCAGTTTTACTCTTAAATTCCCTGTATTCTGTCTGTCATGAAGTACAGTGTTGTCTACACACAGGTTCTCCTGCAAACAGTAAATTGTGGTGACCAGGAAGGGGAATGACAAATTATTTGTTTGAAGAGGCCCAGCAGGTCCCGGGGCAGTGGGGGTGAGGGGAATCTACCCAGATACTGCGGATGTGCTGGAGAAATGGTGTTGTTTTGTGTGGTGTGGTGTGGTGTGTGTGTGTGTGTGTGTGTGTGTGTGTGTGTGTGTGTGTGTGTGTTTAAAATATGAGCATTCTTGAGGCAAGCACATGCCTGTAATCTCAGTTACTGGAAGGCTGAGACAGGAGGATCCCGAGTTTGCAGCCAGCTTCAGCAAAGAAATGAGATTCTCAGCAACCTTGCAAGACCATCAAACACAAAATAAAATAGTTCTGGGGGTATAGATCAGAGGTAGACTACCTTGTGTGTGTGTGGTACTAGGGGTGGAACCCAGGGGCTTTCCTACCTCCGGGCTATACTCCCAGACCTATTTAATACTTTAGTTGGAAACAGGGTCTCACTAAGTTACTAAGAGCCTCACTAAGTAGCTGAGGCTAGCTTCGAACCTGCGTGATCCTCCTGTCTCAGGTTCCCAAGAGCTGGGATTACAAGTGTGTGCCACCACACCCGGCTATCAGTTAATTTTAATGGCAAAAGAATAAAACTTGTACCCACCTGTTTTCACTCCTCTCACTCATCTACCCATCCCTAAGCAACCTCTAATCTATGTTCTATCTTTATAGATTTCCTTTTCTGGACATTTATTAAGAACAGAATCATACAATATGTGGCCATTTGCAATTGACTTCTTTCATTTAGCATAGCGTTTCAAGGTTCATCAGTATTGGACCATATTTCAGTACTTTATTCCATTCAATACCTGAATAATATTCAATTATTTGAATATGCTACCTTTAGTTTGCCCATTCATCAGTCTATTATATGTGGGCCTTTTCTACCTTCTGAATATTTTGAATAGTATTCTTATTAGTGTTCGAATTTTTGTGTTTTTACTTTTTATGTGTGTATACCTAGAAGTGGAATTTCTGGATCATATGACTAGCCTGTGCATAACATTTTGGGGAAATGGAAAACACTTTATATTACATTCCCACAAGCAATATGCGAGTCTTCTAATTTCCCCACATTCTCTTCAACACTCACCTGACTGTTTTATTCTCGCTATCCTAGAGGGTATAAAATAGTAGCTCTTAATGATTTTAAATTATATTTCCCTGCTGACTAATAAATTCAAGCATCTTTTCATACAATCTTTTACTTTTAACCTCATTTAAGGCAGGAGAGAAAAAAATTAATCCACCATGTTTAATTAGAAACACATAACTCACACTGCAAGACAAGAAAAATTGTTATTTTTTCCCATTTGGAAACATGTTACTCAATTTCAATTTTTATCCACAGTTACAGTTTTTTACATCTATATTTTTAATGTTATACTTACTATGTGGTTATAGGAATGTAATATGAATTTTTAAAGATTACTTCGTGTATGGAGTTTTGGAAGAACTCAATGACTTCCCAGTGTTAACTAAAGGACACAGTCTTACTGGCTGTCAGAGGATAGCGTTCATCACTGCTGTGTATAACCAGTGCTGTCTGTGTCCATGTGCTGTGGTGCAGTCCTTGAGTGAATAAACCCACGGGAATGGGAGAGCACTGGTAGAGGACACACAGAGTATCGTCTGAGAGATGGATGGCGAGGTGTTGAAATGGACTCTGGCCTTTTAATAATAGGATGAGGTGCAGCACTAATGCCATATAACTGCAGAGGTAGAATGGAGGATGCATGGGGAAGGAAACTGTTGCATCTGCCCTGTGTACATTTAAACACTTTTGTAATAAGAAGCTTTTACAAGTAAAAGATGTGGAGCTTCTCATCAGGAGAAGGAAGAACCAGAAAGGATGCCTGGGAAGGGTGGTATAATTTATTCAAGGCTGGTTCCTGAAAGGAAAAAAGAACTAAGGAAGAAAGCAGGAAGGAGGGATCAATACAGTGTTTTTGTTCATTTTTGCAGTACTTGTGATAGAACTCAGGGACATTGTACCTCTAAGCTACAACTCCAGCCCTATTTTTTTCTTTGTTTTAAAACCGGGTCTCACTGAGTTGCAAAAGGCCTAAGTAGCTGAGGCTGTCAGGACGCTGTGATTCTCTGGTCTCAGCCTCCTGAATGCTGGGATTACAAGTGTGCGCCACCATGACCAGCTAAATACACTGTTTTGTAGGTTTTGGTTTGGGGGGGGGGTTATTTATTTATTTATTTATTTATTTTTCTTTTGTTGGATATGTATTTCCATATGATGGCTTCTAGTTTCTGTGTGAACTGTGAGTACAGCACACTCTCTGAGTAAGTGGAGACGGCCTCATTGTGAGGGAAGTGCAGGAGACCAGGAGGAGATGTGAGTTGTATGGAAGAGAGTAACTCAGCCATCAGTGACCCTGGGGCTCGTTCACTGAGAATAACAGGTGCAGGATCATTATTGTGGAATGAATGAGTGAATAATGGCCACTTAGTATAGGGGCTGATCAGGAATTTGGGTGGTTTCAGAAGACTTATGAGATTTAAACCAATAGTGATCAGTCACTTATAGGAAAACACTTCTGAAAAAGATAGGGAGAGATGGGATTTTTAATAGAAAGTTTGAAATGAAACTGAATTAGGCCCATTTGAAGCAGAGCTTTGAAAATGTAGGTTGCCTCTGAGACCCTGAAACTTGCTTTGAAGAGGGAGGATAAAAAGACAGACAATTTGGTGGACAGACAAGTAATTGCAAAAGTAATGGCCCAGCTTTGCAAATTGACAAACTGACGACATGTGTTAGTAGGCTGGGGTTGAGAGCAAAGGGCAGATGTCAGGCTCTATTACTCTAACAGAAGAGGGTTCCTGCTGCCAGGTTCTAGGTCGTGGCAGTAAGTGTACTAGGACGGAGGTAAAGGGCCCTAAAAGGGAAGGACAAAGGACCTGAGAGGCCAGATGACTGGCAGGTCAGTCTCCATGGATGTCGTGTGCAGGGAGTGGCTCCCTTTCTGCTCATTTTCCTTACTCATTCATGCATGCATGCAAGCAAGCTGCCTGGACGGGTGACATTTTTGTAGAGCAAAAGGTTATCGATATGTGAATGGTGAAAGCGCTGAGCAGGTGTCACACTGAGTTTGTACCTCTACCACTCGCTCGCCCTGGTCCTTCCCAGAGCCTCTGCAGACTCCAGTTCCTACCTGCAGTGCTAACTGCAGATCCTGTGACTCCATGACTGACCTCTGGAAAAGAGGGAAGTATGGTGGAATGAGGAGGCTGGAGTGGACATTTGTTTTGTTTTGTTTTGTTTTGTTTTGCATCCAGCATGCAAGTTTTCACAAAAACAAACAACTCAAGAGCCCTCTGTCACAATGAAACCCATTTTTCTGTACAACGAAACTGCACTAATAAAACAACAGAGCCTCTGGGAGTATCAAAACATTTTCAGAGTCCCAGTGTGTACTAGTCGATTGAATTACTAACAAACCCCTATTTTTTTTTTTTTTTTTTTTTTTTTTGGTGGTACTGGGAGTGGAACCCAGAGGCTTTCTACCTCCGGGCTATATCCCAGCCCTATTTTATATTTTATTTTGAAACAGGGTCTACGTTGCTGAAAGCCTCACTAAGTAGCTGAGGCTGGCTTTGAACCTGCGCAATCCTCCTGTCTCAGACTCCCAAGCGCGGGGATTACAAGTGTGCACCACCATGCCCAGCAAACACACACCCCTATTTTATTTATTTATTTATTTATTTATTTATTTATTTATTTATTTTTTGGTGGTACTGGGGTTCCTGGAAGCCCTTCTACCTCCGGGCTACACTCCCAGACCTCTTTTTACATTTTATATTTGGAAACAGGGTCTCCTAAGCCAGCGCGCGCGGCTGGCTTCGAACCTGCGCGATCCTCCTGTCTCCGCCTCCCAAGCGCGGGGATTACAAGCGTGCGCCACCACGCCCGGCTACACACCCCTATTTTAAAAGTGAGTGTAGCTGGGTGTGGTAGAGCACACTTTTAATCCCAGTACTTGGGAGGCTGAGTCAGGAGGATTGCACAGATTTGAAGCCAGCCTCAGCTACTTAGTGAGGCTCTCAGCAACTTAGTGAGATCCTATGTCCAAAATAAATTATAAAAATAGGACTGGAGATGTAGTCCAGACATAGAAAGCCCTGTGTTCCACCCCCAAGTAACACACACACAAAAACGGGAGTATATGCAGAATCTTGGCCAAAAAATGCAGGTCTGTGGTGAACCCCCAAGAATCTGGAACCCTGCTGCATAGGCTGGGACTCACTCACCTCTGGAGCACGAGCTGCAGGTGATCTGGAGATCCACCATGGCTCCATGAAGCCCATAAGGATCAAAGGCGGCTCCTGTGTGGGGACAGGTGGACTGTCCACAGTGAGGCAGGAACCTTGCATGTGGTCACCAAGCACCGAGGAAGGCGGGCACAGGTGACCCTCCCTGAGAAGGGGTGCCCCTAGTGCTCAAAACGCAGCTCCGAGTGCACTTCTGCCAGGGTGACAGCAGTGAGCTGGGCCGCGCCTGGTCAGCCTGGAGGAGGTGCTGACGCGATCACACTAGGAAACGAAGGTGCAGGTCATGGCGTGCGGTGATGGGGCTTAAGCTTGTCTCCACCAGCAAGGTCATACTGTCTCTTCTAATTACTCTCCCACTCACTCTAGGGCAATCTTTACCTTAATCGTAGGAGTGTGTGTGTGTGTGTGTGTGTGTGTGTGTGTGTATGTGTTACTGTGGATTTTACTCTGGGGCATTCTACCTCTGAGCTTCATCCTAGGCCTTTTTTTTTTTAAGTCCCTGTGGGCCTCACTAGGTTGCTGAGACTAGCCTTGAACCTGTAATCTTCCCGTCTCAGACTCAAGTACTGGGATTGCAGGTGAGTGGCATCATGCCCAGCTAATCTCTGCTTTATTTTCTACCCTGGGAGGAAGGTGACTGCCTGGACAACATTCTCACCACTGACATATCTGTGACCTGCTGCTCTACAAAAATGTCACCAGTCCAGGCAGAATGAATGAATTAATGCAATATATAATCTGCAGAAAGGAAAGCCACTAGCCATAAGTGACTTTTTAGTTGGGGAACCACAAGGGTAATTTCAAAGTATGTTTCCAAAACTCATTAACAAGCTCTTCTTAAAATCTGCTTAAGTGGCATCTGCCCTGTTCCTTGACCCCACCCCGATTACCCAGGATACACTGCCACAACACCCCAGAATTCCCAAGCAAGGTTCACCTTCCTGTGTGCTCCTCCAGTCACTGACAACTGTGTCTAAAAATGGCTAAACCACTTAATTTGTTTCCTGTCTTTGACTCTCTCTTCAGGTATAGAAGACCTGCGACCTCACTGCACTGAGGCTCTGAAGCACCCATAAAGGGAAGGTGGGCGCTGCCCCACAGTGTCATTCAGGTCAGGCTAAGAGGTTGCAATCAGAGCTAGCTACTTTCCTTACATTACCAGGGAGGAAAAAGGGGTTTTGTGGACACATGATATCCCTTCTGTCTGCTCACCTTTTAAAAGCCCAAAGAGGCAATGCAGAACAAGTTTTTCACATTCCTGGGCACAAGGCCTGGGTAACACCAAACCCATGGACCCAACACAGTGCACAGAAAAAACCCACCATTTTATCAAAAAAAATTTATTAGGTAAAATACAATATTCTCCAAAATGAATTATGTGAAGGGAAGAAAAAATTATTCCCATACTTTTACTGAACGTGTTTCGGTTTAGATAACAGGGCAAATTTCTCAACACAGTGACCAGAGCAAAAGTAGGGCCACCTGGAGGCCCCTGGCCAAGTCCACTTTTACAGGTGCTGCTGAGATGAGGCCGGGGCTCCAAGTTGGGCATGCTCTTATCCATGTCCGTGTCCTGGTTTCCCCTCTGCAGCCTTTCCAATGCCCCTCATTATTTTTTGAACTCTAGGATTCCCACCTTGCTTCACCCTGCTTCTCAGCCATTCAGGAGCAAGCTGTCCCTTTACTGACAGGGATGAGGAGGATTTGCTCCCCGGTGCCTCCTGCAAGGTCCTGTCTCGAGGGTGGCAGTTCTTCCTCCTAGGTGGACAGGTCTCCAGCCCCGCATCCCCTCCACCAAGCTCGCCTAGTTTGGGTGCTGGGAGGCACACTGTCTTGCTGCTGGGAGGAAAGTCTTGTCCTGGCCCTTGCATGAGACATGTGCAGGGACCCAGGGATTCTGTCCCTGCTCCAGGTTGATCCTCCTGCTGTCAGTGTGGACATGATGCACCTGTGAAGCCTCCCGGGACTTTCTGACTAAGTAGGGTAAACCCCACAGAACGCCCTGTTCCTTCTGCAGCACATTATATTCAACATTTTGTACTTCACTTTGGCTGAGAGACGGCGCCTCAGTCTGGGGTCCATGGAAACGCACTCCACAGATGCCAACCTCGTATGGAAGACGTGGCAGCGTTTCTGGGGGTGGAGATTCAATCTGCCCGCAGGGCTGGTCAGGAGGGACATGTTGGATCTGAGATTGGGGGAGGGTTGGGGGTGATGTCTGAGGTGGAATGTCAGACAGGGACAGAGGTGGGGCATGGGGAAGGGGTTGAGATTCACAGACTGTGCTGGCACTGGACTTTGCAGTACAGTAGACACAGGAGGAACTGTCAGAGGAGACAGGTGTGATAGAGTCCCGGGAATCGCTCTGCGGTGATGGGAAACCCCAGAAGTGCTGGATAAACGTCAGTTCTAAATGGTCCTCAGAGGTCTCAGGATCTGGGACTTGGTGCTGCATGCGTGGATCTTTTCTTGGGACTTTGCAGTTCCAAAGTCCTTTGCTTTCTCCTGAGTCCTGGAGGCCCTCCCGGCCTCTCTCCCTGGAGACCTCAGTGGGCAGCAGCCAGCCAGAGCTGGAGCTCTTCAGAGGCAAAGTGGCTTTCGGCTGGACCACTGACTCGGCTCCCTGACAGTGGTGAGGTGAGGGAGGGAAACGAGCACGTGGCGGGGGTAGGACATAGCCCACTGGGAATTTGCACTTCACAGGAGGAGTGGACCTTGGTGGCAGAGAGTCGCCCAGTGGTGAGAGTGAATGCAAATCAGCTAAGGGGGTGACCTGCTTAGGTGACAAGGTGGAGGGAGAAGGTGGGAAAGGTCCAGGTGGAGGAGCTGGAATTGCATCTCCTGAAAGCATTTCTGACGTGTCAGAGGACAGAAAAGATGACAGCTCTGTCTCAGAAGCCACGGTGGAATGGGGCGTGGTGTCCTCAGCATCTTCCAGAAAGGCTCGAGAGAGCAGACGGCTGACCTTGGCGGTTGTCCTGTTGCACACCTCGCAGAGCGGGTCTGGACACAGCAGTTGCCGAATGCGAGAGGTGTCAGGATACTGGCCCAGGGGGCTACAGAGACAGGAAGGGCAAAGCTGTGACCAGGACCTACACAGGGCAAGGGGGCCTGAGGCCAGTGCGGGTGGCCACCTGGAGCCTGCTCAGCCCTACATATTGTTCAACACCTATCACCTATCACACAGCACTCTGGAGCCTCTCCCCAAGGCTGTCCTTCAAATATCTGTTGCTATGGCTACTCCTCCCTTAACTAGGGAAATCTGCAGGAAATTCTGGGGAAATGCATGGAGCCCATGAAGACAGGCTGAAATGACTGATCACCTTTTCACCACAGAAAGCAGCCTCCTCCCCTCCTCGGCTTCCTCTGCTCTTCTCTGGTGTAATCTCCGACCTGGAAAACAGAACAGTGAGTTGTATGTAGCAAAGGCAGAAACACAGACATCAGGCAAGAGTCCCTTTTGGGGAAAGAATATATCAAAGTCAGAAAGCCCTAAGGATCAGCAGTCAAGGTCCAATGGTCAGCAGTAATATTATGCCCCTGGGTTCCATCCCAGGTACTGAAAAAACAAAACAAAACAAAACAAAAACAAATAAAAAACCACAAAGAAACCAAAATGTGTAGGGAGTCTAATTGAGAGGTAAAAATGCCCTTGAGTTCAATCCTCAGTGTCAAAAAGGTACCTTCACAGACTTTTTCCCTGGGATGCTCCAAACACTCACCTGAAACACTAAGTCACTGGTTGGCTCAGAGATAAGTCTGATCACCCAGGAAACGAGATGGTTTAAGCAACGCAGGAGACAGAAGTTTGACCCCAAAGCCACCAGCAGTGCTTCCTGCACCTCTCACCCGGCTCCCTATGGGCAGCACCCATCGCCCACATCCACCACTGCCTCAACCCGTGGGTGGGCAGAGCAGGAACTGGGAAGCGTCTCAGGTCTGACTCCCTGAGCCTCTCCTTCACAGGCTCTGATGCCCGAGAGAAACCGAGTCTAGGAACCGGCCCTTCAGGCATCGTTGACCTGGACCTCATGGAAAGGCCATAGGGGCTGAATTGGAGAGCTCAGCAGAAGCTTACCTTTTGTTCTTTTATCTTTTCTCCTCTTCAAAGATGGATGCTGAAAATAAAAAGGGAAGCCTGAGGGTCTAGGACTCCTTGCTTCCACCCGTCTATCTAGCATTCTCAGACATCATTATCCAAGAATCATACAACTCTTCACTTTTAGTGAGTCAAAATTAGGTCCTTCTTTTTACTACTTTTGAAAAGTGATGAAATATTTTCAATTTTCCTTCTTTGAGAAGCTTAAGAGAGGATTTTTCTGTGAGGTTGCACATGATGTTCTCAGTAAAAGCCCTGTGCTCATGGAGGACACAGAACCTGAGGCCAGCGGTCACAGCTGTGCTCCCTCTCAGGTCCCTGCGTCCTGGGGACAGAGCTCAGGCTCAGGCTCTGCTCAGAGGCTCTCAGAGGTCCCCATTGCTCTCCTGAGCAGCCTGACATGATGGGAGGCTTGGTGGAGGACACCTGACCTGGCACTGGGGCTCAGGATCAAGGGGCAGGAGAGACCGCTCTCCTTCAGAGAAACCAAACTCGATAAACCAATGTGCGTCCACAAACCCTGGCTTGGTTTTTTATCCTGAATCCCCTTTCTACACTCTTAGGTAGTCCTTGGAGCCTGAGAGGGAAACCCTAGTCTCCCTCTACCCCCTGTCCCCTTCCTTAAATACTCAGACTTGCCATCTGAGGTGTCCCTCTGAGCCTCACAACCTCCTTTAGCATCCTGAGAATGGCAGTGGGGCCAGCATGACAGAGGCTTACCCTGTGGTCACCAGGCTTCCTCACCTGTGGGAGGGCTTCGCTTCTCCACAGTGTGGGTAAGAACGATTTCAGTAGCAGGTAGCCCAGGTACAGAAGGAGCAGCCCCACTGCACCCACGAAGGTGCCGCAGGGGTCCATGTTCAAGATGGCTGAGCCCAAGCTCAGCCAGGGCTCAGTGAGGCTTTGCAGAAAGCAGAGAAAATTCTCCATGGTCTGCATCGCAGTGCTGCCTGAGGCAACTGAGCCCCCAGGAGCAAGGGCGTGACTCTGGTTTCAGGGCCAACATCACAGAGCATGGAAGAGTCATAAAGGGTCTCTGGGGTGGGGGAGGGCACAGCAAAGGAGGTGTGTCCATCCCCATCTGCCCAGCCCTGCTTCTCAGTTAGCCAGCCTACACTTGGCTCCTATCTTGTAGCTACCTCAGGGGACCTTCTGCTTGTTCCACCTGTGACCAGGACTTTACTTGAGCAAAACTGTTGAGAGTCCTTGATTTCAACCCCACCAATTTCATGCACTTGAAAGTCTGAAACTTATCACTTGGAAGTTTCACTTCTCCCCAGAAATTTACATTCTCAGAATTACATAAGTCTTCAAATCTTACCTACACAATACTTTTACCTTACACTGACTCACATGTATAACTTAATGTCCTCTGGCACTTGTTCAGTGTTGTGAATGTTGAATAAGTTTTTTATTTCTATTAGCCTACAATGTCTTCAATCAGAGAGGTTGGGCAATCAGCTGCGACGATCTTATCCCCGAATGGAACGAATCCCAGATCACATATTAGCAGTCACTGAGCCTCTTGAAGCTGGGAAGAGGTTCAAAATCCCTTCTCATCTTCCCTGCACTATATAAAGGGTATTTTCAGCTATCCTGGACAGTCTGCTGTGGCTAAGCTGTGGCAGTGGGGTTTCCATGATCACAGATAACCCATTGGTACTGGTAATCCAGTCATCCACCAGGATCTGATCACATACTGGGGAGGGTTACTAACCTTCAAGATGAAGTGGCATTAGGCCACCATCATAGCCCCACCTTTGGGTGCCAAACTGTAATGATGAAGGACCTGTTCTGGGGGCCCTGTTGGACTCCTGAAACGGTTATAGTGAGAGATGTAGCTGCGGGTTCTTGTTTTGAGCTAGGTAGAGAAAACACTAGCCTGAACTCTTGCTGTCAGCTTAAATGAATTTATTATTATAAAGACAGAAAATTAGTACAGAGTTAATGAAGTCCTATACCAGAGATAATATAGAGGGGTGAGCTTAAAAGAAGTCACCTGAGTTCTTTGGACCCAGCACAATTTATACCCAGTCTTCTAACCAGAATAAATTCAACCTCTCTCCTGGACAGGTCTTTTTTTTTTCTTTTTTCTTTTTAATTTTTCATTGGTGCACTGTATTCATACATCATAGTGGATACAAAAAACTTTTATAGACATACATGCACACATTGCCCAGTCAGCCTCCACCCGATCCCCACCTCATTCCCTCCCCATCCCTCCTTCCCATGCTTGGCTTAGTGGTTGATATCTAGTATTATAGCAATTTATCCAAAATTAAAAATGATAATCTCACATAACAGTTTCATTTGTCTGATACCAAGCTTTTGATAACTTAAAGATAACATTTTAATATTTCTTTTTGCTTTCTTTCTTACCAGAGAATTTTTTTCTTTTTTTTTTTTAGGTGAAACTATCATATATTATATATTTATTTTTTCAGGAAAAAATCTATCCTAGTATGTAATATGGACTCTAGATACCCAAAACAATCTCAAAAAAAGAACAAAGCTAGAAGATATATATTTTCTAATTTCAAACCATATAAAGCTACAATAATTGAAACAGTGTAGTACTGTTCTAAAGGCAGATATATAAACCATTGGAGTTAAATAAAAGCCTAGAGATACATTCTTCCATATATTGTCAAGTTATTTTTGACAAGGTTTCCATGAACATTTGGTGGTGGAAATAATAATCTTTTAACTAAGTATTGTTGAAAAATAATAATTACATGAAAAAGAATAAAATTGGACCCTTACCTAATCCCATATACAAATATTAACTCAAAATAGATAAAAGACCTAAATATAAATCTTAATACTATAAACTTTTAGAAGAAAATCTGGGTCATAAAACCTCACAACATTGAAATCGGCAGTGATTTCTTGGATATGATTTCTATGGCACAGGCAACAAAAGGGTATACAAACTCCCTAAAAAATAAAATATTGTATATCCAAAGACAATGTAAACAGAGTTAAAAGTTACTGATAGAATGGGATAAAATATTTCCAAATGCTATATCTGAAGGTATATTAATATTCCAACTAGAAATCCTAAAAATTAACAACAATAAAGGCAAACAATACAATTGAGAGATAGGCAAAAGACTAACATAAATAATGAATCTCCACAGATAACCAATCTTAGTTGTCTGTTGGATGGAAAATCTTATTTCTCTGGTTCTGGTGTGTGTTACCTATTTCTTCTTTGTAGTTAATCTCTTTGAGTATTTTCTCTAGTGCTGGTTTTGAAGACATAAATTCCTTCAGTTTCTGTTTGTCATGGAAGCTTCTTATTTCTCGATCTAATTTGATAGAAAGTTTTGCTGGGTAGGAAATTTTTGGCTGGAAGTTGTTTTCTTTCAGAGTTTGAAATATGTTACTCCAAGCCCTTCTGGCTCTCATGACTTAGTTTGGGAAGTCTGGAGTGATTCTAATTGGTTTGCCTCTGAATGTCACTTGGCCCTTTGTTTTTGTTGCCTTTAAGATTCTCTGCTTGGCTTCCACATTGGTCATTTTGACAATTATGTGGTGTGGAGATCCTCTTCTCCGATCCTGTCTAAAGGGAGTTCTATAATTTTCCTGGACCTGTGTATCGACCTCTTGCTCTATGTTTGGAAAATTTTCTGCTATTACTTCCTTGAAGAGACTGTTGATCCCTTTGGTTTCACCTTCTTTTCCCTCCTCTATTCCAATGATTCTTAGGTTAGCTCTCTTAAAATGGGCCCATATTTCTTCAATGTCAGATTCCTGCTGTCGGATATTTTTTTTCTAGATTAGAAACTATGTGTTCATTTTTGGAATGATCATCTTCTAAGAGCGAGATTCTATTCTCCATGTGGTCTAATCGGTTGTTTGTACTTTGAATTAAGGACTTTACTTCATTAATTGCATCCTTTATCTCTCTTTGACTCTCTCTGAATTCTTTTTGAAACACCTCTATTATTTCTGCAGTTATTTTCCTGATTTAATCTTCTAGAAATCTCTGAATTTCTGTTTTATTGGGTTCTGATGTTGTGGGATTGTGGGCATTCATTGCTCCATTGTTATTCCTCTTTCCCATGATTTCGGGAGTTTGTGCCTTCTCTGGGTTCTTCCCTTGAGTCACTACGACTTCACTTAAGGTGCTCTGGATCTCGAGTCTGTGGTATCTCATTCACCACTACTCCTTTCCTGGGTTGTATCGCAGAGTCTCAGACCCAGGGAGTCGATAGAGGCTGCTTTAGACTATGGTGGGTGCCAGGTTGTGCGTTCTCCTATGGTGTGATATCTCTGCCACCGCCACTCCCCCGCTGGGTCAAGTCCCTGGGAGTCAGTACTGGGATTTCTCCTCTGGGGCCCGCAATTTGACTCACTGTTGTTGAATATGCAAATGGAGCTGTAGTGGACTCGGTGAATTCACTGCTGCTGCCGCTACCGCTGGTGGCAATATGGCGTCGCTGCTACGCCCTCGGCCGTGAGGCTGGTGTATTTCTTCTCTGTTTTTTAACTCCGCTCTGAGTCCCTGCAGCGTGTGCTGAGCCCAGCCACTGGGAGCTTTAGATGCTCCCTGCGCCGAAAAATCTGCCGAATCCCGCTGGGCTCTTCCGGAGCGGCTCACCTCAGCTCGCTGTCCGGGTTCTTCCACAGCGGCTCACCTCGGCTCGCTGTCCGCCGCTCCTCTCTGGATCCTGGTGGGCTGTTGAGTGCGTTGGTCTGTAGCCGTAGCCATCCAGTGAGCTCTCTGCTGCCGCCGGCAGTAAGGCACTGCTGCCGCGTCCTCAGCTGTGAGGCCGGCATATCTCCTCTGTGGCTCTGAGCTCTGTTATGAGACCCCCTCCTCTCTGGGGCTGGTGATTTTTTTGTTTCTCTGGTGATGGTGTTTTCTGGCTATGAAAGTTACTGATTTTGTGGTAATAGAGATTGGTTGTTAGCGGGGCTCTTAAGCCCCGCTTTTCTCGGTCGCCATCTTCCCGGAAGTCCGAGATTTCTCCTGGACAGGTCTTTGATATGGGGATGTCTTCCATCCCCTGTCCATCCCCTGTCTCTGGCACAGACCCCAAGTCTTTTGTTACACCCCAAAATGTGTTAGTTCAATATAACATTCTGGGGTCTCTTGGAGGCTCCTGGCATTCCCCCACATTCTTGAGGAAGCTCATTTATCTTTAAAATGTAAGACTCTGGGCTTCCTCAGGAGCCATCTCCCCACGTCCTTGGGGAAGTTTGCTTCTCTTAGAAATGTCATAGACCCTGGGCTTCCTCTATTCTCTTGCTTATCATCCTGCCCCCTGGGACTCTGCGGCCCTTTCCCTGAAGCTTCTAGCTTTCTAATACTGAAGTTACATTCTCGTGTATTTTGATCCATTTCCAATACCAGCACATTAATACATGTTAAAGCCGTTCCCAATACTGGTACACAGAGTGTGTTGCAAAGTATACAGTTCAAGCTTCACTAACTGCAGAAAAATCAGTGTTATAAACTTATCTCTGAGGCCACTTAAGGTTTTAATTATATATACATTTATTAACTATCTATTTTAGGCTTGTGAATAATGAAAAATGAATTGGTAGTTTTAATTAAACCCAACCTCTCTGATTGAAGACATTGTAGGCTAATAGAAATAAAAAACTTATCATTCAACATTCACAACACTGAACAAGTGCCAGAGAACATTAAGTTTCACATGTGAGTCAGTGTAAGGTGAAAGTATTGTGTAGGTAAGATTTGAAGACTTATGTAATTCTGAGAATGTAAATTTCTAGGGAGAAGTGAAACTTCCAAGTGATAAGTTTCAGACTTTCAAGTACATGAATTTGGTGGGGTTGAAATCAAGGACTCTCAACAGTTTTGCTCAAGTAAAGTCCTGGTCACAGGTGGAACAAGCAGAAGGTCCCCTGAGGTAGCTACAAGATAGGAGCCAAGTGTGGGCTGGCTAACTGAGCAGCAGGGCTGGGCAGATGGCGTGGGAATGGACACACCTCCTTTGCTGTGCCCTCCCCCACCTCCAGAGACCCTTTGTGACTCTTCCATGCTCTGTGATGTTGGCCCTGAAACCAGAGTCAAGCCCTTGCTCCTGGGGGCTCAGTTGCCTCAGGCAGCACTGCGATGCAGACCATGGAGAATTTTCTCTGCTTTCTGCAAAGCCTCACTGAGCCCTGGCTGAGCTTGGGCTCTGCCATCTTGAACATGGACCCCTGTGGCACCTTCGTGGGTGCATTGGGGCTGCTCCTTCTGTACCTGGGCTACCTGCTACTAAAATCGTTCTTACCCACACTGTGGAGAAGCGAAGCCCTCCCACAGGTGAGGAAGCCTGGTTACCCCAGGGGAAAGCCTCTGTCCTGCTGGCCCCACTGCCATTCTCACAATGCTAAAGGAGGTTGTGAGGCTTAGAGGGACACCCCAGATGGGAAGTCTGAGTCTTTAGGGAAGAGGACTGGGGGTAGAGGGAGGACTAGGGTTTCCTCTTAGGCTCCAAAGACAACCTAAGAGTGGAAGGGGGATTAAGGATGAAAAACCGAGCCGGGGCTTGTGGATGTACATTGGCTTAGCAAGTTTGGTTTCTCTGAAGGAGAGCAGTCTCTCCTGCGCCTTGATCCTGAGCCCCAGTGCCAGGTCAGGTGTCCTCCACCAAGCCTCCCATCCTGTCGGGCCAAAAGTACTCCCCACTTTCAGATATTCTTTCATAACTATTATTCTTTTGGTAATGATTCTTTTAACTCTCCACACGAATTGCTCCGGTGGTGTAAGATCAGGACTGTGAGAGAAACTGAGTCCATGGAAAATAAAGTTTCTGGTAATTTGTCTAAGCCTCTAAACATCCTCGGCTTTGTTCAAATGGTAATAAAATCTAGTTAGAATTTAGATGCAGTGGCAGCATTCCAGTCAGTAATTACAAACGCAGATTTCCCCTCTATCTTTGACCTTCATTCTAACCATGACAATAGAGCCAAGGGCTAGAAGGAATCTTGGCCTTTGCACCTAGTGATAGCGCTGCCTGGAGACAGGGCGACACCACCTGGTTAAAATAGCTATGTCAGAACAAAGGACAGATATAATAGATGTGTAAATGTGAAAGAAAGAAAATATGGTGAGAATAAAGCATTTTTGTATGAAGAGGAGCTTATCCTAAGATTGTCCCAAATGGGAAAGAAAGGAATTAGAAAGATAAAAAGCAGGTTGCAGAAGGATTGTGGTGTGGAAATGGATTATTAAAAGAGGAATAGGCTTCTAATAAGCCTATCGTTTGAGGAAAAGTGCTCAGCTGCTAGAGAAGTACATCTGACAACTAAATCTAAAAACTTCATGTTATTTCTTGGTGTTTACCTGCTAAACTGTGTTATGAGCTTGCTTAAGCTTTCAGACAGCAGATGGTATTGCAGACAAAATCCAGCAGACATTCATCGAAATCCTCTAAATCATCATAAATGTACACGGATTTCCCTACGCCAACTACATGTATGAAAGCTGGAATCTCGGACTTCGTCCCCCATTCAGCTCAAAGGAGGTTGCTAGATAGAAAGGACATCAGACTAAACCCTAGGAATAAAAGTTCCGAAAGGGTTAAAGAAAACTCTTAAAAACTGGATTCTTCAAGTGATTTTGGGTGTGACTTTTGTTCTTCTGGAATTTGCCCACTAAAAGCCTCTGCAGGTGCAAGGCCAGAGGGGCTGACTCAGAGCACAAGACCCACCTGGGGTCATGGGACTGATTTCAATCACAAGGACCTGTGATGTCACAGGCCTCACTTTTGTCTTGTTCAGGGTTGGTGATTTGCATGTGTATCTCACTATTGTATTTTGGGTGTTTGCACTTTTCTTCTAGGGAATCACGGGGAAATGGGGAAATATAAAAAATCTTGTGTCTAGAATAAAGTGTTCGATTGCACAAGAAGCATTGATCCATGTCAGATTCTTTCCAGAAGCGCTGTAAATAGGAACTTAAAGAAATTTATTTCCTAGAGGGGAAAGAATCGCTGCAGATAAGTGGCTGCAGTACGGCACCCTAATTCTTCGCCCATCTTTTCTGAGATCGGTTCGATCGCGAGTGGACTCGCGCCCCATTTGAACTGAGCCAAGTCTGCGGCATAGCCCAGACATAGAAGGTTTTCCAGGAATCCCAATACCACCAAAAAAAATAAAATAGGGGTCTGTTAGCCAGGCATGGTGGTGCACGCTTGTAATCCCAGCATTTGGGAGGCTGAGACGGGAGGATTGTAGTTTGCGGGCAGCCTCAATTACATAGTGAGGCCCTCCTTAATTCAGTGATACCCTGTTTCAAAATAAAGAATAAAAAATTGGGCACTGGGTGTAGCTCGGAGGTCAAATACCTCTGGGTTTCATCCCCAGACCTGAAAAAAAGGGGGTTTGTTAAGAATTCAATCTACTTGTACACACTGGGACTCAAAAAATGAATTGAGACTCCCAGAGGCTCTGTTGTTTTATTAGTGCATTTTAATTGTACAGAACAGAGGGTTTCATGGTGCCAGAGGGCTCTTGAGTTGGTTTTCTTTTCTAGAAAATTTGGTGAATGCTGGATGCAAAACAAAACAAAACAAAACAAATGTCCACTCCAGCCTCCTCATTCCATCATACTTCCCTCTTTTCCAGAGGTCAGTCATGGAGTCACAGGATCTGCAGTTAGCACTGCAGGTAGGAACTGGAGTCTGCAGAGGCTCTGGGAAGGACCAGGACGAGCAAGTGGTAGAGGTACAAACTCAGTGTGACGCCTGCTCAACGCTCTCACCACTCACATATCGATGACCTTTTGCTCTACAAAAATGTCACCCATCCAGGCAGCTTGCATGCATGAATGAGTAAGGAAAATGAGCAGAAAGGGAGCCACTCCCTGCACACGACCTCCATGGAGACTGACCTGCCAGTCATCTGGCCTCTCAGGTCCTTTGTCCTTCCCTTTTAGGGCCTTTTACCTCTGTCTTAGTACACTTACTGCCACGACCTAGAACCTGGCAACAGGAACCCTCTTCTGTTGGAGTAATAGAGCCTGACATCTGCCCTTTGCTCTCAACCCCAGCCTTCTAACACATGTCCTCAGTTTGTCCTTTGCAAAGCTGGGCCCTTACCTTTGCACTTGTCTGTCCACCAAATTGTCTGTCTTTATTTCCTCCCTCTTCAAAGCAAGTTTCAGGGTCTCAGATGCAACCTACATTTTCAAAGCCCTGCTCCTCATTTATGATTGCAAACCCAGCTCATCCCCAGCTCTGGGACCAGTCCAGCCTGAGAGAATCGGGGAAACCTGTTCCAGTTTGAGGACGTGGCATCATCTCGATCTGCTGGTGCCTGTGACAGTGGCGAGCACAGAGCGAGGCCTAGCAGGCGGCGTTCCTCAGGTCTGGTCATTAGACTCTCCGCTCATGTTCATGAACAGCCCCCTTTAGTGCCACCTTTGAGAACTTGCATCCATCCTCCCCTATCTCCATGGTCAGTTCTTTAATTTACCAAGGATTGACATTGCTTTTATCATCAGTTCAGTCCTTGTAAAAACCTAACTAGGTCTCTGATACTTGCTTCCATGATTGTCTAGCATCTACCCATCTATCCAATAAGTTTGTTTATTGGATAATTTCCCCAGGCATTAAATCTAGTCAGAGCGTCTCAGGTCATGTTCTGTATATTAAGAGGCTATGGAAATGGGCGATAATTATCTTGATGCCTCCACAAATGAAGACTCAGATGACAGATGTAATATTCCCACAAGGGAGCAAGCCGTACCACTCATTGATCCCAAATGGACCCGATACCCCGAAAAAGAATGAGATAGAAATCACTGCCTGTACTGCATGCAGGAGGGATTAGAGGGAGCAGAGGGAGAGCCTCTCAAATAGGGCCAATTAGCAGCCATACATCAAAAGCCCGATGAGGCTCTATGACCTTTTTAGAGAAAATAAAGGAGGCCATGGTAAAATTCACTAACCTAACTCCAGACTCGGTAGAAGGGGAGGCCATTCTCAGAGACAAGTTTTTCTTTCTTTCTTTCTTTCTTTCTTTCTTTCTTTCTTTCTTTCTTTCTTTCTTGGTGGCACTAGGAGTGGAATCCAGATGACTTCAACCATTGGGCTATAGGCCCAGACCTATTTTATATTTTATTTGGAAATAGGGTCTCGCTATGTTGCTGAGAGCCTCACTCTGTAGCTGAGGCTGGCTTTGAACCGGTATGATCCTCCTGTCTCAGCCTCCCAAGCATGGGGATTACAAGCTTGTGCCACCACGCCCAGCTAGTGAGACAGGTTTTTAATTCAACTGCACCAGATATAAGGAGGAAACTTAAATAACTGATGTCAGATCTGGGAGACTCTATGCTGGAACTCTTAGTGCAGGCTGCTAACTCGGTGTATCGTACTAGAGACTTGGAAAGGGAGAAACGGGAGGGAAAACATCATGGGAAAATCCTGGCTGCCATGTATTTATATGCCAAATCCACAAAAAAAAAAACCCCAAGCCTGCTACAGGAGCATGTTGCCTCCATGAAAACCTAGCTTCAGGTCTGCTTCAGGTGTGGGAGCCAGGGCACTATAAGAGCCAGTGCTCTCGACCAAAACACTACCAACACCCTCCAATGCCCTGTCCATGGTGCAAGGAGGACCACTGGAAATCTGAGTGCCCCCAGGTCAGGAGGGGTCTGGGGTACGCAGAGGCAGGATCCCGATGGTGGGCTCCAGGGCTACCTTTCCAGGCTCCCACCCCCTGAGTAAAGACGGAGGAACCCTGGGTAACTTTAAAAGGTGTGCTCACAAGCTGTCCGGTTCCTAGTGGAGACAGGTGCCAGGTTTTCTGCCTTAGTGTATTCTCCCGGTCCAAGATCCTCTCTTAAATGAACATTTCAGGGCATCTCCAGCAAAGGCTTAGGATGCTTTTTTAACCCAAGAGCTAGCCTGCTCATGGGTGACCTGTACTCTCACTTTAGTAACCATCCCTGGATGAATCGTAGGTGTCTATATGGGAATGCATCCACTACTCTGTTTAGTCACTAAGACAGTAGCGACCCAGCCTTAGCTTTAGCGGCCATCAATACTGAACTTGGCGAAGTACGCCACGCCACTCCTGAGAACAGAGCAACGATGGATTATTTGCTTCTGCTCCATCATCCAGGAGGATGTCAAGAATTCCCTGGATGTGTAGTTTTAACTTCACTGATAACTCAAAAAAGTAACTAGTTTAATATCAGACATGCAGGAGCAGCTAAATCATATCCAGCAATATAAAGGTTTGGGATGTGGTTCCTCGTGGACGGCATGGCTCCTGCCCTTGGGAACTCCCTTCCTTATTCTCTTTTTCATTTTGCTTTTTGGACCGTGCCTGCTCAACTGTATTGTGAGTTTTGTTTCCCAGAGGCTTGAAGCTTTCAAACTTCAGATGGTGCTGCAAATGGAACCTAGGATGAACATTTACTGAAGCCCCTTGGAAGGCCATAGAGACTCAAGACAGTCACCCATCTGACCCCCTCAAAGCCAAAATGTTTGCGTGCACGCTAAAGCCGGGGTCCCCACTCATCTTTGTTCAGCTTGAAGAAGTTATTGGCCAACTTTGGCATTCTTATTTCTTTGCTAGGTGTATGAAAGCCTTAAAAAGTCGAGGGGGGGAGGGGTAATGGGGATTGAGCTTTGTTAACTGTTAATAAGAGCAGTAAAAATAAAAATGTATTTCCTATGTTTACCTTTAGCCTGACAGGTGTCAGGAAGTTACTAGAAAGAGGGGGAATGTACCAGTATTGGGAAATACTAAATGTGCCAGTATTGGGAAATATTTTCAAAATATATGTGAAAATAGCCTTGGTATTAGAAAGCCTGGAGATAGGACAGGCATTCAGCAAGGGAAGAAATCCTGCAGAAATCCAGGCACCAAAGGTCACTAACAAGAGAACAGAGGAAGCCCCAAAGCCTAGGGTCTTTTACATGTCTAAGGGAAGTGAACTTCCTCAAGGATGTGGGGGAATGCCATGAAACTCTAAGAGATCCCAGACTCCTGATTATCAATTACCATATCTCACAGTGTAACAAAAGGCATGGGGTCTGTGCCAGAGACAGGGCAGATCTTCAGGAATAAATCTCCACATCCAAAGACCTGCCCTGGAAAAAGGGTGGATCAAGTCTGCTTAGAAGATGAGTGATATAAAATACTCTGTATCCAAAGCCGGGCATGGTGGTGCTTGTAATCCACATGCTTGGGAGGAGAGACAGGAGGATCTCGCAGGTTTGAAGCCAGTTGTGCTGGATTAAGAGACCCTGTTTCCAAAATAAAAAGTATAAAAAGTAGGTCTGGGAGTGTAGCCTGGAGGTAGAAGGATTTCCAGAAACCCCAGTACCACCAAAACAAAACAAACTCTGTATCCAGAAATCTCCAGTGACTTATTTTCAAGTCCCCCCCCCATACTCTCTCTGGGATAGGGTTATATTAATCTATATTTCACCTTTCCATCTTTGTAATAATAAAGTGGCTTAAGCTTGCAGAGTTCAGACTAGAGTTTTCTATACCTAATTCAGAACAAGAACCCGCAGCTACATCTCTCCCACCATAACAGCTTAGGCTGGCCATGAACCCGATATTTTCCTGTCTCAGCCTCCCAAGTACTGGGATTACAAGCATGGGCCACCAAACCTGGCTTAGAGAAACATTACCAGGGACCTCAAGGGATGCTTGGGTCTCTAAAAAAGTTCTTGAAAATATATCTAATTAAGGGTAAAAGATAGATCGAATTTGTCAACTAATGTCTTTGGGATATTTCTATAAGCTCCAGATATTAGGGAACAGATACAGTTGGGTGAGAGAAGAGATATTTTTGATGTGGAAGCCAAGTTTCCAGGGGCTGGCCTTGAGTTTTGCCTCAGTGCTGTCCTCTCAGAAGTGAAGAGCACGTGTGGGTGTTGCCAGTGCATGTGCCCCTGACTCACGGGACCTCTTTTGACTTTGGCTTCACCGGAAGCCAAACTCTTTCCTCCCTAACTTATGGGCACTATGAGATTTACTGCTATCATAAGAAAAGGACGGTGAACTTTGGGAGGTGAGTTATTTTGTCCTGTAAGCCAAAGCGTTGTGTTTCAATAGGTTTCACAGATCCACTTCTCAGACATAAATTCTTTATGCAGGGCCAGGATTTCTTTAGGATGCCAGTGTAGCTAATACTCAAATAGTGCTTTCTGGGCCTGGGGATATAGCTCAGTGGCAACGTGTATGCTCAGTAAGTGCAAGGCCCTGGGTTCAATTTCCATCACTGAAACAAAAACAAAATATAATACAAAGAGGTGCACTAGTAGTTTCTGAAATTCCATAAAAATTTTCAGAGTTCTTTATTTCCGTGCCCAATAAATTGTGTTTGGAGGGGAATCAGAAGGGAATGAGACAGGAAGCCCTTGTTGAGATTTTGGGGTAAAAGGGTTTATTACAGAACCCCCCATGATGATTTGAAACCTTACAAACTCTATGTGTGACAGAGGCGCGTTCCCACTCTAGACTTTCTGAGACTTTTGTTTTTCCCTCTAGGAAGTTCTCCACTTTGACCCCTGGATTTCTGCGTCATCATCTTCAAATGCGGCAATTATGTCTCACTGAGTGAGTTGGTGACCATGGAAAATTTTGTATTAAAAAGTTAGAGATGAATAAAAGCATTCCATTAGTGAAGGAAACTACTTTTTCCTCACTCAGAAAAGATGTCGTTCACTTATTTGGAGATTTAACAAGTCAACAAGTCACCACCTAGGATAAGGCTCTGGTGATTCAAATCACCATGTTGGTCTTTTCTTGGATTCTTTCTTCCTCAGAAAGGTTCATCTCAAGTCAGCTGCTCTGTCTCAGTCTATATCAAGGGTTACACACTATAGGCCAGATCTGTCCAGTAAGCTTTTCTGTAAGCAGGTTTTTTGTTTTGTTTTGTTTTGGGTGGTACTGGGGTTCCTGGAAACCCTTCTACCTCTGGGCTACACTCCCAGACCTATTTTATGCTTTTTTTTTTTTATTTTTAGAAACAGGGTCTCTTAAACCAGCGCGCCTGGCTTAGAACCTGTGTGATCCTCCTGTCTCCGCCTTCCAAGTTGCAGGGATTACAAGCTTGCGCCACCACGCCCGGCTGTAAGCAGGTTTTTATTGGCGCTTCACCAGACTATTTAAGTGACATCTGTGGCTACTTCTTGTGCAGCTTGTATTGCCCCAAGAGAATTTTAATAAGGAGTGCTTTTCCAGAGGTATTCTAAGCATACCCGGCCTCAGGAGCTGGCTAGCATGGCTAACAAAAGGCTAAGTCCAGTGTGCTGGGAATATTTTTATACGCCATTCACTCATCCCAGCAGGCAAATTCTGTTTTGCAATTTGGTGATATGTGAAAAAAGGTATTTGGGAAACAAATGTGTCCTATGCTCAGTCTACCTCTGAATGCTGTTGGTTGACTTTCCTTACACACACACACACACACACACACACACACACACACACGCGCGCGCGCGCGCGCGCGCGCTTTGTCTGATTAGACATTGGAAAGTGCAAAAAATAATAATCTAGGTTAGTTTCCTAAGAGTATTTCACAAAAAAGTAATCTAGGTTTCCTAAATATCCAAGACAGAGATGGCAAATGCATGAGCAGTACCTCCCTTCTGTCAGACTAATGGTTCTCTGTTCTCTTTTAGGCAGAGCCTCAGAATCCTTTAAATGTTCCAGGTCACCACCACCAATTAGCTGATTAATTGGCACCTGACGTGTCCCTTTCAAAGCTGGCTTTACCGCTTTCTAACTGTGTGAGTGAACATCGCTCCACTGTTCATTTCTTTTTCTTTCCTCTTGTGCTAAGATCCAGACCTTGAAGGCAGAAATTAGGGAGGCCAGAAAAACCAAGGCATTCCCAGCAGAATGCAGAGTCCACTGGGGAAGCCACAGGAAATGAACTGGAGGCAGGAGGGAGGAGCCAGCTGAAGGAATGCTTCAAAATTCAGGCCATGGCTCTGAGGAGTTGGCTTACGCAATTTTGTAATCTGCCAAGTCCAGTATGTGCAGTGCAGACCGGCAGGCTGGAAATTTTGATAGGAGTTGTTGGCAGTCCTAGGTCTGGAGGCAGCCTGCACGACAGGACTGCTTCCTCTTCCAGGGGCCTCGGGCTTTCAAGTCCCTCCGCCGATAGGACCAAGATCACCTGAATTATGGAGAGTGACTTGCTTCATGCAGAGACTGCTGATTTCAGTGGTAATCGCATCAAAACTTACCTTCAGACTAGCATGAGGCTGACCAGGGTCTGACCAAGCAACTGGGCACCTTCATGCGCCTGACTTGTAAAATTAGCTATTACTGTCAGAATAGGGGATTTTGGTGGTAGATTAGTGGTTTTAGATTTTAATTTCATTTATGTAAAACTGTAGAGATGAATTGTTGGCTAGAACAAAGGTAAAATTATTTAGGCAAAGCAGCTGATTTAAGGAAAATTCTTAAAAAGGTAGTGAATGTAATGGTATATGGATACGGTAGTTTAATGAAGGTGGCATGGAAATGATTGAGATTAGAGAAATAGAGCATTAAGTGACAGAGAGTCAGTTTCCTCATACCATACCATACCATGAAATGTTGCGACAGAAAGAGGGTCAGGAAGATCAGCTGTTCTGCTCCCAAAGGTCACAATCAGAAATAAAACTCAACAGTGTGAAAAGCTTATTTCTTGCTATAGTAATACAATAATGCATCTTGTGAAGATATTAACATTTTATCATATTTTATTAGTGGAATTTTTCCAATCTGCTCTTCATTTTTAAAAATAATTATGGTGGTTGTGGTGGTACATGGCTGTAATCCCAGTTCATGGGAGGCTGAGACAGGAGGATTGCGGGTTGATGCTAGTCTCAGCATCCTAGTGAGACTCTGTTTCAAAAGGTAAAGAATAAAAAGGGCTGGCAGGGTAGTTGGAAAGTCAAATGCCCTTGGGTTCAATCCCTAGTACTGAAAGAAAAAAAAAAATTAAAGCCTGTATATGCTATTTTGTAAAAGAAAAAGGAAATTGCATGTTATTTAAGCAGTTAATCCTTGGCTTTATGATTTATACAAATGATTTTAAACTCAAAAACTCATTCACAGTTCTGGTTCTTAATTCACAGATCTAATATCTTTCTTTGAGTGGGTATTTGGAAAGATTGTTTAAAAAATCTATTAAGTTTTTAATTTATTTCATTCTGTTACTATGAGGAGCAGATCTCAATGATCTTACTTCCCTTAAATTTGCATTCAGTTATTTCTACATATGTTAATGACTAATTCCTTTTTGCAGGGACACCACCCTTCTAGCAAATTCTTATGTGCAACAAAGTTAAATTTTAGGCTCTCTACTCTGGGTCATATATCTGCATATTTTTCTTCATTTAGTAGTGCTTATTTTAGTATCAGAGCTTTATAATATATTTAATAATTAGATTGGCTAGTCTCATCTAATTACTCATAGATTTCATTTAGAACTTTTTGATAAGCTCATCTTTTTCTTTTCCTGAGATCACCAGAATCTAATCAAATCCTCAACATTTTAATGAAATTTTTAATTGGATTTTTGTATGAATCATAATGAGAGTTATTAGAATTCTGCAGAGAAATAGGACCAATAGGCTCCATATAGCTAAAATGTCATAAATATGTGTATCTTGCACTTGTGTGAGAGAGTGAAAGAGAGATCATGGCATTGGCCCACAGAATGACTGAGGCTGAGAAGTCCTACAGTCTGTCATCTACAAACTGGAGACCCAGCGAGAGCAGACCCAGGGAGACCTAGCTGTGTAGTTTGAGAGGTTAAGAGCTAGAGGACCAGTGTTGGAGATTCTAGGTTGAATATGCAGCCCAAGAACCAGGAATGCTGAGGGCAGGAGAAGATGATATCTTAGCTCCAGAAGCCAGGCAGAGTTCACTGAAGCCTCTTCCTGTTCTCCCTGGGACCTCGGTGGGTTGGATAGGGCCAGCCCACAACCGAGAAAGCCATCTGCTTTCTGCAGCCCACCAATTCAAATGCCCATCTCTTCCAGAAATAGAATAGCAGACCCACTCAGATAGTATGCATAGCCAGATACCTGGGCATCCTGTGGTTAGGTTGACACATAAAATTAACCATAACAAGGTTGTAATAGATTGACATTTGACATCTATACAACATGTTCAGTCATCGTCTTATATTTCTGACTATAGAGGAGAGATAGAGTTAGTGAACTCATCTAAATTAATAATAAAGGCATTTTAATCTCAGGTGCCTTTCACTTAAGTAACTTGGGTATATACGTATAGTCAAACTGACTTTAATAATTCTACATTTTAGCACCTGCATGTCTGATGGAGATGTAATCTAAGAATCAAGGATCCAATAAATGGCATCAGAGAACAGAAGAAACAATGATATAGTGAATAGATTAAAATACTTTTTCTGATTTTTTATACTGGGGACAGAACTTAGGGGTGCTGCACCACTAACTGGTCATCACTGATTGAATAAATAAGTGCGGCAAGTCCCTCCAGGCACACACAGATATATGCGGGAGTCTGATATAAATGTCATAAGGCTTCATTTGCCCAGAGAGCCATATCCCAGGCAGTTCCTTCCCCGCCCTGCTCCTGCGGGCTCGCGGGAGTGGGCGAGCAAAAGAGTGTGCACCTGTGTGTCTCTCTCGGGATGGGGGGCCCTCCTTTTAGGTCCTCCCCCCACTCGTGGGAAACACGGAACTCTTGCGAGGTAGAGGCAGGACCTGCCTCCTTGTCCCTCCCCCTGCAGGGCAGCGGCTCAGACCTTTCATCCCGGCCTTTTTGCTTAAGGAGGTTAAGTGACGATGATTTGACCCTCTAGCGACTTCCTGCTGTCAAGGGGCGTCGTCAGGGGCCCCAGGCCAGGAGGAATCGGGGTCTGAGTCCGCTGGAAGGGGCAGGTGGGTGTGGCCACAGCAAGAGTTGGAGGTTACCCTGGACAGCTCATTGATGTGGTTTGAGGAGACTTTAACAGGCAAGGTGCTATTAAAGAAAAAAGAAAATTGTAAGAGTTGATCCCAGGCTGGGCAGGAGCCCTTGTAGGTATGAGGCAGACTGTCACTAGATCTATTAATACAAACAGGAGCATTTTCCTGAGGAAGATGTGTACCACCCCTTTGGCAGTTTTTTATTAGACCAGAGTCATTAATAGCAGCAACTCCCAGAGAGGACCCCACACCACTCTTTTCAGCAGTGAGTGGCTATGGGTTTGTCTGGTCAAACAAACACCTGTTACTGCGTCAGGAGCATCAGTTACCACTTTCAGAGGTTTAATACTTATGGAAGTTTGGCATCCAAAGAGGGAGAGCACCGTAGTATGTAAACAAGTGGACCTGCTAAAATATAAACATCAAAGAGAGTTATGTCGAGAGAAACAAAGATAGTGGGTCCCAAGACCATGCAAGAGAATTTGTCCTGGAGCTGTTGTAATGGAGCCCTCTTAGATATGGCCTAAGCCATGGGCAGAGGCAGGAGAGCTTGCCGTCTATCACCCTGGACCGAGATTTGGGAAGGGAAACTAAGGCCTGAAAGATTGAGGAGGCCGCCAAAGAGGAAACTGGCTTACCCTGTACCTGTAGAGTTACCCTGGGCCAGCATGGAAGATGGAGGAAGGAGGATGAGGAATTCCAGGAGCTGTCAGTCCTCGGCCAGACCGAACAGGGCCAGCGGCGGGTCCTGGTCCAGAAGGGCAGTCCCCCTGTGTTGAGGCACCTGGGGCTCACTGTTTTTTAAAGGGCACTTGCCTTTCCAATGGCCATTTACTCCATACCTGAAACAGGCTCCTGGAGGTGGTTGTCTTTGCTGTCGTCCTCCCCTAGATGGCGCTTGCCGCCCTCCCTCCACTGGCCTCAGGGCTGCTACCAGGGCTTGGGACTGTAGGTCCGCCATTTGGCGAAGTTGGAGGGTACGCTCCACTTCCGCCTGTTCCTCTCTGGAATTAAAAACTCTAAATGCCATGTTCATCAGATCTCGGACAGGGGTCTGAGGGCTGTCCTCAGCCTTTTTAAATTTTCTCTGAATATCAGGGGCTGGTTGCCCAATAAAATGGGTGGCCAATATGATCGAGCCTGCCTCAGACGATGGATCTAGACGGGTATAGCAGGTAAGAGCCTCTCGCAACCGATTAAGAAAAACTGCTGGGTTTTCGTTTGGACCCTGGGTGATTTCCCTAAGCTTATCATAATTAACCGCCTTATGGGAGGCATCTCGCATACCATCAAGAAGGCATTGTATCATATAATTTCTTATTTCTATTCCCTTCTTTACATTATAATCCCAGTGGGGCTCCTCGGAGGGAACTGCAGCTGTGCCAACAGTAAGCCCCGGATTTGTTAAGTGAGCCTGATCGGCTCGTTCCCTGGCCGCTTTCAGAATCCGATCCCGTTCATCTGGAGTTAAAGAAGAGGTTAGAATGACATGAAGATCCCGCCAAGTTAAATCATATGCTTACACAATATGTTGGAATTCCTTGATAAAACCAGAGGGATTGGCAGAAATGGAACCCAGTCGCTTTTCAAGTTGAGTGAGGTCAGGAAGGGAAAAAGGAACATGGACCCGGACCATACCTTCTGTACCAGCCACCTCACGAAGTGGGGCAGGAGAGAGGGAGATGTGGCCTGTAGCTCAGCCGAAGCAGACTCTGGCACCCACGTTTTATCGCAAAATGGCGGGCGTGAGTCCGCAGAATTATAAGCCTGTGACCCAGAAGGACCACCAGGTGGCTCCTGTGAGTTGCCATGTGGTGTCCAAGATGGCGGCTGTGGCTGTCGGAAATACCCAGCCAGCATGCCTCGGGCAGTAGAGCCGGTAGGGGGAGAAAACAGAAAATGCAGGCGCCAGAAGGGCTGCATGTACAAAAGGTCATGCCACTTTGCAGACCTTGTGCAAAACTCACCGAGAGCCATCAACATCCTAGGATTTAGCGTGCCCATTTCAGGCCATCAAAAATCATTACTTAAATCATATGTTGGCCAGACCTTAGTGCAGAGAGAAATGAGCCTCTCAGGGGACAGTTGTTTGAATAAATAAGTGCGGCGAGTCCCTCCAGGCGCACACAGATATACGCGGGAGTCTGATATAGACGCCATAAGCCTTTATTCGCCCAGAGAGCCATATCTCAGACAGTTCCTTCCCCACCCTGCTCCCGCACTTGCCACTTGCCATACATGACATTTTAGTAGGGGAACCACCAGGGTAATGTCAAAATGTTTCCAAAATTCATTAACAAGATCTTCCTAAGATCTGCTTAGGTGGCATCTGCCCTGTTCCTAGACTGCACCCCAATTACCCAGGATCCACTGCCACAACACCCCAGACATTCCCAAGCAAGGTTCACCTTCCAGTGGTTCCTCCAGTCACTGAGAACTGCATCTAAAAATCACTCAGCCACTTGTTTCCTGTCTTTACTCTCTCTTCAGGTATAGAAGACCTGCGACCTCACTGCACTGAGGCTCTGAAGCACCCATGAAGGGAAGGTGGGTGCAGCCCCACAGTGTCATTCAGGTTAGGCTAAGAGGTTGGACGCAGAGCTAGCTACTTTCCCTACATTACCAGGGAGGGGAAAGGGGTTTTGGGGACACATAATATCCCTCCTTCTGCTTACCTTTTAAAATCCCAAAGAGGCAATCCATGAGAGCAGAAGAAGTTTTTCACTTTCCTGGGCACAAGGCCTGGGTAACGCTCAACCCAGGGACCCAACAAAGTGTCAAGAAAAACCCAGCATTTTAACATAACATTTATTAGGGAAAAGTCAATATTCTTAAGAATTAATTAATTATATAAGGGGAAGAAAATTTTATCCCTCATGTTTTTTAGAGAAGGTGTTTGTGTTTAGTTAACAGGGACAAATTTCCCAACACAGTTTCTTCAACAAATGTGGGGCCACCTGGGGGCCCCTGGCCAACTCCACTTTTCCAGGTGTGGCTGGGATGAGGCAGTGGCTCCAAGTTGGGCACGAAGGGCGATGGCTCTGACAGGAGAGCTTGTGTACAGGGCCACATCGTTCTGGGGCTGTCTGTCCTTGCCTTGGATCCATCCCAACCTGATCAGATAGCTGTGACAGGCAAGGTAAGCTTCCTGGCTGTGGCTATTGGTGCTCAGAATTTTAAAGCATGCAGCCTTCTAGTTAAAGGGATGTTCCTGGGAGGCTCTGCCGAGTTCTGCCATCCTGCCTGGACCAGAGATTTCCCAGCCTTTATTGGAGAGGAGAGCTCTTGGGGGCAGGTCAACTCTAGGCTATGTTAGTGCCCTGGTTTCCCCTCTGCAGCCTTTCCAATGCCCCTCAACATTTTTTGATCTCTAGGATTCCCACCTTGCTTCACCCTGCTTCTCGGCCATTCAGGGGCAAGCTGTCCCTTTACTGACAGGGTTGAGGAGGATTTGCTCCCCGGTGCCTCCTCCAAGGTACTGTCTCGAGGGTGGCAGTTCTTCCTCCTAGGTGGACAGGTCTCCAGCCCCGCATCCCCTCCACCAAGTTTGCCTGTTTTGGGTGCTGGGGGGCACAATGTCTTGGCTGCTGGGAGGAAAGTCTTGTCCTGGCCCTTGCATGAGACATGTGCAGGGACCCAGGTTTCTGTCCCTGCTCCAGGTTGATCCTCCTGCTGTCAGTGTGGACATGAGGCACCTGTGAAGCCTCCACATCCCCACCAGAGACAGCCCTGTGTGGGGTCCCCGAGGCCTTGTAAATCTCTTTTTCTCCACTCCCTCCTCTTGAGGACTGTGTTCTGAGCTGTCATGAAAGCTTCTGCGTTGGCCCAAGTCAAAGTCACTTGAGTTGCTGAAGCTCTGGCACTTTTACAGAGAGATCCACGAGAGGCCGTGGCTGCTCTTTCTCTCAGATCTCTCAGGATCCTCTGTCTGAGGACGCGTCAGTGACAGAGACTCATGGAACCTGCGGGGCAGGCCCCACCGGTGTTGGATCAGCCTCTTTCGAGGTGGTGTTCCAGTGTTTTCCCAAAGGTCATCACTGAGGGGATAATCTCCAGGAAGGATGGAGATTGGAAGCTGGCCCTTGGAGGAATGCCTGACCAATGACAATTCAGGAACCTGAAGACTAAAGGCTTCCCGGGACTTTCTCACCACAGAGGGTAAACCCCAGAGAGTTTGCTGATCTTTTGCAGGACATTATATTCTATGTTTTGTATTTCACTTTGGCTGAGAGACGGTGCCTCGTTCTAGGGTCCATGGAAACGCACTCCACAGATGCCAACCTGGTATGGAGGAGGTGGCAGCGTTTCTGGGGGTGGAGATTCAATCTGCCCGCAGGGCTGGTCAGTAGGGACATGTTGGATCTGGGTGAGAGTTTGGGGTAATGTCTGAGGTGGAATGTCAGACAGGGACAGGGGTGGGGCATGGGGTAGGGGTTGAGATGCATAGATTGTGCTGGCACTGGAATTTGCAGTGAAGTAACACAGGACGAAGAACAGGCAGCTGAGACAGGTGTGACAGAGTCCCGGGACTCGCTGTGAGGTGACGGGAGGCCCCAGGCGTGCTGGATATATGTCAGTTGTAAATGGTCTTTAGAGGTCTCAGGATCTGGGACTTGCTGCTGCATGTGTGGCTCTTCCCTTTGGACTTTGTGGTTCCAAAGTCCTTTGCTTTCTCTTGAGTCCTGGGGGCCAACAACTGACTCTAACATTCTCCCTGCAGAATCTCCTTGGTTTTCTGGCTTAAGGTGTTTTGGATATGACTCAATTTTCTTTGCCTTTTCATTCATTAGGAAATCTGTCTTATTTTTGACTTGTCTCTCCAGGAGTGTCAAAATGTAAGGGATAAGAAAGAGAGGTCTCTAGGGCCTACAGAGTTGTCTGATGTGTCCTCTCTAAAAGAGGCCTCAGAGGAAGGAAACTCTAGGAACGACAAGGTTGCACCAGCTGCGGTGTAGACAGATCCTCACCATGAGGCCGCTGCTAGGAGAATGCTGGCGTTGCCAGACCTGTGCCCTCCCGACCTCTCTTCCCAGAGACCTCAGTGGGCAGCCGGCCAGAGCTGGAGCTCTTCAGAGGCAAAGTGGCTTTCGGCTGGACCACTGACTCGGCTCCCTGACAGTGGTGAGGTGAGGGAGGGGGACGAGCATGTGGCGGGGGTAGGACATAGCCCACTGGGAATTTGCACTTCACAGCAGGAGTGGACCTTGGTGGTAGAGAGTCACCCAGTGGTGAGAGTGAGTGCAAATCAGCTAAGGGGGTGACCTGCTTAGGTGACAAGGTGGAGGGAGAAGGTGGAAAAGGTCCAGGTAGAGGAGCTGGACTTGCATCTCCTGGATGGATTTCTGATATGTCAGAGGACAGAAAAGATGACAGCTCTGTCTCAGAATCCACAGTGGAATGGGCCGTGGTGTCCTCAGCATCTTCCAGGGAGACCAGAGAGAGCAGACGACTGACCTTGGCGGTTGTCCTATTGCACACCTCGCAGAGTGGGTCTGGACACAGCAGTTGCCGAAAGCGAGAGGTATCAGGATACTGGTCCAAGGAGCTGCAGGGACAGGAGGGGAAAGCTGTGACCAGGACCAGCACAGGGCAAGGGGGCCTGAGGCTGAGTGGTGGTGGAACCTGGAGCCAGCTCACCCCTACATATTGTTCAGCACCTATCACCTATCACACAGCACTCTGGAGCCTCTTCCCAAGGCCTCCTTCAAATACCCATTGCCATGGCTACTCCTCCCTTGACTAAGGAAATCTGCACGAAATTCTGGGGAAATGCATGGAGCCCATGAAGACAGGGAGCCTGAAAGAAGGGAAATGGCTGATCACCTTTTCACCACAGAAAGCAGCCTCCTCCCCTCCTCAGCTTCCTCTGTTCTTCTCTGGTGTAGTCTCTGACCTGGAAACCAGAACAGTGAGTTGTATGTAGCAAAGGCAGAAACACAGGCATCAGGCAAGAGTCCCTTCATGGGAAAGAATATATCAAAGTCAGAAAGCCCTAAGGGTCAGCAAACAAGGTCCAATGGTCAGCAGTAATATTATGCCCCTGGGTTCCATCCCAGTTACTGAAAAAAAATAAATAAACAAAAAAACCCACAAAGAAACAAGAAATGTGTAGGGAGTCTAATTCAGAGGCAAAAATACCCTTAAGTTCAATCCTCAGTGCCAAAAAGCTACCTTCACAGACTTTTTCCCCTGGGATGCTCCAAACACTCACCAGAAACACCAAAGTCACTGGTTGGCTCAGAGATAAGTCTGATCACCCAGGAAACAAGATGGTTTAAACAATGCACAGGAAATAAAATGGTTTAAACAACGCAGTAGACAGAATTTTGACTCCAAAGCCACCAGCAGTACTTCCTGCACCTCTAACCTGGCTCCCTATGGGCAGCACCCATCGCCACATCCACCACTGCCTCAACCCGTGGGTGGGCAGAGCAGGAACTGGGAAGCTTCTCAGGTCTGCCTACCTGAGCCTATCCTTCACAGGCTCTGATGCCCGAGAGAAACCGTGTCGAGCAACCGGCCTGTTCAGGCATTGTTGACCTGGACCTCGTGGAAAGGACACAGGGGCCGCCTTGGAGAGCTCAGCAGAAGCTTATCTTTTATTGTTTAACTTTTCTCCTCTTCAAAGATAGACGCTGAAAATAATAAGGGAAGCATGAGGGCCTAGGACTCCTTGCTTCCACCCGTCTATCTAGCATTCTCAGACATCATTATCCAAGAATCATACAACTCTTCACTTTTAGTTAGACAAAATCAGGTCCTTCTTTTTACTAATTTTGAAAAGTGATGAAATATTTTCAGTTTTCCTTCTTTGAGAAGCTTAAGGATTTTGCTGTGAGGATGCGAATGATGTTCTCAGTCAAAAGCCCTGTACTCATGGAGGACTCAGAACCTGAGGCCAGCGGTCACAGCTGTGCTCCCTCTCAGGTCCCTGTGTCCTGGGGACAGAGCTCAGGCTCAGGCTCTGCTCAGAGGCTCTCAGAGGTCCCCGTTGCTCTCCTGACCAGCCCGACAGGATGGGAGGCTTGGTGGAGGACACCTGACCTGGCACTGGGGCTCAGGATCAAGGGGCAGGAGAGACTGCTCTCCTTCAGAGAAACCAAACTCGCTAAACCAATGTGCGTCCACAAACCCTGGCTTGGTTTTTCATTCTTAATCCCCCTTCCACACTCTTAGGTAATCCTTGGAGCCTGAGAGGGAAAGCCTAGTCCTCCCCCTACCCCTAGTCGTCTTCCCTAAAGACTCAGACTTCCCATCTGGGTGTCCCTCTGAGCCTCACAACCTCCTTTAGCATTGTGAGAATGGCAGTGGGGCCAGCAGGACAGAGGCTTTCCCCGGGGGTCACCAGGCTTCCTCACCCATGGGAGGGCTTTGCTTCTCCACAGTGTTGGTAAAAACAATTCCAGTAGCAGGTAGCTCAGGTATAGAAGGAACAGCCCCGCTACACCCACGAAGGTGTTGTAGGGGGTCATGTCCAAGAGGGCCGAGCTCAAGCTCAGCCAGGGCTCAGTGAGGCTTTGCAGAAAGCAGAGAAAATTCTCCATGGTCTGCATCGCAGTGCTGCCTGAGGCAACTGAGCCCCCAGGAGCAAGGGCGTGACTCTGGTTTCAGGGCCAACATCGACATCACAGAGCATGGAAGAGTCACAAAGGGTCTCTGGGGGCGGGGAAGGGGACAGCAAAGGAGGGGTGTCCATCCCCCACCATCTGCCCAGCCCTGCTGCTCAGTTAGCCAGCCTACACTTGGCTCCTATCTTGTAGCTACCTCAGGGGACCTTCTGCTTACAAACTGTTTAGTCCTTGATTTCAACCCCACCAATTTCATGCACTTGAAAATCTGAAACTTATCACTTGGAACTTTCACTTCTCCCTAGAAATTTACATTTTCAGAATTACATAAATCTTCAAATCTTACCTACACAATACTTTCACCTTACACTGACTCACATGTGAAACTTAATGTCCTCTGGCACTTGTTCAGTGTTGTGAATGTTGAATGAAAACTTTTTTATTTCTATTAGCCTACAATGTCTTCAATCAGAGAGGTTGGGTTTAATTAAAACTACCAATTCCTTTTTCAATATTCACAAACCTAAAATAAATAGCTAATAAATGTATATTAAATTAAAACCTTAAGTGGCCTCAGAGATAAGTTTATAACACTGATTTTTCTGCAGTTAATGAAGCTTGAACTGTATACTTTGCAACACACTCTGTGTACCAGTATTGGGAACAGCTTTAACATGTATTAATGTGCTGGTATTGGAAATGGATCAAAATACATGAGAATGTAACTTCAGTATTAGAAAGTTACAAGCTTCAGGGAAAGGGCCGCAGAGTCCCAGGGGGCAGGATGATTAGCAAGAGAATAGAGGAAGCCCAGGGTCTTTGACATTTCTAAGAGAAGCAAACTTCCCCAAGGATGTGGGGAAATGGCTCCTGAGGAAGCCCAGAGTCTTACATTTTAAAGATAAATGAGCTTCCTCAAGAATGTGGGGGAATGCCAGGAGCCTCCAAGAAACCCCAGATTCTGATATTCGAATAACACATTTTGGGGTGTAACAAAAGACTTGGGGTCTGTGCCAGAGACGGGATAGGTCTACAGGAAGACATCCCCACATCAAAGACCTGTCCAGGAGAGAGGTCGAATTTATTCTGGTCAGAAGACTGGGTATAAAATGTGCGGGGTCCAAAGAACTCAGGTGACTTCTTTTCAGCTCACCCCTCTATACTGCCTCTGGTATAGGACTTCATTAGCTCTGTCCTTTCTTTCTGTCTTTGTAATAATAAACTCATTAAGCTGACAGCAAGAGTTCAGGCTAGTGTTTTCTCTACCTAGCTCAGAACAAGAACCCGCAGCTACATCTCTCACTATAACAGTTCAGGAGTCCCACAGGGCCCCCAGAACAGGTCCTTCATCATTACAGTTTGACACCCAAAGGTGGGGCTATGATGGTGGCGTAATGCCACTTCACCTTGAAGGTTAGTAACCCTCCCCAGTATGTGATCAGATCCTGGTGGATGACTGGATTACCAGTACCAACGGGATCTCTGTGATCATGGAAACCCCACTGCCACAGCTTAGCCACAGCAGACTGTCCAGGGTAGGTGAAAATGAAAAGGGGGTTTCTTCTGAGCCCCCAAGATGAAGCAGGGGGTTTCCTGAGAAGAAACCTGGAGTTCCATCATAGATAAAACGGAGTTTCTTGAGAAGAAACTCGGCATTTCCTTACAGCGTTCTCGTCTACGGTGAGTGAAGAATGATACCCGCAGACCTCAGGAAGAGGAGTAAAAGCTTTATTGGAAGCAGCATGGAATAAGGAAAGATGGCTGAGCACCCCAAAGGGGCTGTCGGGGCCCTGGTGTCTAGTAGCTGCCTTTAGGTCACTACCCGAGTGTCGCCCGAGCCAAGTGAAGTCAGTTGCAAACTACCTTCTCCCAGAGTCCACGCGATCTGCCAGAAAAGAGGTGCAGGTCACCCCTAGGGGCCCTGGTCAGCCTTTATGTACAGCAGAGGCCTTCAGGTCACTACCCGAGAGCAGCTCAGGCCACATGCCATCAGTGGCACTCTGCCTTCACTCAGGGCTAACACGACCTGCGAGAGAGAGAACAGCTCCCCAAAAGGGGAGGGGGTCACAAGAGGGAAAAGCCCCATTTGCTGGTCGACTAGGGCCTTTGCCCGACTGGTTATGAGTCCTTTTTGGTTAGGGTGACTTTGGGAATTCTGGGAAGCAACTCTCAGGATTTGCATAGGGTATTTGCAAGTCCTTGAAGAATCTCCTTTCAGGAGTGCCAGACTTGTTCCTGGGTTTGTTGATTAGTAAACAGGATTTTGTGAAGCTCTGGTCCTTCTTATCTCTGAGCCTTTGTAATTTCAGATATTCGTCGCCCCTCAGGAAACTCAGAAAATTAACTTTTTCTACCAAGGCCTTTTCCCTATCTGCCTATTTCCTTCTACCTCCTCAAAAATGCCCTTTAAATCATGCAGGGAAGATGAGAAGGGATTTTGAACCTCCTCCCAGCTTCAAGAGGCTCAGTGGCTGCCAGTATGTGGTCTGGGATTTGTTCCCTTCGGGGGTAAGATCCTCGCAGCCTATCGCCCACATGAGGGGAGCAGGGCAGTGCTTGGTCCTTATTGAGCCTTCAAGGAAACACACTATGTCTGGTAAGGTCCAAATGAGTGCCCATTCATTCTGCCCCCATAAAAGATGGGGCACTCTTTTAAAAATCCCTGTAAAAAGTTAAACCTGAAATATGCTCATAGCACACTTCCAAAAAAAACCCCAGAGGAGATGCCAGCCACCATCCATTGCTAAATGACAGGGAGACTTTCTCCCACTGCAGCTGCAGCTGGGGACCGGGAATTGGAAGATAATCCAGCCACATATGCTTCTAGCAGGAGCACCTAGGAAGCATTATCACTACCAACCACAAACACAGTAGACAAACACAGCGGCCATTCATACGGCAGCCCATGTGTACCCCGTTGGTCTGTAAACCTTGGCAGTTCACACACCACAGCAGCCCCAAACTCCCAGAGGCTGAGCACTAGAGTCTAAATCTTGCATTTAAAAGCCTAAATGGTCAGAGACCAAAACTCTGCTTCTGAGACTTCTAGGCAGCTAATAAAGTTGGAAGTCCCAGGTGCAGCTTCAGTAGCTTGGGGTCCTCAGGGTCCTGTTGCCATCAGATTAGCTTCCAATCATCTCTGTTCATATACATATGCTGTTACTGGCCTCCTGTAAAAAAAAAAATCTGTTTGGCTATCTCCACTATTGACAGTTTGAGGCTTCTATCCCTCTCTAGCTAATACAACTGTCTGAGGCAGAATACTGAAAACAGGGACCACCCATTCTAGCTCTGGTAGCCACAGTCTGGGTCACAGATAAAAATATTCTGGGGGGAAAAAAGAGCTTCTGAACTTTACCTCATCCAGACGTAGAGAGAAGAGGGTGGGATTATGAGCAGAGACAGGATATAGGGTGGCTCAGACTCAAGATCTTTTTGTGGGGGGACACTTAGGGTGGAATCCAGTGGCTTTTATACATCTGAGATATACTCCCAGACCTATGTTTTTATAGTTTATATGGAAACAGGGTCTCACTAAGTTGCAGAGATCCTCACTAAGTAGCTGAGGCTGGCTTTGAACCAGTGCAATCCTCCTGTCTAAGACTCCCAAGCTCTGGTATTACAAGCTTGTGCCATCATGCCTGGTTTAGATTCACACTCTTAACAGGCCCACCTTGGTGAGCTGCCAGGAGCTGTCATCACAAAGCTCACACAAGGTGCTTGTTGAGACTTGTCCCCGCCGAGCTTTAGCTTTAGGAGAGGCAGGGAACCTCATCTAGACAGAGAGAGGCCATGCAGATACCTTTCCCTTTCTTAGATGGGATCCCAGCAATGTTCTAAATGCTGAGGTAATTGATTTTAGACTGAGGTGTGCTGAAAAGAGGGGTGACCTTTCCCAGACAGATCAGTAAAACCCCATCCTTTCTCAGATGGGATCCCAGCAATCGAAAGTGGAACCCAGAACTCCACTTGCGTGGGTTCTCCAAAATTTTATAAAATCTGACACCAAAATGCTAAGGAAGAAAGATCTCATTTTTTTTCTGCACCCAAGTATGGCCACAGTACGTGCTGGGAAACAGAGAAATTCGGTCTCTTGAGGCAAGTTTAAATTATAACACCTTAAACAATGAGATCTATTTTGTAAAAAGGAGGGCAGATGGACAGAGGTAGCTTATCTTTAGCCTTTTATTAACCTCTGGGACCACCCAGATTTATTTGACGACTGCAGAGCTGAGACAAGTGCGGCAGCCTTGGATAAAACTAAATCTAAACATCAATTAGAACAAAAAACTACCAAGATGCTAAACTGGTGCATCAGCCACGCTCACTAGAATACATGCTGGAATATTAGTGCAGGCTGCTAACTTTTCTACTATAATGGAGACCTAAGAAGGGGAAAAGGGAGGAAAAAAAGCATGAGGATATCCTGGTGACCATGTGTCTAAAAGCCAGTTCCACAGGAACCCAGATACAGGTGCCTGCTGACCCCACAGAAGCAAGGCTCAGGTCTGCTTCAGGTGTGGGAAGCCAGGGCATTTCAAAAGCCAGTGCCCTCACCCAAAAGGCTACAAACATCCTCCAGCACCCTGCCCACAGTGCAAGGGAGGCCAAGGGAAGTCTGATTGTCCCCAGGTCCAAAGGGACCTGGGTCTCCAGATCCAGATTTTCAATAATGGGCCCTAGGGCTGCCTCTCGAGGCTCCCACCACCTGGGTTAAGACTGAAAAGCTTTGGGTAACTCTAACCATGGGCTCACAAGCTGTCCGGTTCCTAGTGGATACGGGGCCAGGTTTTCTGCTCTACCGTATTCTCCTGGTCCAAGATCCTTTCATTAGTAACAGTTTGGGGCCGCCCTTAGAACATTCCTTTTGACTCAAAAAGTAATCTATTCCTGTGTGACCTCCAATTCTCCCCTTCTTAGTTATACTAGAGATTCTAGCTCCTCTATTAAAAGGAGATATAACGTCAGGAAACCAAACTCTCTCCCTTGGTCTAAGGAACAAGTATACCATGTTTTGTCTCATCCTTCAAGAAAAGCCTCAACAAGAAAAACAACAACAGAAAATCTTGTGCTGTCTTTCTCTTGTGTTGGCTGTACTAAATCAAGGTACTGCTCAAGGTACTGGTTTATCTCACCCAGTCCTAGCGAAAATGTAAACTTCTAAAGGTGGTCCAGACCATCATGAAACTTAGACCTCTGTGAAATACAATTAAGTAAAATATGTATTTCCTTAAAGTTCCTTTTTCTTTGGCAGGATTAATGTTTTAAGATACTAGTGATGCATATCTGATGTCTTAGTTTTCTGTGGTAATCTATAATACAGTTATTGAGTTACGAGATGAACCACAATATACATTGCCTTTAGTTTTATTTTTTGCTGGATTAATGTTTGAAAGTGCTAGTGATGCTTACCTGATGTCTTAATATTCTATGGTAATCTGTAATTCAGTTATTAGGTTGGGTAAATGTAAAACGTAATGCTTAGAATGTTCTTAACTTCCTAAGGTTTAAAGTAACACTTGAGTCTTTTAAATGGGTTTCCAGATTGTTGGTCTAACAATGCTGTGAAATGGAATTGTTCTTGGTTTGGCTTGTATGTAGGAACAAGAGACAGATGTAGAAAATGTGTTGGTGTAAAGTTTTTGGTGAAAGAAGGACACAAAGAAAGGAAATTGTGTAAGAATAAGAAAGCATTTTGTATAGAGTAAGGCTTATCCTAAGATTGTCCCAAATAGAAAAAAAAAGGACCATGATAAAAATTAAAAGATTGCCGGGCGTGGTGGCGCACACTTGTAATCCCCGCGCTTGGGAGGCGGAGACAGGAGGATGGCGCAGGTTCGAAGCCAGCCGTGCTGGCGTAAGAAACCCTGTTTCAAAAATATAAAATAGGTCTGGGAGTGTAGCCCGGAGGTAGAAGGGCTTCCAGGAACCCCAGTACCACCAAAAAAAAAAAAAAAATTAAAAGATTGAGGCTAGTCGTAAAGCATTTGTGGGATATTTGTTTGCATATATGATGAATATGATTTTAGCTAAATTAGTTAAAAGACTTACAGTAAATTTCCATTAAGCCTACCTCTTTTAAGATATCTGCAGGCCATTCTATTTATACTTATGTTTGGCCTTGGTTTCTCAACTATGTGGTTAAGTTTGTCTTCAACAGAGTTAAAGCCATCAAGTTCCAGGATGATGCTCCAGATGAAGATTAAGATGGACATTTACCAAAGCCCCTGGGTGGGCAAAGAGACTTAAGACACTCCCCACTCTAACTCCCTCAACCCAAACTGCTTGCATGGACCCTAAAGCTGGGGCCTCACTTCAACCCTTCTCAGCGTGAATAAGTTAAGAACTGACTTTGTATGCAAGTAGTAAAAATAGGGGGAGGGTGAATTGATGGGGATTAAGATTATGTTGATTGTTAATAAGAGCTGTAAAAAAAAAAAAAACCTATGTTTACCTTTGGCCCAACAGGTGTCATGAAGTTAATAGAAAGAGGGGGGAATTTACCAGTATTGGGAAAGGCTTCAAAATGTATCCTTGTGCCAGTATTGGAAAAGGGCTTCAATATGTATTAGTGTGCTGGTAAGAGAATGGTTTCAAAATATATGTAAAAACAATTTTGGTATTAGAAAGCTAGACGCTTCAGGGAAAGGGCTGCAGAGTCTCAGGCTCCAAGGGTGGTTAGCAAGAGAACAGAGGAAGCCCAGGGTCTTTTACGTTTCTAAGAGAAGCAAACTTCCCCAAGGATGTGGGAGGATTGGCTCATAAGAAAGTCCAGGGCCTTTTACATTTTAAAGTTGAATGAGTTTCCTCAAGGATGTGGGGAATGCCAGGAGCCTGCGAGAGATCCCAGACCCTGACAATCAACTAACACATTTTGGATGTAAGAAAAGACTTGCGATCTGTGCCAGAGAAATCGCAGGTCTACAGGAAGACATTCCCACATGAAAAGACCTGCCCCAAAGAAAGGGCAGATCTAGTCTGGTCAGAACACTGGGTATAAAATGTGCTGGGTCCAAAGAACCTCATGTGACTTCTTTTCAAGGCAGCCCTCTATACTACCTCTGGCATAGGGCCTTTTAAACTCTGCCCCATCTTTCTGTCTTTGTAATAAACTTGTTTAAGTTACAGGAAGAGTTTGGGCTAGCGTTTCTTCTACATAGCTCAGAACAAGAACCCTTGGCTTCATCTCTCACTATAACAGTTTTGGGAGCCCAGCAGGGCCCCCAGAACAGTTCTCTCCCTGTAATGCTCTGCACACACACCAACACACACACACACACACACACACACACACACACACACACACACATGTCCTTAGACAAACCAAACCAGAAGTTTCAAATTCTAGAGTCAACCATTTCATCTTTTTATTTCATTTTTTTCATTCGTTGTTTGTATCTTGGTTCTTCTAACTACCTGAACTACAAGCATTCCTCCAGCCTCCACATCAGTGTCATGACAGTTAAGTGAATTCCCCAAAACAGAAGTTACAATGTGCTAAGAGACTGATCCCCTCCATCCTTGATGGCAGGGTGGTAAGCTAGGGTGTCAGATCCCTGGGGAAGAATCTAGCCCTCAGCAGCCTCACCCAATTACACTGGTGGGACACATAATTATATATTCTCTGTAATGAAGCAAGATTGAGAAGGTCAGCTCTATAATCACGCTGCTAATGGTCCTCCAAACCCAATTCTGACAGTCATAGTAGGACAGACAGAAACCTGAGAAGGCTTAAAAGCCCACTCCCCAAGGGCTTCAGGTCACTCTCTTTCTGGGTACTTCTCCAATGCAAGAGGGAAGAAGCTTCTTTGTCTTCTATTTTTCCCTAACCTGAAATGCACTTTCATATTTCTTTCTTTTTTTTTTTTTTTTTTTTGGTGGTACTGGGGTTCCTGGAAGCCCTTCTACCTCCGGGCTACACTCCCAGACCTATTTTTTATACTTTTTTATTTGGAAACAGGGTCTCCTAAGCCAGCGCGCGCGGCTGGCTTCGAACCTGCGCGATCCTCCTGTCTCTGCCTCCCAAGCGCGGGGATTACAAGCGTGTGCCACCACGCCCGGCCACTTTCATATTTCTATACCCTTTGCTCGTCCTTGTGTTTCACTCATCAAGATCCACTGGACAATAATCTTGAGAAGAACCCCCGTCTCACTGGGATCACAGCCCTCACTCATTACACCAACTACACACTTTAATAACTAACTATATAGGGGATGTTTTATATCCAACTATAACAATAGGTGAGTCTGGATAAAGGCATACTGGTATTTTCTTATCCATGCAGCCTTTCTGTACTTCAATTACTATTAAACAAATACATTTTCTGAATAGACTATATTGTATTTTGATTTATTTAACCATTGAATTTTTAAATTTGGTTCCCTTGGCCCCAGTAATGCTCTGTGCCAACTTTAAAATAACTGTCTCCAGCTCTGCCCCATGAGATAATCTAGGATCCTCTTTCATACATGAAAGAGCTAATATTTCACCAGGTTTTACAAAATACTAGGGGGAAACGTCCCCAAATTTTTAATGAAAGAAAGCATAAAACAAAAATTGCAAGTAAACACTTTATAATATCTAACTCCTGATTTCTAATGTTCAAGGTTTTGAGGAAGAGGTTGGACACACTGGATGTGAAGGATCAGATGATTATCTTCGGTCAAAAGCTAGCCAGGGTAGAAATGCAGTCCAACACTCACTTAGTAGCTGCGACCCAGAGTACAAACTAAGGGAGGTGTATTTAGGCAGAAACCACAAATGTTACATAAAGGAAAATAACAGGTTCTCAGGTGAGGTGGCTAGCAAACCATGTCTGGCGGTGATTGGCTGCTGCTAGGGGCAGTTAGCTATCTTAAGACCAAACTTTTCATCTCAGGATGCCATGGTCTGGGAAACAGGATGTCAGTTAGTTCTCTAGGCCCTCTGGGTAACTGACCTCTAAGCTGATTGGATGGCAGGGTCCAGGGGAATTTTCAGTTATTGGAGGTTGAAGGCAGGGGTGAAGGTAGGGGCAAACATGGAGTCACTCTGCTTCCTAGGGCCCAACATTCCCCTCTTGAGTGATGTACTAGTCAAACTTTTGACTCAGGCATAGACTCCAACTCATGGGGAGGTGGTGAGGGGTTATTTTTGTTTTTTTGGTTTTTTTTTTTTTTTTTTTTGGTGGTACTGGGGTTCCTGGAAGCCCTTCTACCTCCGGGCTACACTCCCAGACCTATTTTTACATTTTTATTTGGAAACAGGGTCTCCTAAGCCAGCGCGCGTGGCTGGCTTCGAACCTGCGCGATCCCCCTGTCTCTGCCTCCCAAGCGCGGGGATTACAAGCGTGCGCCACCATGCCCGGCAATGGTGGTGAGTTCTAAATCCTGACTTCAGGGGGTGTAGCAGGCCCTAAGAATCAACATTTGAACTGCCAAGATCTGTTGTTGGACAAAACGAGCAAAGGTGTTCCAAACTCATGGGCCCAAAATAATAAGAGTTTAATGAGAAGGGGTCCTGCAATAACACTTAACAAGGTTGTTAACCATGGGGACCAATCGAATGTTCTATGGAACCAAGACCATGGATGTTGTCTTTCACGCTGATGGTTTTCTATACTGTTTTACGTGTTCTAGGGTGTTTCTTATGACTCCTGAGTGGTTTGCGTGAAAGCAGCAAGTCTCCCCAGGGCTGCACATAACACCCCTTCCTTTAGGAATAGTAAGTCCAGTCCTCTTCAGATTTAGAGCACGTCTTGGCCAGGGAGTCCACCTGGGCCGATAGGAGAGATGAGGCCTTTTGTTGTTTAGAGAGGTCTTGATCTACAGTGATGTCAAAGCCTTATCGTTGGCAACACTCAAGTCTAATGAAGTGGCGCCAATGGCGGTAAATCGCACTATTCCCATGCCCACTAAAGTGGGGATCAAAATTGGTGCTGCTCCTTTAGACCATGAGCTGAGACAGGGGAGGAGTAGGTGGAGCCTCCCGGCTTCACCATCGTCATAGAGGACCTCGGGCAAAATGTGGACTGAAACAGAGTTCTAGGTCTTGGCTAAAGTGGGAGAGGGACAGGCAGCAAGTGAGGCCCTTTGTACAGGCAAACCAGGAGCCCTCCTGTGTGGCCAGGAGTTGGCAAGAGGTTAGCCCCCATAACGGTCTGCTCCCTGAGGTAACAATATGAGTGCAGTCGGGGCTGCAGGTGGAGGCATAGAACTGCCTAGCATAAACCCCTGAGAAAGAAGACAAGGCCAGAGCTTTGAAGGTCTCCCAAAGTTAGGGTTGTGTATCTTGGACAACATGTTAGAATGTTAGTGTCTTGTGTAGATATGGACTTGAGATCCCTAAAGGGGTGTGGGTTGGTAAGTGCTCAGCCAACATGGGGTGTGGACGGGATGGAAGACGAGGGTCAAGGTTGTAAAACTAGGGTGAAATGACTAAGAGAAATATGGAGTAAAAGTGGCTTCACCTACTTGGGTGGATTAGCAACAAGTTGTTCCCACACTTGTAAGGGACCTGATCTGGGTGTCCTGGGCACCCACAGATGACATCATGGATCCTGAAAATTAACCAGGGGTCAAAGGATCCCTCAGGGGCCCAGCCCATACCAAAGGTGGGCCATTCCTGCTAACGAAATTGCCAAAGGGTCTTGAGACTTACTGGGTCACCAGAGGAAGCAGCTGCTTGCTTGAGATCTGAAAAGTGTGAACCAATGAGATGGAGAGGGGAGTAGGAGGTCTGGGACTGAGTTTTTCCCCTGGTTAAGGACGGAAGAGTAACAAAGAACACAAACCTCAACCCTGAGACAGGACAGCCCAGGGCACGCCCAGGACGGCTGAGAATCACGCCCGAATGCTGGGCTGCAGCGCTGAGCGACCTCCTCCCCAAACCCCAAGGGCTGTAAGTGGACAGCCCACGAACAGTGGCAGGGCCTGAGCATCCTCCAGACTCTGCCAGCTCAGGGATGAACAGCTCATCCACCTGTTCTCTACTGAGTTTGTCTGGACATCAGAGCAAACCAAACCAGTTGGTGAGACCAAGAGAACAAGCTCTCACCAAGTGCTCCCGGGTAAACTGAGTCCAGTCCTGGGGTCCCCCTGCTGCTCCAATCCAAGTGCCCCGTTTGGGGTCACGAGGAAAGAGAGGACGGACACACCGGATGTGGAGGATCAGTTTATTATCCGCAGTCCAAAGCTAGCCAGGGTAGGAAGGCAGTCCAACTCTCACTTAGGAGCTGCGACCCCGAGTACAAGCTAAGCGAGGTTAGTGTGGGCGGAATCCACAAAGGTTACATAAAGGGCAATAACAGGTGTTGGGGTGAGGTAGCAAACCATGTCTGGCGGTGATTGGCTGCTGCTAGGGGTAGTTGGCTATCCTAAGACTCAGCATTTCAGGATGCCATGGTCTGGGAATCAGGATGTCAGTTAGTTGTCTAGGCCTCTGGGAACTGACCTCTAAGCTGATTGGATGGCGGGGTTCCAGGGGAATTTTCAGTTATTGCAGTTGGAGGCAGGGGTGAAGGTAGGGGCAAACAAGGAGTCACTCTGCTTCCTAGGGCCCAGCACTATTTTGGTGCCACCTTGACCTGTCTCTTCTGGGATTCCATGATGGGAATTGGTTTGCAGGTGCTTTTTCTGCTTTACTAAGTCATTTACCTCTCTTCCACAGAACTTCCATTTGCTAAACCTGTGTTGAGCCCTTTATAATATCTCCTTGCTCTTCTCATCCTCAGGCACTTAAGACTTTTTAAATCCTTTCTCTTTCTAAGAGTCCTACTGAAGCAGAGTTCATGTCATCTGGAATGTCCCCTACAGGACTGTGTATTGAAGGATGGTCCCCAGTGCAGCCGTGTTCAGAGGTGGGGATTTGGGAAGGGGCTGCATCCTGAGGCTCTGATCTCAGCAGGAGGTCAATCCATTGGAGGCTCATATTTGACTAGGCTGTTGGAAGGTGTTTGAAACAGTGGGAGGTGGGTCCTAGTTGAAAGATTATTGAGGGTGTGCCTTGGAAGGGTATCCCTGACCTCTTCTCTCCTCTCTCTCTCTCTCTCTCTCTCTCTCTCTCTCTCTCTCTCTCTCTCTCTCTCTCTCTCTCTCCCTCCCTCCCTCCCTCCCTCCCTCCCTCCCTCTCTCTCTCTCTCTCTCTCTCTCTCTCTCTCTGTCTCTCTCTCTGTCTCTCTCTCTCTCTCTCCCTCCATCCTTCTCTCTCCCCCCTTTCCAGCTGTCATGGAGTGAGCAGCTCTGCTCAGCCACACACTACCTACCATGATGCTCTGCCTCACCAAATAGCAGTGAGGCCAAGAAACCGTGCACTGAAATCTCTAAAATCATGAGACAAAAATAAGTGTTCGATTTTCCCAAGTGTATTGCCACAGTGACAAAAACTTGGCTAACACAGGTTCACATATCAAGGCAATTCACCTAATTGAAGGGGTTAATTCAATGACTTTTAAATATATTTAGAGATGTACATCCATCACCAACTTTTTGGGTTTTGTTTCTTATTACTGGGGATTGAGCCCAGGCATGCTCTACCACTGAGCTACATCCCCCAGCCCATTTTTTTATGTTTTGCAACAGGGTCTTGAACTCACAATCCTCGATTTCAGTCTCCCAAGGTCTGGGATTCCAGGTGTGCACCACCATTCCAGGCTCACCATCAGTTAATATGTGTGTGTGTGGTACTGGGGGTGGGACCCAGGGGCTTTTCTACCTCCGGGCTGGACTCCCAAACCTATTTTATACTTTATTTCAAAACAGGGTCTCACTAAGTTGCGGAGAGCCTAAGTAGCTAAGGCTGCTTTCAAATCTGTGCGATCTTCCTAAGCCTCCCAAGGGCTGGGTTTACAAGTGTGCGCCCCCATGCCTGGCTATCAGTTAATTTTAATGACTTGAAAAAATGAAACTTGTACCCACTTCTTTTCATCCTCCCACTCATCTCCACATCCCCCTAAGCAACCACTAATCTATGTTCTATCTCTGTAGATTTCCTTTTCTGGACATTTAATAAGAACAGAATCATACAGTATGTGGCCATTTGCAATTGACTTCTTTCATTTAGCATAGCGTTTCAAGGTTTATCCGTGTTGGACCATATTTCACTACTTTATTCCATTCAATGGCTGAATAATATTCAATTGTTTGAATATAGTACCTTCAGTTTGTCCACTCATCAGTCTATTACATGTGGGTTGTTTCTACCTCTGAATATTATGAATAACATTCTTATTACTGCTCAAGTTTTTATGTTTTTACTTTTCATGTGTGTATACCTAGGAGTGGAGTTTCTGGATCATATGACTACCCTGTGCATAACATTTTGGGGAAATGGAAAACAACCACATTAGTTTACATTCCCACAAGCAATATGTGAGTCTTCTAATTTTCCGACATTCTCTTCAACACTCACCTGTTTTATTCTAGCTATCCTAGAGGGCATAAAATAGTAGCTCTTAATGAGTTTAAGTTATATTCTCTTGATGACTAATAAATTCAAGCATCTTTTCATACAATCTTTTACTTTTAACCTCATTTAAGGCAGGAGAGAAAAAATTAATCCACCTTGTTTAATTAGAAACACATAACTCACACTGCAAGACAAGAAAAATTGTTATTTTTTCCCATTTGGAAACATGTTACTCGATTTCAATTTTTATCCACAGTTACAGTTTTCTACATATATATTTTTAATGTTATACTTACTATGTGGTTATAGGAATGTAATATGAATTTTTAAAGATTGCTTCTTGTATGGAGTTTGGGGAAGAACTCAGTGACTTCCCAGTGTTAACTAAAGGACACAGTCTTACTGGCTGTCAGAGGATAGCGTTCATCACTGTTGTGTCTTACCAGTGTCTTGGTGTCCATGTGCTGTGGTGCAGTCCTTGAGTGAATAAAACCACGGGAATGGGAGAGCACTGTAGAGGACACACAGTGTATCCTCTGAGAGATGGATGGCGAGGTGTTGAAATGGACTCTGGCCTTTTCATAATAGGATGAGGTGCAGCACTAATGCCATATAACTGCAGAGGTAGAATGGAGGATACATGGGGAAGGAAACTGTTGCATCTGCCCTGTGTACATTTAAACACTTTTGTAATAAGAAGCTTTTACAAGTAAAAGATGTTGAGCTTCTCATCAGGAGAAGGAAGAACCAGAAAGGATGCCTGGGAAGGGTGGTATAATTTATTCAAGGCTGGGACCCTGAAAGGAAAAAAGAACTAAGGAAGAAAGCAGGAAGGAGGGATCAATACAGTGTTTTTGATCATTTTTGCAGTACTTGTGCTCGAACCCAGGGGCACTGTACTTCTGCGCTGCATCTCCAGCCCTATTTTTTTTAATTCTTTGTTTGGACCAGATCTCACTGAGTTACAAAAGGCCTCACTAGTAGCTGAGGCTGTCAGCAAAACGTGATCCTCCAGCCGGGCATGATGGTGCATGCTTGTATCCCCAAGCTTTGGGAGACAGAGACAGGAGGGTCACTCCGGTTTGAAGCCAGCCTCACTGGCTTAAAAGACCCTGTTTCCAAATATATATATAAAATACGCCTGGGGGACTGTATCCCGAAGTCAGCCTGTACAAAAAAAAAAAAAAAAAAAGCAATCCTTCAGTCTCAGCCTCCTGAAGTCTAGGATTACAAGTTGCACCAAGATGACAGGCTAAATACAGTGTTTTGCAGGTTTTTTCCTCTTTCCTTCCTTCCTTCCTTTCTATCTTTTTCTTTTGTGGATATGTATTTCCATCTGATGGCTTCTAGTTTCTGTGTGAACTGTGGGTACAGCACATTCTCTGAGTACAGCTCCCTAATCACTGCTTACTTCTTGTAAAAATAACTAAGCCACTTAATTTGTATCCTGTCTTTGACTCTCTCTTTAGATGTAGAAGACCTGGGACCTCACTGCACTAAGGCTCTGAAACACCCTTGAAGGGAAGGTGGGTGCGGCCCCACAGTGTCATTCAGGTTAGGCTAAGAGGTTGGACGCAGAGCTAGCTACTTTCCCTACATTACCAAAGAGGGGAAAGGGGTTTTGGGGACACAGGATATCCCTCCTTCTGCTCATCTTCTAAAAGCCCAGAGAGGCAATCCGTAAGGGCAGAATAAGCTTTTCACTTTCCAGGGCACAAGGACTGGGAAACACCAAACCCAGGGACCCGACACAGTGCACAGAAAAAACCCACCATTTTAACAGAAGATTTATCAGGGAAAACTTAGTATTCTTGGCTGTGGGAATTGGTGCTCAGCATTTTAGAGCTTGCACCGTCTACTTAACGGTAAGTTCCTGCCAGTTCTGCCATCCTGCCTGGCACCAAGATTTCCCAGCCTTAATTGGGGAGGAGAGGGGCTCTTGGGGCAGGTCAGCTCTAGACCATGTCCGTGCCCTGGTTTCCCCTCTGCAGCCTTTCCAATGCCCCTCATTATTTTTTGATCTCTAGGATTCCCACCTTGCTTCACCCTGCTTCTCGGCCATTCAGGAGCAAGCTGTCCCTTTACTGACAGGGTTGAGGAGGATTTGCTCCCCGGTGCCTCCTGCAAGGTCCTGTCTGGAGGGTGGCAGTTCTTCCTCCTAGGTGGACAGGTCTCCAGCCCCGCATCCCCTCCACCAAGCTCGCCTGTTTTGGGTGCTGGGGGCACACTGTCTTGGCTGCTGGGAGGAAAGTCTTGTCCTGGCCCTTGCATGAGACATGTGCAGGGACCCAGGTTTCTGTCCCTGCTCCAGGTTGATCCTCCTGCTGTCAGTGTGGACATGAGGCACCTGTGAAGCCTCTCCGGACTTTCTGACTTCAGAGGGTAAACCCCAGACAATTCCCTGTTCTTTCTAAAGCAGGTTAAATTCCAGATTGTAAATTTCACTTTGGCTGAGAGACGGCGCCTCAGTCTGGGGTCCATGGAAACGCACTCCACAGATGCCAACCTCGTATGGAAGAGGTGGCAGCGTTTCTGGGGGTGGAGATTCAATCTGCCCGCAGGGCTGGTCAGGAGGGACATGTTGGATCTGAGATTGGGGGAGGGTTGGGGGTAATGACTGAGGTGGAATGTCAGACAGGGACAGGGGTGGGGCATGGGGAAGGGGTTGAGATTAACAGACTGTGCTGGCACTGAACTTTGCAGTACAGTAGATACAGGAGGACTGTCAGAGGAGACAGGTGTGATAGAGTCCGAGGACTTTCTCTGAGGTGACGGGAAACCCCAGCAGCGCTGGATAAACGTTATTCCTTCCTCGGAGGTCTCAGGATCTGGAACTTGGTGCTTTATGTATGGCTCTTTTCTTTGGACATTGTGGTTGCAAAGTCCTTTGCTTTCTCCTGAGTCCTGGAGGCCCTCCCGGCCTCTCTCCCCAGAGACCTCAGTGGGCAGCCGGCCAGAGCTGGAGCTCTTCAGAGGCAAAGTGGCTTTCGGCTGGACCACTTGACTAGACTCCCTGAGAGTGGTGAGGTGAGGGAGGGGGACGAGCACATGGTGGAGGTGGGACATAGCCCACCGGGAATTTGCACTTCACAGGAGGAGTGGACCTTGGTGGCAGAGAGTCACCCAGTGGTGAGAGTGAATGCAATTCAGCTAAGGGGGTGACCTGCTTAGGTGACAAGGTGGAGGGAGAAGGTGGAAAAGTCCAGGTAGAGGAGCTGGAATTGCATCTCCTGGATGGATTTCTGATATGTCAGAGAAGATAAAAGATGACAGCTCTGTCTCAGAAGCCACAGTGGAATGGGGCGTGGTGTCCTCAGCATCTTCCAGGGAGGCCCAAGAGAGCAGATGACTGACCTTGGCGGTTGTCCTATTGCACACCTCGCAGAGCGGGTCTGGACACAGCAGTTGCCAAAGGCGAGAGGAATCGTGATACTGGTCCAGGGGGCTGCAGGAACAGGAAGGGCAAAGCTGTGACCAGGACCAGCACAGGCTAAGGAGGCCTGAGGCCATTGAACGTTGAACCTGGAGCCAGCTCACCCCTACATATTGTTCAGCACCTATCACCTATCACACAGCACTCTGGAGCCTCTCCCCAAGGCTGTCCTTCAAATACCCGTTGCTATGGCTACTCCTCCCTTGACTAGGGAAATCTGCAGGAAATTCTAGGGAAATGCATGGAGCCCATGAAGACAGGGAGCCTGAAAGAAGGGAAATAGCTGATCACCTTTTCACCACAGAGAGCAGCCTCCTCCCCTCCTCGGCTTCCTCTGCTCTTCTCTGGTGTAGTCTCTGACCTGGAAACCAGAACAGTGAGTTGTATGTAGCAAAAGGCAGAAACAGAGGCATCAGGCAAGAATTCCTTTATGGGAAAGAATACATCAAAGTCAGAAAGCCCTAAGGATTGGCAAACAAGGTCCAATGGTCAGCAGTAATATTATGCCCCTGGGTTCTATCCCAGGTACTGAAAAAACAAAACAAAAAAATAAAAAACCACAAAGAAACCAAAATGTGTAGGGAGTCTAATTCAGAGGTAAAAATGTCCTTGAGTTCAATCCTCAGTGCCAAAAAGGTACCTTCACAGACATTTTCTCCTGGGATGCTCCAAACACTCACCTGAAACACTAAGTCACTGGTTGGCTCAGAGATAAGTCTGATCACCCAGGAAACGAGATGGTTTAAACAACGCAGGAGACAGAAGTTTGACCCCAAAGCCACCAGCAGTGCTTCCTGCACCTCTCACCCGGCTCCCTATGGGCAGCACCCATCGCCCACATCCACCACTGCCTCAACCCGTGGGTGGGCAGAGCAGGAACTGGGAAGCGTCTCAGGTCTGACTCCCTGAGCCTATCCTTCACAGGCTCTGATGCCCAAGAGAAACCGAGTATAGGAACCGGCCTGTTCAGTCTTCGTTGACCTGGACCTCATGGGAAGGACACAGGGGCTACCTTGGAGAGCTCAGCAGAAGCTTATCTTTTGTTCTTTTATCTTTCCTCCTCTTCAAAGATGGACGCTGAAAATAAAAAGGGAAGCCTGAGGGTCTAGGACTCCTTGCTTCCACCCATCTATCTAGCATTTTCTGCCAGACATTATCCAAGAATCATACAACTCTTCACTTTTAGTTAGACAAATTTAGGTCCTCTTTACTAATTCTGAAAAGTGATGAAATATTTTCAGTTTTCCTTCTTTAGATGCATAAAGGATTTTTCTGTGAGGTTGCACATGATGTTCTCAGTAAAAGACCTTTTCTCATGGAGGACTCAGAACCTGAGGCCAGCGGTCACAGCTGTGCTCTCTCTCAGGTCCCTGTGTCCTGGGGAAAAGAGCTCAGGCTCAGGCTCTACTCAAAGGCTCTCAGAGGTCCCCATTGTTCTCCTGATCAGTATGACATGATGGGAGGCTTGGTGGAGGACACCTGACCTGGCACTGGGGCTCAGGATCAAGGGGCAGGAGAGACCACTCTCCTTCAAAGAAACCAAACTCGCTAAACTAATGTGCGTCCACAAATCCCGGCTTAGTTTCTTTATCCTGAATCCCCCTACCACACTTTTAGGTAGTCCTTACAGCCTGAGAGGAAAGCCTAGTCCTCCCTCTACCCCAGACTTCGCATCTGGGGTGTCCCTCTGAGGTTCACAACCTCCTTCAGCATCGTGAGAATGGCAATGGGGACCATCGTTACAGAGGCTTTCCCCTGGGGTCACCAGGCTTCCTCACCTGTAGGAGAGCTTCGCTTCTCCACAGTGTGGGTAAGAACGATTTCAGTAGCAGGTAGCCCAGGTACAGAAGGAGCAGCCCCAATGCACCTACGAAGGTGCCGCAGGGGTCCATGTTCAAGATGGCCGAGCCCAAGCTCAGCCAGGGCTCAGTGAGGCTTTGCAGAAAGCAGAGAAAATTCTCCATGTCTGCATCGCAGTGCTGCCTGAGGCAACTGAGCCCCCAGGAGCAAGGGCTTGACTCTAGTTTCAGGGCCGACATCACAAATCATGGAAGAGTCAAAAAGGGTATCTGGGGGTGGGGGAGGGGACAGCAAAGGAGGTGTGTCCATCCCCATCTTCCCAGCCCTGCTGCTCAGTTAGCCAGCCTACATTTGGCTCCTATCTTGTAGCTACCTCAGGGGACCTTCTGCTTGTTCCACCTGTGACCAGGATTTATTTGAGTAAAACTGTCGAGAGTCCTTGATTTGGACCTCACTAATTCCACGCACTTGAGAGTCTGAATACCGCCTGGAATTTTCACTTCTCCTCAGAAATTCACATTCTCAAAGTTACATCAGTCTTCAAATATCTATCTTACCCACACGATACTTTCACCTTACACTGACTCACATGTAAAACTTAACATTCTTTGGCACTTGTTCAGTGTTGTGAATGTTGAATGACATTTTCAATCAGAGGGGCTGCCTTTAATTAACCCTACCAATTTCTTATTCAATGTTTATAAACCTAAAATGAATAGCAAATGTATATAAAATTAAAACCTTAAGTGGCCTTAGAGATATATTCATAACACTGATTTTTCAGTTAGTGAAAGTAGAACTGTATACTTTGGAAAACACTCTTTGTACCAGTTTGGGGAACGGGCTTCAAAATGTATCAATGTGCCAGTATTGGGAAAGGGCTTTCACATGTATTAATATGTTGGTATTGGAAATGGTTTCAAAATATATGTGAATATAACTGTTGTGCTCTACATTTTTAATTAAATATTTAGGTTTTGGTTTGAATTAATAAAATGTGTTGTGATGTTTTGAATTAATATGGTGTGATTAACAGTGAGAATATTTTTAGAGAGTGTGCTTTAATAGTGTTTTAGCCCAGCCCTGAACAATACTGACTCCATTTTAGGGCCTGTCTCTATCTTAAAAAAAAAAAAAGAGATACCTCCGGAGGAATTTATCTGGCATTGTCTGTTGACCTCATGATTACTAGGAAAGGGGCACTTGTAAAGACTGCTTAAATGTACTTTAAATTGTTTCAGCTGAAAAATGTCCTTCAAGTTACAAAAGAGAGCTTTGCAAATTATATAAATTCTTCATTCTGCTTCTTAGGTTATTTGCTTGCATGTTTTTACATATATACGAGATTTATAGATTCAACTTACTAAAAGATGAGCTGGGACTTTTGTAACAATGTGGGTTTTTATTCTTAGTTAACTCCCCTTTCCCATCCCGATTGGCAAATAGTCTTTCTTTTCCCAAATACAATTGCAGGCAAACCTGCCAGTTATTTTTGCCTCTTGTTTTAGATTGATAATTATTACTAAACACTTGTAGTTTGTTAGCAAAATAAGGGATTACATGGTACATGCCCACTTTGGAATTTGGGGTATGTACTGTCCACATGTATCCTTAGAGTTTTTGGCCATTTTTCTATCTGTCTGCTAAAAATTGTTTATGTTTGACTTAAATAGGAATTTCAAATCAGAAAAATAGTCCTATAAGGTATAGAGGCTTTGGGCTAAACTTCCTTTGTATAATTGATAATATTGGACTAATACAGCTTGTCTTTTATCTTTGGCCTAAACTGTTATAACGTCTTATATGATAGTTTTTCTAAGTCCAGGTGTTTGTGTTTTAACACTTGGTGTTTAGCTGGACTAAGGGTTAGCTTTGGCTGACCGAGGTCAATGTGGATTATAACTACTCTAGCCTGATGGCTCAGAGACAAAGACAAAGATTTTATTGTCTGGCCTACATATGAAGGCTTATTCTTGCTACTGGCTCAATCCCCAGCAGCTTTCTGTTCTTAAAGGAAAACTTTGTTTTATGTTTGTTAAATGAGTAAAACACAAAAATAAGAAAACACCTTAGTTCATGTGGCTTAAATTGCTAAAGGTGTAAGTTTGTTAAAAATTTCAAAATTGTCACTGAAAGATTAACACTTTGTTTTCTTCAGGCTAAGGCAAGTGCCATCATATTGTCTTCCTGGTAATAGATGTTTAAATTGTAATGTCATTCTAAAGATTTGTTTTGTTAAATTGATGGTTTAATGCACTGGCTGGTTAACAGAAGAGATAAGTTAGTGGGTAGAGATAAGTAAACAAATTGTGTCTATACCTGTGACCATAAATATATCTATATCTGAAAACTAAATATGTTGTGTATCTAGAGTCATCTAAATGTGCTAGAAGATTTCAGAACTCAAAAGTTAAAGGTTAAAGGTATATGAGTTTTATATGTGGATGTGAACTGACCAATAAGATTTTTGTCTTTTTGATTCAGAGACTTAGCCTTAAGACCTGGTTGACATCTGTTTGTCCTGACTGAATAAATGTCTCATTGTATAGGAAAAATAGTCGATGGTCAGGTAACAAGCTTATTTTCATTGTTAATGTTGTTCTCTAAAATTATAAAATTGTTAATGTCGTTATCTAAAAGAACTATCTGATTTTTGTCAAGACTGTTAGCTCACATAGACTTATAGTTACCAGTGTAGTCCAGTATAAAATTGAGTCAATGGACTACCAGAGCGAGGCCAGTGTAAAAATGGGTCAACATGCAGAAAACCCTGATAGATAGGTTAGTAAAATTTAAAACCTGGCTATTATGTTTGATCTAAAAAAAATGAGATGCATATCTTATTGTGTCTCTGGGATGAAGGCTCCCACTAAGCAGCTTTTAAGTTTGACCTTTGGGTCTCTCAACAACAGAAATAATAAGGCAAACAAAATTAAGCATCAGAGGAGACAAATGCAGACACAGGGACAAGCCCGTTTAATAGCCCTGCATTGGGTAATAATTCTTTGCCCTCTCAGAGATACAAAAGGCTTCTTATATAGAGAGGGAAAGGAGCTGGAGGCCTTGTACCTGCCGGTATTGCAAAGGTGCCCGGGTGTCGTGTCGAGGAGTGCCCGGAGTGTCCATCTGCATCTGGGCTGTGCCACCTCTAAAAAGCATGCTGCCCTCACCTCTGAAAGGAAGTGAGGTCGTCTGCTCCCATTGTGGCTGCCCGCAAAGACTGAGGTCTAAGGATGCCCAAGGCTCGGCAAGTCCCCTCTGGTCAGCCCTCTAACCAGCTGAAGAAAGCCTGGGTAGCTCTTGAGGTGACAGGCAAAATATTGATTTTTTTTTTTTAAGATACAGGGCTTAGTTCTCTGCTCGCTCTGTCTCTCCTAGAGTTCTCTTCTGTAGAGACTTATTTTGTCTCTGGGGTTGACAGCACCCCAAGGCCAAAGAAATTTGTAATATCTTAAACTTATAAAAAGGTCGTTTAGTCTACTCTTGTATGCTAGCTGGCCTGATCCCGATGATCAGCCTCTAATCCTAATATAAATTGAGTTGCCGAGAAGAGCAGCTTCTTGAGTAAAGAAACTCAGAAATCAGGCTACAGGGAGCCCTCCAAAAACATTTCTGAGAGTGTTAAAAATCTGTCCCATTTGGATTCTAAACTGCCGTTCAAGGCTGTTCAAAACATTGCTATTCCTGTCAGTTCTGGATAAAATGTAAACATCTCAAAAGAAAGACTCTAACTCTTTATGGTATAGGCCACTGTAAACCTTAGATTGGTGATGTTAATTTGTTTATTTTGTTAAAAATGTACAAAATGAATTCAAAATGTAAATTCAAAAAGAGAATTACAACAGAAAGAAACCAGTATGTAGGGACAAAACAGAGATGTAAAAAGGGTATATAGTTATAAAAATTTTGGTAAGGAAGAACAATAGGGAGGCAAGTCACAGAGGGAAAAATATTGCATGTGATGGAGAAGTCGCCTTCAGACCAGTAGGGCCGCTAGAAGTACTGGCTTTTATACCCAACAACTCCTTGCCTCCACAGCGGTGTACACTGGGGAAGAAAAAGCAGAACTGAGTAAGCTTAAGGGAAAATATAATAAGGATGTGGATAGTTACCAGATGCCAGGCTTTTTCTCCCCAGAGCCCTAGGACGACAGATTGCTGAACAAACCCATCGCAGTACCCATCTGGGAGGCACTAAATTGGCTGAACTATTAAGAAAGGAATACTACATTCCAGGACTATAAAGAGCCTGACTGAGCGATGCCAACATCATGCCCAGGTCCTTACAGGCTCTCCAAATGGTCAGAGAACATACCCACCCCCTGGTGTGAGCCAGGTGGCAGGAGAAAAGTGCAGATCAATCCAGCACCTCAGCTGCACAGCCAGGTGACCTGGTCTGGGTAAAAAGACATAACCCGGCCTCACTGGAACCAAGATGGGAAGGACCACACATTGTCATCCTGAGCACTACGGCCACAGTGAAGGTAGAAGGAAGACACCACTGGATTCACCGCTGTCAAGTCAAGCCAGCGACTGGAGCAGAAAATGAGGGTGTCTGGCCATGGACAGAACTGTAACCGCACCCTTAAAACTCAGATTAGTAAAATCTCTGGGGTCGCGGGTTGATGTTTTTGCTTTGGAATATAATTTTCTTTGTCTGTTCACCCCAAATAATAGAAGCACAGCTAAAAGGAAAAAACCCCATCAGTTAGTGACTATAGATGGGAAGTTATGCACACCTTGGAGGGTGTCATAATTGCAGATGCCAGAGAGGCAGGACTTCCCATATTGACCTCTGTCCCTTTCTGGGGAGTAATTGGAATAACCATGCCAGGGGAGCTGCCGTACACCTCCGAGTACCACAGGTCGAAATTATGGATGTAGATTAGTAACATTAGAAAAAAATCACAATAGATTCGATTTTATATATGTCCATGGGATTCTCACCCAAAATGTGGTGGACAGGAGCACTATTGTGCCAAATGGGGATGTGTAACTGTGTCCGACTAGTAAGATAATGGCTATTCAATTGGTGTCCATGGTTAACAACATAGATCAGTGCCTTAGCGGGACCCTTATGGTCACTCCTCCTAGCTTTAATCATAGGACCTTGTGTGCCTAATTGGGTGTACGCTTTATGCAGCAAAGATTACAGGCAGTTAAATTAACCGTGCTTCGCACTTGTTATCAAAATTTAGATGTAGAAGAAATTTTTGATTATTAAAGATTTAATTAGGCAGTAAGACCAGTAGGGAATGTTGTGCTCTACACATTTAAATATTTAGGTTTTGGTTTAGATTAATAATATAGATGTGTTGTGATATTTTGAATTAATATGGTGTGATTAATAACTTAGAGTGTTTTTAGAGCGTGTGCTTTAATAGTGTTTTAGCCCAGCCCTGAATAATAGTGACTCCATTTTAGGGCCTGTCTCCATCTTTAATAAAGTTCTAAAAAGTCAGGCACAGGGTGGGAATAGTTTGCAAGAAGATTCCCGAGATAGAAAGGGAGCAGCAGCCCGTAACCCAGCTCCACCCTTGTATGGAACAATCATACCTTAGATAAGAGATCTTCTCTCAAGTGACCTTGTCTCATGTGATCCTGTCATCTTCGGGAACATCTGTGTGCTTTGTGTAGCTGCTTTAATGTATAGAGGTGTAAAGGTTAAAGAATGTCAAGCCTGATGTAATAAGGGTGACTTGAAAAACTTGGAGAATGGTATATAAGACCTTCAAAAATGACAGTCTGGTCCTTGCCGCTTATGTGGAGACACATGCACTTGGGTCCAGGTTCGAACCTTTAGTAAAGTGTGGCTTGATGGACTAATAATTGGCTGTGGACAGTTATTCTCACCTGGGAAGGTTACAACATAACTTCAGTATTAGAAAGTGAGAAGCTTCATGGAAAGGGCTGCAGAGTTTCAATCTCCAAGGGTGATTAGTAAGAGAAGAGAGGAAGCCCAGTGTCTATTACATTTCTAAGAGAAGAAAGCTTCCCCAAGGGGTGTGTGTGTGTGGGGGGGGGGGTATGGCTCTTGGGAATCCCAGGGTAATTTACATTTAAAGAAAAGAGCTTTCTGAAGTGTGTGTGTGGGGAGATTCCATGAGCCTTTAGCCATTAGCTTTAGGAGAGGCAGGGAACCTCTTCCAGATAGGCCATGAAGATACCTCTCTCTTTCTTAGAAGGGATCCCAGCAATACCCTAAATGCTAAGGTCATTGATTTTATTTCTTTTTCTTTTTAATTTATTTTTATTGGTGCATTGTAATCATATATCACATTGGAATACAAGACTTGAGAGGATATACAAGTACACATCATCCAATTAGCCCTCATCCAGTCCCCATCCCATTTCCTCCCCCTCCCTGGATCCCATGCTTGTTTGGTGATTAACTTTGATACATTTGTTTATGTACCTCCTGCATTTTAAAGAGGCTCCATCCTCCCCTATTCCATACCCTCTGATTGGTTACCTTAATTGCTTCACTATAGGGCCCTTTCTATAGCTCGACCTCTTCCTGTTGCCCCTTTCCTCCTAGTTATTGCTGATTAGGGAAGCATCTGGTTTTTATTTTCTGCGATATTTCTCTGTGCATGCCGCATTGCAAGTACCGATCCCACTCATGATGGCCCCAGTAGTGGCCTGGCTACCCGGTGGACTGATCCAGATCTCGCTGGTTCAAGCAGTGGCCTTGCCTCATGGGAGTCCCCAATTATGGTCTCGCTGGCCCTGACACTGGCCTAACCCCTCGGCTGCCTCCCATCCTGGCCTTGGTGGCGCCAGCACTGGCCTAGCCTAAAGGCAGGCTCCGATGCCGGCCTCGGAAGCCTCAGTAGTGGCCTTGCCTCACGGCAGGCTCCACTGTCGGCCCCTGGCCCCGGCACCGGCCTAACCCCTTGACAGGCTCCGATCACGGCGTCGGAGGCCCCAGCTCCGGCCTTGCCTCACGGCAGGCTCCGATCACCGCCTCGCTGGCCCCAGCACCAGCCTAACCTCTCGGCAGGCTCTGATCCCAGCCTCGGAGGCCCCAGCACCGGCCTTGCTTGCCTCATGGCAGGCTCTGATCCCGGCCTCGCTGGCCCCGGCACCAGTCTATCCCCTCGGCAGGCTCTGATCCCCACCTCAGAGGCCTCAGTAGCGGCCTTGCCTCACAGCAGGCTCCGATCCCAGCCTCGGAGGCCTCAGTAGCGGCCTTGCCTCATGGCAGGCTCTGATGCTGGCTGCTGGCCCCGGCACCAGCCTAACCCCTCGGCAGGTAATGCTAAGGTAATTGATTTTAGACTGAGATGTGCTGAGAAGAGGGGCGGCCTTGCCCAGACAGACCAGTAAAACCCCATCCTTTCTCAGATGGGATGCCAGCAATCCAGAGTGGAAGCAGGATCTCCACTCTCATGGGTTCTCCAAAATTCTATAAAAGTTGACACCAAAATGCTAGGGAAGAACTGATTTTTTTCCTGCACCCAAGTATGGCCACAGTATGTGCTGAGGGACAGAGAAATTCGGTCTCTTGAGGCAAGTTTATAACACTATTAAGCACTTAGATCTATTTTGTAAAAAGGAGGGCAGATGGACAGAGGTAGCTTATCTTTAGCTGTTATTTAACCTCCGGGACCACCCAGATTTATTTGACGATTGCAGAGTTGAGACAATTGTGATAGCCTTGGCTAAAACAAAATCTAAAGATCAATTAGAACCAAAAACAACAAGATGCCCAACTGGTCCATCATCCACTCTCTCTAGAATACACACTGGAAAAATAAGTGCAGGCTGCTAACTTTTCTACTATAATGGAGACCTAAAAAGGAAAACATAGGAGGAAAAAGCCATGAGGAAATCCTGGTGACCATGTGTCTAAATGCCAGTTCCACAGGAACCCAGGTACAGGTGCCTGCTGACCCCACAGAAACCAAGGCTCAGGTCTGCTTCAGGTGTGGAAAGCCAGGGCATTTCAAAAGCCAGTGCCCTCACCCAAAAGGCTACAAACATCCTCCAGCACCCTGCCCATAGTGCAAGGGAGGTCAAGGGAAGTCTGAGTGCCTGGATCTGGGGTTATCACCATTTAAAGGTTCCCAATAATGGTTCCCACGGTGGCCTCTCCAGGCTCCCAACACCCATTTTAATACTGAAAAAAATGTGGGTAATGTTACAGTTTGGGAGAATATGGTTTGTGTTACGGATTGGGGAGAGTATGGTTTGTGGAAACTGTTCCCCGTGGACCCCTGCTAGGGTCCCGGACACACTTTCCCCCAACACATAACAAAACCCCAAACAACCAAAAACAGAAAAAAAAAAAACCCACAGGTTCTTGTCCTAAGCTAAGAATAAATATGCATAGCTTGGACAGTTGCTGAAGATTTAAAGAAGTTTATTAGAAAGATAGAAATACAGAAAATAGAAATACAGCTCCATACCAGACTAGCATGGAGGGGCGACTCAAATGAATACACCAAAGGGATTACACGTGAACCGGACTTTTTATACCCATGACCTCCATCTTGTTTACGTAATTCTGACATAGTGAACGTCCCTGTAAGGTACCTCCCCTTAACCCTGTAAGGTACCTTCCTCAGCAAGGTGTGGCAAGGTATCCTCTTTCATGAAGGGCAGGATCAAACCCTGCTCCATCCTCCCTAGATCCTCATGTAGATGTGTCTTTAGATAAAGGCCTAGTTCTCCTCTCTTAAGATCTGTCTTTAGATAGAGAAAAGCCTAGTTCTCCTCTCCTATGGACTTGTTAATCACCTTTAGCTAGGTTAATTTACATTAGAATAGTTGCCTGCTTTTAGGCAGAAACCAAGTCCTTGCACAGATTTGCCCCTCACCCAATTTTTGAAATATATTAATAATCACAGCTTTCTCAAATTTTCCTTGGCTATTCCGAATACTGGTACATTCCCCCCTTTGTCTAGTAACTTCTTGACACACCTGTCAGGCCAAAGGTAGATACAGAAAATACACTTTTTTTTTTTTTTTTTTGGTGGTACTGGGGTTCCTGGAAGCCCTCCTTCCTCCGGGCTACACTCCCAGACCTATTTTTTTTATATTTTTGAAACAGGGTCTCTTACGCCAGCACTTCTGGCTTCGAACCTGCGCGATCCTCCTGTCTCCGCCTCCCAAGCGCGGGGATTACAAGCGTGCGCCACCACGCCCGGCCAGAAAATACACTTTGACATTTACAATTTTACAAACATTTAACACAAGCCCAATTTCCATTAATTTTCCCCCCATTTCTATCACATGAATGTGCCCTTCAGCAAAGTAATAAGGACGTCGAATTGGTCATAAACTGCTTTGAGCTGTACAGGGGCAAAGTTGGGAGCCCCAGCTTTAGGGTAACAGTCATGCATATAGTTGGATGGGGGAATCAGATGGGTCCATGCCGTGTGCGTTTATGAAGATCCAAAGGGCCTCGATAGATGTCTGTCAGGTTCTGTCTGTCGGACAGCTTTAAACCTATGAGACAACACTTAACAATACAGGTTAACCATGAAACCCAAAAGATAACACTAAAATGAGAAATTAAAATCTGTTTTGCCAACTTAAGCTGAAATACACAAAAGTGGGATGTGTTAAGTTTATTTTGCACCACGTGAATCCAGAAATTAGTGCTATGGAGACCTGAAATAGGCTTTGGAATAAAGATTTTAGATTATTTCATGAGTACCAGGTCACCCGGACGTACCAAAATTTACCCTTTTCCTCTGGCACTGTTTGAAGTTTACTTAAGCCTTGCTGGTACGCTGACAATAAGGTAACATTGTTATCTAGAACTATGTCCCAGTCAGAAAAGATCTAAATGTTTCCTTTGGCATATGAGTGAAACCAAGCTGTCAGTCTTCACATGGACTTGTGTCTCTAGATTGCTAGCCTGGTAGACTTAACAAGCTTTTGGAATTAATTTCTAAAGCAAATTTCAAATCCCTGTATGATATGACTTAGTCTCCTGTAACTTTTTTTTTTCCAGTAAGCAATCTTGAAGCCAGTTTTAAAGAATTATTACAGACTTTGGGGTCTCCCGATTACATTTCAAAAGTAATCCGATAGCCTTTCTATCCATAGTACACCCCCCTGCTGAACTCCAGTGCTTTTCCCTTGGGAATACACAAGTGGTAGGCTTATTAGAAACCTATACCCTTTTAATAATCCACCTTCATTACATATGCAAACAAACATACCACAGATCCTCTGCAACTTAACACAAACCTTCTGCAACTTGCTTTAACCCTCTTGTTTTATCCTGGTCCTTTCTTTCCCATTTGGGACAATCTTAGGATAAAACTTACAAACAAACATTCCACCAATGCTTTACAACTTACTTTAACCCTCTGATTTTTCTATCCTGGTCCTTTGTTTCCCATTCCAGACAATCAGGATAAACCTTACAATATGCTTTGTTAGTCTCACAAAATTTCCTTTCTCTGTATTTACCAACATATAAAGAAATACATCTATAGACTCTCTACATCTGTCTTTTTTTGTTACATACAAGCAAACCCCAAAAAGTATACCATTTAATGTTGTTCTCACACCAGCAATTACAAGAAAAACCCACTTAAAATACTTAAGTGTTACTTTAAACCTCATGACGTTAAGAACATTTTAACGCATTGCATTTGGCACTTTCCTAACTTAATAATTGAACTCTAAATTGCATGGAAAAATTATGACATTAGATAAATACCACTAGCACCTTAAAACCTTAATTTTGCAAAAGGAATAATATTAGAGATAATGCATATCTTATTTGACCACACACCTTAAAAACTGTATTGTAAATTACCACAGAAATCTACGACATCATAAAAGCATCCCTAGTTTCTTAAAACATGGATTTTTGTCAAAGAAAATAACTTTATTTAATCACATCTCACAGGAGTCTAATTGGACAACTTTCCTGAAATTACCATTTTAGCCAAGACTGATTGAGATTTTTTTAAAAAGTATCTTTGAGCAATAACTTTAGTGCAGCTAGCAAAAGAAAAAAAAAATTTTTTGTCAGCAGAGGAGCTGAATTCTCTGGTGTGGCTAAGAATGGGAGGAGGAAGGTCATTCTAGATAACGCAGGCTAAATCCTGAGTAAAGAGATGGCTCAGAGCTGGCCTGTTAAGCCCCCCCACCCTGGCTAAGCTTTTGGATCTTGGGCCAGGAAAGAAGGGCAATGCCTTAGAACTGGCCTCTGAGATTTCACTGCGTGATCGCCTAAGGCTTTTAGTCAACTCAGGTGGTGGTAATTCACTGGGAACCTAGGTCTGGAGACCCCAGGAACTGGGGGCGCTCAGCCGTTTAATGGTCACCCTTTGCACCATGAGCCAGGCCTCAGAGGGCCTATTTGGCCTCCTGGTTGAGAGCATTACTCCAGTGATGCCCTTGCTTTACACCCTGAAACAGACTTGAGCCTAGGCTTCTGTGCTCAGCCAGAATTCTTTTTTTTTTCCTTTTTCTTTTTTTTTTAATTTTTAATTGGTGCACTGTATTCATACATCATAGTGGAATAAATACTTTTGTAGACATACATGCACACATTGCCCAGTCAGCCCCCACCCGATCCCCACCCCATTCTCTCCCTATCCCTCACTCCCATGCTTGGCTTAGTAGTTGACATCTAGTATTATAGCAATTTATCCAAAATTAAAAATGATAATCTCACATAACAGTTTCATTTGTCTGATACCAAGCTTTTGATGACTTAAAGATAACATTTCAATATTTCTTTTTGCTTTCTTTCTTACCAGAGAATATTTTTTTCTATTTTTTTAGGTGAAACTATCATATATTTATATATTTATTTTTCAGAAAAAGAATCTATCCTAATATGGAATATGGACTCTAGATACCCAAAACGATCTTGGAAAAGAACAAAGCTAGAAGATATACATTTTCTGATTTCAAACCATATAAAGCTACAATAATTGAAACAGTGTAGTACTGTTCTAAAGGCAGATATATAAATCATTGGAGTTAAATAAAAGCCTAGAGCTAAATTCTTCCCTATATTGTCAAGTTATTTTTGACAAGGTTTCCACGAACATTTGGTGGTGGGAATAATAATCTTTTAACTAAATATTGTTGAAAAATAATAATTACATGGAAAAGAATAAAATTGGACCCTTACCTAATCCCATATACAAATATTAACTCAAAATAGATAAAAGACCTAAATATAAATCTTAAGACTATAAACTTTTAGAAGAAAATCTGGGTCAAAAAACCTCACAACATTGAAATTGGCAGTGATTTCTTGGTTATGATTTCAATGGCACAGGCAACAGAAGAGTATACAAACTCCCTAAAAAATAAAAAAATATTGTATATCCAAAGACAATGTAAACAGAGTTAAAAGTTACTAAGAGAATGGGATAAAATATTTCCAAATGCTATATCTGAAGGTATATTAATATTCCAACTAGAAATCCTAAAAATTAACAACAATAAAGGCAAACAATACCATTTAGAGATAGGTAAAAGACTAACATAAATAATGAATCTCCACAGATAACCAATCTTAGTTGTCTGTTGGGTGGAAAATCTTGTTTCTCTGGTTCTGGTGTGTGTTACCTATTTCTTCTTTGTAGTTAATCTCTTTGAGTATTTTCTCTAGTGCTGGTTTTGAAGACATAAATTCCTTCAGTTTCTGTTTGTCATGGAAGCTTCTTATTTTTCCATCTAATTTGATAGAAAGTTTTGCTGGGTAGGAAATTTTTGGCTGGAAGTTGTTTTCTTTCAGAGTTTGGAATATGTTACTCCAAGCCCTTCTGGCTCTCATGACTTGGTTTGGGAAGTCTGGAGTGATTCTAATTGGTTTGCCTCTGAATGTCACTTGGCCCTTTGTTTTTGTTGCCTTTAAGATTCTCTGCTTGGCTTCCACATTGGTCATTTTGACAATTATGTGGCGTGGGGATCCTCTTCTCCGATCCTGTCTAAAGGGACTTCTATAAGTTTCCTGGACCTGTGTATCGACCTCTTGCACTATGTTTGGAAAATTTTCTGCTATTACTTCCTTGAAGAGATTGTTGATCCCTTTGATTTCACTTTCTTTTCCCTCCTCTATTCCAATTATTCTTAGGTTAGCTCTCTTAAAATGGGCCCATATTTCTTCAATATCAGATTCCCGCTGTCGGATATTTTTTCCTAGATTAGAAACTATGTGTTCATTTTTGGAATGATCATCTTCTAAGAGCGAGATTCTGTTCTCCATGTGGTCTAATCGGTTGTTTGTGCTTTGAATTGAGGCCTTTACTTCATTAATTGCATCCTTTATCTCTTTTTGGCTCTCTCTGAGTTCTTTTCGAAGCACCTCTATTATTTCTACAGTTATTTTCCTGATTTGATCTTCTAGAAATCTCTGATTTTCTGTTTTATCGGGTTCTGATGTTGTGGGGTTGTGAGCATTCATTGCTCCAGTATTATTCCTCTTTCCCATGATTTCGGAAGTTTGTGCCTTCTCTGGGTTCTTCCCTTGGGTCACTATGTCTTCACTTAAGGTGCTCTGGATCTCGAGTCAGTAGTATCTCAGACCCCACTACTCCTTTACTGGGTTGTATCACAGAGTCTCCGACCCAGAAAGTCGATAGAGGCTGCTTTAGACTGTGGGGGGTGCCAGGTTGCATGTTCTCCTATGGTGTGATATCACTGCCACCGCCACTCCCCCACTGGGTCAAGTCCCAGGGAGTACAGTACTGGGATTTCTCCTCTGTGGCCTGCAATTTGACTCACTGTTCTTGAGTACGCAGATGTAGCTGTACTGAATTCGGTGAATTCGGTGCTGTTGCCGCCGGTGGCAATATGGCGCCGCTGCTACGCCCTCGGCTATGGGGCTGGCATTTTTTTTTCTTCTTGGTTTTGATTTCCACTCTGAATCCCTGCAGCGTGTGCTGAGCTCAGCCACTGGGAGCTTTAGATGCCCTCTGCACCGAGAAATCCCGCCTGGCTGTTCTGCTGCGGCTCCCCTCGGCTTGCTGTGGCCGTCCCGTGAATTCGCCGGTGCCGCCAGCAGTATGGCGCTGCTGCCGCATCCTCGGACATGAAGCCGCGTCCTTGGGCGTGAGGATCTCCTCTGTGGCTCTGTTCTCAGTCCGCTTTCTCTCTGGAGCCTGGTGATATTTTTTTGTTTCTCTGGTGATGTTGTTTTCTGGCTTTGAAAGGCGCTGATTTTGTGGTAATGGAGATTTGTTGTTAGCGGGGCTCTTAAGCCCCACTTTTCTCGGTCGCCATCTTCCCGGAAGTCCCAGAATTCTTAAATGTCTTTTGCCCATCTGTCTTTCCCTTTTCAAGTCCCTGTTAAACCAAATTGGCAACCTGCAGTCTGAGGGTGGCCTTTTGTTCTACCGGGTAAAGATTTAAGAATGCCAACACCTATTGTTTAAGTTGGTGATATCGCTCTAAACTCAGCCCATAAAAAGAAGAAAAAAAAAACTGCACCTGGACAGATTGAATTTTAAACTCTCTCTCCCCACACTACCTTAGCCAAGGCTGCACAATTGTCTCAACCCTGCGATCATTAAAGGAATCTGGGTGGTCTCTGAAGTTAAAGAACAGCTGAGGATAAGCTACTTCTAACCTCCCTGGCTGGGCCAAGTGTCTTTGCTCCCCAGCACATACTGTAGCCATACTTGGGTGCAGGAAAAAAATGAGAGCTTTCTTTAGCATTTGGGATCCAGCTTTTTCCTCCGCTTTGGAGAACACATGCGAGTGGAGATCTGGAACTTAGTTTGGATTGCTGGGATCCCCCTTGAGAGAGACAGGGTGTGGTTTTAGTGGCCTGTCTAGGCAAGTTTGCCTCCAACTTCCCAGAGCCTCCCACTTAAAACCCGATGAACCTAGCATTTAGGATATTGCTGGAATCTCATCTTAAGACAGAGAGAGGTTTGTGTGGCCTTTCCCTATCTGGATAAAGTTCCCTGTACTCCTAAAGCCAGTGGTCCAGCTGGGAGCGTCCAGCATGGACCACATGGAGCAGTTTTAGTGGCGTCACTGTCTACCAGAAAGCCGGGGCAGATATGGAGTTAAAAGCCACCTCCCTCCTGTTCTGCCCACGGAATTCACAGCGCTTATCCCATCTCTCAATGAGGTTTTTTTTTAGCTGAAAAGATTGCCATTTTCCATAAAAAATGGTCTTATTAATTTGCTTCCTTGTGTCTATTTCACTTCCCAGGGACCTCCGAGCTCCCAGCAGCCCAGCAGCCCAGCAGCCCAGCAGCCCAGCAGCCCAGCAGCCCAGCAGCCCAGCAGCCAGGTCTGGCCTCCTCCTTGAGCTGCCTCCTCCCCAAGTGCTTTTCTTGTACAAATGGAGCTGGAGCTGTCTGCTAAATGCCTGACAATGTGGCCATTCACCTGGCAACACCTGCCTGGCAGATATGAATACAAATATATAGAAAATCACATTAAATGTCACTGGACCAAATTCACCAATTGAAAGACAGTATCAGTGTCAATAAAAATAAATCAGACCTATCTATATGTTACTTGGAGGACACCAATTTTCAATAAAAAGACATGGCTGAAAGGAAAGGAAGAGATAATAATGTACTATGTTAACAATATCAAAAGACTGTTGTTAAATAATCAAAAGAGTACTTATATTACTTTCAGACAGAGCAGACTTCAGAAACAAAGGGAAAAAACCCATCGGGGATGAAGAAGGCATGACAGTGACGGCGGGGTCAGTTCTCCAGGAAGACATGACAATATTTCAGTTGTGCGCTTTGACAGCAGAGTATCACAATGTTTGAGGCACATCTGTTAGACATGCAAAGAGAAATAGAGGAATCCACTGCTACTGCTGGGGACTTCACCAAGTCTCCATCAGCAACTGAGGGGCACAGCAGACAGACAATCAAAAGGACAGGGCTGGTCTGAACAGTGCCTGACCTCACGACATTTGTTGACTAATCTACCCAACAACAGAATTCACACTCTTCACCAGCTCACAGGGAACGATCATGAGGAGAGAACATAGGCTGGGTCGTACACCAGAACTTAGATATAAAACAATAGAAATCCTTTGAAGTATGCTTTTAGGCTAAATTGGATTAAACAAGAAATCAATGGGAGAAATGTAGCTGTAAAATCCCCATATATTCCAAAATAAAACCAAGTAATAGTAACGCATTTGTCAAAAAGCATCAAGAGAAGTTGAACAATATTTGAATATAAATAAAATAAAATCAACTTATCAATGTGTGTGAGGCAGAATATCAGTGTTTAGAGAGAAATTTACCCCATCCAATGCATATATCATAAAAGGAGAAAGGTCTGAGGTCTCTGTGCTGCTCTGACTTACAGGATTGGTGTCTCCCTGTTTCCAATGTATGGGGAAACAAGGATTTGTAATCACATAACACAGAGACAGAAGGAGGAACCCCAAGCCACACAGGAAGTCAGGGAGAGGAATCTGCAGGTCAAACAGGATCTCAGTCATACTGCGGTAAGGATCCTCAGATAGATAAGGGACCTGCCTCTCTGAAGCTGGGCCCCAAGGACGCACATTCTACACCACAGTTCCAGACCCACATCACAGAGCGTCAGCAGACCCCAGAGGTTCTGGAGAGTGGGGGAGGGCACAACATGTGCAGAGGAAGCCAAGCCTCTGCTCCACCTTCCAAGCTGATCTGCCCATTCCCTGGGGCCCTTCAGATCCCCACACCCACCTGCCAACTCTACTTTTTGACTGTACTATATATATGGACCTCAGTGGAATTTCTGTTTATTCCACGTGCTATCTAGATGTTATAAGGAAAGGTGCTATTGCTTGGTGATCTATCTTTAGGAGACACAAAATAAGTTGGGCATGGAGGTGGCCCCTGTAATCCCAGCACTTCAGAGGCTGAGACAGGAGAATCGTAGCCTCAGCAGTTCAGCAAGATCCTCAGCAACCTAGCCAGACTCTACTTCAGAACAAAAATAGAAGGAGTGGAGGATGTCGCTCAGAGGTAGGATGCCTCTGGATTCCATTCATAGTACTGCAGAAATAGTTAAAATAATAATATGTGCAACATCAGAAACTGCGATGTGCCCAGGCGTTTACACCTTCAAGATCTACTCTGTCCTCAACCACAGCTTTCTATAGCCAAGGGTTCTTTTCACTTGTGCAAAGGCAGAAATGAGTTTCAGCCCCCTCCCATATTTCCTCATAAGTGCCCATGTTTACCAAAAACCATCAGAGAGCAGAGTCTCCTGGACCAAAGAGCAGAAGGAAGACAAGGAGGGAGAGCAGGGCGGGATGCTAGGGCCAACAACTTCCACATCCCTTAATAACTCTCTTTCCAGAGTCTCGGGCTTTACTGCCAATCAGAGCACTTAGATGCTGCCATCTCCATGCCCACAGCACACCTGCCTCCTCCCCCTTCTCCCTGCCTGACCTCTTCCCTCCTTTCCGCCAGGTCTTAAATTGTCTCTATTTCACATGGCAATTCTGTCAAGCCACAGCCTACGTGAGCAAGCTGCCCAGATTTGGGGACTAAGCTCCTCCTTGGTGCCTTTTAACCTCTGAGGAGCGGCATTACAATTCTATTTAGCAATGTCTTTTCCTTTGACTCACAGGTGCATTGACTTCCTCCATGAAAGGTTTTAAGAGTGTCGATAGTTTCCCATCTTCCTTCTTTCCAGCAACATTCCTATTGCTTCTGTTGAGTGAGTCCTCAACTCAGGAACTCAGAATCAGCGGGGTCCTTGCTAATGTAATAGAAAAGAATTTTAGCATGTACCAGTCAGAGACCTGGACAGTGGTTTATTTGGGGAACAGGGAAGAAATACACATTCAAAGGAGAATGTGGGCTACTGAGAGAGAGAGAGAGAGAGAGAGAGAGAGAGAGAGAGAGAGAGAGAGAGAGAGAGAAAGAAAGAGGGAAACCTTTTGGGAAGTACAGAACTCTTTTTTGTGGTACTGGGGTTCCTGGAAACCCTTCTACTTCTGGGCTACACTCCCAGACCTATTTTATATTTTGTATTTGGAAACAGGGTCTCTTAATCCAGCGAGGCTGGCTTCAAACCAGTGCAATCCTCCTGTCTCTGCCTCCCAAGCGCGGGGATTACAAGCATGTGCCACCACGCCTGGCCAGAACTCTTTTTTATAGAAGACTTCCATTAGGGGTGGGCTAAAGGAGGTATGTGAGGATGACCACAGTATGACAGTCCTGAGGCAGTTTATGGTTGTCTGGTGACCTGTCAACTTTAGAGTCCTGGGGCTGGTTGAACTCTCCATTTTATGATTGGCAGATAAGCTGGAGAGTGTCCTAACTCACTGGTTCTGTGTTTGCTTTTGTTTTTTTCAAAATACCACATCTGTCTTGTTAACACTGTGTAATGTTGAAATTGAGTCAGCAGTCACAAAGGAGGAAAAACCCAGCCAAGTTATTGTATGAGACCAAGCCTCTTTAATCAACTGGCACCTTTGAGTGAGTCTGCCAACTGTGGGGGAAGGTACCGATGACCAGTCTGCAGAGTCATGGTCAGCAGAGTCCTCTCTGACTGCAGAAAGTAGTTATTGACTTGGTCATCACCTAACATTACCAAAGGCCGGGATGATACCCTGGCAGCCAGAAGCAGAGACATCATGAGACTCCAGAGGTTGCAATTGGGAATTAAAGACTTTAAATGCTATGTTCAACAAATTTCAGATAGGGGTCAGAGAGCCATCCTCAGCCTTTCTAAAAAATGTTTTCAATATCAGGGGCTGATTGCCCAATGAAATGGGTTGCCAACGCTACAAATCCTGCCTCAGTAGATGCATCTAAGTGGTTATAGAGGGTGAAAACCTCCTGAAGCTGATTAAGAAAAACAGTTGGGTTTTTATCTGAAACTTGGGTATTTTCCTCAAGTTTATCATAATTAACCACTTTATGGGAAGCAGCCCACAAGTCATCAAGAAGGCATACTATCATATGGTCTCTCATTTTTAATCCCTCACCCCCACCATTTGGGGTTGGCTGATAATCCTAGTGGGGATTTTCATAAAGTACCACAGCTGCTTCCAGAGGGAGGGCTGGGTCATTAAATGAGCCTGACCTGCCTGTTCGCAAGCAGTCTTTAAAATACGATCTCAATTCATCCGGAGTTAAGGTAGAGTTTAAAATAACATGAAGATCTCCCCATGTGAGATCATACACTTGCACAATATGTTGGAATTCTTTAATAGAACCGGATGGATTGGCTGAAAAAGAATTCAGTTTTCTTTCAATTTGAGCAAGGTCTGGTAGGGAGAAAGGGACATGAATGTGGACTATGCCTTCTGCACTGGCCACCTTGTGGAGTGGGGCCAACAGAGAAAGTGGAGTCCTGGAGCAGCTATGGTAACTTACAAGGAAAGGTAAGGGGAGGTAAGGGTTGGTCCCTTAAAGGAGGACGGCAGGGTAAACAAGCAGGTTAGAGTGAGGGCTGTCCTAGGGTAGGTCGGTGGTTGGGTGGTGAGGAGAGATCTTGGGGATCAAGGTCTTCAGAAAACAGCACCTGTAACCCAGCAAAGTCACAAGATGGTGATTGTGCACCACCACAATGTGGCAACCAAGATGGCAACTGTGACCTAGCAGAGTTAGAAAATGGCAGCTGCTGGGAAGATGGTGGCTGATGGGAAGATGGCAGTTGATGGGGGAGAGGGGTTAGGGATGGGGAGAAAAGGGAGGGAGGGGAGCACAAGAAAAAGAGGGCCTGGACATAAGGGACTTCTGACCATTTACCAGACCGCTTAAAAATTTGTTGAGATGGGATAAGATATTCAAATCTAAAGTTCTATTTTCGGGCTACCATGACCTATTATTTTGGAATTTTGGCTTCCCATGTCTGGTCTGAGGGTGAGAACAAAGAATAGGAGACAGGGGTCCCTAATTATCCTGATCAATGTCTGGGAACAGGGGCCAAGGACAGGAGGGATGTCTCCACTCCCTTCTCAGGGCCAGAGGAACCAAGAGGATGGGAGGGATTTTTCTACTCCTTCTCAAGGCCAGAGGACGACCTGGTTGTCTGGAGGCAACTCTGACATGGCCAGGCCACATGTTTAGACAAACAGAAAAGCTGGGAACCGTTGACCAGAAGGAGGAAAGGAACTTACCCTGTCCAAAAGTGAGAGCCATCAAATTAAGAGTCAGAGAGAGTTCAGGTTCCTGCAAGTAAAGAGGAGGGCTCCCGAAAGGAGTTATCGGGACTCAGGGAGGGGTAATAAAGAAAAAATAAAATAAGTCCTTTTAAGTTTGAAGGGTTTTGGCACCAGATGTAACATTGAAATTGAGTTGGGGGTCTCAAAGGAGGCAAAAGCCAGCCAAGTTATTGTGTGAGACCGAGTCTCTTTTATCAACTGGCACCTTTAGGCAAAGTCTGCCAATCATGGGGGAAGGAACCGATGACTGGTCAGCAGAGTCATGGTCCCCAGAGTAATGATCAGCAGAGTCACACTGCAGAGAAGAAGTGAGAATATTTATGTAGCCGGGGTCTTGGGGTGGGGCTAGTGGCGTGGGAATGCCAGTCATCTCGTGACATCTGGAGTCTCAATGTCTGGAGTCTTGTGACACCTGAAGTCTTATGATGTCTGGAGTCTCACAAAGTCTCTGCTTCTGGCTTCTGAGGTTCCACTTCCTGTCCCATGAGGGGGGAGGGGAAGGGACCCAACCTATCACACAAGGCAATTATAGAATTTTTTGTATAATTCTAGGAGATACAGATTTCCCAGAAATGGGGAAGAGACAAGCCTGAGAAAGAAAACTGGTTCAGGGAGAAAGGGCTGAAGCACTTTGGCTTCTGTTTGTTCTATTAAAGGCTGAGACAGAAGAACTGCAGTTTCCAAGCCAGCCTCAGCTATTTAGTGAGGCCCTCCTCAACTCAGTGAGACCTAGTTTTTAAAAAAAAGTATACCGGGTGTGGTGGCACACACCTGTAATCCCAGCATTTGGGAGGCTGAGACCGGAGGATCATGGTTCATGAATAGCCTCAGCTACTTAGTGAGGCCCTCTGTAACTCAGTGAGACCTGGTTTCAAAATAAAGAATAAAAAATAGGGCAGAGGGTGTATCTCAGAGGTCAAATGCCCCTGGGTTCCATCCCCAAACCCGCAAAAAAAAAAAAAAAAAAAGTATAAAAATAGGGCTAGGGACGTAGCTCAGAGGTAGAATGCCACTAGTTCAATCCCCAATACCGCAAACAAATTAAATTAAATAAAAATAAAAAGTTATATTTTACTTTTCTATTTTATGTCTCCTTTTTACATATTTATTTCTTGTATCCTATATCAGTTCCTCTATACTTGTTTTAAAAACAAGATATGGTGTTCAGTACACATGTATTTTAAAATCTCCCCATATGATCCAGTCATTTAATGTTTATAACCCTCAACCCTATTATTTAGATCATAAAACACTTGAAATTAGTCCCTGCATCATTTCCTTGTACTCTTGCTTAGGTTCCTTTCTCAGGGCTGATGAATGTGTCTTGGCCCTGAGTCTCCCATCTTCTCCTTTCCATATGATAAGGATTTGCCAGTAATGACAGCCCCTCCCTTTCTCTGCCTGTCTTCTGCATCCTCAGCTCCTCCTTCCTCTCTACCTCTTCTACCAAAGCAAAGTCAGCCTCAAGCCTGCCTACTCTCTTCTACCCGCCTTGACCTCAGGAGATTTGTCAGTTCAGAAAAATCCTTTCATATCACCGTGTCTCTCTGTATTAGTTGTTCATAACAAATCTGGGTCCCAGGTCCAGAGGACTCATAAATATAAAAGCTTCCATTAAATTCAGAGCAAGATAAGCTGCAACAAAAGATTATTGGTGAAAAGAGGGTCATAATTTTTACACCCTATTAAAAGTAGATATGTTAAAAAAAACGGTAAGGCTGAGAAGTTGTTCCAGTTTAATTGAAACTAAAGACATATAACAACTAAAAGCAATAGAGAATTCTAGACTGGATCTCGTAATGGAAATTTAAAAATAAAATCACAGATTTTACTTGTGGATAAATTCATAAAAATGCAGTATGGTGGAGATATTAAAGATTTATGAGTATAAAAAGTTAATTTACTAAAGACAATTGAATATATAATAGGATGTTGTTTTCTTACTAAACCTTATTAAATATTCTGGTAGAAACCACATGATGGATGAAATGTACTGTGAAATATTTAGGAAGAAGTGATTTATTATTACATGTGTTTGTGTGTAAATGTGTGTGCAAGGGTGTAAGGAATGTTTACAGACAACACACATAGAGGAAGGAGAGAGGAAGAATGGTAGACAGGAGAAAGGTAAATGGATCAAAACGTTAACATTAGGTAAATCTGGATAAAGATTTATCAGCTGATCATTTTTCCCGGTCCATGCAACTTTGATTCCCAGGGATGCCCTGCCCACCCCTCCCCATCCCAGTCAATGCAGACTTTGAAACGGTTGTCACAGCGTCTGCGCCAATGGGAAAACCTAGGAACCTCTTTCCACATTTTATGAGCTGACATTCCAGCAGGGTTTTACAAAACACTGGAGAAGAGCACCGATAATAAATAAATAAATCATTGTTTAATGATGACAAAATGTAAAATTAAGAAGAAGCAGAATTTCAAGGACTCATGTTTACAGGATGTAACCCTTGGCTCCTACCTTTGCGCCCCTGGCCGAGTGTCTCGCAGGTCTCGTGCTGGGCATGGCTCCCAGGTGCTTTCCCTGCGCCACGAGGGCACTGACCTCTCCTCCCAGGGCTTCCATCCTCCCGAGTGTGTTGACTTTCTCCTGACAGTCCTCACCCATTCTTGCCATCCTCAAGCACTGAGACTTTAGTCACTTAGTTTCTCATCAGTTTTGTTGGAATACAGTTCACATACCATAATTTAGTGATTGTGAGATGGAATTCAGTGGCCACATAGAAACATGTTTCTGCACAAGGCAGGTTTTTCCAGACAGGAAGGACAACAGGGGACAGAACGAGGCCTGTGTGAAGCGGAGCATCTCCCAGGGACTCCACGCAGGGCACACATTCTGCAGCCCTCAGCCAGAGATGGGACAGTGTCCTAACTCTTGGGAGAGGGCAGGATGGTTGAGTGAGAAGGCTGTAGTAGACTTGTTTGGGGTTTCTTGGTTTTTACATCTCCAATGCCCAAATTTTTCTGGGGAAACTGTGTTCTCTCTAGAAATTCACCCTAATTCTGAGTCTGTCTGCAAGAGGAGTTGCCTTCCCTCCAGACAACTGCTTCAGGAGTGGGTTGTGCACAGTCTTCAACAATAAAGACATTCCCTGCAGGTCTATGGCGAGTCCCCCAGTACCTGTAACCCTGGTGCAGAGTCCAGAATTCACCTCTGGAGCGTGAGCTGCAGGTGATCTGGAGATTCGCCATTGCTCCATGAAGCCCATGAAGATCAAAGGTGGCTCCTCCGTGGGGACAGGTGGACTGTCCACAGTGAGGCCAGTATCTTGCATGCGGTCACCAAACACAGATGGAAGGCGGGCACAGGTGACCCTCCCTAAGGAGGGGATGGCCCTAGTGCTCAAAAAGCAGCTCCAAGTGCACTTCTGCATGGAGAAGTCATGGTCAGCATGGAGGAGGTGCTGGAGGGGCAGCGTGGGCGTGGGGAGCAGGACCAGTCAGATGGCAGTGATGGGTACAGCCTTTGTTCCCTCTTGTCTTCCCACTCGCCCTGAGACATCTTTGCTTTCAGCCTTTTTTTTTTTTTTTGTGGTACTAGGATTCCTGGAAGCCCTTCTACCTCTGGGCTACACTCCCAGACCCATTTTTTACATTTTTTTATTTGGAAACAGGGTCTCCTAAGCCAGCGTGCGTGGCTGGCTTGGAACCTGCGCGATCCTCTTGTCTCTGCCTCCCAAGCACGGGGATTACAAGCGTGCGCCACCACGCCCGGCTTTCAGCCTTTAAAAAAAATAAAAAAACAAAAACAAAAAAACCCCTGATGACATTCTTACCACTGAGCGTTGTTTGGGAAGAGGGTTCCGAGTCCAGGCAACCTAAAGAAATAGCCAGGGAGGAGAACCAAGCACTTCCCCTAGGTGATCTGCCCCTGGGAAAGCCTCAGCGGCCAGGCAAAGTGGAAGACACTCCGCGCCCACAGGACAGAGGTAAGCAGCGCCTCTCTGCTCCCAGACTCTGCCAGCTGGCCTTGCTGCGCTGCAGCGAGGCCCACGGCTCACCCATCAGCACAGTCTGGACACTGCCACCCGTTCATTGCACAGTGTCTGAGCCGCCGTGTTCTGACAGCTACCTGTCCTGGATCCTCTCTCAGATGTGCAGCCTCATCTTGCTTCCTGCTCTAGAGGATAAGCAGCAATCAGTGCAGGGGAGGCTGGGCTGCCTCGCCCAGAGGAAGGCCGAGCTCAGAAGGAATCAGCCACCTCCTCCACTTCCCCGGGATGAGGGGCACTCGGGGCCATGGCGTCCCTTCCTAGTTCAGGGGACTAGGACCATGCAGAAGCCGACGGAGGCAGCGAGTGAGCGCTGAACCGACTCCTCTCTCCATAGGCACCACACCTCTGGGTTACCTACACCCCACACCCCAACACAGAACACACCAGTCCTGTAAGAGCATTTATTGCGGATAATAATTTTTTTTTTGGGGGGGGGGGTGCTGGAAGCTTTCCTCTCTGGAAATGATGGATAAGGATTCTCTTTAAGCAGGAGGGAAACCCCTCCTGACAAGGTGCCTGCCCAGCCGCTCGCACCCTGGACACCTCCAGGCAGGGCTTGGTTGGGGCACAGGGACTGAGTAGGGCATGGGTCGGGGGCGCCTCTGGCCCTTCAGTGCCACAACATTTGGGGGTTTTCTGTTCCTGGATCTGATCTGCTTCCTCTGGGTAGGCAAACTCGGCCCCGCAAGGTCAGCTGCTTGGCCGCAGGACTCAGCACTTGGTGGTTCAGAGCAGAGAGCTCCGTGGCTGAAGGGAGGCACCTGGAGGGGCTCTGCCTGGTCCTGCTGCCCTGCCTTCTGCTGAGATTTCCCACACTTCATGGTGGATGTGAGTGGCTTTTGGGGGCAGGTGCGCTCTACTCCAAGCCTGTGCCCGAGTTTCACCCCTTGGACCTTCTGAATGTCCCTCGAGACTTTCTGGGCTTCAGGATTCCCAGCCAAGGCCGCCTGTCCTCTAACAAGGCCTCTGCCCTGCAGGGATGATGACTGGGAGCTGCCTTCTTCCAGAGAATTTTCTTGCTTTTTGCATTTTATACTAGGACAAATCCATTGCAAAAAAATGCTTCATCTGGTTTCTGAGGAGGAAATTTGGGGGGAGGCTGACTCTTCAGTGTCAGGGTTGGGGCGGACTTGTTCCCCACTGTCTCCTCCAATGTCCTGTCTTGAGGTTGGTAGCTTTTCCTTGTGGGTTGGCAGGTCCCCAACCCCGCATCCCCTCCACCAAGCTTATTTGCTTTGTGTCCGGACGGGCCATTCCTTTAGCAGCTGAGGGTAAATTCTTGTCTTGGCCCCGGTGGAAAACAAGCTTGGGGACCCAGGGCTCCTTCCCCGGCTTCACATTGACATTTGTGTTGTCCATTTGGACGCACAGCACCTGGGAATCTGTCTTGTTACCATTGCTTGTGTCTTCCTTTGAATTGAGTGAGGGCTGGGAAGTGTTATTGTCTGGGGGAGCAACCCTGATTTTTGTGTGGTCTTTATGTTGTTTTTTCTGCAGATTCTTCTGCAGATTCTTTTGCAGATTCTTCAGTTTAAACATTGAGTCATCAAAAAATTGACTGCCAAATTCTGCTGATTCCTGATCATTTGGAAACACTATTCTTGAAGGACATCGGGCAGCCTGGGTCATACTTTCTTTGCTCATATTCTTGTCTCTGTGAAGGGAACTCTCTGACTTGGTGCTTGTCAAGACACTGTACGCATCTGATGGATGGCGAAGGTGCTCTTCTGCCTTAGACGTCTCCCTGGACCTCTTCTTAGGCTTGCACATGGTATCACCCGTCCTCGTTTTGCCCTCAGGCCTTTGTGCACTGCTGCTGGAACTTGTTTTCTGACAAGCTGGTTCAGGTTCAGCTCCATCTTGCCTTGGGGGAATCGTTAGGCTGCAGGTATAGGCCGATCCACAAGGGTTCTCTCCGGTTTTGACTATGACAATTTGTTGCTGGGGCGTAACACGACATATACCTTCCTTTATTTTCGGATGGTCATTGGCAGCCTCGTGCTTCACATTAGCGTGTGTGTGTCTCGGGGCTGCCTCTGGCTTCCTGCACACAGACGAGGAGGCAGGGAAAGGAGAGTCTGGAGTGGAAAATGAATACAGTGTCTTCACTCTGTCTTCGTAACACTGAGAGATTCTTCGACGAGGCCTGCAGACCCCAAGTTTAGACTCTACCTCAGAAAAAGGGATGGCAGCAGAGGGCATTGTGGAGTGGGAAGAGGACTGTGAGCGAGTTTTTTCCATATTAAAAATTTCTATCGATTTCTGGACTTTGGGTGGAAGCCCACACATCATATTCATGTAAAATTTATTAATATGGGCTTCCAAAATATTTTGTTTGCCAGATTCACGGCATAAGATATGCTGGGGGTGTTTGCAGCTGCAGTTACTACACAATGGTGGTGTCAAGTCTTGGTGAGTGATTCGTCTGGGGTACTTCCCAGGCAGAGACAAAGGCCGCTTGATTGGATACTGGAATCTGTCCACGGCGCCCGGCGTGTGACTCTCATGGATTGCATCACACTTCTTTCTCAAGTGAACTTTCATGGAGTTTTCAAGTTGTTCCTGACTTGGGCAAACCCCAAGGTTCTTTGAATATTTCCCTGACAGTTTTCTAAAGTGACTTTCTAGGACTTTCGGGGAGTGAGACCCCATAGTGTTACTTGGGGGCCTGTCTTGCTCACACAACAGAGAGGGATGTTGGTAAGTCTCTGGACTCCATCTCTGTTTTGTCTTTACTTTCCCCACTGCAGGAACCATTTCTGAACTCCTCCCCTGGATGCTTCTAGGCTGGCTCAAGTCACAAATATTTGTAACTTTGCTGCTCTGATGCTTAAACAGAGGGATGCAGGAGAAGCCAGGGCTGCTCTGTGGCTTTGAGCTCTCAGGAGTCTCTGTCCAAGGACATGTCACTGACAAAGACTCGTGAATTCTTTGGGGCAGGCCCCACCGGTGCTGGACAAGCCTCTTTCGAAGGTGGTGTTCTAGTTTCTTCCGAAGCACATCATCGATGGGATAATCTCCAGGAAGGACAGACACTGCAGTGTGGGTCTTGGAGGACTTTCTGGCAGATGCAATCCTGGGAGCTGGAGGAAAAGCTTCTTCCAGAGACTTCTGGACCACAGAGGGCAAACCCCACACACGTTCCTGTTCTTTCTGCAACACATTGTATTCCAGGTCATGAAGTTCAGATGGTTTGAGATGCCGTATCTCACCCTGGGGTCCATGAAAACACACTCCACAGGCACCACATGGGAAAAGGTTAGGTGGTGGCAGGGATTCAAACTGGTCCTGGTGTTGGTCAGGAGGCAGAGGTTGGGACTCAGATTGAGCCAGGGTTTCAGGCAATGGTTGAGGCTGGATCTCAGGTTTGGACGGGGGTTGGTCGGGAGGCAGAGGTTGGGACTCAGATGGGGAGGCAAGTTTGGGTGATGGCTGAGGTTGGATCTCAGCGGTGGACAGGGGTTGGTCGGGAGGCAGAGGTCGGGACTCAGATGGGGAGGCAAGTTTGGGTGATAGCTGAGGCTGGATCTCAGGTTTGGATGGGGGTTGGTCGGGAGGCAGAGGTCGGGACTCAGATGGGGAGGCAAGTTTGGGTGATGGCTGAGGCTGGATCTCAGGCTTGGATGGGGGTTGGTCGGGAGGCAGAGGTCGGGACTCAGATGGGGAGGCAAGTTTGGGTGATGGCTGATGTTGGATCTCAGCGGTGGACAGGGGTTGGTCGGGAGGCAGAGGTCGGGACTCAGATTGAGCCAGGGTTTCAGGCAATGGTTGAGGCTGGATCTCAGGTTTGGACGGGGGTTGGTCGGGAGGCAGAGGTTGGGACTCAGATGGGGATAGGGTTTTGGGAAATGGCTGAGGCTGGATATCAGGATTAGAGAGGAGTTGGTCAGGAGGGAGATGTAGGGAACCAGATGTGGACAGGGCTTGAGGCAATGACTGGGGATAAATCTCAGAATGAGAAAGGAATGGGGACTCATGGCTTATGGAGGTGGTGGACATCGTATTGAAGCAGACAAAGGCTGAGGGACAGCTGCCCGAGGCAGGTTCAGTGAAGTTCAGGTGCTTGCCCTGTGGAGGTGGGAGGCCCCAGAAAAGCTGGCTATACTTCTGTTGTAAATGGTGCCAGGCAGTCTCGGGATCTGGGGGCTGCTGATGCACACGCGGCTCCTCTGTTCTGTCTCTGCTGTTCCCAGAAGGAAGAGGGACTGCTGGGCCCTGGTGGCCAGTGGCCACATTCAACATTTTTCCTTCAGAATGCAGTATGTAGCTGGGCTTAAGTTGTTCTGGGAAAGTTTCCATTTCCTTTTCCTTTTCTTTCCACACTGGGGAATCCCCCTGTGTTTTGTCTTCCCTCTCCGAGAGTGTCAGAACATCAGGGCTGAGAAAGGAGAGGTCTTCAGGCCCTACACTGTTGTCTGCTGTGTCCCCCCTAAAAGAGGCCTGAGAGGAAGGGGGCACAGGAAGTTCTTGGGGACATCGAGTGTCTTCGGCATGAGGCCGCTGCCAGGAGAATGCTGGCTTCGCCAGGCCTGCGCTCTCCAGGCCTCTCTCCCCGGAGACCTCAGTGGGCAGCCGGCCAGAGCTGGAGCTCTTCAGAGGTAAAGTGGCTTTCGGCTGGACCACTGACTCGACTCCCTGAGAGTGTTGAGGTGAGGGAGGGGGACGAGCACATGGTGGGGGCGGGAAATAGCCCACCGGGAATTTGCACTTCACTGGAGGAGTGGACCTTGGTGGCAGAGAGTTGCCCAGTGGTGAGAGTGAGTGCAAACTAGTTAAGGGGGTGACCTGCTTAGGTGACAAGGTGGAGGGAGAAGGTGGAAAAGGTCCAGGTGGAGGAGCTGGAATTGCACCTCCTGGATAGATTTCTGACATTTCAGAGGACAGAAAAGATGACAGCTCTTCCACAGAAACCACGGTGGAATGGGGCGTGGTGTCCTCAGCATCTTCCAGAAAGGCTCGAGAGAGCAGATGACTGACCTTGGCGGTTGTCCTGTTGCACACCCTGCAGAGCGGGTCTGGACACAGCAGTTGCCGAATGCGAGAAATATCAGGATACTGGTCCAGGGGGCTGCAGGGACAGGAAAGTCAAAGCTGTGACCAGGACCAGCACAGGGCAAGGAGGCCTGAGGCCAGTGGGGGTGGCCACCTGGAGCCAGCTCAGCCCTACATATTGTTCAGCACCTATCACCTATCACACAGCACTCTGGAGCCTCTCCCCAAGGCCTTCCTTCAAATACCCGTTGCTATGGCTACTCCTCCCTTGACTAGGGAAATCTGCACGAAATTCTGGGGAAACGCGTGGAGCCCATGAAGACAGGGAGCCTGAAAGAAGGAAATGGCTGATCACCTTTTCACCACAGCAAGCAGCCTCCTCCCCTCCTCGGCTTCCTTTGCTCTTCTCTGGCGTAGTAGTCTCTGACCTGGAAAACCAGAACAGTGAGTTTTAAGTAGCCAAGGCAGAAACACAGGGATCACACAGGAGTCTATTTAGGGGAGAATTCTTAGGATATGAATATCAGAAAGCCTCAAGCATCCATCAACAAGGTAAAATGGCCGATGGTGGCATTACGAAAGCTCACATGTGCACCTGGCCGCAGGTAGAAAGGATTTCACACCCACCACCCCCTGTGGTGGATGTGCCTGAGCATCCAGGCCTTGAGGTATTCTATACAATGTCAGGAGACAGGAGACAACGTTCTGGCTCCAAAGCCACCAGGAGTCCTTCCTGGACATCACGTGGCCTCCTTCCTGCTGGGCACACCATGGCGAAGGCCCATCACTGCTGTGTGTCACAGATGTGCCCAACAGGGACTCTGGAGTCTCAGGTCTGACTGCCTTCCCCTGAACCTCTCCTCTGTGGGCTGTGCTTCCTGAGAGGCCAGGCTAGCAGCCGGCATCCTCAAACATCATGGAGCTCATGGAAGAGGCCCAGAGGGTCTCCCTTGGAGAGCTCAGGTCAACAGAAGGAACGTACCTTTAGTAAATGCATCTCTCCTCTTCATGCCTCTGCCATGTCTCTGATAACAAAAAAGAAAATAGAATGAGGGGCAAGGAGACACTAATACTCTTCCTCAGACACCCATTAATGGCTCAGACACCCATTAATAAAGGGTAACATGACTCTCCCTTTGATAGAAACTTCTACTTTTTAAACTTTAAAAGTGATGAAATATGAGCAGGGCGTGGTGGCACACACTTGTAATCCCAGCGCTTGGGAGGCTGAGAAGGAGGATCGCACAGGTTCGAAGCCAGCCTCAGCTGCTTAGTGAGGCTGTCAGCAGCTTAGTGAGACCCTGTTTCTAAATAAAGTATCAAATAGGTCTGGGATTATAGCCCAGAGGTAGAAAGGTCCTGGGTTCCACCACCAGTACCACCAAAAAAAAAAAAAAAAAAGTGATGAAATATTTTCAATTTTTCTTCTTTGAGAGGCTTAAGAGAGGGTTTTGTGTTTCAAAAGCCCTGTGCTCATGGAGGACTCAGAGCCTGAGACCAGCGGTCACAGCTGTGCTCCCTCTCAGGTCCCTGCATCCTGGGAACAGAGCTCAGGCTCAGGCTCTGCTCAGAGGCTCTCAGAGGTCCCCATTATTCTCCTGATCAGCGCGACATGATGGGAGGCTTGGTGGAAGACACCTGACCTGGCACTGGGGCTCAGGATCAAGGCGCAGGAGAGACTGCTCTCCTTCAGAGAAACCAAACTCGATAAACCAATGTGCGTCCACAAACCCTGGCTTGGTTTTTTATCCTGAATCCCCTTTCTACACTCTTAGGTAGTCCTTGGAGCCTGAGAGGGAAACCCTAGTTCTCCCTCTACCCCTAGTTGTCTTCCCTAAAGACTCAGACTTCCCATCTGAGGTGTCCCTCTGAGCCTCACAACCTCCTTTAGCATCCTGAGAATGGCAGTGGGACCAGCATAACAGAGGCTTTCCCCGGGGGTCACCAGGCTTCCTCACCCGTGGGAGGGCTTCGCTTCTCCACAGTGTTGGTAAAAACAATTCCAGTAGCAGGTAGCTCAGGTATAGAAGGAGCAGCCCCGCTACACCCACGAAGGTGGTGTAGGGGGTCATGTCCAAGAGGGCCGAGCCCAAGCTCAGCCAGGGCTCAGTGAGGCTTTGCAGAAAGCAGAGAAAATTCTCCATGGTCTGCATCGCAGTGCTGCCTGAGGCAACTGAGCCCCCAGGAGCAAGGGCGTGACTCTAGTTTCAGGGCCAACATCACAGAGCATGGAAGAGTCACAATGGGTCTCTGGGGGTGGGGGAGGGGACAGCAAAGGAGGGTGTGTCCATCCTCCCCTGACCCTGCTGCCCAGCCCTGCTGCTAGGTATCACTGTGCAGCACATGCTTTTGCTGTCTGCCCAGATCCCCTGTGTCATTCTACTGCACTCAGATCACAGATGGTATGGGATCTGGCTGCTAATCTCAGACCTCAGGCTTCCCAGAGGAATTGATCTTGATTGACAGCACATACCTGGTCTCTAGAAGCTTAGCTTCCATAATTCCCACTCTCAGCGACTGACCACAGCTCATCATCGGCCAATAGCATGAGCGTCAGTCCAGCCCCCTTCCTGACAGGGAGGACAGCCTGTACGATGTAATTCTCTCTGCCAAGGAACCTCAAAGCCCACATCACCGACTTACTTCTTTACCTGCTCTTTCCTGTTTCCTTCCTATCCGTGCAACATTCCCTCAGTCTATCACCCGCCTAAGAATTCCCATATCACTCTCTGTTTCTACGCAGCAGGACCTGAGGCACTCCATGGACTGACTTTAAAACCTGGGGAGATTATTCAATAAACCAACATATTGGATGAATGAATGAATGAATGAATGAATGAATGAATGAATGAACGAACAGATGTTAGAGAGTCAGGGAAGAAAGTATCAAAGATCTAGTTATGTCTTTAAAAGTGATAACGTAAATTGATATTATAAAAGGGACTTCAATCCTTGGTTAATTAAAGACTTGAGTTCAGGAGAAAAAGGTAGGGACACAGGTTCTCAAACAGGGCACAAAAGGGGGCTGTTCATGAACATGAGGGGAGAGTCTAATGGCTAGACCTGAGGAACGCCGCCTGCTGGGCCTCGCTCTGTGCTCGCCACAGTCACACGCACCAGCAGACTGAGATGACGCCATGTCCTCAAATGGAACAAGTTTCCCCGATTCTCTCAGGCTGGACTGGCCCCAGAGCTGGGGACGAGGGGGGTTTGCAAGCTTGGACGATGAGGTAGGTTCAGATGAATCGGGGGATCATACCCGTGAGAGAAGAACTCCCTGTGAAGACCTGACACCTGTGATGGTGCCTGGGAGATCTTCAGAGCATGGTCCTCTGAAGTCAGCACTGGAAGTGCTGAAAAGGAGACGGATCCGAGCCACGGGATTTCTCTCACAGACCTGGCTCTTGGTCACGTCAGCAGCTCCTCTCAAGGCTTGCAGCAGTTTGGGAGTCAAGCAGATGTCGGGCGATGGCTGAACTGGTGAAGTTTAGCTGTAAAAGGCGCTTCCTGGAGTGACAATTCAGAAACGGATTTCCCCAACACTTACCATATTGGCAGAAGCTTCTCAGGGAAAGGAGAAAGAGGTAGTGTGCCAGAATTAGAAATCCCATGTTTGGTTAAGTTTTATGGAAGCAAATACTTCTCAGTCCCATTTTCCCCTTGGGTTTGCTAGTCCCAAGGCAGAGAGCCAGAATTATTTATGAATTTAATAATATTAAAAACCCTAGGGCTGGGGATGTAGCCCAGTGGCAGGATGGATGCTGGCTGGCATTAAGGACCCCTTATAGTCCCCAGCTATGTATCATATAGATACAGCAAGGTAGTAGAAAGAGTATAATATGGGCTCCAATCCTGCCTCTGATACTAAATACTATTTGATCGTGAACAAACAACTTTTCCTTTCCAAGCCTCTTTACACAAATGTAAAGTGGTTTTGGAGAAAAGGGAGATAGTGCAAATCTTGAAGAATTCAGAGTGATAATGTACAGGAAGGTCACTGGCTGTAGTGAAGGTCCTCGCTCAGCTTATCCCGCCTTTCCTCTGTTTCGTCTGCCTCTGCACGTTGGCTCTGTGTGGGGCTGGCCTCGGAAAATAACTGCAAGTTATTGGCTTCTGTTCACATACAAAGACAGAGCAGAGGCCAAACTGGAGAGGAATTATTCTAAATGGTTGAGAGCAAGCAGGACCTGCCCTGGACCTGAGGTGAGGCCCTTTCATTCTGAAACACCATGGCTGTTGTACAAGGGAACTGAAAGGGATGTTAGATCCCTGCTATGTCTGATACAGTGAATAAATGCTTTTCAACACTTCAGTGGTCCTAAGCCATTCTCTTTTGAAATAATTTCCCATGTCACTAATTTTGAACTGATTCAGAGATCCACTTGTGCGAGGGAAAGCTGGTATTTTATTTCAGAGCTGGAGAGCGACCAAGGTTTATAATATCAAAACTTGGGGGTAAATAGGGGAGAAAAGAAAAAAGCAAAAGAATAGATTGCGTGCATCTTTGTACTGCTGAAGCCCAGACTTTGGGTCAGAATTGAGCAGGAGTAGAGGGAGGGCATACGGAGAACTTGTAACTTGTATTCAGGTTGAAGGTTTTTTAAATATTAAATTGGGCTTCCTAATACCCGAAAAGATAGCCCTTCAATGCTATCTCCAAGTGGCTTTGCTTCTGATGTTTACACGAAGTGAGGAGGTTTAAAAGAACACTATTTTAGGGCAGTCGTAGGAACATTTAGGAAAGTTTCGCATGCCTTTATTAATGTAAAGAAAAAAGAAATTTTCCAAGCCGGGCGTTGGTGGCGCACGCTTGTAATCCCAACATTCGGGAGGCTGAGACCGGAGGATCGCGGTTCACGGACAGCCTCAGCTACTTAGTGAGGCCCTCTGCAACTTAGTGAGACCCTGTTTCAAAATAAAGAATAAAAAATAGGGCAGGGGGTGTAGCTCAGAGGTCAAATGCCCCTGGGTTCCATCCCCAGACCACCCCCCCCCAAAAAAAGAAATTTTCTAATTGTAGCCTATTTAACTCTCTTTACTTAATAAACAAAGGGAAAATGCAAAACAGTGCATATACATATTCAGTACGCTTTCTGTGAACATACATACACAATAAATCATAAGATCTCTATAAGAAACTGTGCTCTAAAGGAGCAACTTAGAAAATTAAATGTGGACGGAGCTAAAGGGAAATGCATGCAACCAAAGATGGCTAAACTGCCAACAGCAAGAAGCCCTTAGCAACAAGCCGTGCATAGCGATGCACGCTTACAATCCCAGCATTCCAGAGGCCGAGACCAGAGAATGGCGGACAGCCTCAGCTACTTAGGGAGGCCCTTCTCAACTCAGTGAGACCCTGTTTCAAACATAAAAAGACTAAAAAATGTGGCTGGGAGTGTAGCTTGGAGGTAGAATGCCCCTGGATTTTATCCCCACTACTGCAAAAAAAAAAAAAAAAAGAAAGAGAGAAAGAAAGAAAGAAAGGAAAAGAAAAAAGAAAGAAAAAAGAAAGAAAGGAAGAAAGAAAAGAAAAGAAGCCCTTAGCATCCTTTGTCCTGGGGGAGTTGTTGTTCCAGCCCGGAGAGCATTGGAACTAACCTTCTCTTTCTGTGGACACTGGCAGACAAGGTGCCCAGGCAGTACTGGGAACAGATTAGAACACAGACAAGCCAAAAGCTCATTGGAATGAGCAAATGGCAGAGCTTCAGCACATTACACATTACATACTGGGGTCCAAGACCCCCAGTGGGTGCCTGGAACTAGAAAGCTGGATAGTACTGAACCCTCTATGTGTATATTCCATGTTTTTTCCTATACATACATACCTACGGTAAAGTTTACTTTATAAATTAGGCCAAATGCTGTGGTGCACATTGGTAATTCCAGTACTTGGGAGGCTGAGACAGGAAGATTTGGGGTTTGAAGCCAGCCTCAGTAACTTGGGGAGCACTTTAGAAACTTAGTGAGACTCTAAACCAGCAGTGCACAGGATGACCCAGTGAAGAATGCTCTTGAGACTTTATTTCTGATCTCAAAGAGGTGAAAGGGGAGAAAGCAAAAGACCCAGCCTCAGTTTTTAATCTTACTTTTATTGGCGAAGGTATACAAAGTTTAAATTGTCTTTCTTTGAAAAAGAACAAGGGAGTTATGTACCATTTTTAGTAAAGAATTTCAAACACGTCAGTAGCTGGTTATACAAGTTGATCTATAACTCAAAGCTAGAATACCAAGAAACCAAGATAATTTTCTGTTATGCTTGGGGAAAATATTTGCAGCAAGAGCAGAAGTTGATGTCTTCAGACCCAAAGCCAATATTCCAGCTCTCATATACATCCCCAGCTCTATTTTATTTTACTTTTTGTTTTGAAACAGGGCCTTGCTAAGTTTCTGACAGTCTCACTAAATTGTCGAGGCTGGCTTTGAACCTGCAATCCTCCTGTTTCAGCCTCCTAATCACTGGGATTATACATGTGCACCAACGTGCCCGGCTTGGTTTAGGTATTTTCTCTAGCGCTGGTTTTGAAGACATAAATTCCTTCAGTTTCTGTTTGTCATGGAAGCTTCTTATTTCTCAATCTAATTTGATAGAAAGTTTTGCTGGGTAGGTTTACTGATGCACTGGAATTGCACATCACAGTGAGGTTCAGAGTGACAGATGCACGCGTGCACACACGACAGAGTTCTCTTTTGCCCCAGTATTCTTCTCTCTTTGGAGCACTTATCTTCCTACTCAGAAGGGATGCTTTTGTGGCACACTCTGTGTCCTCCCTGTTTTAGAAGGTTCCCTTGCCATCCTCTTTCTTCACTCAGCTGGAACACAGACGCAAATTAACTTCAGAAAGAGATCCTGAGAGGTAAGTGTTCTGCCTCGTGGCTCGTGTGAAATGCCCATGCTCCGCACTCGCAGCTGGTGGATAGGTTGGTTGGGTATGTAAATTTGTTTCAAATTCTCTTTCTCCCAAACTGAAAGAACTCTATGCTCTTGTCGCAGCCAGGGATGTTAATGAGAATGTGGCTTGTCAATTTGCATTCCTCTGTAGGTGGCCTAATTTTTCTCTCTGGAAGTTTTGAGAAACTTTTTTTAGAGTTCTAAAATCTTATGAAGCTGTGTCTAAGTGGGTTATTTTCCCCATTTAGCTTAGTTGGTACTTACAGAGAAAACTGTGAGTGGTAGTGCATGCCTGAAATCCCAGTGTTTGGGAGGCTGGGAAAGGAGAGCAGGTTCAAGGCCAGTCCTGGCAATGTAGCCAGACTCTCAACAACTTAGCGAGACCCTGTTTCCAAATAAAAAAAAATAAAAAGGGCTGGGGTATAGCTCAGAGGTAGAATGCCCCTAGTACTGAAAAAAGAGAGAGAGAAAGAAAGAAAAGGGAAGAAAAGAAAAGAAAAGAAAAGAAAGAAAGAAAGAAAGAAAGAAAGAAAGAAAGAGTTCCCCTATAGCCACCCTGCTCCTCAACATCTAGTGGGCTTCAGTACCCCATTGCCACGACTTGGTGGATCGACATGACAGTACTCACTGTCACACCCTGGAGGCCAGAGGTGTGGACGCAGTTCCACAGGCCACAACTGCAGGGTCTAGGGGAGAATCCCTCCTCGACTCTTCCAGCTTCGGTGGCTGCTTGCTTCCTCCCCAGCTCCAACTGTTGCCTCCAAGGGCACCTCACCTTATCCTTGTCTCCAGGTGGTCAATCTCCTTCCTCTCAAAAAGAAATATGTAGATGAACTTGCAGTGAGGGCCCACCTGGAAAACCTAGACTAATTCCTGTGCGAAGACCATTGATCTAGTCACACGGCAAGACCCTGCTTGTGTTTCACATAACATTTACAGGTTCCAGGGATTAGGCCCTGATATCTCAGGAGAGGGGACATTTTCTAGCCTACTACACAGGTGAAGACACCCTTCTTGCTCTCCTCCCTCCTCCTCTTCCTCCTCCTCCAGCTCCTGGGCATCAAACCCAGAGCCTGGCACATCCTAAGCAAGTGCTCTACCACTTAGCTACATTCCCAGCCCTTGCCCTGTGTTCTTTTGTTTTTAATTCTGAAACAGGGTCTCACTAAGTCACTGAGGGTCTTACTAAATTGCGGGAGCTGGCCTTGAACCTGCAATCCTCCTGTCTCAGCCTCCCAAGCACAAGGATTACAGGCATGCACCACCATGCCCGATTTTGCTCTATGTTCTTAAGGCATGGTTCTAAACATGTCATTTTGGACCAGTAAAATAGTCTTTCGCTCCTTCCAGCTTGTCATTAAAAGTCATCGACCTTATATGAAGAATCTTTCTTCTCTGCCTCTCCCAGAAGCACAGTAGCTCCAGAGGGAGCTAGACCCTGGTTCTGTAGTTTCAGCAGTAGCTCGGGTTGCTGTTTGGGGGGCACATTTCCAAAATATTACTTAATTGTGGATGCATTCTAGCACTATTTCCCAAAATTACACTTTCCAGACACCTCTAATTCAGGAGATTGAGTGATGTCTGGGAATGAACTTTTTTTTCTTTTGGAAACACTGACTCCATCTACAAAGTCCTGAACCAAAAACCCTGGAAATTGAGCTTTCCCTTTCCTGCCTGCTGTGTGTCACTGTTACAGGACTGAATTTTTTATTGTAAGGGTGGGGAAGACAAAAAAGAGCAACCCTGAAAAGTCAACCGCCCTTTCTGTACAGTATCCACTGAAAGGGTCGCTAGCGGGAAAACTTCCAGTTCCGAATGAAACAGTCTGAGGTCTGCTGGGACTTGGCAGGCTTGCGGCTGTCATTAGCTGGGACCTCGTGGGGCCGATGGAGCCCGGCGGGTCCGAGGCTTTTTCGCAGGAGGAGCAGCTTCCGCGAGGAGCGGGGCGGCGCCACTGCAGACGGTGGCCTCGGGTGGGTGGGGAGAGGCTCAGCAGCCCCCCGCGGTAAGTGGCGGCCGCAGCACAGTGCGGGGGCAGGGGGTGAGGACTCGTAGGTATATTTATTCTGGCCGGAGAGCGGGATGCGGGGCTACTCCGGGCTACCGGGGGAACCATCCCGAGTCTGAGCAGGCTTGTTCTTCAGAGAGGACTAAGAACCCAGCACTCGAGTCTGGCCAGGTGAGGGCAGCCGTGGTGCGGTGAACCCGACGCCCTGAAAACCGTGGGGGAGTGTGGAAGTTCCTTTGGGTGCGGAGCGCCGAGTTGGCCTCGGCCGGGAACACTCCAGCTCAGCCCGGGGGTGATGGGGAGGGGGTCAGGTTTAACCCTGGGCTGATGGGGTCTTAGACTCAGCCGGAGGTGATGGGGGCTTAGTTCAGGGTGACGCGGGACGCAGGTTCAGGTTCGGCCGGAGGTGACGGGGGAGCAGCCTCACGCTCGGCTCGAGCTCATGGGGACACAGACCCAGGGTCAGCCCGGCCGGGTGCGCGCTCCGAGCTCCGGTAGGAAGGAGCCGGCAGCCTCGGCGAGCAGCGCTGAGCTGGGGAGACCACAAAGCCCTGCGGTAGGAGGAGCCTCGGGTTGGCCCGCCCACAGAAGGCCCCGCCCCCCTCTCCGCCCGGCCAATCCGCAGAGCCTTTCTCCCCCTCTATTTTCTCCTGTACGAGCTCGAAAGCCGGTGTGAACAGCCTTAAACTCTCTGCAGAGTGCCGGATTCACGCTCTCCAGTAATGCGTGGAGATGCGCCCCGCACGCAGCGCCCCCACCGGGCGAATGCAGATGCAGAAGCCTGGAGTTTGTGGGCGGCAGCAAGGGGCGGACACTGGAAATAGCGGCCTGGGTTGACTCGGGTTACTTCTTGCCAAGAGGCAAACCTGGGGGACTTACGTACTGCACCCACTCAGGCGGCCTGGAATCTCCTATGATCAGGGGAAATGGTTTGTTCAGGGATTGCTCTGCTTCTGTAAAAATGTGGTTATTGATGTGGCATTTATCACAGGTGACTCCGTTTACGTGTTGGTTGGTCCACCGGGGTCCAGTGCAGGATCTCAGTTCAAAACAATGACCTTCCGCGACTCTGTTTAGCAATTCTTTATATCCACCTAGAGACCTGTGTATTTTGCTCCCCTCTAAAAGATACTTGGTTGGGCAGGGAGTGAAAAATCGTTTCCATTGCTGAGTTTCCGCCTCCTTGGTCTGCAGATCTGCGGTGTTCACCGCATGCCTCGCTCCTGGTTGGCAGGTTACCTTTCTTTAGCTTTTTGGCTGTATCAGCTGCCTGTGCTTTAGGGTCAAGCATTGCTTCTCATGGACATGCTTAAGAAAGTTGAAAAAGGACATGCTTAACAAAGCTGAAAAAAAGATACGATCGATCAGTGCATTTGGTGTCAGAAAAGTCAGAAATCTGCCTCCTATATCTTGCATAAATGGACAGGAATATAAGAATGAATTCAAAACATTTCTTAAAGGTCTCTTTTTTAACACGGCAGTTGGAAAGTATCCCCTTGCTTTCCTTTTGACATTATAAAGGCTTTTTTTGTTTAAGGGATCCATATTTTATAGGAGCTGCCAAGGATATTTTCTTTAGTTGAAGTATAGCTCATTTGCTAACCTGAATTCCTTGACATAGAGACCAGGATTATTTATTGCTTTGTTGTTTTCAGGGTAAGCAAACTCTTAGCATTTAAAATTGTTGCTTTTCAAGGATTTACTGTTTTCTGACTATAGTTTTCTAGCAGAGTATAGGTTAAGTAAAGTATGAATTTCTGAGCAGAAAAAATAAATTCACTTAACTGTATTGTTGTTGCTGTCCTGAGGATTGAACCCAGGGACATTCTATCTACCAGACTTTTTTACTTTTTACTTTTAAACAGAGTCCCTCTGAGTTGCTGAGTCTTGCTAAGTTGCTGAAGCTGGCCTTGAACCTGTGATCCTTTTGTCTGGGCCTCCTACACACTGGGATTACAGGTGTATGCCACCACACCTTGCTGTCCTCCAACTTTATACTTAATCCAGATCAAATGCTTAATGGCAAATATTTTTTTAAGTAAAATTAGTTTACTTAGGATTATATGTTTGAAATGTTCTTTCTGATTTTCTGTATTATGTTTTAATAGAGTTGGTATGTTTTGGAGTTTTTCCCTTTGAGAAAAAAGATAATATGAATGATATGTGGTGCCTAGTTTTGGGGCCAGCATTCATTGTGTGTGCCTACATTGATAAGTAAGAGAGCAGATCGAGGAATATAAAATGTCTCCGTCCTTTACCACTGCACTTCTTAGGGGGAGGCTTATACTTAAGGGTTGAGATAGTCCACTCCCCCCCCATTGTTCCCATCAGCCCAGAGCTCAGCCAGGCCATGGTCAGAAAACACACACACATACCACACTTAGGGGAGACAGAGCCTTTTTATGATGTCTAAAAGAGCACCACCGTGGGCCTTTTGGAGCTCCTCCAAGGACCCAGGTTAGGATCCCTGGTCTCACTGGGAAGAGGTCAACTGCCACCGCCCGCCCTCGGCATATACCATATACGAGCGTGACAAATGCTTGTATCACTGGCAAGGTCCAAGGAGGCCACGCCCCGAGGAAGGAGGCGTCATCTCTGGCAGAAATACTCCCTGCTCTTAGATTTCTACTCTAAAAAGCTCCAATGATGTAAAACAGGATCCCAAGAATCAGGACTGTGGGAGAAACTGAGTCCGTGGAAAATTTTCTAGTAATTTGTCTAAGCCTCTAAACACCCTCGACTTTGCTCAAAGATGTAAATCTAGTCAGAATTCAGATACTGTGGAAGCATCCCAACTACCGCAATTACAAATGCAGAATTCCTCCCTATCTTTGACCTTCATTCTAATCATTACAATAGAGCCAAGGGTTAGAGGGAATCTTGACCTTTGCACCTAGTGATAGCACTGCCTGGAGACAGGGTGACACCACCTGGTTAAAATAGCTATGACAGAACAAAAGACATATAATAAAAACTTCATGTTGTTTTTTAGGCCCTGTCTACTAAAATATATTTTAAGTGTTTAATAGGGTGAAGCGTTCAGATGGTATTGCAGACAAAATCCAGCAGACATTCATCGAAATCCTCTAAATCACCATAAACGTACACGATTTCCCTACACCAACTACATGTATGAAAGCTGGAATCTCAGACTTCGTCCCCCATTCAGCTCAAAGGAGGTTGCTAGATAGAGAAGGACATTGGACTAAGCCCTAGGAATAAAAGTTCCAAAAGGGTTAAAGAAAACTCTTAAAAACTGGATTCTTCAAGGGATTTTGGGTGTGATTTTTGTTCTTCTGGAATTTGCCCACTAAAAGCCTCTGCAGCTGCAAGGCCAGAGGGGCTGACTCAGAGCACAAGACCCACCTGTAGGGTCATGGGATTGATTTCAATCGCAAGGACCTGTGATGTCACAGGCCTTACTTTTGTCTGGGAGTATAGCCCAGAGGTAGAAAGCCTCTGCGTTCTACCCCAAGTACCACCAATAAATAAATAGATAAATAAACCATTATGATATCTAATTCCAGAATATTCTCATGACTCCAAAATGAAACACATGCTCCTTAGTCACTCCCATGTAGCTCTCCTGCCCCCAAGCCCTGGACTACCAGCCTACCAGCTGACTTTTAACCTAGAGCAGCACGTGAGCCCTGCCCCTCCCTCCCTCCCTCCCTCCCTCCCTCCCTCCCTCCCTTCCTCCCTCCCTCTCTCTCCCTCTCCCTCACTCCCCCCCTTTCCTCCTCCCCCCCCTTTGCTTTTTTTACTTCCAGTAGGTTGGATCCGGAGTCTGGATCAGAGTGGAGCTGGATTTTGGGGCACTCCTGTACCAGAGGGGCTGTGAACTAAAACAGCACAATGTCCAGCGGGACATGGCAGCCACCAAAGCATCGGATGGATCTTCTGAATGGTCCTGGTCCACCTCTGTGGAGAGAGGTCGGAGAGAGAGTCAAGCTGGGTAGGAGCGAGTTGGAGTGAGAACAAGAATCTAGCCTACGATGTGAGCCCTGGTGCGTCTAAGTCTAGACTGCAGGAGGAACAGTGGAACAGGGATTTTGCGTTGTTCTAGTAGTAGACAAATGTAAAATAATCCTATTATTTTAGTGAAAGCCAAGAAGAAAAGGGAAGGAAGGAGAGAGGGAGGGAGGGGAGGGAGGGAGGAGAGGAAGGAAGGAAGGAATATATTGCAAATAAGTTTGGGTTGAAGGCATCACTTCACATTAGATTCTTTGATCTTTTTAAAATGAAGGGTCCGAGAATCGCCCACCAACCCAAATAACGAAGGACTCACAAGAGATGTAAAATGCAAGTGAGGTTTATTGTGCTGCAGCTCTGTCCCGGCTAGCCAGGGGTCGAGACCCAGACACTATGGTCGAGTTTCCACCCAGGGCTCACTCCACAGTCTGGATTTATAGCCCCAGGAGGGAGTGGTTACAACGTCAGAGCCCACCAAAAGTCTGAGCCCGCCAACCTTAGAATACAACCAATCAGATACAAGGACAAACAAGTACAACCAATAATTTTAAAACATGCATCCACACACATCAGAGCCTGCTAAAGACTGCTTATCTCCCTTATGGTATGTGTTCGTTCCCTAGGGCTGCCTTTCCCACCCACCTTGGCTGGGCCAGGCTTATCTCTGCACTGAGGACTCTGCCTGGAGAGCAGATTAGCATGGCCTTGATGGCTGATCTGGCTCAGAGATATGGGGATCTGGGCCCATGTTCAAAGACCTTGGCCGGCAAGCTGGAGATTAGAGGCTTTGACCTGGTGGGTCCCTTGCCCTGGTCCTTGAATCCTGCAACCTGGGCAGCTGGGCTTATGGATCTTCATTCTGTTTCTAATCCTACCTTACTTCTATATCTTACCTCTATATTCTAATATCTTATTTCTAATCCTAATATGGGAGAAGACTTCTCTAGTTAACTTCTCATGCTGGGGAGGGGGGGAGCGCTCCTTCCAGCCTGCTTTCCAGCACCCCTACAAAAAGAGTAATGTTTTTCTACCCGTTTAGCTTAGAGTGGTTCTTCAGGCTTAATAATAGCAGATGGAAACCTGGCTTAGAAAAACTTTGTGAAGAGAGAAAAACAGAAATTAGCTTTGATTTCCCAGAATTCCTAAAGTTTCTCTTGCTTTTTACTGAGGGGTATCTGTTGTGGTACCATGTACCTGGTAGAGCCCGTGGTGTAGCAACCACCGTAACCCAAACTCTAACACTAACTCTACCCTAAACCTAACCATAACCCTACCCCTACCCCTGACCCTGACCCTAACCCCAACCCTAAATCCTAACACTCTAATTCTAACCCCAAAACTAAGCCTAACATCAACCCGAGCCACACACCCTAATCCCTAACCCTAACATTACCTTAATCCCAACCCACTCCTAATTTTTCCCCTAAATTTTTGCAGGTCTGGGGATGGAACCCAGGGGCATTTGACCTCCAAGCTATACCCCCAGCCCAATTTTTTATTCTTTATTTTGAAAGTTTATTGCTGAGTTGCAGAGGGCCTCACTAAGTAGCTGAGGCTGTCCGTGAATCCCATCCCTAATTTCTACCTCTACCCTGACCTTAACTTTCACTAACCTCACAGAGCAGATCAGTGGCTCCTTTTTCCTTCCTCCAGAATGAATCTTGTTCCTCCTCAGATTTGATGCCTCCATCTTTGAGGTCTTGCCCAATCAACGAAGATGGCACCACCCTCTGGTGGCTTTCAGGTCTCTGTGCCTCTGCCGTGGATGCCACAGGTTCAGGACAAGGCATGCTGAGCCCTCTGGTAGTGGTTGGAACTAACTGCTGGATGCCACAACTTCAGTGAATATGGGCCCCCTCCTGTCTCTCCTGTGAAGAAAAAAATTCAGTATGGCATAAAGTAAAAAGGCCAAAATTCTAGAAATTCAGATTCAAGTGAAACACATTGCCATTGTCTTCCCAAAATTGTGATAGAATATTCAGAAGCCATATCAAATGAAAGAGATGTATATAAAAACCAAACCTAGCCAGGCATGGTGGCACACACATGTAATCCCAGTGCATGGGAGGCTGAGAGAGGAGGATCACAGTTCGCAGACAGCCTCTGCTACTTAGTGAGGCCCTTTGCAAGTCAATGAGATCCTGTTTCAAAATAAAGAATAAAAAAAAAATAGGGCTGGGGGTATAGCTTGGAGGTAGAAAGCCCCTGGGTTCCATCTCTAATAACAGAAATAAAAGAACCAAACCTAAGAAGTCTTTTATTAAAATATGAATACATGTCACTACAGTAACTCAAGATTTCATAGTGATATTTGTAAATAGAAATAATGTAAGGGGGCATTTAAAGCCAGTTTCCTGCAGAAAACAGGGAAAGTAGAGAAACACTAGTGGCAAAAAATGATTAAAAAGAATAAACCAAGCTGGACACAGTGGCCCACGTTTGAAATCTCAGTACTTGGGAGGCTGAGACAGGAGGATCTCTAGACAGGAGGATCTTAGCTACTGAGTGAGGCCTTCTACAGCTTATTGAGATTTTGTTTCAAATAAAGAATAAAGCCTGGCATTGTGGCACACGCTTGTAATTCCAGCATTTGGGAGGCTGAGACAGGAGGATCATGGTTCACAGATAGCCTCAGCTATTTAGTGAGACCCTCCGCAACTTAGTGAGACCCTGTTTTAAAATAAACCCTATTTAAAAATAAAGAATAAAATATAGGGCAGGGGGTGTAGCTTGGAGGTCGAATGCCCCTGGGTTTCAGCCCCAGACCCACAAGAAAAAAAGGCTGGGAACTGTGTATGGTGTCCCATGCTTATAATCCCAGCATTTGGGAGGCTGAGACAGGAAGATCGTGGTTCAAGGACAGCCTCAGCTACTTAGTGATGCCTTCTGCAACTCAGTAAGACCTTGTTTCAAAATAAAGAATTAAAAAATAGGACTGGAGGTGTCACTTGTAGGTAGAATGCCCCTGGGTTCCATCCCCAGTATTGCAAAATAAATAAGGAAAAAAGAGAGAGAGAAAGAAAGAAAGAAAGAATAAATAGACTGAGTGTTTAGTTCAGAGGTAGAATGCACCTGTTTTTTATCCCCAGTACCACAAAAAATAAAAATAAAAAATAGAAACGGGTTGTGGTGGCACATGCTTGTAACCCAGCATTTGGGAAGCTGAGACAGGAGGATCGAGGGTCACAGAAAGCCTCAGCTACTTAGTGAGGCCCTTTGCAACTCTGAGACCCTGTTTCAAAAGAAAGAATTAAAATAGGGCTGGGGTGTAGCTTGGAGGTAGAATGCCCCTGGGCTCCATCCCCAATACTGCAAAGCTTGTAATTCCCGTAATTCCCGCGCTTGGGAGGCAGAGACAGGAGGATGGTGTAGGTTCAAAGCCAGCCTCAGCTACTTAGTGAGGCTCTCAGCAACTCAGTGAGACCCTGTTTCCAAATAAAATATAAAATAGGTCTGGGAGTATAGCCCAGAGGTAGAAAGCCTCTGGGTTCCACCCCCAGTACCCCCCCAAATTAATTAATTAATTAATTAATAATAAAATGGGGCTAGGATGTCACTTGGAGTTTGAATGCCCCTCAAGCCAATTCCAAATACCATACACAAAATAATAAATAAAATATAAAACCAACAAATTATTAAAACATGCACACCTCCCTCTTCAGCTCTGCAACACAAACAGAAGGCTTTTTCCTCATACTTCCCATGTTTTTCTCAACTTTTCCACACCTGCCACCCTTTACTCCAGAAGCTGCTGCGCATCGTGCCGGTATTGGGAACTGTCTTCAAAATGTATTTGAAAATAGCTTTGGTATTAGAAAGTAAGAGCTTGGGTGCATGCAGGCATTCAGACAGGGGAGGAAACTTGTAGAGTTCCAGGAACCAAGGTTGATTAGCAAGAAAATAGAGGGAGCCCAGGGCCTTTGCATTTCAGAGATGACTTCTAGCAGACAGGCTAAGATGTGGGAGGAGGGCACAAGCCTTCAAAAGATACCTGACTTAGATAATCAGGGATACTAACACATTTTGGGGTCTTAAAGATTTGAGCTTACACCTATAGGAAGATTTCTGGTCAGACAAGATGTAAGATAGTGAATCCCCACATCAAAAGACTTGCCCCAGAGAAGAGGCGGGTCTAGTTGGGTCAGAAAAGTATTGGTTGAGCAAGATAAAGGATAATGTATCTTTATAAAAACTGTTCTGAGCTGGGCGTGGTGGCGCACGCTTGTAATCCCCATGCTTGGGAGGCGGAGACAGGGATTGCGCAGGATCAAAGCCAGCCTTGCTGGCTTAAAAGACCCTGTTTCCAAATAAATAAATAAATATGTATATGTATATATATATGTATATGTATATGTATATATGAATGAAAGGTCTGGGAGTGTAGCCCAGAGGTAGAAGGGTTTCCAGGAACCACAGTACACCAAAATAAAAAATAAAATAAAATAAACCCTGTTCTGAGAGACAAGCGTTGTGGCGCACATTTGTAATCCCAGCACTTGGGAAGCAGAGACTAGAGGATAGCAGTTCGCAGACGGCCTCAGCTACTTAGAGAGGCCCTTCTCAACTCAAAAAATATAAAGACTAAAAAGATAGGACCAGAGGTGTAGCTCAGAGGTAGCATGTCCTTGGGTTCCATCCTCAGTACTGAAAAAAAAAAAAAAAGTTACTCTACTACATCCTCCCTTTGGGTGTAGTGCTTTAATCTAATTTCTGTTCCTTCTTTTTGCCTTTGTAATAATAAAATTGCTTAAGCTTACAGCAAAAGAGTTCTGGCTATTCTTTTTTTTTTTTTTTTTTGTGGGTCTGGGGTTGAAACCCAGAGGCGTCTGACATCCGAGCTACACCCCCTGCTCAATTTTCTTTATTCTTTATTTTGAAACAGAGTCTCACTGAGTTGCGGAGGACCTCACTAAGTAGCTGAGGGTTGTCCGCAAACCGCGATCCTCGGGTCTCAGCCTCCCAAATACTGGGATTACCAGCGCGCGCCACCATGCCTGGCTGGCTGTTCTTTTCTAAGATAGCTAAGAACAAGAACCCGTGGCTACTCTCACACCGGTACAGTTTCGCCATACCACCATAACCGCATGTCCCTAGACTGCTCTTGAGGGTACAACAAGTGTCCTGAAACTGGGCTGGTCCTCAGAAGAAAGCCATGGTCCTAAGAAGAACGTTCCAGTTATAAGCAAGATATCCTCGTGTTAAAACAGAACTTACAATGTGAAAAAGGAAGTTCCAGTTCAGAGAAAGAAGTTCCAGTGTTAAGGGAACAGATATGGTCCCCAAAGGAAAGTTTGGTGCTGAGAAAGAAGTTCCAGTTCAGAGAAAGAAGTTCTGGGGATAAGAAGAAATTTACTTAACTTGTTAGGGAAAACATTCTAATCCAGAGAATGAAGCTCAGGGAAAAAATAAAGGTCCAGTGTTAAGAAAAAAATGTTCTAATCTTAAGAAGGAAGTTCTGGTCCTAAGAAAGAGGTTCCAGGCCTATGAAAGAAGTTCCCATAACCCCTGGAAGCTGCACCTGAGGACTCTGAGTAGCATAGCTTGGATTTGTCTCCAAAGGCCTTTCCATAGAATCACAGCTTTCCCGAAGGTCATGTGGGTTGGCACTAATTCTGTAGGCCTTCCTGTAGAACTGCCAAGAAGTGGTACCCAAGGTCTGTGGGTAGTACAGTCTTGTTTTCCTTCCACAGCCTCACCATAAGGCCCCAGAGGACCCTAGGGAATGCAGTCTCATTCTGCTTATGAAAGCCTGACCACAAGGGCCCTCAAGGCTGCCCGTGACTCTGGCTCTACTTCTGCAGGCATTTTCACAAAACACTCTAGGAGCTGACCCCTATGCAACCTGTGAGAAGCATAATCTGCTGCAGCCCCCGCAGCCCTATCCATGGATTTCCCTGGGAGATACAAGCCCAGGACTGTGCATGCTGTGGTCTGGCACTACTCTGGTAGGCCTCACTGCTGAGGACCCTGGAAAAACCCCAGAGGACTCTGGGTGTTGTAGTCTGGCTCTACTTCATGACCCTCACTGCACCGGCTCCAGGGAGAGGCCCTGGGGGACTCTGGGCAGTGTAGTCTGGCTATACTTCGTGGCCCTCAACACAGGGGCCCCTGGGAGCAGCCTCAGAGAACTCTGGGTAGTGCAGTCTAGCTCTACTTCTTGGCCATCACTGCAGAGGACACTGGGAGGGGCCCCAGAGGACTATGGGCAGTGAGCCTGGCTCTACATCTTGGCCCACAAAACAGAGGCACCTAGGAGGAGAAATGTAGTACCGTGGGCACCAGCCAAAGTCCTAACCCTAAGGCTAACACCTAAACCCAACCCTAACTGTAACCCTTAACCCTACCATTAAAACCTAACCTCTAACCCCTAGCCCTAACCTCTAACCCTAACAACCCAACCTTGACACTAACCCTAACCCCTAACTCTTAACTCTAACCCTATCCCCTAACCTTCTAACCCTAACCCTACCCCAACCCTAACTCTAACCCTTAATCATAACACTAATTCTAACCCCCAAACTAAGCCTAATCCCAATTCTAACCAGTGACCCTAACCCCTAACTCTAACCCGTCCCCTTCCCCCTAACCCTAAGCTAAACCACATCCCTAACTTCTACCTCTACCCTTACCCTATCCTTTCACTAACCTCAGAGAGCAGATGAGCGGCTCCTTTTTCAGTACTCTGGAATAAACCTTGGTCCTCCTTGGACTGGGTGCCTCCATCTTTGAGGTCTTGTCCAATCAAGGAAGATGATGCCGCCCTCTGGTGGCTTCCAAGTCTCTGTGCCTCTGCTGTGGATGCCACAGGTTCAGGACAAGGCGTGCTGAGCCCTCTGGTGGCCGTTGGAGCTCAGTGCTGGTGCTACAGATTCAGTGTACATGCACTCCCTCATGCCTTCCTGGGAACCAAACAAGTTCATTACTGTATATAGTGCAGAGGCCAAAATTCTAGGAATTCAAATTCAAATGACGCACACTGTCATTGTTTTCCCACAATTGTGACAGAATGTTGAGAAGCCATATCAAAAGAAGATGTATATTAAAACTAAACATACATGCCGGGCGTGGTGGCGCACGCTTGTAATCCCCGCACTTGGGAGGCTGAGACAGAAGGATCGCACAGGTTCAAAGCCAGCCTCAGCTACTTAGTGAGGCTCTCAGCAACTTAGTGAGACCCTGTTTCCAAATAAAATATAAAATAGGTCTGGGAGTAAAGCCCAGAGGTAGAAAGCCTCTGGGTTCCATCCCCAGCACCACACACAAAAAACTAAACATACAAAACCTTTTGTTAAAGTTATTGAGCAATGCCAGGCATGGTGGAGCATGCTTGTAATCCTAGTATTTGGGAGGCTGAGACAGGAAGATTGCAGTTTTCAGACAGCCTCAGCTATTACTTAGTGAGGCCCTTTGCTACTCAGTGAGACTCTGTTTCAAAATGAAGAATAAAAATAGGGTTAGGGGTATAGCTCAGAGGTAGAATGCCCCCAGGTTCCATCTCAAATACTGCAAAAATAAATAAATAAATAAATAAATAAATAAATAAATGTAAAGATTTTCCTGCAGAAAATAGGAAAATTAGAGAAACACTAGTTGCAGCATGATGATTAAAAAGAATAAGCCAAGTCAGGCATGGTGGCACATGGCTGTAATCCCAGTATTTGGGAGGCTGAGACAGGAAGATCTAAGGTTTGAGACCAGTTTAGTAACTTAGCACTGTTTCAAAATAGAAAATAAAGTAGGTGGGGAGGGGTGTAGCTCATAGGTAGAATATTGCTGGGTTCAATCCCCAATACAACAAAATAAGTTAAAATAGATAAAATGAGAAACCATTTGCATTATTACAAATGATGACTTCAAATATATTTAAAATATAAAATGCCAGGTGTGGTGGTGCATGCTTGTAATCCCAGTACTTGGGAGGCTGAGACAGGAAGATTGCAGGTTCGTGGCCACCCTCAGCTACTTAGTGAAACCCTTTGCAACTTAGTGAGACCCTGTTTCAAAATAAAGAATGAAAAATAGGTCTGGGGGTGTCACACAGGGGTAGAATGCCCCTGAGTTCAATTTCCAGTACCGAAAAAAAAATTATATGTGTGTGTGTGTGTATTTGCTGAAAGTTAAATGATCTAATAATTCTAATATGAAAAGGAAATTTAAATGTCTAATTTCTAGCAGAGAAAATATAATATCCCCTATTGATTCACTTTAGTATTAGAAAATAGTTTTAGTATTGCAGCACATATATATCATCAGTTAGCATAGTAAGAAATGGATTATGTACAAGAAACAATGGTGCATTGTTGTCTTTTCTCTAACAGAGGACAAAGAAACTAAGGAACAAGAAATCCAGAGAGATTGCACACCACAGAAAGCCACGAAGGGAATGAGAACCGCATGATGCTTTCTGTGGTGAGTAGCCTCCAGCTCACTGACATCTTGTTATAAAAGAAAAACAACTTTTGTTAGAGGTGCATGCCTATAATCCCAGTGCTTGGGAGGCTGAGACAGGAGGATCACAGGTTCAAGCCAGCCTCAGCAACTTAATGAGGCCCTATTTTAAAATAAAAATAAAAAAGGGCTGGAGGTATAACTTGGAGGTAGAATGTCCCTGGGTTCAATCCCCAGTACAGGAGGAAAGGAAAGGAAGATACCTTTTAAGATAAAATACCCAAATTATAGTGATGAAATGAGGATAAGTGCTTTTTTGGATATATAAGTTATTCTAACATTATAAACTCCCATGTGCAGGCTTTGGGAAATTCTTTAGAAACCTTAATTATCACTTTCAACAATAGTCACAGTTTGCTAATAAATTTGATTTAGTTTTATTGTTACTCCTATTATAAGTTCCTTTATTATTCTTATACAGATTTTACTTTTTTAAAATATCAGTTTAATACCATAGAATTATAATTTGTTATATTAGATAAAGTCGGGAAAACCAAAATGCTACTTAAAAAGGATAGAACTAGGTTGAATGTAAAATTTCTTAACATAATTAACAAATGAGCAAGATGTGCAGTGTACACCTATAATCCCGGTACTCAAGAGGCTGAGACAGGAGGATGGTTCGAGGCCAGCCTCAGCAATTTAATAAGACCCTGTTGTTTCAAAATAAAACAAGAAAAAAATAAAACAAGAGAATTGGTAGCTCTGACATAGAATGCTCCTGGGTTCATTCCCAAGTACCACACAAGAAAAGAAATAATCAACACAAATGTTTCATGTATTTATGACTGGCCCTCTGTTTTCTTTAGAGCCGAGCAAGAAGGGCCTTTAAATGAGCCCAACAGCCCATCGCACATCTTACCCTGAACACCTACAATGTTCTATCACAGGCTCAGTGCTGGCCCAGCATGACCTGTGGCCCTAAACACCCACTCATTCAGGACACAGTTCAGCAAGGGAGGGATTACCACATCAATTGACCTGCTTTCTCAAAACACAAGACACCTCCACAGAAAGGCCATGAGCCCATGTCCACGCAGACACATTCAAATAGAGGACAATTTTGCGGGGAAGAAGCACTTAGGAAAGAATGGACTTCACTGACCCACCAAATGCTTACATTTGGCTAGCACGAATGCAGTGATCCAATTAAAACGCTGATATGAAGCCAGGCATGGTGTCACATGCATGTAATCCCAGTGCTTGGGAGGCTGAGATAGGATGATCACAGGTTCACAGCCAGCCTCAGACACTTAGTGACACACTCTGCAATTTAGTGAGACTGTGTTTCAAAATAAATAATTTTTTGGGCGTGTGTGTGTGTGTGTGTATGTGTGTGTGAGAGAGAGAGAGAGAGAGAGACAGACAGACAGACAGACATAGAAAGAGAAAACAGGTTCTTGAGCTGAGGTAGCTGAGAATCTCACTACATTACTGAGGCAGTAACCTGTGATCCTCCTGTCTCAGCTCTCCCACTCCCAAATACTGGGATTACAGGTGTGTGCCACCACACCTAGTTTTATTTTTAAATCGGTATGTATGTAAGAACCAAATATAACATCAATGTTGTTGTTACAGCAGTAGTTATATGCAAATTTTCATTATAATAAAATAACTAGTGGTTTTGCTGAATGAAGGCAAAATAATGTAATGTGTGCTTTTTTTGGGGGGGGCAGGTACTGGGGATGAAATATTCTACCACAGAGCTACACCCTGGTCCTATTTTTTACTTTTTTATTTTTTGAAACAGGGTCTTACCAAGTTACAAAGGACCTTGCTAAGTAGCTGAAGTTGTCAGTGAACCGCAATCCTTCAGTCTCCACCTCCTGAATGCTAGGATTACAAGCGTGTACCACCACACCCAGCCTCTGTGCATTTATTTTATTAGACATCCTAAATTATCACATAATCATCAAAACATCCAGACACATATAACTGTAATCCCATTTAATAATCTTGACATTTTGCCAATTTTTATCTTAGGAAAAGTAGAGCCAGGGTCATTCACCTCTGAGCTACACCTTTAGCACCCCCTTTTTTATTTTTTATTTTGAAACAGTTTCTCACTAAATAGCTGAGGCTAGCCAGATTTTTGCAAGTCCAGCCACGGTGGTGGTATACACCTATAAATCCAGCCGATATGCCCCCTCTGTATCTTTCCCCAAGCTCTGAACAGATTAGAAATAGGTCTAAATTGCTTTCATGGTGTGGTTGTAAACACCAAGGACCTTCTTTTTTGTGTGTGTGGTGCTGGGAATACCAGGGGCATTCAACCTCTGGGCTACACCCCCAGCCCTATTTTTTATTCTTTATTTTTTTCTTTTAAAATTTTTTTATTGGTGCATTATATTCAAACATCATATTGGGGTAAGAAACTTGTGTGTACAAACATGTACTCATCGGTGATTTAACCCCTACCTAATTCCCACCCCCTTCCCTCCCTGTCCCTCCCTCCCTTGCTTGGCTTAGTGATTGACTTCGATATGTTTAAGTACATTGTGTGTTTTAGAGATTTTCCTCTTCCCCCCTCCTTTCTCCTCCTTTAGATTGTCTTGTTTGCTCCTCTATAGGATTTCCTCTTTCAAGAGTTCCTCCTATGACCCATTTCTCCCTAACTCTCACATATTAGAGAAAGCATCTGATTTCTTATTTTTTGTGACTGACTAATCTCACTTAGCATAATGTCCTCCAGTTCCATCCATTTCCCTGAAAATGATGTAATTGAGGTTTTTTTGATGGCTGAGTAAAATTCCATTGTGTACATATCCCACAGTTTTGTAGTATATTCATCTGTTGATGGACATCTTGGCTGGTTCCATAGTTTGGCTATGGTGAATTGTGCAGCTATGAACATAGATACACATGCATTAGTTTGGTAGTTTGGTTTCCTATCTTTTGGGTAAAACCCAGAAGTGGTATTGCTGGATCAAATGGTAGATTTGTTCCCATTCTTCTGAGGAGTCTCCATACTGTTTTCCAAAGTGGTTGCACTAATTGGCAATCCCACCAAGAATGTTTTAGAGTTCCCACTTCTCCACATCCTCGCCAACATCTGTTGTTGTTTGTGTTTTGAATGATTGCCATTCTAGTTGGAGTTAGGTGAAATCTCAGGGTAGTTTTGATTTGCATCTCTCTGATTGCCAGTGATGTTGAACTTTTTTTCATGCATTTATTGGCCATTTGAATTTCTTCTTTTGTGAAGTGTCTATTTAGTTCATTTGCCCATTCTGTTATTAGATGCTTTGTTTTCTTAGTGTTGAGTTTCTTGAGTTCTCTGTATATTCTAGATATTAGTCCTCTATCGGTGGTATAGGTGGCAAAAATCTTCTCCCATTCTGTTGGCTCTCAATTGAGGTTCTTGATAGTTTCCTTTGCTGAACAGAAGCTCTTCAGTTTCATGCAATCCCATGTATTGATTCTCCTTTTAATTTATTGTGCCTTTGGGGTCTTGTTGAGGAAATGTTTATCTGTGCCTATGTGTTGTAGTGTTGGACCTATGCCCTCTTCAAGGAGCTTCAAGGTCTCTGGTCTTTAATTTTTCAAGGTCTTTAATTTCCAAGTCTTTGATCCATCATGAGTTGACTTTTGTACAGGGTGAAAAAGTGGGATTAATTTCCAATTTTCTGCATATGGTTAACCAGTTTTGCCAACACCATTTATTCTTTATTTTGAAACAAGGTCTCACTGAGTTGCAGAGAGCCTCACTAAGTAGCTGAGGCTGTCTGTGAACCATGATCCTCCTGTCTTAGCTTCCCAAATGCTGGGATTACAAGCGTGCACCACCACACCCAGCTGGACCTTCATATTTTGAAAGCCAATTTATCACTTTTCTCCATGGGATCTTCAGATCATAAAGGTCTAAAACCCATAACACAGCCAGGCGTGGTGGCGCACGCTTATAATCCCAGCACTTGGGAGGCTGAGACAGGAGAATCACACAGGTTCGAAGCCAGCCTCAGCTACTTATTGAGGCTCTCAGCAACTTAGTAAGACATTGTTTCCAAATAAAGTATAAAACAGGTCTGGGAGTATAGTCCAGAAGTAGAATAGCCCCTGGGTTCCACCCTCAGTACCACAAAAAAATAAAAAATTAAAACCCATAATACTGTTTTCTCCCTCTAGGGCATATGGTGGCTTTTCACTTCATTTTCAAGTGAATGATTTCACTGCTTTGGATTTAGCAAGCTTTGGTCTTGTGTAGTGAGGAAGTCAAATGATTGTGACACGAGACACTGTAATGAGAAGGAATTTTCCCATAAGAAGGCAACTATATTTAAGGAAATTATGTAGTTGGTGTAAATATCCCCAGATATGCACAGTACAAATTTTACTATATTGGTTTTTACTATATGGTTTACTATATGGGTTTCCTTAACATATTTCTTTCCTTTTATTTATTTTAAAATTTTGTACTAGGTTATTGAACCCAGGGTCATTCTACCTCACAGCTACACTTCCAGCCTTTTTTTTTTAAAATAGTCTCACTAAGTTCTTGAGAGTCTTGTTAAGTTGCTAAGGCTGGCCTCAAACCTGCAATTCCCCTGTCCATGCCCAGTATCTGTGTCTCTCTCTCTTTCTCTTTCTCTCTCTCTCTCCCCCGTCTCTCTCTCCCCCCTGTCTCTCTCTTGTGTGTGTGTGTGTCTCTCTCTCTCAGAAATTGAACCCATGGGGCCATGGTGGCACACGCTTGTAATCCCAGCATTTGGGAGGCTGAGACAGGAGGATTGTGGTTCAAGGAAGGACACCCTCAGCTACTTAGTGAGGCCCTCTGCAACTCAGTGAAACCCTGCTTCAAAAAAAAGAATAAAAAATAGGGCTGGGTGTGTCACTTGGTGGTAGAATGCCCTGGGTTCTACTTCTGAGAAACACCCCCACCCAAACCTTTTTACCTTTTTATCTTATTTTGAACAGAGTCTTGCTGTGTTGCTGAGAGCTTTGCTAAGTTGGGGAGGCTAGCCTTGAACTTGTGATCCTCCTGTCTCAACCTATTAAGTACTAGGAATACAGGTGTGTGCCACCACACCCAAATCTTAATAAATTTTCTAGACCTGGAAAGTACCAGAATATAAACATCAGTTTCCATATTGTACTTAAATGTAGGACAAAAGAGTTGGAGAGGGATAACCTGCCAAACCATGAATCCTTTTCTATAATGCTACAATTACAATTATTTCTTCATCTTAATAAAAGTTCTACAGAATGAAAGGAATCCATACCTGGAGACACTGCACTATTCATAAGTACTTTGAAAATGAAAGAGCAGAGTGGTCCAAAAGATCTTAAAATACCATTATCCCTGGGATAAAGACCACTCAAAGGTGGCACTTCATTTGTATCAGCAAGGTCAATACAAAAAGACAGCAGATAGGGAAGTTGCCACACCTAAACAAACAATGTGTAGCATTTTCAAGTCATACTTTAATATTTCTGAGGCTTTTGCTCCATTATAAGTAACCCAGGGCCTCATGCGTGCTAAAAGCACACTCCAAGTCAGGCATGGTGGTGTATGCCTGTACTCCCAGGACTCGGGAGGCAGCTTAGAGACTCTCAGGAAGCTAGTGAGACCCTGTTCCAAAATCAAAAGGGCTGGGGCTATAGCTTGAAGATAAAACACCCCTGGGTTTAATCCTCAGTATCAAAACCAAACCAAAACAAAAGCTAAGATAAAAACAAACAGCTGGGAAATCCCCTAAAGAACATGATGTACATTCACAAACATATCAAAATAAATAATTAAGCCAAACATGAGGAGGGAGGGGGAGGGAATGGGATGAGAATTGTTGGAAAGGGTTAAACAAGTGATATGTACACATATGCCTCTGCCATCATGTACCCAATTAAGATGTATGACTAAATGTACCAATAAAAGTTTTTAAAAAGTAGCCAGACATGGTGGTACATGCTTGTAATCCAGGCATTCAGGAGGCTGAGACAGGAGGATCACGGTTCACAGACAGCCTCAGCTACTTAGTGAGGTCCTTTGCAACTCAGTGAGAACCTGCTTCAAAATAAAGAATAAAGCCAGGTGTGGTGGCACACGCTTGTAATCCCAGCATTTGGGAGGCTGAGACAGGCAGATTGTGCAGGTTCAAAGCCAACCTCAGCTACTTAGTGAGGCTCTTTGCAACTCAGTGAGACCCTATTCCAAAATAAAGACTAAAAAATAGGGCTGGGGGTGTAGCTCAGAGGTAGAATGCCCCGGGGCTTCATCCCCAGTACCGCAGCAACAACAACAACAACAAATTCAAAGTACTTTACTACTGAGCTATTCCACTAGGACTTCTGGATATTTTTTAACTGTGTATTCAGAGTAGTTCATAATTTAAAATACTCTGTGTGCTTAAATTTGTTTTTTTTTTAAAAACTGCTTCTATAAATACAGATACACATGTGTTACTATCATAGTCTGATTTCAATTCCTTTGGGTAGATATCCAGGAGTGGTATAGCTGACCATATGGTAGGTTCATTCCATTCTTTTGAGACCCTCCGCACTGATTTCCAAAGTGGTTGCACTAATTTACAATCACACCAACAATGTATCAGAGTTCCTACCTCTCCACCTCCTCACCAGCACTTATTATTGTTTGTGTTTTTAATGATTTTCATTCTAATTGGGGTTAGGTAAAATCTCAGAGTAGTTTTTTTTTTTTTTGCATCTCTCTAACTGTTGATGATGTTGAATATTTTTGCATATATAATAATAGCCAAACTGTAGAACCTGCCTAAGTGTCCAACAACAGATGAATGGATTACAAAATTATGGGACATAGCTGAGCATGGTGGTGCACACTTGTAATCCCAGCACTTGGGAGGCTGAGATAGAATTGTGCAGGTTTGACGCCAACCTCAGCTACTTAGTGAGGCTCTCAGCAACTTAGTGAGACCCTGTTTCCAAACAAAATATAAAATAGGTCTGGGAATATAGCCCAGAGGTAGAAGGCCCCTAGGTACCATCCCCAGTAATACATGCACACACACAAAAATAAGTAAATAAATAATAAAATTATGGGACATAAACACAATGGAATTCTATTCAGCCACTAAGAACAAAATTATGTCATTTGCAGGGAAATGAATGGAACTGAAGAATATTATGCTAAGTGAGACTAGTCAGTCACAAAAAGTGAAAATTTGGCCAGGCGTGGTGGCACATGATTGTAATCCCCACGCTTGGGAGGCTGAGACAGGAGGATCGCACAGGTTCAAAGCCAGCCTCAACTACTTAGTGAGGCTCTCAGCAACTTAGTGAGACCCTGTTTCCAAATAAAATATTAAAAAAGGGAAAATCTGGATATTTTCCATCATATGTGGAGGCTAGGGGGAATGGGACACAGGAGGAAACCTAGACAAAGGAGAAGAACCCTAATGAAGTGTTGAAGGGCCATAAGGGAAGGAGGTGGAAGGGGGAGGAGACTCGATGAGGAGACACCTCAATGGACATGATGTATATACTCAAACTGCCAGTGCCCGTCAGCGTCATGCAGGTGGGAGGGAGCTGGCTGGGAGATGAGAGGGGCTCACTGGGAGGGGCTCACTGGGTGCTGTGTGTTTGTATGCCTCTCACTCTGAACTTCATCACGATGTATAATCACAATGCACAAAATAAATAAAAACTGCTTCTAGTTCTAAAATTGCAGTTTCTCTTGCATTTTAAGCTACAATGTATAAAACAGTATCTCCTTTCATTTATTTGTTAAAGACGTCTGGAGCACTTATTCCATGCCAGGCCCTGGTCTGGGCACTGGGAGATGTATATAACATGGCCCCATTTGCCCTAACACAAACTCAAAACCCATGCTCCACTGTGTCTATTTAAGAATAGATTTACAACACCAGTGATTTGGTTATAGCGATCCATCTTACCTCACTCTTTCCCTAAATAACCACGGTTCAGTGGTAAGACTAAACTAGAAAGCTTACTGTAAATCTGTGGCCATCAAGGTATTGGTTTTGGAGGACAGACGTATAAATTTGTTGAAAAAAAGAACCATAGACCCACACAATGATGGCCAACTGACTTTTTATTTATTTAGTTAGTTAGTTATTTTTAATTAATTTATTTATTTTGCAGTATGGGGATGGAACCCAGGGGCATTCTACCTCCGACCTATACCCCCAGCCCTATTTTTTAATCTTTATTTTGAAACAGGGTCTCACTAAGTTATGGAGGGCCTCACTAAATAGCTGAGTCTGGCCATGAACCTGGATCCTCCTGTCTCTGCCTCCCAAATGCCGGGATTACAAACTGCATCACCACACCTGGCTTGACTTTTTAAAATAATAGTAAAATACACATGACATATGTAAGGAGATCGGCATGACTCAAGAGACTAGAGACCCCAGAGGCCAGTCCAATTTGGGAAAATTTATTGCAGACAAGGTTAAGCTTAGGGGCTCTTTCACACAGGAGAACAGCAGAACTAAGAGGAAGCAAAAAATATTATATCAAGGGCTCAAGGGACGGGGTAGTGCCTGGTTGGGAGAGCAAGGAAGGAGGTAGTGCCTGGTCCCAGGAACAGCCGGACTCGGTTGCTCACAGGTAGTGCAGGTTGGCCTTGGTGGTCAGTGTTGGAATGTTCTTCTTATGATTGTTTTCTTGTTTTTGGTAACTGCTCCTTAGACTGGGTCCGACTGCCCAGCATTACCATGGTGCAGCTGTGCTTGTGAGACCTACATAGCTGTAGTTGTGAAACCCACTGGGCCCTATGCACCCTCTGACCTAACACTGAATTGAACATCTTAACTATTTTTGTGTTTTTTTCAGTACTGTTAAAGATACTCATGTAGTTGTACAACCTCCACAACTTTTTTATCTTGCAAAATAAACAAAATCCACTAAACAACTCCCATTCCCCCTTCAAAGCCCCTGTCAACAAACATTCTGCTCTTTGTCTCTGCATGTGACAACTCTAGGTATCTCACGGAAGTTAATAATACAGTTTTTGTTTTTTTTGTTTTGTTTTGCGGTACTAGGGATGGAACCCAGGGGCATTCTACCTCCAAGCTACACCCCAGCCCCATTTTTTATTCTTTATTTTGAAACAGGGTCTCACTAAGTTGCAAAAGGCCTCATTGAGTAGCTGAGGCTGTCCACGAACCACAATCCTCCTGTCTCAGCCTCCCAAATGCTGGGATTACAAGTGCGTGCCACCATGCCCAGCCAGTATTTGTTTTTTGTGACTGGCTTATTTCATGTTGTGTAATGTCTACAAGGTTCATCTATGTTGTAGCATGTATCAATTTCCTCCCTTTTAAAGATGAATAATCTTCTGTGGTGTATGTATATCTCACACTTTGTCTGTTCACCCACTGATAGACCCTTGAGGTGCTTCCACATAGACTCTTGGGTGCCTCAGCTACTTAGCAAGGCCCTTCACAACTCAGTGAGACCCTGTTTCAAAAATAAAAAAGACTAGTTGGGCGTGGTGGTGTATGCTTGTAATCCCAGCGCTTGGGAGGCTGAAACTTGAGGATCACATAAGTTCGAAGCCAGCCTCAGCTACTTAATGAGGCTCTCAGAACTCAGTGAGACTCTGTTTCCAAATAAAGTATAAAAAATTGGTCTGGGAGTATAGACCAGAGGTAGAAAAGCCCCTGGGTTCCTCCCTAGTACCACAAAAAACATAAATAAAAATAAAAAGATTTAAGAATAGGGCTGGGAGTGTAGCTTGGAGGTAGAATGCCCCTGTGTTCCATTCCCAGTACCGCAAAAGAGAAATAATAAATAAATAAAATAAAAAGACTAGGGATTGAACCCAGTGGCCTTCTATTTCTGAGATACACCCCCACCCCCTTTTTATTTTAATTTTAAAACAAGATCTCATTAAGTTGCTGAAGGCCTTGCTATGTTGCTGAGGTTGGCCTCAAAACTGTGATCCTCCTGTTTCAGCCTCTATCCAGGTCCAGACAGAGTCTCAGATTAATTCTACATGACTATTACAGAAGAATTAAACCCAATCCTTCACATAGTATTCTATGAAATTGAAAAAGAAAGAATTCTTCCAAATTCCTTCTATAAAATGAGTATTACCTTAATGCAAAATCCTAATAAAGATACCTAAAAAAAGAAAATTCGAAACCAGTGTCTTTGATGAATATCAATGAAAATTCTAAACAAAATACTAATGATACACATTTAAAACCATATTAAGCCAGGCATGTTGATGCATGCTTGTAATGCCAGCATTTGGGAGGCTGAGACCAGAGTTCCTGGGCAGCCTCAGCTACTTAGGGAGGCCCTTTGCAACTCAGTGAGACCCTGTTTCAAAATAAAGAATAAAAAAAAATGGTGCTGGGGGTATAGCTTGGAGGTAAAATGTCCCTTGGTTCCATCCCCTGTACCAAAAAAAAAAAAAATCAACACCAATTCATGTTAAAAAATACTACAGAAGCTGGGCGTGGTGGCGCATGCTTGTAATCCCCATGCTTGGGAGGCTGAGACAGGAGGATTGCACAAGTTCAAAGCCAGCCTCAGCTACTTAGTGAGGCTCTCAGCAACTTAGTGAGACCCTGTTTCCAAATAAAATATAAAATAGGTCTGGGAGTATAGCCCAGAGGTAGAAAGCCCGTGGGTTCCACCCCAGTACCACAAAAAAAAAATAAAAATAAAAATAAAAAATAAAAAATACTACAGAAAATAAAAAAATACTATCAGAATAGGAAAAACTAACCTTAACATCATAAAAGTAATATTCAATAAATCCAAAGACAATATCATATCAAATAGGCGAAAACTATGAGAATTCCCTCTAAAGTCAGAACAAGACAAGGATGCCCATTATCACCACTCCTTTTCAATTTAGTACTTGAGACTCTAGCAAGGGCATTAAGTCCAGAGAGGGAAATAAAAGGAATTCAAATCTGAAAAGAAGAAAGAAATTATCTCTCTGTGCAGATAATATGATCCTATATTTAGGAGACCCCAAAATCTCAAACAGTAGACTTTTAAAGTTGATTAAGAAATTCAGCAAAGTAGTGGGATACAAAATCAATCTACAAAAATCAGTAGCCTTTCTATAAACCAACCATGAATACACTAAGAAAGAAATCTGGGAAAACACTTCCACTCATGATAACCTGAAAAGCAATAAAATACCTAGGAATAAGGCCGGGCGTGGTGGTGCACGCTTGTAATCCCCGCGCTTGGGAGGCGGAGACAGGAGGATCATGCTGGTTCGAAGCCAGCCTTGCTGGCTTAAGAGACTCTGTTTCCACATAAAAATGTTAAAAAATAGGTCTGGGAGTGTAGCCCGTGGGAGTGTATCCCGGAGGTGGAAGGGCTTCCAGGAACCCCAGTACCACCAAAAAAACAAACAAAAAAACAAAAAAACCCTAGGAATAAATCTAACCAAGGAGGTAAAATACCTCTACAATGAAAACTATGAGGCCGGGCGTGGTGGTGCACGCTTGTAATCCCCGCATTTGGGAGGCAGAGACAGGAGGATCGCGCAGGTTCGAAGCCAGCCGCGTGAGCTGGCTTAGGAGACCCTGTTTCCAAATAAAAATGTAAAAATAGGTCTGGGAGTGTAGCCCGGAGGTAGAAGGGCTTCCAGGAACCCCAGTACCACCAAAAAAAAAAAAAAAAAAAAAAAAGAAGAAAAGAAAAGAAAACTATGAAACAAGCCGGGTGTGGTGGTGCACGCTTGTAATCCCAGCATTCCTGAAGCTGAGACTGGAGGATCGCAGTTTGCGGACAGCCTCAGCTATTTAGTAAGGCCCTCTGCAACTCAGTGAGACCCGGTTTCAAAATAAAGAAAAAAAATAGGGCAGGGGGTGTAGCTCGGAGGTTGAATGCCCCTGGGTTCCACTCCCAGACCCGCAAAAAAGAAAAAAGAAAAAAAGAAAACTCTGAAACAATAAAGTGAAATTGAAGAACATTTTGGAAGATGGAAAGATCTCTCATGCTCTTGGATAAGCAAAATAAATATTATCAAAATGGTCATTCTACCAAAATTGTCTATAGATTCAGTAAAATCTCTATGAAAATACCAATGTATCAATACTAATTTTTATATGGGAAAAACTACAGAACCAGAACAAACAAAGCAATTATCAGCAATAAGAACCATGCAGAAGGCATCACAATACCTGACTTCAAATTATATTACACAGCTCTAGTAATAAGCTAGATACTAATAAGTATCTAGCATGATACTGGCACAAAAACAGATACATGGACCAATGGAACAGAATAGAAGATACAGAAATAAATCCACACACTTATAACCAATTGATTTTCAACAAAAGTGCCAAAAACATACTTTGTAGATGCCTTCTTTAACAAATGTTGTTGAGAAAGCTGCTTATCCATTTGTAGAAAAACAGAATTAAATTCCATCCTTTTATCCAGCATAAGAGTCAACTCAAGATGGATCAAAGACCTGAAAATTAGACCAGAGACTTTGAAACTACTAGAGGAGGCATAGATACAACACTCCAACACATAGGTACAGGTAGACACTTTTTCAATTGGATTCCCAAAGCTCAGGCAATTAGAACAAGAATAAATAGGAGGATGTCATTAAACTAAAGAGATTCTGTGCAGCAAAGGAGACCATCAAGAATCATAAAAGAGGAGCTGGCACATGCTTGTAATCCCAGCATTAGGGAGGCTGAGTCCGGAGAATCGTGGTTTTCAGACAGCCTCAGCTACTCAGTGAGGCTCTCTGCAACTTAGTGAGACCCTAAAAATATAGGGCAGGGGGTTTACCTTGGATGTCGAATGTCCCTGGATTCCATCCCCAGTACCACAATAACAATCAAAGATATTGAAACAGCAATAAAGAGCATACCATCAAAGAAAAGCCCAAGACCGATGGTTTCCCAAGTGAATTCTATAAAACCTTTATAGAAGAACTAATACCAATACTCCTCAATCTATTTCGTGAAAAAGAAAAAAACGGGACTCTCCCAAATACATTCTATGAAGCCAAAATCACATTAATACCAAAACCAAATAAAGACAGTTCAAGGAAGGAGAACTACAGGCCTTTATCTTTGATGAATTTGAATGCAAAACTGCTAAACAAAATACTAGCAACATGCATTCAAAACCACATAAAAAAATCATACATCATGACCAGGTATGGTTCATCCCAGGGATGCAAGACTGGTTCAACATACAAAAATCAATCCATGTAATTCATCATATAAACAGAACCAAAGCCGGGCGTGGTGGTGCACGCTTGTAATCCCCGCGCTTGGGAGGCAGAGAACAGGAGGATCACACAGGTTCAAAGCCAGCCTTGCTGGCTTAAAAAACCCTGTTTCTGCCAGGCATGGTGGTGCACCCTTGGCTTTAAGAGACTCTGTTTCCAAATAAAAGGTATAAAATAGTTCTGGGAGTATAGCCCAGAGGTAGAAGGGTTTTCAGAAACCCCCGTACCACGAGAGAGAGAGAGAGAGAGAGAGAGAGAGAGAGAGAGAGAGAGAGAGAGAGAGAGAGGCTCTGTTTCCAAATAAAAATATAAAAATAGGTCTGGGAATATAACCCAGAGGTAGAAGGGTTTCCAGGAACCCCAGTACCACTAAAAAACAAAACAAAACAAAACAAAACAAAAACCAAAGACAAAAATCACATGATCATTTCAAAAGACGCTGAAAAAGCATTTGATAAAATCCAATATCCATTTATAATAAAAGCACTGCAGAGAATTGGAATAGAAGGAACATACCTCAACATCATAAAGGCAATCTACAAAAAGCCCACAGCCAGCATCATATTAAATGGGGAAAAACTTCAAGAATTCCCCCTAAAAACAGGAACAAGACAAGGATGTCCATTATCACCACTTCTCTTCAATATAGTACTTGAGACTCTAATCAGAATAATAAAGCAAGAAAAGGAAATCAAAGGAGTACAAATAGGAAAGGAAGAACTCAAACTTTCATTATTTGCAGATGACATGATACTATATTTAGAAAATACAGCCTGCCCTGCAATGAGGTCAGGTCAGGAGCCAGCGGGCAGGGCCCGGAGCCTGCCCTGCAGCGAGGCCGGATCAGGAGCCTGCTGCAGGGGAGAGGCCCAGTCAGGAGCCAGCGGGCTGGGCCCGGAGCCTGCTGAATGGCAAGGCCGGGTCAGAAGCCAGCGGGCCAGGCCCAGAACCTGCCACACGGCAAGGCCGGGTCAGGAGCCAGGGGTCTGGACCCGGAGCCTGCCGCGCAGCAAGGCTGGGTTTGAAGCCAGCAACACCGAGTCTAAAGCCTGGTGTGTGGCAGGCCTGGAACTGGGGCCTGCTTCACAGGAAAGGGCCAGCGAATTTTTTCAACTGTGTGGCCAGGAAGCAATAAAAGCTACTGCTGCCTCACCTAATCTCTTAGCAGATTGCCAGATCCAAGGGACCTCTATTTAAGAAAAAATTGATTGTGAGTGGATCATCCTGTCAAAGTTACTCACCTTCTGGCTTTCAGGTTTTCAGTAAGTGGGAATAAGTGTGGAGAAATAGAACCTCTAATACATTATTGGTGGGACTGCAAGTTGGTACAGCCACTTTGGAGAACACTATAGAAGACCCTCAGAAGAAAGAACACCAACTTACCATATGATCCAGCAAAACCACCTCTGAGTATCTACCAAAAAGAATGAAAACCAAAACACCAAACTAATGCATGAACAACCATGTTCATAGCTACACAGCCCAACATTATAAAACTGTGGAACCAGCCAAAATGTCCTTCAACAAATGAGTGGATTTCAAAACCATGGGATATGTACACAATGGAATTTTGGGAGAACAAAATTATGGCATTTACAGTGAAATATCACAAAAAATAAGAAATCAGATGCTTTTTTAATGTGCAAAATATTAGGGAGAAATGGGTAACAGGAGGAACTCTAGATGAAGAAGGGATCCTATAGAGGAGCAATGAAGGTGACATATCTGAGGGGATAAGAGGGAGGATAAGGGAAATTCTTTAGAGCACATGATGTACTTAAACATATCAAAGTCAATCAGGAAGCTAAGCATGGGTAGGAGGGAGGGAGAGGGAAGGGGTTAGAGATTGGGTAAGGGCTGATTGGGTGATGTATGCATGTATATATCCACAGATATAAACCACAGGGGTTTTTTTGTGTGTGGTACTGGGGTTCCTGGAAGCCCTTCTACCTCTGGGCTACACTCCCGGATCTATTTTATTTATTTATTTTTATTTGGAAACAGGGTCTCTTAAGCCAGCAAGGCTGGCTTCAAACCTGCGTGATCCTCCTGTCTCTGCCTCCCAAGCACGGGGATTACAAGTGTGCGCCACCACGCCTGGATGTCCACAGGTTTTATTTATCCCATTGAGATGTAAGAATACAATGAACCAATAAAAATTTATTAAAAAAAAGAAAAAAAAAGAAAACGCAAACTCAACCAAAAGGCTTATAGAACTGATCAACAAATACAGCCAAGTGTCTGAATACAAAATCAATCTTAAAAAATCAGAAGCTTTTCTGTACACCAACCATAAATCCACTGGAAAAAAATTCAGAAAATACTTCCACTCAGGATCTCCCACCCCCCCAAAAAAAAAAAAAGGAATAAACTTAACCAAGGAGGGAAAAGATCTCTACAAAAAAAACTATAAGACATTGGAAAAAGATACCGAAGAAGATCTTAGAAGATGGAAAGATCTGCCATGTTCATGGATAGGAAGAATAAATATCATCAAAATGGCCATTCTTCCAAAAGTGCTCTACAAATTCAACGCAATGCCCATTAAATTACCAAGATCATTACTCACAGACATAGAAAAATCAGTCCTTAAATTTATTTGGAACATCAAAAAACCCAGAATAGCCAAAGTAGTTCTCAGCAACAAAAACCATGCAGGAAGAATCACAATACCTGACTTCAAACTATACTATAAAGCCATTGTAATAAAAACAGCATGGTACTGGCACATAGACCAATGGAGCAGAATAGAAGACACAGAAACAAGCCCACACACTTATAGCCAATTGACTTTTGACAAAGGGGCCAAAAACATACACTGGGGAAAAAAAAAGCCTCTTCAACAAATGGTGTTGGAAAAACTGGTTAACCATACGCAGAAAATTAGAAATTAATCCCACTTTTTCACCCTGCAAAAGAGTCAATTCAAGATGGATCAAAGACTTGGAAATTAAACCAGAGACCTTGAAGCTCCTTGAAGAGGGCATAGGTCCAACACTGCAAAACATAGACACAGATAAACACTTTCTCAACAAGACCGCAAAGGCACAACAAATTAAAAGGTGAATCAATATGTGGGATTGTGTGAAACTGAAGAGCTTCTGTTCAGCAAAGGAAACTATCAAGAACCTCAATCGAGAGCCAACAGAATGGGAGAAGATTTTTGCCACCTACATCACTGATAGAGGACTAATATCTAGAATATACAGAGAACTCAAGAAACTCAACACTAAGAAAACAAAGCATCCAATAACAAAATGGGCAAATGAACTAAATAGACACTTCACAAAAGAAGAAATTCAAATGGCCAATAGATGCATGAAAAAAAGTTCAACATCACTGGCAATCAGAGAGAAGCAAATCAAAACTATCCTAAGATTTCACCTAACTCTAACTAGAATGGCAATCATTCAAAACACAAACAACAACAGATGCTGGCGAGGATGTGGAGAAGTGGGAACTCTAAAACATTCTTGGTGGGATTGCAAATTAGTGCAACCACTTTGAAAAACAGTATGGTGAATTCTCAGAAGAATGGGAACAAATCTACCATTTGATCCAGCAATACCACTTCTGGGTATCTACCCAAAAGAAAGGAAACCAAACTACCAAACTAATGCATGTGTATCTATGTTCATAGCTGCACAATTCACCATAGCTAAACTATGGAACCAGGCAAGATGTCCATCATCAGTTGAATGGATTACAAAACGCGGGATATGTACACAATAGAATTTTACTCAGCCATAAAAAAAACACAATTTCAGTATTTACAGCGAAATAGATGGAAGTGGAGGACATTATGCTAAGCAAAAAGTTAGGCCAGGTGTGGTAGCTCATGCTTGTAAACCTAGCATTCGGGAGGCTGAGACCGGAGAATTGCAATTCGCAGACAGCCTCAGCTACTTAGTGAGGCCCTCTGCAACTCAGTGAGACTCGGTTTCAAAATTAAGAATAAAAAATAGGGCAGGGGGTGTAGCTTGGAATTCGAATGCCCCTGGGTTCCATCCTCAGACCCCTCTCCCAAAAAAAAGTTAGCCGGCATGGTGGCACACACTTGTAATCCTTGCGCTTGGGAGGCGGAGACAGGAGGATCACGCAGGTTCAAAGCCGGCCGTGCTGACTTAAGAGACCCTGTTTCCAAATAAAAAAGCATAAAATACATCTAGGAGTGTATCCCAGAGATAGAATGGTTTCCAGGAACCCCAATACCACCAAAAAAAAAAAAAAGTGAGAAATCTTTTCCCTAATATGTGAAAGCTAAGGTGAAATGGGTCATAGGAGGAATTCCAGGTTAAAAAGGAGATCCTATAGAGGAGCAAATAAGGCAGCCTCACTGTGGGGATGGGAGATGGGAGAGGGAAACGCTTTAAAGTGCATGATGTACTTATTCATATCATAGTCAACCACTAAGCCAAGCATGGGAGGGAGTGATGGGGAAGGAGTGGGGTGGGGACATGGTAGGGGCTAGCTGGGTGATGTGTGCACTTATGTCTACACAAGTTTTTTACCCCATTATGATGTATAAATACGATGCACCAATAAAAAAATCTAAAAAGATATGTTAAAAGTAAATAGAAAGCCGGGCATAGTGGCACACGCTTGTAATCCCAGCATTCGGGAGGCTGAGATAGGATCGCAGTTCGCAGACAGCCTCAACTACTTAGTGAGGCCCTCTGCAACTCAGTGAGACCCTGTTTCAAAATAAAGAATAAAAAACAGGGCAGGGGGTGTGGCTCAGAGGTTGAATGCCCCTGGGTTCCATCCTCAGACCTGCAAATGCTGTAGAATGCTCTTGAGATCCATCTCCAGTGCCCCCCCAGAATTAGAAAATAGATAGAAAGGTTGCATTGGGGCTGGGACATATACTCAGTGGCAGAGCACTGCCTTGCAAGCACAACGCCCTATGTTCAACCCTCGTACCACAGAGAAAAGACCAAAACCAAAAACAAAGCAAACAGAAGAAAAAAAAAGACACGTAAGAACAGAAAATAAATAGTTGAATTTCCATTTTGTGAAGCCTAGGTCTTATTCTGGTCTTATCCTAAGTAACTTGTGTTCTTCCCCCATTTTGTAATAATATTTTTTAATTGCCCCAGTCAATACCTTGCCTTCAGAACTAAGATGCTTGGAAACAAGACGAGGAACTGTGTTTTGCAAAACAGATTGCCTTGGAAGATGAGGTGGCCAGAGGTGACCTGCAGAAGATGGAGCAAGAGGAGAGATTAAGAAAAGCAGAACAGAGGGAGAGCTGAGAAGTTAGGCAATCTCCGGGAACGGCCTGTGGGGCAAAAGCATATTCAGAGACCTCGTAAGAGGTTAGACTCCAGCATCCATTCAGGTGAGACTAGACCCTTGTTATGTGGAATTAAAGACTAGGGGAGTCTGGAGCGGGTTGGGAGGGCAGCATCTGGTTTATACTAAGAAAGACAGACACATAAGAAACACACACACACAGCCTGTGGGGTGAAGTTCTGGAAAGGCTCAAGCCCACAATAGAATGCAGACTCCCCCATAACAGCACTAGCCAACCCTGAGAAGTGTATTGGTCCTCCATCTAGGCAGCCCCTCTCCAACAAAGCAGGGGAGAGGAACTCAGTTCATCTATTTGCTCACAGGTGAACATTGCTCATTGTTCTCAAAAAGATGAACTTTTTTTTAATGTGTGGTACTAGTGATTGAATCCAGAGGCATTCTACCATTGAGCTATACCCCCAGCCCTATTTTTAGTTTGAAACAGAGTTTCATTAAATTGCTGAGGGTCTTGTGAAGTTTCTGAGGCTATCCTCAAACCACGATCCTCTTGTCTCAGCCTCCCAAATACTGGGATTATAGGTGTGTGCACATCCGGCTAACAAGATGAGTGTTTATAAAGTGAAGCTGCTAGTCCACAAATCAATGTAAGAAGTACAACAATAGCAAAATCTGTGTGCACAAGCTGGGCAAGGTGGCCCACACGTGTAAGTACTTGGGAGGGCAGCCTCAGAAATTTAGCAAGGCCCTCTGCAATTTAGTGAGATAGTTTCAAATTTAAAAAATAGATAGGGGTGGTGCCCACCCTTAAAATTCCAGTACTTGGGAGGCTGAGATAGGATTGTAGGTTCGCAGCCAGCCTCAGCAGTTTAGTGAGGCCCTCTGCAACTTAGTGAGAAACTGTTTCAAAATTAAAAAAAATAAAATTGAGCTGGGGATGTAGCTCAGGGGTAGAATATCCCTGGGTTCCATCTCTAGTACTACACACACAAAAAAAGACAAATAGAAAGGGCTGGGCGTATAGCTCAGAGGTAGAATGCCCCGGAGTTCCAGCCCTAGTAACACACACACACACACACACACACACACACACACACACACACACACACAGCACAAGATAAAAAGAGACACAAGGAGAGTGGCTGGAAAACCTAAAAATTATAGTAATGCCATCTACGCTGCATTGACCTGCACTTCCCAAACACTCCCTAGAGAACAGGATGGGATCAATCCTAGGCCCTTTCCACCCATCCCTAGAAGCAAGTGAGGAATAAGCACATACTGAAAGCTGTTTTTTTTTTTTTTGTTTTTTTTTGTGTTTTTTTTTTTGGTGGGTCTGGGGATGGAACCCAGAGGCATTTGACCTCCAAGCTACATCCCCTGCCCTGTTTTTATTCTTGATTTTGAAACCAGGTCTCACTAAGTTGCGGACGGACTCACTAAGTAGCTGAGGCTGTCCATGAACCACGATCCTCCAGTCTCAGCCTCCCGAATGCTGGGATTACAAGCGTGTGCCACCATGCCCAGCCCGAAAGCTGTTTTTGTTTTTTGGGGGGTTTTTTTTGGTGGTACCGGGGATGGAACTCTTCTACCTCTGGGCTACATTACCAGACCTATTTTATATTTTATTTGGAAACACGGTCCCATAAGCCAGAGAGGCTGGCTTCAAACCTGTGCAATCCTCCTATCTCCACCTCACAAGCATGGGGATTACAAGTGTGTGCCACCACGCCCAGCCCAAAAGCTGTTTTGAGCCAAGATTTGGAGGTTAAAATCAAACAAATGGGAACGATCCGCTGCCTTGGGAGAAGGGAAACACTACACAAAGGAGACTCCACAGTGCTCAGCAAGTCAGTAGTAAACAGAGAACCCAGCTATGGCTTCATCTGGAGACCCAATGTCCGGAATTTCCTTTCTGCTCAGTGGTTTTCAGAATTCTGCTTGTTGACCACCATAGTTTGGATCTTAACTGTACCCCAAAGGCCCATGTGTTGAAGGCTTGGTCCCCAAGGTGGCATTTTCATGGGTGGGGCCTAGTGGGAGGACCTTAGGCAACTGGGTGTGCTCTTGATTGGACATGGACCCCTATCCCTTCATCTTCCTCTCTTTTGCGCTCTCGCTTGTGATATAAGCAAGCTTGCTCTGTTACATGACCCCATTGCCATACAGTGTCTCAAGTGAAGGCCCAAAGCAATAAACAGGGTTGCCTGATCTGACTGGAACTTCTTAAACTGTGAGCCAAAATACCGCCCCCATGTGATAATGGGAGGATTGAACCCAAGGTCATTCTATCTCTGAGCTACACTGTTAGCCCAATTTATTTATTTATTTTTTTTTTATTTTGAAACAGGTTCTCGCTAGGTTGCTGAGTCTCACTACACTGCGGAGGCTGTCCTCGAACCTGTGATCCTCCTGTCCAGCCTCCCAAGTACAGGGATTACAGGTAGGCGCCACTATGCCCAGCTCCTTTTGCTTTTTTATTTTTGGTGGTACTAGAAATTTTTTTTTTTTCAGAGTAGCCATGAAAAAGCTTTACTGAATAAATTCTACAGGTGGGTCACAGAGCTAGTTAGTTCAGGAGTGCAGTAAAGGAGAGAAAGGGCCAAAAAGAAATGTTACCTACACATTATATCGCTTTATATGTACAGTAATTTGGGTTTTGTGCCACAGCTTAGTATGACTGCACAGGATTGTGTCTGTGGGAAATCTAAAGCTGCAATTTAACAGTTTGAAAGTCTCTGACCACAGCTGGATGGGACAATCACTGTCTCAACATTTGAACATTGTCTTGTTCATAACTAGCTACCTAACATCCCCCCTCATGAGCTGGAGGCCCTGAAATAGTTTAAGGAACATGGTCAAAGGTCCATCTTCTGTAGTTTCTAAGAGCTGAATAGGGATGTAGACACAGCAGGGCCTACTGCTATTGCCGTCTGTCAGGGTTGGGCACATTGGGCCAGGCTAAGCTCCTTCCTGAAGGGTGGGTTGGTCCAACGGTCCCCAGCAGTAATCAACACCCACTGTACAAAGGGGCTGGCATCCAGCCCAAGTCTCATTTGAAGTTTGATAGCCTGAAGTAAAGAAGAAACAAACTTTGTTAGCAGGTTTAGGAGGCAAGGGTGGCACTGGGGATTGAGTCCAGAGGTATTTTTTTTCTGAACTTTACCTCCAACTCTTTTTTTGGTTCTAGGGACTGAACCCAGGGGTGTTCTATCTCTGAACTAACCCCCAGCCCTAACAGGGTCTCACTAGGTTGATGAGCATCTTACTACTGGCTGAGGGTGACCCTCCTGTCCCAGCCTCAAGCACTGGGATGACCACCAATCCTGGCTTACAGTCAATATCTCTTTGCATAGGAATTGTGTGTTTAACATTTAGAAAATTACATATTGGCCGAGGAATAGATATAAAATGCATGGAGGGCCAAAGGAAAGGGAGGGAAGGAGAAGCAGGAAAGTAGATGGAGAAGACATACAAGCCAAGCCTAGGTGTGTTAATATGAGTTGGGAAGGGAGGCGGCTTCCAGAAGGAAGGATCCTCACAGGGAGGGGCACTGTGGTACAAGGGTAGATGGTGCTAGGGATGATTCTGAGGGGACAGTGGCCAGACCCTGAGCCATGCAGGTCATGCTAGTGAGCTGGAGCCTCGTCTTGCATGAAACAGGTTTTAATAGGATTTTTAGTAAAGAACTGAAATCAGCAGATTTTTGTTTTACTTACTTAATTGGTACTGGGATTTAACCCAAAGGCATTCTACCTCCAAGCTACTTCCCTAGCCCTTTTTAATTTTGAAACAAGGTCTCACCAAGTTGCTGAGGCTGGCCTCAAACCTGTGATTCTCCTGTCTTAGCCTCCCAAGTACTGGAATTACAGGTGCGCAACACCATGCCCAACTAGACTTTTGTTTTAGAAAGACCAATTTTAGCCAGGTGTGGTCATAGTACTTGGAGGTTGGGACAGAAGGATTGTAGGTTTGAAGCCAGCCTTAACAACTTAACAAGATCCTCAGCAACTTAATGAGACCCTGTGTCAAAATAAAATAGAGCTGGGGGTATAGCTCAGAGGTAAAATGCCCCTCAGTTTAATCCCAGAACTCTTTTTTTTTTTTTTTTTTTTTGTGTGGTACTGGGGTTCCTGGAAGCCCTTCTACCTCCGGGCTACACTCCCAGACCTATTTTATACTTTAGACCTATTTTATACTTTTTTATTTTTGGAAACAGGGTCTCTTTTAAGCCAGCGCGGCTGGCTTCGAACCAGCCTCCTGTCTCCGCCTCCCAAGCGCAGGGATTACAAGTGTGTGTCACCATGCCTGGCCCAGAACTCTTCAAAATTTAGCAAAAATGAAAGGCCCATTTTGTGTGGATAGACACCAAAGCACTGGGCCATGAGGCCGTGAGTGAAGGCAGTGACAGTGGTGGTGAGCAGGCACAGGATGGGTTGGAATAAGTGGGGCTAGTTGCTGGATTGGATGTGGGAGTGCAAAGCGAGAGGTAGGAAATGAGCAAGGGCAAAGTAAGACTGGACAGCTGATTAGGAGGCGGAGGCTAGGACAGGCTGATCTACAATAGCAATCCTCGCTCGCTTCGGGCATAGAGATCATATCACGCTTATTGCGTGGATGTCAAGACAGCAGGCGGCAGCTGCATGTATTTCCAGGATGTGAAACAGGGAGTAGGAGGGCAAGAGCAGTCCTTTGTTGGCCTGGGTCATCCAGAATTCCACCTTATGTTTGCTCACTTAATCAGATTCTGAATTATACTGGTATATGTAACAGTCTGACATACTTTTTTTCTCAGATGGAAAGTTACATCTGCTTTTGGCTGGATGGGATGCCAGGAATTGAGAAGATTTGGTAAGGACAGTTCTCCATGAAAAATTTAAAGAGCCAATTAAGTGAATCCTCTCAAACAGAACTGACACTTCATGATAAATATAAAAAAAATTCTTTTGTGGCATTAGGGAGTTAAGCCAGGGTGTTCTACCACTGAGCCACTCTCCCGGCACCCCCTTTCTCCTGATGCTGGGGATTAAACCCAGGGATGTTCTACCTCTGAGTTATACTCCCAGCTCCTTATTTTTTATTTGGAAAATAAAGTCTCCCTAAGTTGCTGAAGCTGGCTTGGAACCTGTGATCCTCCTGTTTTAGCCTCCCAAGTACTGGGGTGAGCTGTCACATCCGGTATACACCAGTCCTTTATTACTTTTTGTTTGGAAACAGGGTATAACTAGGTTATTGAGTCTTGCTATGTTGCTGAGGCTGTCCTCAAACCTGTAATCTTCCTGTCTTAGGATCCCAAGTACTGGAATTACTGGCATGTGCCACCCACCACACCTGGCTTATAAAAATTTTTTTGTTAGAAATTTATCTTAAACTAAAATCTATGAAAATAAATTTATTTTAGCACATTCGGTTGTACTTGCAATTATGAACTAGCGCTTCACACAAAACTGAGTGAAATGAGCTGGGCTCTGTGTTGCACGCCTGTTATTCCAGTACCTGGGAAGCTGAGACAGGGTTGCAGGTGTAAGGCTACCACTTCGCATGAGAGACAAGAGGGGTGGAGAGACAGATCGACAAAGACACTCTGAGGAAGTACAGCTTCATAAACTTTGGCCTAGAGTGAGGTATGTCAATGTCACTGTGGAGTTATTTCCCAGTAGACACAGCCAGCGTCAGAAGGCTCCCATACATTACTGAACAAGCCAATTGCGCCATACTATTTTTTCTCAGAGCTGGGGATTGAACCCAGGTACATTCTACCTTTGCACTACAGCCCCAGCCTATTCTATTTTGAAACAGAATCTAAGTGGCTAAGGCTGGCCTAGAATCTGTGATCCTCCTGTTTCAGCTTCCCAAGTATTGGGGTTACAGGTATGTACCACCATGATATGCTCTCACACTTTTTTTTAAAAAAATCCAAATTATATAAAAAGTGGTAAATTGAATAGTAATTTTTTCTTTCTGCTACTTATAAAGTGACCACAAAAAGGAATTTTTAAGGCATTGGAACTATTCTTTATAGTCTTTTGGTGGTAGATACATATCTGTATTCATTTGTCAAAACATGTAAAACTGTACACTACAGCAAACAGTTAACTTGACTGTATGTAAACTAAAGAAGGGTCCCAGGATAGAATACGGCTGTGATAAATGAAGTTATTTATATTATGAATGTCTGATATAACCTCATTAGCTTTTAACACAATGCAATAAACAATTGATGACTTAAAGTTACTTTTATTTAAAAAGGGGCCAGGGAGCAAGAACCCTGAAAATGACTGGGGTATATCTCAGTGTTAGAATTCTTGTCTAACATGCCTGAAGCCCTTGGGCCCGATCCCCAGCACCCCACCCCGCCCCGCCCCACACATACTAACACACACCACACTTTTGTAGTTCTCTGCATCATAGGACCAGACCTCATCACCAATTACAGCATTATATTTTTAGCACTGCATTTTTGTTTGTTTTTGTGATACTGGGGATGGAATCCAGGGGCACTAAACCTCCAAGCTACACCTCTAGTCCTATTTTTTTAGTCTACTATTATTAATATTATTGTTATTATTATTAGTGGTGGTACTGGGGTTTCTGGAAGCCCTTCTACCTCCGGGCTACACTCCCAGACTTATTTTATATTTTTATTTGGAAACAGGGTCTCTTAAGCCAGTGCGTCTGGCTTTGAACCTGCAGGATCCTCCTGTCTCCACCTCCCAAGTGTGGGGACTGCCACCACGCCTGGCGGCGGCTTCTTCTTCTTCTTCTTCTTCAGACCTATTTTTTATATTTTTATTTGGAAACAAGGTCTTTTAAGCCAGTGTGGCTGGCTTCCAACCTGCCTGATCCTCCTATCTCCGCCTCCCAAGCGCGGGGATTACAAGGGTGCGCCACCACACCCGGCCCTTGTCTTTTTTTAAAAAAAAATACAGGGTCTCACTGAGTTGCAAAGGGCCTCACTAAGTAGCTGAGACTGTTCGTGAACCAGGACATGATCCTCCTCTCTGCCTCCTGAATGCTGGGATTACAAGCATGTGCCACCACACCTGGCTAGCACTGCATTTTGTGTGTGTGTGTGGGGGGGGGTTCTGGGGATGGAACCCAGGGGCATTCAACCTCAGAGATACACCTTCTGCCCTACTTTGTATTCATAATTTTGAAACAGGGTCTCATTAAGTTGCAGAGGGCCTCACTAAATAGCTGGGGCTGTCCACTAACCATGATCCTCCTGTCTCAGCATCCCAAATGCTGGGATTACAAGTGTGCACCACCACACCCGGCTTAGCACTGCATTTTAACTGGGATTTTTCACAAAGTGGCATGTGTTGAAGGACAATCAGAAAGGTGACAGGTTCCTGTTGGAATTTTTATTTATTTTTTGCGGTACTGGGGATGGAACCCAGGTGCATTCTACCTCCGAGCTACACCCCCAGCCCTACTTTTTATTCTTTATTTTGAAACAGGGTCTGAGTTGCAAAGGGCCTAAGTAGTAGCTGAGACTGCCCTTGAACTGCAACCCTTCCATCTCAGTCTTCCAAATGCTGGGATTAAAAGCATGCGCCACCACGTCCAGCTTCCTACGTCCAGCTTCCTGTTGGCATCTTAAACAAGAGCTACTAGACATTTCTCTGTAAGTGTGGAAGAAACCAGAATCATCAAAACATGGCTAAAATAGGTAGGAAGTCTTTGGTTCAATAAAAAAATACAAGTTCAAGTAATGTCAGCAATCTGTAAGTGGACTGGGTATGTTTTAACATTCTTTCTCCAGCAACACTGAAGGGTGGAGGACAATCTCCCTGAGCTAACCCAGGAGGAATTTTGGACTATCAGTGCAAGGCCAGAGGCTTCTAAAATCCTGTCTGCTACTGTGGATTAAATTGTCCCCTTGCATGTTTATAATCCCAGCATTTGGGAGGCTGAGACAGGAGGATTGCACAGGTTTGAAGCCAGCCTCAGCTACTTAATGAGGCCCTTTGCAACTCAGTGAGACTCTGTTTCAAACTAAAGAATACAAAATAGGGCTGGCGGTGTTGCTTGGAGGTAGAACGCCCGAGTTCCATCCCCAGTACCACCAAAAAAAAAAAAAAAGGAATAGTGGAGCCAGGCGTGGCGGCACTCTTGTAATCCCAGCATTTGGGAGGCTGAGACAGGAGGATTACGGTTCGAGGACAGCCTCAGCTACTTAATGAGGCCCTCTGCAACTCAGTGAGACCCTATTTCAAAATAAAGAATAAAATATAGGGCTAGGGGTGTAGCTCGGAGGTAGAATACCCCTAGGTTCCATCCCCAGTACCGCAAAAAAAAAAAAAAATATATATATATGGACTGATTGGACTTCATGGGATGTAGTATTCACAAGTTCGTGTGTGTGTGTGTGTGTGTTACTGGAGATTAGGGGCATTCTATCTATGAGGTACACCTCCAGACATACTTTAACTTTATTTTGAAAGAGGGTCTCAATAGATTGATGAGTCTCCCTACTTGCTGAGGCTGTTCTCGAACCTGCTCCTCCCGTCTCAGCTTCCCAAGTACCGGGATTACAAGCGTGCGCCACCACGCCCAGCTCTCAGGAAGTCCTTTCCGGGCCTTACCGTACTTATTTTACAGATGAGGGTCATAGTCACACTGTTGACAAGAACCAGAGCCTCTGGACTGCGTCCAGCGCCTGTGTGTTTTTAAGGCCATGCCCTTCCTAAGCATCCTACGGCCCAGGATGCCCGTCCGGGTTTGGAAAGGAGCGGGTTATTGGCTGTAGAGCATATTCCACTTTCCAGTTCAGAATTCAGGATCTAGGGGCTCTCTGCGTGTCAAGATATACTCACCTTTACTAACTGCGAGGGACATCAAGAATCACTTGTTGGCTTTGAGCCGCCATCCCTACAAAACACTGCCCGCCAGCGCCTCACCGGCGGCGACGCGAGCCCAGGCGGGCTGGGCGATGACGCACTTCCGGCGCGCCGCGCATGCGCCTCGAGGCGGCGGCGCAGGGGGCGCGGCCTGCGGCGGTGGGCGGGGCCTCGGGACGCCGGGCCCCGGCTGACGCCGCGGGGCGCGGGAGACCAGGGTCGGTGCGGGCGCGCGGCGGCTCCTTCAGCTGGCGGCCTCACCTGCGCGCTCGGCTCCGCGGCTCCAGCCCCGGCCGCCCTCTTGGCTCTCGGCGTCGCCGCTGGCGCCGCCTCCCGATCCTCAGGCCGCCGCGGGCCGCGGAGCCCATGAAGGTGCGGGCCCCGCCGCCGCTCCCGCGGCGTCGCCGTTTGCCCGGAGCGCCCCGAGCTGGCTCGGACATGGCGGCGGCCTGAGCGCCGGGCCGCCGCGGGAGCCACAGTGGAAGGCGGCGTCGCTGCCGGAGGCGGGAGCCATGCCGGAGAAGCGCGCCGGCGCGCAGGCCGCGGGCGGCAGCTGGGTAAGCGGGGCGGGGGTCCAGCGGGCGGGGGTCCAGCGGGCGTCGCCGGCCGGGCTGCGCGGGCTCCGAGCGGCCAGGCGAAACTTTAGGCTTCTTGGTCATCGCCTCGGAAGGAGCCGGGCGTGGGACGGTGCGCGTAAGCAGTTTGGGTATTTCTGAGGTCCCCATCGTGTCGGTACAGTTTTGGGGTGCAGGGTCCGCCCAGGCCGACGTGGGCAACCTGCGGGGAGCCCGCGGCACCGCGCGCCCGGCCCCGGGCGGCGCCCCCCTGCGCTTCCGCGTTCTCCCGGCCACCGAGCCGCAGCCGGCGAGGGGAAGCCGCGACCCGAGACCCGCAGGGCCACGCCGCTCTCCTCGGCCGTTTCTTAACTTGAGATGACTTTGACAGCAGCACAGGAAAGCATCGGCTCGCTTGGCCTCGATTCGGCTGAGCAGGCCGGTTAGTAGCGCTCTGAATTCTTACGGTGGCGTTGGAAACGCAGAAGAGCTGTCGTCAACTCTGTTTAGAAAGGCTCTTTGGGGAGGAGGATCCATTCAGGACTAGAAATAAAGTATTATGACTAATACAAACGGACACCATGGAAAAATGTTTTCGAAGAAAAATAGGAATTTTATGAAAAAGATGTAATCAACTTTAGATTCTTTTTTGTTTTGTGGCACTGGGAATTGAACCCAGGGGCAGTCTACTTCTGACCTACACACCCTGCCCTATTTTGTTTTTTAGTTTGGAACAGTCTCCATCGGTTAATGAGAGTTGCGCTGTTTGCTGAGGCTGTCCTAGAACCTGGAATCCTCCTGTCTCAGCCTCCCAAATACTGGGATTACAAGCGTGTGCCAACACACCTGGCTCACCTTTAGATTCTCAAGCTTACATAGCAGATTTTACTTTTAAAGAATGCTAAGTGATTGCAGGTGTATATTTGGTGATTTGAACTCTCAGTAGAGTTGAGAGTATGGTAAAGTAGGAGTAGTAAGTAGGATAGAGGGGACAGAGCTGGTTTCCTATTTTGGCTCTGCCAGAGGCAGTGCAACTTGGGGCAGAGTATTAACTCCGCCGTTTGATGGCTAATCTGTAAAAGCTTTGGGTGCTCCTCATTTCAAAGCTTCTCTTCTCAGAAGAAAGGAAATTTTGTAGAATTTTTTATTCTTTATTTTTGAAAAAGGGTCTCACTGAGTTGCAAAGGGCCTCAGTAATTAGCTGAGGCTGTCTGGGAACCCCAGTTCTTCTGTCTCAGTCTCCCAAATGCTGGGATTACAAGCATGTGCCACAAGGCTGGGCTGGTTTCTCTATTTTGATTAAGTAGAATTGTCATCTTCCAAACCCCTAACAAAATTAGACAGCCAGCTCCTCCTCCAGTCTTCTTTGAATTATTGGACAGTAGTTACTAACCAGTGGCCAAGCTAGTAACCTGAAGAGGTAGATTCATTTATATCTTCTTCTACTCAACAACAGAAGTTACAGCTGCATTTACCAGGCACCGATTTTAGTTTTTCATCCTCTACATTTCTGTGGTTCATTTCCGAGAGAGAGAGAGAAAGAGGTAGGTAGGTAGGTAGGTAGGTAGGTAGATAGATAGAGATACTCGGGACTGAACCTCTGAGCTACACCCCCAACCCCTATTTCTGGCCAGGATGATGAGATGAGAATCTCACTATTTGCTGAGGATGTCCTAGAACCTGTGATCCTCCATCTCAGCCTCCCAAGTCCTGAGATCTCAGGAGTGCACCACTGTACCTGGCTGGCTTCCTCCGCTTTTTTTTTTTTTTTTTTTTTGAAACAGAGTCTCACTAAGTTGCTGAGAGCCTCTCTAAGTAGCTGTGGCTGGCTTTGAACCTGTGCGACCCTCTTGTCTCAGCCTCCCAAACGCTGGGATTACAAGTGTGCGCCACCACGCCCGGCTTCCTCGCATTTTTGACCTGGACTGGGACCATCTCTTTTGAGACACTTGCTTACCTCACCATCATTCTTCCCTCCACGTTGCTGATAAATTGAGCTAACATTTAAATGTGATCATTTGTACTGTCCTAATTTTATTTCATTGGCTCCTGATGCCAGGTGGAAGCATGATTAGCACAAAGATTAGATAAGCATGCTTGGGATTCCAGTTTCCATCTTTATTAAGTGTGTAACTTAGGGTAAATTACATAATCTTTCCACCTCTTATAATAATAGCATTTACCCCATAGGATTGTGGTTGCTGGAAGCTGGCACCTAGTGAGTCCTTAATAAATACTAGGTGTTGTTTTAATATTTTTTGTATATGTGAATTTGGGTGGCCACAATTTATAGGTGACCACTTAACTGTTGCTAAACATATTCCATTCAGAGCGGGGTCTGATGGGGCATGCTTGTAATCTCAGCATTTAGAAGGCTGAGACAGGAGGATCGTAGTTCGTGCAGTCTCAGCCACTTAGGCCCTTTGCAACTCAGTGAGACCCTGTTTCAAAATAAAGAATAAAAAATAGGGCTGGGAGTGTAGCTTGGAGGTAGAATGCCCCTGGGTTCCATCCTCAGTACCACCAAAAAAAAAAATTCCATTCAGCTGGGCAAGGTGTCATGCCTGTAATCCCAGTACTTGGGAGGCTGAGACAAGAGGATTATATCCTGCCTCAGCAATTTAAGGAGACCCTCAACAACTTTGCAAGATCCTGTTTCAAAGTTAACAACTTTTTAAAAGGCATGGATGGGGGTGTATCGCAAAGATAGAATGCCTGAATTCAATCTCCAGTGCAAAAAAAAAAAATTTTTTTTCTTTTTCAGTTCTCTTCCATTTCTTTGTTCCTCACACTCCCCAAGCCCATTTTATTATTTTTTTATGTGGTACTGGGGATGGAACCCAGGGACATTCTACCTCCAAGCCACACCCCCAGACCTATTTTTATTCTTTATCTTGAAACAGAGTCTCACTGAGTTGCAGAGGGCCTCACTAAGTAGCTGAGGCTGCCTGCAAACCTCAATCCTCTTGTCTCAGCTTCCTGAATGCTGGGATTACAAGCGTGCACCGCCATGCCCAGTTCCCTTCTTTTCTTTTATTTTGACATGGTGTCGCTAAATTTTCCGTGCTGGCCTTGAACTTTCAATCCTTTTGTCTTGGCCTTCCAAGTACTGGAATTACATGTTGCATGTGCTTAGAATATAAACTTTTGAGGGCTTTTATTCAAAGAAGTCTACATGAGGTTTACCCCCTATTCTTTCTCCTTTGGATTGTAATGCTAATCCGCTAATTTTGGGCACCTAGTTTTTCCTTGTCTTGGAGTAAACTCTGAATACTGAGTTTTCTTGGTGTATCCTGTACTTGCCGAGATAAGCAGCATGGTCAAGGATTAGTGGTGGTCTGAGTGTATGGAAGCTGGGAAGGCAGTGCATGTTTACACATAGTGCTCCTGTTATATGCCAGTACTCCCATATTTTTTCTGCCTGCAGTTTCTGTTGTCACGTTCAGATTCTGTGTCCTACCAGCTCCCATAATTTGATTTCTTTTTCTTTTCTTTAGTTTTTATTTTTTTATTTTTTTGCGGTACAAGGGATAGAACCCAGGGGCATTTTACCTCTGAGCTACACCCCCAGCCCTATTTTTTAATCTTTATTTTGAAACAGGGTCTCACTGAATTGCAAAGAGCCTCACTAGGTAGCTGAGGTTGTCCATGAACTGTGATCCTCCAGTCTCAGCCTCCCAAATGCTGGGATTACTAGCATGCACCACCACACTCGGCTTCTTTTTATTATTATAGTAGTAGTAGTAGTAATAATAGTAGTAGTAGTAGTAGTAGTAGTAGTACTGGGGTTCCTGGAAGCCCTTCTACTTCCCGGCTACACTCCCAGACACCTATTTTTATATTTTCATTTGGAAACAGGGTCTCTTACACCAGAAAGAAAGGCTGGCTTCGAACCTGCGCGATCCTCCAGTCTCCGTGTCCCAAACGCGGAGATCACTAGCATGTGCCACCACGCCCGGCCCAACTTGTTCTTTTATATGTCATGTTTGTGTGTGTGTGGTAGTGGTGGGGATCAAACCCAGGGGCATTCTACTTCTGAGTAGAATATTTTATTTGGAATATTATATTTTATTTGGAAATAGGTCTTGCTATTTTGCTGAGAGCCTCATTAGCTAAGGTTAGCTTCGAACCTGCAGTTCTCTTGTCTTAGCCTCCCGTGTACTGGGTTTATAGGTGTGCGTGACCACACCTGGTTACTGGTTTTATTTTTATTTTGAGATAGGGTCTTGCTTCTGAGTAGCTTGATGATAAGCATGCACCACCACGCCCTGCTACTTGAGATACTTGATATAAATGGAATCATACTTTATCTTTTTCTCTCTCCTTTCACTTAGCAGAATGTCCTCAAGGCTCATTCATGTGTGGCATGCATCAGAATTTTCTTTGTCTTTAAGGCTGCATAACATTCCATCCAGTGGATATACCATATTTTTGTTTATCCATTCATCAGTTGACTTACACTTGGGTTGCTTCTGCCTTTCAGCTATTGTGAATTAAGCTTCTATGTATATGGGTATACAGATATCTCTGAGACATTGCTTTCTTTCTATTGTTTATATATATATATATATATATATATATATATATATATATATCCCAAAGTGGAATTGGGGGTCATTGAGTAACTGTGTTTTTAATTTTTAAAGGGTCTCTTAATTTGTTTTCCATGATGATGATGCCATTTAACATTTTCACCAGGTTCCAGTTTCTTCACAACCTCGCCCAACATTTGTTATTTTCTGTTTTGTTTTTACTTGATAGTAGTCATCCTGATGAGTTTGAGATAATAACTGGTAGGGTTTTTTTTGTTTTGTTTTGTTTTTTTTTAGTTTCCCAGCAACTAGTGATGTTGGACATCTCATATGTGTCTTGATCATCTGCTTATCTTTGGAAAAATGTCAATTCAGTTCCTTTTTACCAGGTTTTTAATTGAGTTATCTGGTTTTATTGTTTAAGTTGTAAAAGTTCTTTATATATCCTAGGTATTAACCTCTATTAGGGTTTGAATATTTGTCCTCTCTGGAACTCAGGTTGAAACTGGATTGCCACTGCAAAAGTTTTTAAAAGACCATAAGTCATTAGGCCTGGAGTCCTCTGCTTTCATGGATGGATTAGGGCTTTATTGTGAAAATAGGTTCCTTACAGAAGGCTGTTTGGCCTTCTTTTGTCTCTCTTTCTTCTTCCTCTCCTCCTTCTCCCTCTTCCCCTTCCTCTCTGCCTCCCCCCTTTTGTGGTACTGCTGTCATAAAACAGGATAATTTTGTGGGGTTCTTGGCTTCCTTGGTTCAAAGAATTTCAGCACATGCCTGTCAGAGACAAAGACAGAGATTTAATTCAAGAAAAGTAGAGAGACACATTCCAGGGGAAAAGCAGACTACCTCAAGAGCATGATAGAGCATGATAGCAGTCCGTGATCTTTACAGTCCTTTTCTTTAGGGCACCTAGAGACGGGGTGGCTAGGGGCACATGGCACATGGGATGGCAGTCTCCTTCCTTAGAATTTTCAGATTGACAAAAGGTGAAAAATTCCTTTAAGAATCCCAGAGAGTAGAAGCATGGGGGTAAGGGGATGCTGGACAGATGTATGGCCTCCTCTGGGATCTCCTCAGAAATCCAGGCAAGCAGATGGGGTGCAAAGCTTTCGTGTGTGTGTGTGTGTGTGTGTGTGTGTGTGTGTGTGTGTGTGTTTCTAGGCTGGAACCAGGGGTATTCTGTCTCTGATCTGCACCCCATTTCTGTTTTATTTTTTATTTTGAAACAGTCATACTAAGTTGTGGACTAAGGTTGCTGAGGCTGGCTGCAAACCTGTGTTTTGCTACAACCTTTAATGTTTCCTGAGTGTATGATCTTTTTGTCTGCAAACAGGAACAGTTGGACTTCTTTCCAATTGGATGTCTTTTTATTTATTTCACTTACATAAAGTTTTTCTTCTCAAGCAATATGTCTTTATTCCTTACGCTAAAAACTTTAGTGCTCACTGTTTTTATGATGGGCAGTGTACAAATAATCTTTCAAGTAGAATGATAGAAGCATGCCATTTATTCACCTAGGGGGCTGACCTCCATTACACTAGAAAAACCATCATTAGGTTAAAACTCTAGGTCTCTGCAGTTTGTATCCTACAGTAGCCTGTGACAGGCAGATGCAAGACAAGTATAGACCTACAGCTCCTTGTCTTTTTCTATTTGTGGTTTATGTTAAAAAATAATGAGCGTGGTAGCGCACGCTTGTAATCCCAGTATTGGGAGGTTGAGACAAGAGGACCGTGGTTCACTTGGGAGGCTGAGACAAGAGGACCACAGCCTCAGCTACTTAGTGAGGCCCTTTGCAACTCAGTGAGACCCTGTTTCACAATAAAACTAGGGCTGGGGGTGTAGCTCAGAGTAAGAATGCCCCTTGGGTTCCATCCCCAGTACGGGGGCGGGGGGGGGAGCACTGGGGATGGAGGATGGAGCTCAGAGATAAGAGTGCCTATGGGTTCAATCCCCTGTACCACAAAAAAATGGGGGTATCAAAAAATGAACTGAGGAGACAAATCTGGACATCATCTCATTTCTTAAATATGTTAGTGTTATCCCTGAGAGAGGACTTAAAATCTAACTTCAGTACTATTATTACGAGTATAACTCTTTAGTATCATCTAGTATCCAATTCATGTTTTCCATGATTATCTCAAAATTATCTTTTTTACTAGTTTTAGTAAAAATCTAAAGATTACTCTTTGTTTTTGTTTAATATTTATTAAATTTTAATCTCTACACTATATGTTTTTCACTACTTTTTTCCTTTACCTGTACCATTTATTTGTTGAAAGAACAGGCTCATTCATTGCAATTTTTTCTAACTTTTGCTATTTAAAGAGAGAGCAGAAAAAGACATCTTACAAAAGATTCTTCTATGTCACTAATATTTTCTTTTCTTTTATTGCAGTGCCAGGGATGGAACCCAGGGGCATTCTACCTCCAAGCTATACCCCCAGCCCAATTTTTGTATTCTTTATTTTGAAACAGGGTCTCACTGAGTTGCAAAGAGCCTAAGTAGTAGCTGAGGCTGTCTACGGACTGCGATCCTCCTGTCTCAGCCTCCCAAATTCTGGGATTAAAAGCGTGCACCAACGCCCAGCTGCCATTAATATTTTCTTGAGTGCTTGCCTATAAGGGGATAAGAAAATAGCTGTTTGGGATGGATTATTGAACAAAACAGACCCAAACACTTTTCTTTTGTGGCATTTACATTCCATGGGGGGTGAACAATAAGATAAAAACAAGCCATAAAGTTTGTTAGGAATTTTCTAGGACATTACAGGCTTTTGAGCATATCACCCTATACCCATCTCTGATTATGTAACTAAGGAGCCCGTTATGTAGCTAAGGAAGCTTCAGCACTTAAAGAGGCTGTTACTGAGGAAGGCATAATCAGTAAGAGATAATCAGCTCCTGGAAAGTGAATGAAGTCTGTTGAAGGTTTATTCTTACCAACGCTCCTGTGATTTGTATTGATGGGACATGTACAAAGTTTATGATCTTGGCACTTTCTGTGACTGGGGGGGGGGGGAGGCAAATAGAGATAATTACAGAATCAAGTTTGCTCGCTTTTTATGTTTTGTTTTGTCGTTGTATGGTGCTGGTACTAAGCACATACTCCATCACTGAGCTGACATAAGTGGTCTAAAATTTTTATTTTTTCTGTACCATTTTGAGGTAAAGAATTTCTTACATCTCTGCCATTTTTTCATAGTAGCGCTCTTTCTTTTTCAGCTACAAGGCTTTGGCCGGCCAAGTGTTTACCACGCTGCCATTGTCATCTTCCTTGAATTCTTTGCATGGGGCCTGCTAACAACTCCAATGTTGACAGTAAGTATTTCTGTGGGTCCCTTGTTTGTGTGAAGCAGAACGTGCATTTTTAGGCATGCGCCCTGAGGTCTGTAAGCTTTCACATGCGTTTGGGAGTCTCTCTTGAGAGGCATTCATGACCACTTGTGTTTCAGTCTGAGACCCTCCAACAGCAAACACCTCATTAGATATTTCTGGCTAGCATTGTACTCTCAGTGATGCTTCTCTATGAGTGGGCTGTAGATAGTTAGGAAGGTCTTTTGCTATCCTGGAGAGAAGGATTGCAAAACATTGTTGAAGTTTGTGTTTTCTTTATGTGGATGTTAATGGCCTTTGACTTGAAAACATATAAATAGGAGACTGGTAAGTACCTTGTAACAGTGAAAGTAATAATTGTTAAGAATATCTACGGCTTTGGGGAGCTTATCTACAGTCATTTCCGCAGTCTCAGTATTGAATTTCTTGTAAGAATTTGGGTGTTTGATGTATGTAAGCAGTGGGAAGAGAAGTATCAAAAAAATATTGGAGGCAGATTCTCGGTGCCTAGTGACTACTTAACAATTTTAATAAAGACTTCAGAAATTGACCTTAAGTTTCCGTTTTTTAAAAATCGTTGGTGGTTAACTCTTCCCTATCATTATTTTCTCTTACCAGAGAGTTCTTAGAGATAATTTTTATTTTCCAGTTGTGTTTAGAAAATAGGGAAGTTTTGAGGGTAGCTATCAGCCAGTTAGCCTTACATAAGACTTTTTAACAGACCTTTTAAAGTTTTTGAGTCTTCTGGGACAATTAAAATACAGTTTCAAACCGGACATTGTGCTGCACGCTTATAATCCCAGCATTTGGGAGGCTGAGATAGGAGGATTGCAGTTTGAGGACAGCTTCAGCTATTAGTGAGGCCCTTTGGAACTCAGTGAGACCCTGTTTCAAAATAAAGAATAAAAAATAGGGCTGGGTGTGTAGCTCGGAGTAAGAATGCCCTTGCACCACACACACAAAAAAAATAATAATAATACAGTTTCATAGCTGGGCATGGTAGCATATGCTTGTAATTCCAGTACTTAGGAGGCTGAGAAGGGTTCTTGGCCATCTTTAGCAGCTCAATGGGGCCCTCTAAAACTCACTGTGACACTGTTTCAAAATGTTGAATAAAATAGGCCTAGGATAGAATGGGGTAAAATGGTAGCTCAGAAGAAGAATGTCACTGGGTTAGATCCTCCTGCCCCCCCCCCAAATAATCTTTTGTTTTGTTTTCTTTTGGAACTGGAGGTTGAACCTGGAGGCATTCTACCTCCAAGCTGTATCTGCAGCCCTATTTTATTTTTTTTTTAACTTTGAAACAGTCTCACCAAGTTTCTGAGACTGGCCTCAAACCTGTGATCCTTTTGTCTCAGTCTCCCAAATACTGAGATTATAAGCATGTACCACCGTAAAACCCAGCTAAAATACAGGTCAATTAAAATTACAACGCAGGTGGAACGTTGAACTAAAAAATAATGCTGTATCTCTAATCCTCTTTTATTTCTTGCTGTATTGCCGTTTTACTTTATACTTACTAGTTTTTAATTTTTAGTTAATGAGAATAAATGATCCCTATTTTAAGTTCATGAGGTCAGACCTCATGAACTTGAGTCTTGAGTCTTCCCTGAGTCAGTTCAGTTCCATAGGTGCCAGGTCCCTTTTCATCAGCAAATGGATAAGAACGTGTTATTTGATAACGGGGTAAAGGAAAGGGAGAGGACAAAGGAGGAAAAAATGGCAGCTTTGAAACAGGTCATCTGTACTACCAGGGTCAGAAACAGGCCCCACTGCATATAATGCTGCGTGTGTGCTTCTTTCCTCCCTCACAGTAGCTAGTGTACAGCAGGTTTCTCTTATATTTATCAAGGTAAAATCAATCATGATTTGGAAGAGCAAAAAATGCAAATATATTAATACTTTGTGCAGCCTGACTATTGCTGCATTGTGGCAGTAATTAGGATCTGTTTGGAATGGTGTACAGCAACGTACCTTTTAGTCCGTGATTGTTTTCTCCGTGAGATTTGTTGCCTTTTTTCTGTAGCCATTGACAAGCTTAAAACTGTAATTTCAGCCGGGCGTGGTGACGCATGCTTGTAATCCCATCATCTGGGAGGCTGAGACCGGAGGATCGCAGTTCACGGACAGCCTCAGCTATTTCGTGAGGCCCTCCGCAACTCAGAGAGACCTGGTTTCAAAATAAAAGAATAAACAATTGGGCAGGGGGTGTAGCTCGGAGGTCAAATGCCCCTGGCTTCCATCCCCATACCCGCAAAAAAAAAAAAAAAAAAAAAACCCTGTAATTTCTTTATTGAATGCTATCAGAAAAGTCCCCACCCGTAAAGCACTATGTAAGTTTGCCTTAGACAGTGGCCTTACCTTCTAGGAGGAAGAGGAAGAGTTTTTTATATATACAGATGATCTCATTAGCTGGTTGTGGTGGTGCACGCTTGTAATCCTAGTACATGGGATGCTGAGATAGAATCACAGATTCATGGTCAGTCTCAGCTACTTAGGCCCTCTGCAACTTAGTGAGACCCTGTTTCAAAATAAAGAATAAAAGAGATGAGAGTGTGGTGTGGTGGCGCATGCTTGTAATCCCAGCATTTGGGAGGCTGAGACAGGAGGAGCTGGGTTCGCGGCCAGCCTCAGCTATTTAGTGAGGTGCTCCACAACTTTGTGAGATCCTTTTTGAAATTAAAGAATAAAAAAATTGTGCTGGGGGTGTAGCTCAGAGGTAGAATGCCCCTGAGTTCCACCCCCAGAACCACCAAAAAAAAAAAAAAAAAAAAAAAAAAATTGGGGATGAGGGTGTATCTCAGAGGTAGAATGCCTGGGTTCAACCCCCAGTACCACAAATTAATTAATTAATTAATTAATTGAGTGCCTGACCTTTATTGTAAATAAAGTAATTTAAGTGTCTTCAGATATATTTAATTAAAAAATTTTTTTGTACTACCAGGGATTGAACCCAGGGGCATTCTATCTCTGAGCTATATTCCTAGCCTTTTTATTATTTTGAAACAGGGTCTCACTAAATTGTACAGGGCCTTGCTATAAGTTGCTGAGGCTGGTACAAACCTGTGATCTTCCTGTCTCGGCCTCTGAAGAACTAGGATTATAAGCATGTCGGGTCAGAAATATATATAATTTTTTTTCTTTTACTGATACTGGGAATTGAACCCAGAGACATTCTACCTCGAAATTGCATCCCCAGCTCATTTTATTTCTTTTTTGGAAACAAGATCTTACTAGGTTGCTGAGAGCCTTACTGAGTTGCCAAGTGTTGGGATTACAAGCTTGCACCACCGCACCCGGTTTGTAATTAATTCTTTTTTGTTGTTGTTGCAGGTCTGGGGATAGAACCCAGGGACATTTGACCTCCAAGCCACACCCCCTGCCCTATTTTTATTCTTTATTTTGAAACAGGGTCTCACTAAGTAGCTGAGGCTGTCCGCGAACCACGATCCTCTGTTTCAGCCTCCCAAATACTGGGATTACAAGCGTGGGCCACCACGCCCAGCTCTTGTAATTCTTGAAGACTATTGTGGGTTGCTTTGTTTGGTGCAGGTCTGCTGTGTTATGTGGTTTTGTAATGTATGTAGCATTTTAAAACTCTTGGATGATATTTATATATATATAATTTATTTATTTATTTATTTTTACAGTATTGGGGATGGAACCTAGGGGCATTCTACTTCTGAGCTACACCCCCAGCCCTATTTTTTAGTGTTTTTATTTTTGAAACAGGGTCTCACTGAGTTGGGAAGGGCCTCACTAAATAGCGGAGGCTGTCCACAAACCTCAATCCTCCTGTCTCAGCCTCTTGAGTGCTGGGATTACAAGCATGGGCTACCACTCCCGACCTGACATTTATAATTATTTTATGGCTCACTTCTGTTCACTACCATGATTAGCTGTTGGAGGTGGGCAATCCACTCAGCATTCTTGCAGCTGTAATCTAAAAAGAACGACCATGCAACTTCATGGAAAGATTTATTTTCTTATGGTTTTGGGCTCAGTTGATATGAGGCTGAGGACCACAGATCCCAGGTCATGGTGGCAGGTGGGAAGAGGAAGAGCACATGGTATGTGCTCCTTATGGAGCTAGGGGAGGAAGAGCCATTATACAATCCCCAAGGCCAAGCCCCCAGGGATTCACCCCCTCCAGCCACACCCTGCTATCCCAGGCCAGACCCCTGATAAATTCATCACAGTAGATTTATCCATTGTTGGGATTACAACTCTCAGGACTCAGTCAGCTCCATATGTTAATGACCTCTTTAGGTGACATTTTATATCTAACTATAACAGTGAGGAAGATTACATTTTTTGTGTGTGTGGCTTTTGGTGTTTTTCCTCAATTTTTTTTTTTTTTTTTTTGTGTGTGTGTGTGGTACTGGGCTTCCTGGAAGCCCTTCTACTTCCGGGCTACACTCCCAGACCTATTTTATATTTTTGAAACAGGGTCTCTTACGCCAGCACCGCTGGCTTCGAACCTGTGCGATCCTCCTGTCTCCACCTCCCAGGTGCGGGGATTACAAGCGTGCGCCACCACGCCCGGCTTTTTTCCTCAAATTTTGTGCAAAATGGGATAGGAGTGTATTGGTGCTGTGATTGGAATGCTTGTTCCTGCAGTGGCAAGCACCATCTACTACTTACTCAGTACCTTGGTAAGTCAAGCGCCATGGCTTGGTATCTTCTGGCTTCCTATGAGAAGCTGGAAAATCATAGTTTTTCTTTTTTTGTGGGTTTTTTTTTTTTTTTTTAGTTTACACATTGACATTCAAACTTTGGAAAACAGCATGAGTCAGTATTACGTCAGCTGCACTACTGGCTGTAAGGGATGGCTTACAGCCAGGTTTTAGCCAGCTTGCCACTTGTGGTCAGACACCTCTGGTTGCTAGAATGGAAAGCCCTATCCCTTAAAATTTAAAGAAGGGACTGGCCATAGGAGCTCCTGATTGTAAAAGTGAATATTCAGGGGTTTCTTCTTTTAGCAGTAATCTGTGTATATGAGTTTATTTAGCCATTCACCTGCTGAAGGACATGTTGATTGCTTCCAGGTTTGGGCAATTATAAAAGCTACTAAAAAGCGGGGCATAGTGGTGCACACTTGTAATCCAAGTACTTGAAGAGGCTGAGACCAGAGGATCACAGGTTCACGGCCAGCCTTGGCTACTTAGTGAGGCTCTCTACAATTCAGTGAGACAGTTACAAAATAAATCATTTTTTAAAAGGCTGGGGGTGTAGCTGGGAAGTAGAGGTAGAATGACCCTGGGTTCCATCCCCAGTACTGGGAAAAACAAACAAACTGCTGTAGCTGGGCATGGTGGCCGGTGCTTGTCATCTCCGCACTTGGGAGGCAGAAACAGAAGGATCCCACAGGTTCGAAGCCAGCCTCAGCTGGCTTAAGAGACCCTGTTTCCAAATAAAATAGAAAAATAGGTGTGGGAGTGTAGCCCAGAGGTAGAAGCCCCCCCCCCCGGTTCCATCCACAGTACCACACAAAAAAAAACTGCTGTAAACATTTATGAGCAGTTTTTTGTGTAGACAAAAGTTTTTAGCTCCTTTGAGTAAATACCAAGTACACAGTTACTGAATCATATGATGGTAGTATGTTTAGTTTCTTAGGAAACCAACAAACTGCCTTCCATACCGGCTGTGCCATTGTGTATTTGCACTGACAAGGCATGCGTTTCCGTGCTGCACCTCTGCATTGGCATTTGGCAGTGTCGCTGTTCTGGACTTTGGCCACTGCAATATGTGTGCAGGATTTTGGTTTCAGTGTGCATTTTCTGGTGGCATGTGATATACTGCATCTTTTCTTAGGCTTATTTGCCATCTTTTATCTTTTGTAAGGAACCTCTTAAAATCTTTGACTCGCTGGGCATGGCGGCACACACTGCGCTTGGGAGGCTGAAACAGGAGGATCACACTGGTTCGAAGCCAGTGTCAGCTACTCTGAGGCTCTCAGCAACTTAGACCCTGTTTCCAAATAAAATATAAAAAATAGGTCTGGGAGTATAGCCCTAAGGTAGAAAAGTTCCTGAGTTCCACCCGCAGTACCACCAAAAAAGAAAGAAAGAAAAAAAAATCTGCCTCATTTTTTAAATCATGTTGTTGCATTAATAATTCTTTATAAAATTAATTAACACTTTGTTATCTGATATGTGTGTGTGTGTGTGTGTGTGTGTGTGTGTGTGTGTGTGTATATATATATATTCGTGGGGGGTTGGTCTGGGGATGGAAGTCAGGGGAATTCGACCTCTGAGCTATACCCCTTGCCCTGCTTTTTATTCTTTTATTTTGAGACAGGGTCTCACTAAATTGCAGAGGGCCTCACAAAGTAGGTGAGGCTGTCCGCGAACCTTGATCCAGTCTCAGCCTCCCAAATGCTGGGATTACAAGCATGTGCCACCACGCCCAGCTGAATCAGACTTTTTTTTTTTACAGATAATTTTATTTTATTTTTATTTATTTATTTTTTTTGGTGGTACTGGGGGTGGAACCCAGAGGCTTTCTACCTCCGGGGTATACTCCCAGACCTTTTTTATATTTTATTTGGAAACAGGGTCTCAGTAAGTTGCTGAAAGCCTCACTAAGTAGCTGAGGCTGGCTTCGAACCCGTGCGATCCTCCTGTCTCAGCCTCCCAAGCGCGGGGATTACAAGCGTGCGCCACCACGCCCGGCTTTGAATCAGACATTTTTTTTTGCAAATTTGTTTTATCTCAGTTTGTGGCTTTTCTTTATATTCTTTTTAAAGTGTCTTTTAGAGCTGGGCATGGTGGCACACTTGGGAGGCTGAGACAGGAGGATCGCACAGGTTTGAAGCCAGCCTCAGATACTTAGGCTCTCAGCAACTTACTGAGACCCTGTTTCCAAATAAATTATATATTAAAAAAAAAAAGGTCTGGGAATATAGCCCGGAGGTAGAAAGCCTCTGGGTTCCACCCCCAGTATCACAAAATAAAATAAAGTGTCTTTTTTTTTCCTGTGTGTGGTGCTGGTAGGGACATCCTACCTCTGAGCTACATCTCCAGCCCTTAATTTTTATCTGGAAACTAGGTCTTGTTAAGTTCCCAGTGCCTTGCTAAGTTACTGAGGCTGGCTTAGAAATGGCAATCCTCCTATCTCAGCCTCCCAAGTACTGGGATGGCAGGTGTGTACCACCATGCCCAGCTCAGTGTTTTTACAGAACATACGCTTTTTTATTTTTTGGTACTAGGGATGGAACCCGGGTGCATTCTGCCTCCAAGCTACACCCCTAGCCCTATTTTTTAGTCTTTTTGGTTTTTGAAACAGGGTCTCACTGAGTTGCAAAGGGCTTTGCTAAGTAGCCGAGGTTGTCCGGGAACCGCGGTCCTCCTGTGTCCACCTCCTGAATGCTGGTGTGTTCCACCACACCCGACAGAACATACGCTTTTATTTTTTATATTTATTTATTTATTTTTGCAGTATGGGGATGGAACCCAGGGGCATTCTACCTCCACACTACACCCCCTGCCCTACTTTTTATTCTTTGTGTTGAAACTGTCTCACTGAGTTCCAAAGGGCCTAATTAGTAGCTGAGACTGTCCTCGAACTGCTGTCATCCATCTCAGCCTCCCAAACGCTGGGATTACAAGCGTGCACCACCACACCTGGCTTTATTCTTTCTCTTTTAAGACAGGGTCTCACTGAATTGCAAAGGGCTTCACTAAGTAGCTGAGGCTGTCTGCAAACCGCGATCCTTCCATCTCAGACTCCCGAATGCTGGGATTACAACCGTGTGCCACCATACCTGCCTACACTTAATTTTAATGAAATCCATTTTATTACTATTTTATCTGTTTTATTTCACGGATTATGCTTTGGATATTATATTTTTTAAAAGTCATTATCAAATCGAGCATAGTGCACATAGTCTACAATTTTGGCTTCTCAGGAGGGATTTCAGGTGGGAGGATTATAGCCTCCTTGAGAGGGTAAGAAAGGAGAACTGCAAATTTGAGGCCAGCCTGGGCAACTTAGCAAGACCTAATCTCGAAATAAAACTTGAAAAAAGGGTTGGGAATATAGTTTAGTATTAGAGCACGAGGCCCTAGGTTCATTCCCTAGTACCACATTTTTTTTAACAAAAGGAATTCCAGCCAGGCATGGTGGCACACACTTGTAATCCCCGCACTTGGGAGGCTGAGACAGGAGGATCGCACAGGTTTGAAGCCAGCCTCAGCTACTTAGTGAGGCTCTTAGCAACTCAGTGAGACCCTGTTTCCAAATAAAGTATAAAATAGGTCTGGGAGAGTATAGCCTATAAGTAGAAAAGCCCCTGGGTTCCACCCCCATTACCACAAAAAAAAAAAATTTCCAAACACCTCATTTTAAAGTTTGAGGAATTCCAACATTTGAAGTTTGGGAGATATATTTCTGTGTGGCTGGGGGCAGATGGTTGTTTTGTTTTATGTTTGTTTTTTGCTGGTAGTGTCCTTTTTCCTTTTGTATAATGATTTTTTTAAATTTTTTATTGGTGCATTATACTCATACATCATCTTGGGGTAAAAAACTTGTATGTACATACATGTACACATCACCGATTTAACCCCTACCCAATTCCCATCCCATTCCCTCCCCGTCCCTCCTTCCCTTGCTTGGCTGATTATTTTTTATTACATGCTGGTTGTTATATTTGGAAAAAATAGATGTATGGTCAATTTGAAGACTACTTAATGTCCTCTTTAAAAATGACTTTATCTGGGTGTGATGGCACACGCCCAGCTAAATCCTAGCATTCTGGAGGCTGAGACCGGAGGATCGTCGTTCGCAGACAGCCTCAGCTACTTAGTGAGGGTCTTTACAACTCAGTGAGATCCTGTTTCAGAATAAAGAATTAAAAAAAGAGGACTGGGGGTGAGGCTCGGAGGTAGAATGCCTCTGGGTCCAATCCCCAGTACAGAAAAAAAAAAAAAAGTTTCTATTTGGCATCCAGAGGTATGGAAACACTGTAAAGCAAATTTAAGACTTGTAGTTCTCTGGGCTTTGGTATCATGATGTCATGAAACTGGGTCTCCACCTGAATTTGTATAACTTAGTGGCCAAGAATAGCCAAGAACATGTTCATTTTTGGTACAAATATTTTGTGAGAAAAGCAGCTTTTAAGTGGTGGGCTTACCTTTTTGAAATTTTGCCTTAGATATCTGCCTTTCTATACCATTACCTTTTCATGCCTTTATGATTTTTATATCATTAATATTTTATAATTTTTCACTACTTATGTAGCCTACCATTGGCAGTGGCAGAAAATGTTCTTTTTAATTTGCAACTGACCGTTTCGATGTTTGCTTTTCATAGGTTCTACATGAAACATTTCCTCAACACACATTCCTCATGAATGGTCTCATTCAAGGTGTAAAGGTAGGAACAATTTTTGTGTGGTTCATAAATAACCAAAACTAGGAATACTTAGTATTTTAGCACTGGAGGTTTCAGTGAGGGAAATAATTACTTTTTGTTTTGGAGAATAAATTATTTAGTTGGGTTACCAAAGTGAGAATAAAATATAACACAAATACATAAATCATAAGGATGGCTTACTGTTTAAAATAGTGTGAATACTTTATAGGTCTTACTTTGTTTTTATAGGTCTCACTTTTGTTTTATGGACACAGCAGCTCATAAGGGTTCATTTTCGTGTGTGTGTGCTTTTGTTTATGGTACCAGGAATTAAACCCAGGGTTGTTCTCTCTCTCCGAGCAACCCTCCAGCCCTGTTTTATTTTTTATTTTGAAATAGGATCTTGCTAAGTTGCTGATTCTGGCCTCCAAGCTGTGATCTTCCTATCTCAGCCAACCTCCTAAGTACTAGGATTAAAGGTGTGTGCACACCGGGCGTGGTGGCGCACACTTGTAATCCCCTGGAAACAGGAGGATCGCTGGCTTAAAAGACCCCGTTTCCAAACAAAAGTATAAAATAGGTCTGTGAGTGTAGCCTGGAGGTAGAAGGGCTTCCAGGAACCCCAGTACCACAAAAAAATAAAAAATAAAGGTGTATGCACCATGCCCAGTAAGGCTTTAATTTTTATGTGTACCTTTAACTTTGCTGCCTGTCAACATTGTCATCTTAGATAAGAGAATGAGGAAAAAAGAAGCATCAGAATTCAGCCTCGTATTTCATCTTTTGATCAGCTCATGCACAAGCTGTGACAGATCTGAGTTCTCAGCAACTTGAATTCACCTTAATTCATTATTTCAATTTTAATATATGTGTAAATAAGGTGGAATTAATACCGCTTCAGATTGCTTCAGCTTTTCATAAAAGAAAAGATTGAGTTAGATGCATTGATACTTGGAAGTTTGGTAGTCAAAACAACCATCATCAAAATTAAAAGACAAGTAAAAAGATGTTATTTGTAATGTATACAACAAAAAGAGGAAAGTGCTGTCAGAGAAAAGCCATAAGAGGATGACTGATACCTGGCAGGGCCAAGGTAATGAGAGCTGGCAGGTTATAAAAAGAAACTAAAGCCAGGTGTGGAGAGGCTGAGACAGGAGGATAGTGAAGGTTCGAAGCCAGCCTCAGCTGACTTAAGAGACCCTGTTTCCAAATAAAATATAAAATAGGGCTGGGAGTGTAGCCCAGAGGTAGAGGGCCCCTGGGTTCTATCCCCAGTACCACCCAAAAAAAAAAAAAAAGAAAGAAAGAAAAAGAAATTAAAGCCGGGCATGATGGCTCATGCTTGTACTCCCAACACTTGGGAGGCTGAGACAGGAGGATCTCAGTTCGCAGACAGCCTCAGGTACTTGGGCCCTTTGCTACTCAGTGAGACCCTGTTTCAAATTAAGAATAAAAAATAGGGCTGGGGTATAGCTTGGAGGTAGAATGCCCCTGGGTTCTATCCCCAGTACTGCAAAAAACAAAAAAACTTTAAATTGATAAGAACGAATTTATTCATTGTGTGGAAGGAAAGGTCCCTGCCCAGTGCTGATTAGAGCACATCCCCTTTTTATTTTATTGATTGATTGATTGATTGATTGATTGCATGTCTGGAGGTGGAATCCAGGGGCATTTGACTACAAGCTACACCCCCTACCCTATTCTTTATTTTGAAACCAGGTCTCACTGAGTTGCAAAGGGCCTCACTAAGTATCTGAGGCTGTTCATGAACCGCGATCCTCTGGTCTCAGCCCCCTGAATGCTGGGATTACAAGCGTGCGCCACCACGCCCGGCTCACATGGCCTTTTTAAAATGCAATATTTTAAGAGCTGTAAACATACTCGTACAGGGCTGCAACATAGCTCAGTGGTAGAGCACTTGCCTAGCAGCTTGCATAGCACACATGCCTACCTGGGTTTGTTCCCCCCAGCACTACAGAGAGAGAAAGCAGGAGAGGGAGAATATACATATTTTAACAAAGTAATTCCATTTCTAGGAAGTTGTTGTAGGCAAATAGAATAGTTGAGAGGCTCAGTCAGGTAAAGGAGTTTTTAGTTGTAACTGTAAACATGGAAGCAGCAGTGACCTACTCATGCAATCCCAGCTACTTAGGAGGCTGAAATAGGATTGCACGTTCAAGGCCAGCTGAGAATTTGGTGAGACCCTGTCTCAAAAGAAAACAAAAATTGCTGAGGATGCAGCTCAGGGGTAGAGAATCTCAGCATGCCCCCCCCCCCCGAAAAAACATTAACAGCTTAAGAAAAACATGGAAAAAATTAAAACACCATGAAATGTAAAGCATAAACACATTTTGATACAGCCATATGTATGCCATTATAGTTATGCTATTCATTTTTTGGTACTGGGAATTGAACCAAGAGGCATTCTACCTCCAAGCTAAACCCCAGCCCTATATTTTACTTTTTTGTTTTGAAACAGATTGCTAAAAGTCTAAGAAAGTTGCTGAGGCTAGTCTCAAGCCTATAGTCTTGTCTCATTCTCCTAAATCCTGGGATTACAGGTGTTTGCCACCATGCCTGGCTTCGTTCTTTTTTATTTTCATATATATGTGTGTCATATATATACACACACACACACACACACACATACATACATACATATCTGTAGAAAAATTATTAGAAAGGAATTTAGCCAGGCGTGGTGCATGCTTGTAATCCCAGCATTTGGGAGGCTGAGACTGGAGGATCGCTGTTTGCGGACAGCCTCAGCTATTTAGTGAGGCCCTCTGTAACTCAGTGAGACCCTGTTTCGAAATAAAGAATAAAAAATAGGGCAGGGGTTGTAGTTCGGAAGTTGAATGCCCCTGGGTTCCATCCCTGGACCTGCAAAATATAAAAAAAGGAATCTCCAGAAATTTCTTTGTGTTAGCCTTTTGAATCTTATCAGCCCACTGCCTCTGGCCTCCCAAGTCCCTGGTGAGAAGTGTGCTGAGCACCTTCTACAGTCTTTGTCTCTTAATTGATTCTCTCTTGCTTCTTTCAAGATTCTTTTATACTTGTCTTTGAAAGGTTTGATTATAATGAGTATCAGGATGGGTCTCTGAGTTAATTTCAGAATTCATTGAACTGCTTGGATGTTTATATTCATGTCTTCAGTCAAAATTTGGAAGTTCTCAGGCATCATTTGTTCATTTGTTCTCTCTGTTCCCTTCTTGTCACCTTCCTGTACTCCCACCTGCATATTTTACTTGGCTTGATGGTATTTCATGTATCCCTAAGCCTTCTCTCCTCTTCTTTTCTCTCTATAGTGGGGAATTAAACTTGCAGGAGTGTTCTACTCCTTAGCCATCCTTGAAAAGCTGGTCTTTCCCAAGCACTGCTGCATGCACCAAGGGTACGGAGATGAAAAGGACCTCCAACCCTTCAACGCTAATCTCTCCTTTAACCCAGTAGAGAAGGTGAACAAGTAACGAGCATTTGTGATGGAGGGCGGGCATGAGAATAGAAAAGATGTGTACCGGATGGGGAAGTCTGTTTACTCTGCTCCTCCCCGTGGTCCCGCAGGTTTGTTCTTCAGCTGAGAGACTAGGGAGGGGAGGAGTTGCCTCTGGCTCCTCCTAGTCAGAGAGAATGACCAGGAGTTTATTGGTCCAAGTGCGGGAAGGGGAGCAGGCGTAGCTGAGGCCTGTGCAAAGGAGCATGGCATGTTCAGAAAGCTGCGAATACTGCATGTAGCCAAAGCATAGGGTGCATGCCAGAGGCCAGATTTTGGTGAGACCTATTTGTGTGTTTTACAAAGGGCTTTTAAAAACATTATTAAGAAAATTGAGATACATGAAAGTAAAGCGAATATAATGAATGCCCACGTACTTACCACTCCTGTTATTATTTCTCAACATTTTTCTACTCCTCATCTAAAACTGACCCCTCTGCCCCCTTATCTGTAGTATTGATATGAACGTGGCCAGTGGCTGGTAGATCATGGGTACGCAGTAGAGGAGATGTGTTTCTTTTCTTTTGTGTGTATTAATCTGTCTCAGCCTCACCTTTGCTTAGCCTCAGCTCTATTGTTGAAGTTGGGTTGTTTCTCTCTTCCTAAATTCACCATGCAGGGAGAACCTTTGCTTTGACAAAGAATCTTCTTTTCTCCTGGACATTGAATGTGTGTACACTCATCCTTTTTATCCCTGAAATCAGCCCTGTGAGGCATGTGATATGTATTCATGTGAGTGCCTCCACTGCATCAGCTAATACAGAGCCATGTACAGAAGTGATGTGTCATGTGTATTTATTAAGATGAATTTTTAGCTTCTTCCCGTATGCTTGGTGTGTGTTCATCTAGGGCCCCCAACTATGGGTATATAAATTCACATCATATGTCTTTACAAAATTTTTTTTTGGCAAACTATTATTTCTTCTTTCTTTTTTAATAGATGTTTAATTTTTTGTTAAAAACTTTTCCTTTTTTTCTATTGTTTTTGTGGTACTGGGGATTGAACCTAGGGGCTATGTCCAAGCTTACACCTCAAGCCCTATTGTATTATTATTTTGAAACAGGATCTCAATAGGTTGATGAGAGTTTTACCATGTTGCTGAGGCTGTCCTTGAACCTGTGATCCTCCTGTCTCAGTCTCCCAAGTACTGGCATTACAGGCATATGCCACCACACCCAGCTTGTTAGAATTTTATTAAAAATAGCCGTTTATAGCTGGGCGTGGTGGCGCACGCTTGTAATCCCCGCGCTTGGGACGCGGAGACAGGCAGATCGCGAAGGTTCGAAGCCAGCCTCTCTGGTTTAATAGACCCTGTTTCCAAATAAATATAAAATAGGTCTGGGAGTGTAGCCCGGAGGTAGAAGGGTTTCTGGGAACCCCAATACCACACACACACACACACACACACACACACACACACACACACACACACAAATAGCTGTTTATATTTAGTGCTTTGGATTATTCTGTTTGGGGGCCAATAAAATTAATTGAAGCTAATGCATCTAGAAAATAAGAATTACAAGTAATTGGAGGAGCACATTCCAAATCTAACCCTTGCTTTGTTTCTTCAGGGCCTGCTCTCGTTTTTGAGCGCCCCGCTCATCGGCGCTCTTTCCGATGTGTGGGGGAGGAAGCCGTTTCTCCTGGGCACTGTCTTCTTCACCTGCTTTCCTATCCCATTGATGCGGATCAGCCCGTGGTGAGTGACTCAGCCCTTCACGCTTTTAATTACCAGTCTGCTTTGAGTCACATTGATCTCTAATCCAAAAGCCGAAAATCTACAATTTTTTTGAGCACTGACAATTGTCAGAAGTAAATTTTATGGCATCATAAAAAAGATGTGTTTGGAAGTAGCTTGGCGAGGCGATTTTTACTTTGTGCAAAAAGGGATCCTGCCCCCAATATAGTCAGGTGTGTGAGAATAACATGGAGGGAACTTGCTGGGCATTTTGTTTTCAGCGGGGGCTTCTGTACTGTGCTCCTGTTGAGAACACAGCCTCAATCTTTATGCCCTTGGCTGAAGGGGATGCCAGGAGAAGGGTTGGCACTCACAATTTCCAGGAAATGCTATCTTTACAAAAATACAAGCACATATAATGTTACACAATGGCAGTTTTACAAAATGGAAAACTATTCCTTTGATAGAAAAAATCTAATTATATTCTCACAACATGACAGCTCTGATGGTTAATGTACTTAATCTTTGTTTCAGCCAAAGTCATTTAAGATATTGCATAAATTACCTGCACACTATTGTATAAAGCATATATGAAACATTAATTTTCTGTTTAGACTTGGGTACTACCCCCAAGAATCTCATTGTATAAATGCAAATATTTAAAAAGAAAAAAAAAATCTGAAACACTCTGGTCCTAAGTATTTTAGAGATACTCAACTGGTACTTTTATACAGAGCATTCTACAACCATCTCAAGACATTCGTACCTGTGCTTTTATTTGAGCTCTTTGGTAATACCAAAGGCCAGTTCGAGCAGTTGCTGTCTATGCCCATGGGTGAGGAAGACATTAGAGTCAAGTGGGAGGCAACTTTTATTTAAATAATGTCTGGGGGGGGGTACTGGGGTTCCTGGAAGCCCTTCTACCTCTGGGCTACATTCCCAGACCTATTTTTATACTTTTTAAATTTGGAAACAGGGTCTCTTACGCTATTGTGGCTGGCTTCGAACCTGCGCGATCCTTCTGTCTCCGCCTTCCAAGTGCGGGGATTACATTCGTGCACCACCACACCAGCGTTAAATGATGTCTTTGGGCATGGTGGCACACACTTGTAATCCCCTTGTAAACCTCGTGCCTAAGAGGCTGAGACAGGAGGGTCACACAGGTTTGAAGCCAACTTCAGCTACTGAGTGAGGTTCTCAGCAACTGAGTGAGACCCTGTTTCCAAATAAAAGTATAAAAGATAGGTCTGGGAGTATAGCCCGGAGGTAGAAAAGCCCCTGGATTCCACCCCCAGTACCAGTACCACCAAATAAAAAAAAAGCGGGGTGTGGTGACGCACACTTGTAATCCCAGCATTCGGGAGGCTGAGACTAGAGGATCATGGTTTGTGGCCAGCCTCAGCTACTTAGTGAGGCCCTCTGCAACTTAGTGAGACTTGGAGGTTGAATGCCCCTGGGTTTCATCCCAGACCTAATTTTAAAAAAATAAAGATGTCTTTATAGGAAGTTGTTTTGCTGTGATGTCAGTTATAGAAGCTTGGTCCAATGGTGGGCTAACACTCCCTTTGCCTCACCACTGTAGTTTACTTAGCATTGCAAATCTATTGGGTTTTTTTTTTTTTTTTTTTTTTTTGGTCATATCATTGCTTTGGGGCACGAACATGAACATAGTTTGTGTTTTAATAGATAGCAGTCTTTGTGTGTAGTATAGGAGGACTGATAGCCTATTCTGTTTCATAATATACATTAATTTTTTTTTGTGTGTGTGTGTGGTACTGGGGTTCCTGGATACCCTTCTACCTCCAGGCTACACTCCCAGACCTATTTTTATACTTTTTTTAAATTTGGAAACAGGGTCTCTTAAGCCAGCACGGCTGGCTTCGAACCTGCGCGATCCTCCTGTCTCTGCCTCCCAAGCGCTGGGATTACAAGCATGTGCCGCCACGCCCGGCCTATAAATTTAAATTTTAGTTTCCTTTTTCCCCCTTGAATGTGATAAATTTGGAGAGAGTATTTAGCATGTATTCAAAGTCCATTTATTAGCCGGGCGAGGTGGTGCACGCACGCTTGTAATCCCCGCACTTGGGAGGTAGAAACAGGAGGATCGCACGGGTTCAAAGCCAGCCTCAGCTACTTAATGAGGCTCTCAGCAACTTAGTGAGACCCTGTTTCCAAATAAAGTATAAAATAGGTCTGGGAGTATAGCCCAGAGGTAGAAAGCCTCTGGGTTCTACCCCCAGTACCACCAAAGTCTGTTTATTTACCATAGAGGGACTGTCAGTTGTAAATGAACATTGTGTCTGAGTATGAATAGTATACCTAAATATGGAAGCCTTGTTCTGGGGGATTTTGTTTGCTGTTTAGAAAGGGTTAGGAATCAACCAGGGCCACCTTACGAATGCTAGGTGAGCGAGCACTCTACCATTAAACTATATCCTCAGCTTTCTTTTGGTGTTTTTTGTTTTGTTTTTTGTTTTGTTTTTGTGGTACTGGGGGTAGAACCCAGGGGCATTCTACCTCTGAGCTACACCTCCAGCCCTATTTACTTTTTATTTTGAAACAGGATCTCACTAAGTTGCAGAGGGCCTCACTAAATAGCTGAGGCTGGCCTCAAACCCACAATCATCCTGTCTGTGGATTACAAGTGTGTACCACTCGCCTGGCTGGTTTTGGTACTTTTTTTTTTTTTCTTTTTTTTTTTTTTGTGGTACTGGGGTTCCTGGAAACCCTTCTACCTCCGGGCTACACTCCCAGACCCATTTTTAAGTTACTTTCATATTTTTTATTTGGAAACAGGGTCTCTTAGGCCAGTGAGGCTGGCTTTGAACCTGCTCCATCCTCTTGTCTCTGCCTCCCAAGGGTGAGGATTACCAGGCTGCGCCACCACGCCCGGCTTGTTTAGGTTCTTAACAGTATTTATAGGTCTCTTACCTCCCTCCCTTTTTCTTTTCTTTTTTTGCTCATGTGAAAATATTTTCATTTGCTTGTCTGTAGGAATTTCATGTGCACTTTTGGCACATTTTAAAATTTGTTGGGTGTCCGTGATCATTTTATTTTCTACCAGGCAATGAATTTTATAAAATACTTCTTGGGTATTGAATTTTTATGTCCAAGTACATATCATGCTTTTCCAATTAGGGCTTTTTATCATGTCTTTTTGATAGTTTAAAGTCCTTTAATCTGTATATTTGTTGATTAATTGTATTCTTTTTGTCCTTTACAGAATAGGTTCTTGTAATTGCTTGATTTTCTGGGTATATTAATGTCATCTGTAGTTTTACCTTTTTATCTTTTTTTTATGATGATATTGAGCCCAGGGGCAATTTACCTCTACCTCTGAACTATACCCCCAGCCCTATTAAATATTTTTATTTATTTTTATCTATTTAAAATTATTTTTGTTTTTGTTTTTTTCTTTTTCTTTTTTGTTTTGTGGTACTGGGGATGAAACCCAGGTGCATTCTACATCCAAGCTACACCCCAGCCTTGTTTTTTATTCTTTCATTTTCAAACAGGGTCTCAGTGAGTTACAAAGGACCTCACTAAGTAGCTGAGGCTATCCACGAACCCAGACTCTCCTGTCTCAGCCTCCCAAATGCTGGGATTACAAGCGACTGGCTTTTCCTCTTTTTTTCTTTTTCTTTTTTTCTTTTTTTGGTGGGGCATATTACCTCTGAGCTACATCCCCAGCCAGATTTTATTTTTTATTTTGAAACAGGGTCTCACTAAGCTGTGGAGGTCCTTACTAAGTTGCTGAGGCTGGTCGAGAACCCAGATCGTCCTGTCTCAGCCTCCCAAGTACTGGAATTACAAGCATGCACCACCACGCTCAGCACACCGATTTATTTTTATTTTTTTATTTTGAAACAGGGTCTCACTAAGTTGTCAAACTTAACTGACCTTGCTGTAAGTTGTTGAGGCTGGCCTTGAACCTGGGACCCTCCCTTCTAGGCCTCCCAAGTACTGGGATTACAGACTGGCACCATGCCTGCCTCCCGTCAGTTTTTGCACTGCTCACTGATTTTATTACATTTACTGAGTAGTGCAGAGGAACACGATCATTGTGGGCTTATGGGAGGGTCACAATGTTTCATCATTAGGCCTCAGAGTAGTTTTATGTTGAAAATTACTCATTTCTGTTTTATCCAGAGATTTTTTAAATATTTATTTGTGTGTGTGTGTGTGTGTGTGTGGTACTGGGGGTGGAACCCAGGGGCTTTTTTTACATCCGGGCTATACTCCAGACCTATTTTATACTTTATTTGTAAACAGGGTCTAAGTTGCTGAGAGCCTCACTAAGTAGCTGAGGCTGGCTTCAAACCTGTGCGATCCTCCTGCCTCAGCCTCCCAACTGCAGGGATTACAAGCGTGCGCCACCATGTTCGACGGAGACTTTCTTTTTTACAATCAAGATTGGATATAAAACAAGACGGTGGCTTTTTAACATGTATGGAAATTTTTTCTCTTTTAAGAGCTATTAATTTTTTAAATTATATATTAGATTTTCTAATACTGAAACATCGCTACATCCTGAAATAACCCCCAGTTTTTCTTAAGATTGTTCGTGTGTGTGTGTGTGTGTGTGTGTGTGTGTGTGTGTGTGTGTGTGTGTTACTAGAGATTAAACCCAGGGGCATTCTACCTCTGAGTTATATTCCAGTCTTTTTTTTTCTAACTAGAGAGCGAACCCAGGAACATTTTGCCCCAGCCACCACACTGGTCTAACCCAAAGCTCTTTGAAGCTTTTATTCTTTTGGCTACTTTGGAAACTTGCTATATTTAAGACTATAACTTTCGTTTAATTACCTTATTCTTCCCCTTTTTTTGTCTTTCCTTCTATTTTCTCATATTTTAGACCATATGTACCCCTTTGAGCAATGAAAAAAATACTGTGGCTTTTCCTCCTTTCTCTTGATTTTGATTTTTTGTCTTTTTTTTTTTTTTACCTAAAGCTAAGCAATTTGAAGCTTTTATTTTGTTGGCTTCCTTTGAAACTAACTATACCCAACATTATCACTTTTATTCAATCTCTTCGTTCCTTTTTTCTCTTGTTTTTTTTTTTTTTCAGCTTTTAGATTGTAAGTACCCCTTTGAGCAATGACAAAATTGTGTTTTTATTCCTCTCCATCTAGATTTTAAATTTTGCTGTCGTTAATGTACATACATGTGTATTTACTTAGTTTATAAACTTCACCGAATCATTCTGGCCTCATTATGAAATGTATATGTACGGTTTCTCTCCCAGGTAATTAAGATAATCTTCTTTCAGGTGGTATTTTGCGATGATTTCCGTGTCTGGAGTCTTCTCGGTCACGTTCTCGGTGATATTTGCCTATGTAGCTGACATCACTCAGGAGCATGAGCGAAGCACCGCTTATGGATGGGTAAGAGTCGACTCTCTGCTACAGGGAATGGTACTCAGCACCTCGAGGTATTCTGCCTCTGAGCCTATTTTTTCTTTTTCATGAAACAGTCTCACTAAGTTGCTGAGAGCCTCAATAAGGTTCTGAGGCTGACCTCAAACCTGTGATCCTCATAGCTCAGCCTCCCAAGTGCTGGTATTACAAGCATGCACCCCTGTGTCTGGCTCATTTATCCTGTCATCATGGTGAAATTTTTATTTGATTTTTGTTCCATGCTTTCAGCAGGAAAACCATTTCCAAAGCTGTTGTGCTGAGCAGTAGTGCTTTCAAGATTTCTGAGAGTCACCAGAAGCGACCAGGCCTTAATTATCCTGTCGCTCTTGCTCAGCTCCTCATTGTAGAGTGACAGTTCAAGTTAACGCCTGTTCTTGGGCACAGAGAGAAGACTCATTAAAGAACAGAATATAAGATATATAAACCTTTACTGAAACTCCTCTAGTAAACTTAGATAGCGGTAATTCTTTTAGGGCCACAGTAGTGAATAGTCCTATTAATAAGTACATTAGAGATGGGTGGGGTGGTGCATACCTGAAGTCCCAGAGTTTGGGAGTCTGAGACAGAAGGTCACAGGCTCTAGGCAGCCTCGGAAACTAGTGAGACTCTCATCAACCTAGCGAGACCGTATTTCAAAAAGAAAGTAAATTAAAAAAATGATAGGGGCAACTTGGAGGTAGAATTCAATCCACAGTAACACACACACACACACACACACACACACACACACACACACACACACACACACTTGTAGGTTAGCTGTATGTAGTGGCATATGCCTTGTAATCTCTCTACTTGGGAGGCTACTACAGGACGATTTCAGGTTCTAGATAGCCTCAGCAACTTGAGAGGCTCATAGCAACTTAGGAAGACCCTGTTTCCAAGTAAAACTTAGAGATGAGGGTGTAGCTCAGAGGTAATATGTCCCTCTGTGCAGTCTCCAGCATCTATCTATCTATCTATCTATCTCTATCTCTCTCTCTCTCTCTCTCTCTCTCTCTCTCTCTCTCACACACACACACACACACACACACACACACACACACATCAGTAAGAGATATTTTGTGTTGAAGTCATAAAGGGAGTTAAAAAGAAGAAAAAGAAAACTCTAGGTCACTAAACTTAAAGACAGCATTTTACAGAGTTCGCGGCCTCAGTGCATCTGAGAGGGCACAGCAGTCCTCCTTGGCACCTCAGGTCCCTATGCCAGTGAGCCCACAGCGCCCGCACGGGGGACGGTGCTGCTCTCGGAGCTGTTGGTTCGCCGTTGCCCTTTATAAACTTGATCTTCTCAAATAAGGTAGGAAAGCCTGAAGAATAGAAGTGTTGTCATTTCTTTCTTCTGGTACATAGCACATATATGTAAATAGATGAAGAGTTCTCTGTTGTGTCTATTAAGATCTATTCTATGTTTAAACAAGATTTTCTTACTCAACCTATTTATAATTTGGAGACTGAAGAGGCTCAGTGCAGCCTCTGATTATAGGAGCCATGTTCAAGCTTCTCTCTTCTATCTACCTCTCTCTTCTCTTCCCTTCCCTTTCTCTCTCTCTCTCTCTCTCCTTTTTTTGTGGTGCGGAGGATTGAACCTAGGGACATTCTACCTCTTAATTTATAGGATGAAGCAGGGTCCCACTAGGTTGCTGAAGGCCTCACTAAATTGCTGGGGCTGGCTTGGAATCTGTGATCTTCTGGTCTTAATCTCCCAAGTACTGGGATTACACCACCACCCACCCGTCCCCAGGATTCTGACAAAAAGGAAAGTTCCAACCTCTCTCTCAGCAAATCTTTTCTTTTTTTTTTTTTTTTTTTTTTTTTGTCCTTTCTTTTTCTAAGAATATCAGGTGGTTCCCCTTTCCCCCATGCTAATAGTGCAGTGTTTTGGAAAACGAATCAGGCACCATCCCTGAGAAATTGTTGGTTTTATCACCTACTCTGTAGTGATTTTTTCCTGTACCTTTCTCTGTGCATCCCCATTCCCCAGTTAAAGACCAGTGTGAATGCTTCATTTCTGGGGCAGGTTTTTAGTTTTAATTTCCTTTTCTCTCTCCCCCTCTTTCTTCCTTCCTTTCCTTTCTTTCTTTCTTTCTTTCTTTCTTTCTTTCTTTCTTTCTTTCTTTCTTTCTTTCTTAGATTGATTCCCAGGGGCATTCTACTTCTGACTTACATACCCAGTCTTATTTTATTTTTGTGGTACAGGGGATAGAACCCAGGGACATTCTACCTCTGAGCTATACCCCGGCCTTTTTTAATTTTTATTTTGAAACAGGGTTTCACAAAGTTACTGAGAAGTTGCCTAGGCTGGCTTTGAACCTGTTATCTGCCTGTTTCAACTTCCCAAACACTAGGATTATAGGTGTGCATCACCACTCCCAGGTTCTATTTCAGTTTTTATTTGGAGACAGGGTCTTCTTCCTAAGTTTCTGATAGTCATACGAAGTTGCTAAGGCTGGCCTTGAACCTGTAATCCATTTGTCTCGGCCTTGCAAGTTCTGGGATTACAAACATGTACCATCATACCCAGCTTCAGTTTTCTTTTTTCTTGTTTTTCATTTCCTTTTTCTTGTACTGGGGATTAAATCCAGGGTCCTTCTATATCTGAGCTATATCCTCAGCCCTATTTTCTTTTGAAAGAGGGACCCATTAGGTTGCTGAGGTCTTTCTTGAACCTGTGATCCTCCTTTCTCAGTCTCCCGAGTACAGGGATTGTAGGCTTGAGCACCAGTTTTAATTTCTAATGCTATTTCTTTTTTCTTTTTTTTTCTTTTTTTTGCGGGTCTGGGGATGGAACCCAGAGGCATTTGACCTCTGAGCTACATCCCCTGCCCTATTTTTTATTCTTTATTTTGAAACAGGGTCTCACTAAGTTGCAGGGAGCCTCAGTAAGTAGCTGAGGCTGTCGGTGAACCGTGATCCTCCAGTCTCAGTCTCCCGAATGTTGGGATTAGAAGCGTGCGCCACCACGCCCAGCATCTAATGCTATTTTTTTTACTCCCATAGCTCTCCAGGAAATCTCCAGTTAGTTAGAGTTTGTGAATAAATTCTAAATCTGGAATGTGTCACCACGCCTGGCTTTTCTTCCATTCTTAAAATTTTAAACATTCTTTTTTCTGTTCAAAGCCAGGCATGTGAGACTGAAGGTGTGTACGTTTAAGGCCCTTGGTGGAGAGTGAGTTTGTGCTTTCCTGTGCGTGTGCACATCCACCCTGAGTAAGAGGATGCATTCCCACAAATGTGGACCTCAGATTGACAGTGTGCTTTCCTGCAGGTCTCAGCCACCTTTGCAGCTAGTTTGGTGAGCAGCCCAGCCATTGGAGCGTACCTCTCTGCCAGTTACGGAGATAGTCTTGTTGTGCTGGTGGCCACAGTGGTGGCTCTTTTGGACATCTGCTTCATCTTGGTAGCTGTTCCAGAATCTCTGCCAGAGAAAATGAGACCTATTTCCTGGGGAGCCCAGATTTCCTGGAAACAAGCAGACCCATTTGCGGTAAATGAAAACATAAAGATACTATGTTTATAAATACATAAAGCAAGCAAATAAAAAATAGACACGCAGCTTCAAGAATCAGAGCAAATGTTGATTCATTCTCTCTCCAATAAATATAGGAAACTGTGTGTGTGGTGGTGGTGGTATTGAGGACTGAATCCCCCACAGGAATTCTTTCTCTGACCTATGCCTCCAACCCTATTTTAGTTTTATTTTGAAACAGGGACTCACTAAGTTGCAGAGGGCCTCGCTAGGTTGCTGAGACTGGCTTCAAACCTGGGATCCTTCTGTCTCGGCCTTCTGAGTACCGGATTATTAAAAGCATGCACAGCATCACACCTTAATTACAACTAAGGTACTCAGCCCAAGAAAAATCGACACCTAAGCCAATTATAAGGGAAGAGAATAAATGTCCATTTAATTCCTGATGACAATTTACAAAGAAAATTTTTCTTTTTTTTTTCCTCCCCGGTACTGGTGTTGGAACCCAGGGGCATTCTACCTCCAAGCGACATTCCCAACCCTATTTTTTTTTTTTTTTTTTTTTTTTTTTTTTGGTGGTACTGGGGTTCCTGGAAGCCCTTCTACCTCCGGGCTACACTCCCAGACCTATTTTTACATTTTCATTTGGAAACAGGGTCTCCTAAGCCAGCGCGCGCGGCTGGCTTCGAACCTGCGCGATCCTCCTGTCTCTGCCTCCCAAGCGCGGGGATTACAAGCGTGCGCCACCACGCCCGGCATCCCAACCCTATTTTTTAATTCTTTATTTTGAAACAGGGTCTCACTGACTTGTAAAGGGCCGCACTTAGTAGCTGAGGCTGTCTGCGAACTGTGATCCTCCTGTCTCTGCCTCTCAAACTCTGGGATTAAAAGCGTGTGCCACCACGCCCGGCGGTTGTTTTTTTTTATTTTAAAACAGAGTCTGGAGGGCCGGGTGTGGTGGCACATGCTTATAATCCCCGCATTCGGGAGGTTGAGACAGGAGGATCGCAGTTTGCAGCCAGCCTCAGTTACTTAGCGAGGCCCTCTGCAATGTAGTGAGACCCTGCTTCAAAATAAGAATAAAATATAGGGCACAGGGTATAGCTCGGAGGTAGAATGCCCTGGGTTCCATCCCCAGACCTGCAAAAAAAAAAGCAGTCTGGAGCCAGCCATGGTGGTGCATAATTGTAATCCCAGCATTCAGGAGGCTAAAAGAAGGATCACATTTTGCTGGCAGCCTCAGCTACTTAGTGAGGCACTTTGCAACTCAGTGAGACGCTATTTCAAAATAAAGAATACAAAATAGGGCTGGGGGTCTAGCTTGAATGTAGAATGCCCCTGGGTTCCATCCCCAGTACAATTTTAAGAGAGAGAGAGAGAGAGAGAGAGAGAGAGAGAGAGAGAGAGAAAGAGAGAAAGAAAGGACAGAGGACAGAGACAGACTGTCTACTTGCTGAGACTGGCCCCAAATCCCTGACCCTCCTGTCTCAGTCTTTCAGGTTGTGGGATTACAAGCTGCACAACTATGCCTTGCTTGAAACTGTTCTCAAAAGAACTGTGTGTGAGGATAAAATTGAACCAGAAACTTGATATTTTATTTTTGTTGCCCAGTTTTACCTTTTAGGACACACACATAATAAGAAAAGTAACTCATTAGAAACTCTTTCCTAGCCCCTCCTTCCCACACACACCAGTGTCAGACCAGGAAAAAGATGCTTGGAGATAAAAGCAAAAGTGGGCCGTCAGGCCGCTCACTCTCTCATCCCACGGTGACCATGTGATTTCTGTGTGATACAGTCACACAAGAAACTTCTCTGTGGAGCGGCACCCTGTGGCTGGCTTTTGGGACGTCTGTGAGCGTTACTTAGCACGTCAGTGAACTTGTCTAGTGTCCGGTGGGCATCAGGGTCCCAGGATGCATTAGCTGTTCTTGCTATTGCATAAAGATTATAGGATGGGGACCCAGAAGCTCGGCAGCACTCTCCACTCCTTCAGCAGCAATGCGCTTTTTGGTTCTGTTTGGTAATCCTATGTAAATAAGAAGGATTCTTCCACAAGGTAATAATGTTTAAAAAATTTCTTTCTGAGCCAGCACATACTTACTTGTCTACCAGGTTTACAGGCAGATTAAAGACCAACATTTTGAAGAATAGGGTAAATTTATGTGTAGTATAAAACCCTATACTAAATATGACTTTAAAGAAATTCTGTTATCAGTCCAGAGAGAAAAATGATTTTCTTAAAGGCTTTATATAAATACTGGTGGTAGTGCATACCTGTAATCCCAGTACTTTTGAAGCTGAGACAGGAGGATCACAGATTCATGGCTAGCCTCAGCAACTTACTAAGGCCCGCAGAAAGAGACTACCTTTCAAAATTAAAAAAAAAAAATTTAAAAGTCGGGCGTGGTGACACACGCTTGTAATCCCAGCATTTGGGAGGCTGAAACCTGGAGGATCACGGTTCGCAGACAGCCTCAGCAACTTAGTGAGGCCCTCTGCAACTCAGTGAGACCCGGTTTCAAAATAAAGAATAAAAAATAGGGCAGGGGGTGTAGCTCGGAGGTCAAATGTCCCTGGGTTCCATTCCCAAACCCGCAAAAAAAAAAAAAAAAAAAAAAAAAAAAATTAGGAAAGCAGGTATAGCTTAGAAGTAGAATGCAACTGGGTTCAATTTTCAGTCCTATCAAAAATATATGTGGTAGTGCACGCTTGTAATCCCAGCACTTGGGAGGCTGAGGCAGGAGGATCGCACCAGTTTGAAGCCAGCCTCAGCAACTTAGGTTCTCAGCAATTTAGTGAGACCCTGTTTCCAAATAAAGTATAAAATAGGTCTGAGAGTATAGTCTGGAAGTAGAGAGCCCCTGGGTTCCACCCCCAGAATCACACACACAAAAAAATAAAGAACAATATTTTTTTCAGGGTCAGTTTATAGGATGTTTATGGTCTATAATGAATTAACCAGAGTTATTAGTGAAGACAAGCAAATTTTTTTTTAAGACATTTAATTTTTCAAACTTAAGCTTTAGAGCCGGGTGTGGTGGCACACGCTTGTAATCCCCGCATTTGGGAGGCTGAGACAGGAGGATCACACAATTCAAAGCCAGCCTCAGCTACTTAGTGAGGCTTTCAGCAACTTAGTGAGACCCTGTTCCAAATAGAATATAAAAAAGGTCTGGGAGTATAGCCCAGAGGTAGAAAGCCTCTGGGTTTCACCCCCAGTACCACCAAATAATAATAATAATAATAATAATAATAATAATAATAATAAATAATAATAAATAAAACTTAAGCTTTAATATAGCCAGATCTAGTGCCACACACCTGTAAACCCAGTACTTGGGAGACTGAGACTAGAAGATCATGGGTTCGAAACCAGCCTCAGCAACCTAGCAAAACTCTCAGCAGCCTAATGAGACCCTGTTTGTTTCTTTCTTTTTACTCTTCATCTTAATAGATCAAAAACATGGTAGCAGGTAATCCTAGGTCGTTGGTGACATTTGTGTCTGTTGACTGCTTATGTGTTTGCTTTCTGCTCTTTTGCAGTCACTGAAGAAGGTTGGAAAAGACTCCACTGTTTTACTGATCTGCGTCACCGTGTTTCTTTCATACCTTCCTGAAGCTGGGCAGTATTCAAGTTTTTTTCTCTATCTCAGGCAGGTGAGTAATGGGTGTCTATTAGCCTGTGAATGTGAGAAATACCAAAAATTGGAACCTGTCTAAACATAATATGGAGAAACCAACATGTGAACTTGTATTCAGTTATAGATGTCATGGTGGTTCATGCTTACAGTACCAGCTACTTGGCTGAGGCAGGAGGATCACTTGGGATTATTAGTTGGAGACCAGTCTGGGCAACACTTTAAGGCCCTTTCTCCAAAAGTAATAATAAGCGGCCAGGTATAGTGGCCCATGCTTGTAATCCCAGTCCTTGGGAGTCTGAGACAGGATCACAGGTTCGCGGCCAGCCTCAGCTACTTAGGCCCTCCACAACTTAGTGAGATCCTGTTTCAAAATAAAAGAATTTTAAAAAATAGGTCTGGGGGTATAGCTCGGATGTAGAATTCCCCTGGGTTCAATCCCCAGTACTACAAAAAAAATGTAATAATAAAACATAGTGAGGTAGCTACAGTGTAAGATTTATATAGAGAGGATTAGCAGAAATACACTTTACTATAATTAAAACTTTTTTTAAGAGCAGTTTTGGATTCACAAACTGAGGAAAGTGCACACCTTTTCTCCTTCAGCCCCTACTCCCACAGGTCTTTAGCCTCCTCTCTCCTCAAGATCTCAGCACCAGTCCACTTGTTACAAATGCAGCTGTATTGACACATTATTATCACTCAGAATCACAACGGACATCCTAGTTGTTCTTGGTGGCTTACATTCTGTGGGTGTAGATGCCTGCATGATGGCTGCATCCTCATGGTAGTGTCTCCTCTGCCCTGGAGAGGCCCGTTTGTCCTCTCGGCATCCCCAGCGCCCTGGCCTCTGTACTGTCTCCCCAGTGTTGCCTTCCCCAGAACGTTGTGGAGTTGGACTTACCGGCTGCTGTTCTGACACTTAAGGCTGATCCATGTCTTTTCTTGGCTTGATGATTCATTGTTTCAGAGTCCATTTTAGCTTTTTTTATTTTTTTTGTTGCATGAGGATTGAACCCAGAGACATTCTACCCCCCCCCCCCCCCGGCCTGATTTCTTATTCTTTATTTTGAAACAGGGTCTCACTAAGTTGTGGAGGGTCTGTCAGGTTGCTGAGACCGGTCGTGAGCCTGCCAATCCTCCTGTCTCAGCCTGTCAAGCACTGGGATTACAAGCGTGTGCCACCACGCCTCGCTAATTTCCGCATTTGTACGGATGCCTGCGGTCAGAGCATCACATACTGTATGATCCATTGTCTGCAGTGCCCAGTTGACAGATCCACGGACAGGCAGGCTGTTAGGCTGGGAAGAGAGCTCCTTCCCGGTAGGTGCCGTGCTTCCCTGAGGAGTGGTCAAATCTTCTAAACTTGATTTTGCTGATGGTTGCCCAAATCTCTATGTATGCTAAAACCTTTGAATTGGTAAAGTGTCTGCTGTTTAAATTGTTTCCATGAGGCTATTAAAAATATTACTTACAAATACAGACTGAGAATCCCGAAATCTACATTTTAGGGCTCCATTTTTCTTTAGCTGTGTGTAACTAGATAGTAATAAAATATTGTTAATGTCAGCAGCACTAGATTGGAAGTCATCGTTTCCAACCCAGGCACTTTATTACCTAGTTTTTGTTTGTTTGTTTTTGGGAAACGTGGGTGTTACTAGGTGTTTGAGAGTTGCTGAGTCTGTCCTTGACCTTAAAATCCTCCTGTCTCAACCTCCCAACTATTGGGACTGCAGGTGTGCACTACCACATCTGACTACCTAATTGTATGTCTGGGAGTAACATGCTCATTTATAAAACAGAGAAAAATATACGAAATAATTTTAAGGTACTTTTCATGAATTTTACAGGATTTTAATAGAGGGGAAAATATTTACATTTTTAAAACTTGACTTTTTTTTGTATGTAGTATTGAACTTAGGAGCATTCTACCTTTGAGCTATCAGCCCAACCCTATTTTATTTTTATTTTGAAACGGGGTCTCACTAGCTTGAGTCTCAATGTTTGCTGAAGCTGTCCTCAAACCTACGATCCCTCTCTTTCAGCCTAAAGTATTGGAATTACAAGCCTATACCACCACCCCTGGCTAAAACTTGATGTTTAAAGCTTAAAAATTGTAGACTTTTCAGAGCTACTGTTAAGGTCAGAGGCTTAGAAGCCACCTTTGGCTGCTTGCTTATTAGAAGCCGCAGGAAGCACACCTGCCTCCAGGCCATAGCCCACACTCTGATGTGGGAGTCTCAAGTGATCTCCGTCCTTGTGTTGCTCCCCGCCTGGTCTCAGTCTGCATCCATAGTCGACAGGCCCAGGCTTCTCCGGGGATCGCATTCTGTGTTCACAAGCACCAAAACTTGAACATCTTCTTCCGTATTCTCTATTGCATATTTGTCCATTTGGGGGTGGGGATGAAGGGGAGTATGAAGCAGAAGGTATGATATCAGAACAGTGTTTCACAGTTCATTTCATTTTTTTGCTGTACTGGGGATGGAACCCAGAGGTATTTTACCTCTGCGCTAAACCACCAGCCCTATTTTTTATTCTTTATTTATTTTTTAAGGTTTTAAGTTTATTTATTTATTTATTTATTTATTTATTTATTTATTTATTTATTTATTTATTTATTTTTGTGGTACTGGGGTTCCTGGAAGCCCTTCTACCTCCGGGCTACACTCCCAGACCTATTTTTACATATTTTATTTGGAAACAGGGTCTTTTAAGCCAGCACGATCCTCCTGTCTCTGCCTCCCAAGCGCGGGGATTACAAGCATGCGCCACCACGCCCGGCCTCAGCCCTCTTTTTAATTCTTTATTTTGAAACAGGGTCTCACTGGGGTGCAAAGGGCCTCACTAAGTAGCTGAGGCTATCCTCAAATCGTGATCCTCCTGTCTCAGCCTCCCATTTGCTGGGATTACAGGCATTCACCACCTGGCTTTATATTTCACAATTTAAATTGTACCTACTTTTTTTTCACTTTGCGGTACTGTGGATGGAACCCAGGGCATTTTACCTCCAAGCCACACCCCCAACCCTATTTTTTATTTTTTATTTTGAATCATGGTTTCGCTGAGTTGCAGAGGGCCTCACTAATTGAGGCTGTCTGAGAACTATGATCCTCCTGTTTCAGCCTTCCAAATGCTAGAATTACAAGTATGCGCCAACATGCCTGGCTTCCCAATCCTTTTTAAATTTTTATTTTGAAACAAGGTCTAGCTAAAATGCTGAGGCTGTCCTCAAACCTATGATCTTCTTGTCTTTCAAGTACTGGGATTACAGGCATGTGCAACCATACACAGCTTTTTTTTTTTTTTTTTTTTTTGGTCCTGGGATTGAACCCAGAGCCATTCTACATCCAAGTTTTACCCCAAGCCTGGTTTTATTTCTAATTTAGAAACAGGGTCTCACTAAGTTGCTGCAGAGGGCCTTGCTAAATTTAGAGGCTGCTGCCGGGCATGGTGGCGCACGCTTGTAATCCCCGCGCTTGGGAGGCAAAGACAGGAGGATCGCGCAGGTTCGAAGCCAGCCGCGCGCTGGCTTGGGAGACCCTGTTTCCAAATATAAAATGTAAAAATAGGTCTGGGAGTGTAGCCCGGAGGTAGAAGAGCTTCCAGGAACCCCAGTACCACCAAAAAATAAATAAATAAATAAATAAATAAATAAATAAATAAATAAATTTAGAGGCTGCTTTCAACTTGAGAATCCCCTATGTTGACCTTTAAAGTACTGGAATTAAAAGTGTGTGCACCGCCACCCCTGGCTCTTAATTTTTTTTTTTTTTTTTTTTTTTGCGGGTTTTAGGATGGAACCCAGGGGCATTTGACCTCTGAGCTACACCCCCTGCCCTATTTTTTGTTCTTTATTTTGAAACAGGGTCTCACTGAATTGCGAAGGGCCTCACTAGGCTGAGGCTGGCCATGAACCAAGATCCTTCTGTTTCAGCCACCCCGAATGCTGGGATTATAAGCATGTGCCACCACGGCTAGCATTATGGTGATTTCTTTTGTCAGGCTTAAATATAAATTCCTGGTAAAGCGGGTTCAGCATTCAGCACTGCTCTCATTTACCACTGGTTTTCTGAACTTTCCTCAACTATTTTACCCTGTCGTTTTAAGAGACTAACATCTCTCTGTTGTCTTCCCACATTCCCATAGGTCATAGGTTTTGGATCCGTTAAAATTGCAGCATTCATAGCTATGGTAGGAATTCTGTCTATTGTGGCTCAGGTGAGTGTCATTTCATCTTTACTTTAAAGTTTTTTTATTTAATTTTATCCTGATAACCACAGATTCCCAAGAAACCACATATCCAAGTCCAGAGAGATTCTGAACTGCTGCCTCAGCCTGAGCCCCTGCGCTGGCGTGTCCTGTCCAGTTAGAGCACAGCCTCAAGTCCAAGAAGCTGTGACATGTCCCACACGCCGCTCCTTTTTAATAGAATATTGAGGTCAGGATTTAGGGGGGATTTTGTACAGCTTTCAATAGAAAATTTGTTGTAACCTTTGCCGGTTCTTCTGTTTACTTTTAAAACAATGAAAATTGTAAGTAATTATAATCCCTTAGCCAAAAATTAACCAAGAAAGTGTTGCCGAGTTGTTAGTGATGAGAAGTAGAAATGAATAGCAGTTTGTAGCTCCAGCACTTGGAGACCTGAGACAGAAGGGATGCTGATGCAGAGCCAGCCTCAGCACCTCAGTGAGGCCGCAGAAACCTAGAACAGAAGGGATGCTGATGCAGAGCCAGCCTCAGCACCTCAGTGAGGCCGCAGAAACCTAGAACAGAAGGGATGCTGATGCAGAGCCAGCCTCAGCACCTCAGTGAGGCCGCAGAAACCTAGAACAGAAGGGATGCTGATGCAGAGCCAGCCTCAGCACCTCAGTGAGGCCGCAGAAACCTAGAGACTGCCGCAAAATAAAATAAAGCTGGGTTTGGTGGTGCATGTCTGTGGTCCTCGTACTTGGAAGGCTGAGGCAGGCGGAGCATAGGTTTGAGGACAGCCTAGCAATAGACTCTCATCGATCTAGTGAAACTCTGTTTCTTTTCTTTTTTCTTTTTTCCAGGTCTAGGGATAAAACCCAGGGGCATTTGACCTCCGAGCTACACCCCCTGCCCTATTTTTTATTCTTTATTTTGAAACAGGGTCTCACTAAATTGCAGAGGGCCTCACTAAGTAGCTGAGGCTGTCCACGAACCATGATCCTCCAATCTCAGTCTCCTGAATGCTGGGATTATAACCATGTGCCACCATGCCCAGCTTAGACCCTGTTTAAAAAATAAAGTAAGGCTGGAGGTAAAATGCCCCTGGGTTAATTTGTCCAATACCTAAAAAATGGGAAGGAGCTGGGTGTGGTGGCACACATTTGTAATTCCAGCATTTGGGTAGCAGAGACTGGAGAAGTGTGGTATGCGGACAGCCTCAGCTACTTAGCAAGGCCCTTCGCAACTCAGTGCGACTGTGTTTCAAAAAATAAAAAAAAGACTAAAAAATAGGGTTGGAGGTGTGGCTCATAGGTACCATGCCCCTGGGTTTCATCCCTGGTACTGCAAAAAAAAGGGGGATTGGGATGTAGCTCAGAGGAAGAATGTCCCTGAGTTTGCTACCTGGGACCACAAAAGAGGGATTTAGCTGATTATATATTTGTTACAATTAACTTATACCAATCCTAACCTTGTGGAACTGTTAACCTCCACTTCTGCAAGTGTAGAGCAGTGGGTGCTACACATCCATAGTTAGTGCGTGGCATTTCTCCAGAGAGACTGAGATGTCCCTCTCTCGATCTTTGTAACTGCTACACCGCTGTTAAGACCTTTTGGGAGGTTCTGGAAAACACCAGGTGGTTGATAGGCTTCTCAGGGAGGAAGGCAAAGGCCCAGAACCTCAGGTTAGCCCTGGAGCTCCTGAAACTTCACTCCTGCAGAGATAGCCCAGTACTGTCAGCCTTGGCTCACAGGCGGGCAGTCACCCTTAGAGGTACGGGCAAGTGGGCTTCACCCAGAGCTATGTTCAGACTGTTTGTGCGGTTTTTCAGGATTGCTTCCTTTTACTTTGCAGACAGTCTTTCTTAGCATCTTGATGAGATCATTGGGGAATAAAAATACTGTCCTCCTTGGCTTGGGCTTCCAGATTCTCCAGTTGGCCTGGTATGGCTTTGGATCACAGGACTGGTAAGCCGCACCCTTAGATTGCGTGAGTTAACAGACAAGTATGTCTTAGAGGAGCTTGGGCTGGTTGAGCGTGAGGAGAAGCCAGTGTTAATTTCACTGGATTTTATATTCAACTTTGCAAAAACCTTTAGATTTTAAGTTGGGGAAGGGTGAACCTAGATAATTCCATAAAAGATTATCTTCGATCTTGTAGCAGTGCCTGTAATCCCAGTACTTGGAAGGGATGCTGAGATAGGAGGATCATAGGTAGAATTGCCTTATTTCAACAGGCTTTCACTAAATCTTTTTGTGGAGGGTGGATATTGGAGATTGAACCCAGAGGTATTTTGCCTCTAAGCTATACCCACAAGCCTTTTTACAGTTTATTTATTTTTCATTTTTTATTTTATTTTTACTTTATTTATCTTTTTTTAAAATTTTTTTGTGGCCGGGCGTGGTGGCGCACGCTTGTAATCCCAGCATTTGGGAGGCTGAGACCGGAGGATCGCGGTTCGCGGACAGCCTCAGCTACTTAGTGAGGCCCTTTGCAACTCAGTGAGACCCGGTTTCAAAATAAAGAATAAAAAATAGGGCAGGGGGTGTAGCTCGGAGGTCAAATGCCCCTGAGTTCCATTCCCAGACCCGGGAAAAAAAAAAAATTTTTTTTTTTGTGGTACTGAGGGTGGAACCCAGGGCCTTTTCTACCTCTAGGCTATACTCCCAGACCTATTTTATACTTTATTGGGAAACAGGGTCTCACTAAGTTGCTGAGAACCTCACTAAGTAGCTGAGGCTGTCTACAAACAGAGACTCTCCTGTCTGAGCCTCCCAAATGCTGGGATTACAAGCGTGTGCCAGCACGCCCAGCTCTACATTTTATTTTGAAACAGGGTCTCAGTAAGTTGCTGAGACTGGTTTCTAACCTGCCACCCTCCTATCTCAGCCCCCCAAGTTCTGGGATTACAGACTAGTTCACTGTGTTTTCCTCTTCTCTCAGCCCTTCAATACTGTGTGTGTGTGTGTGTGTGTGTGTGTGTGTGTGTGTGTGTGTGTGTGTGTGTGTGTGTTACTAGAACCCAGGGCATTCTACCTCTGAGCTACACCCCCAGCCCAATTTTTTATTCTTTACTTTGAAACAGGGTCTCAGTGAGTTGCGAAGGACCTCACTAAGTAGCTGAGACTGTCTGAAAACCTGGACCTTCCTGTCTCAGCCTCCCGAATGCTGGGATTACAAGTGTGCACCACCACACCCGGCTTACTTATTTTCTTTAATTGGGGTATTGGGGGTTGAACCCAGGGGTATTTTACTTCTGAGCTACATGCTCAACCCTATTTCTTTATTCTTTATTTTTGAAATAGGGTCTCACTAAGTACTAGACAGCCTCACTAAGTAGCTGAGGCTGGCCACAAACCTGTGATCCTCCTGTCTCAGCCTCCCAAGTAGTGGGATTACAAAGGTGCCACCACCCCTGGCCTGTTTACTTTTTAAACACATTTATCAGCTTGTTTATGGATAGCACATACAGTCAAAACAACAACAAAAAAAAAAAAAAGGAAAGATGACTTATTCTGGCATGCTTCATTGCCATAATTAACTAATGACTTTAGGCAGTAAACTAACCTTGCCTTGTGAAATAAAAAGGGAAAAATTAGCCGGGCGTGGTGGTCCACGCTTGTAATACCAGCATTCAAGAGGCTGAGACAGGAGGATGGCGGTTCATGGCCAGCAGTTACTTAGTGAGGCCCTTTGCCACTCAGTGAGACCGGTTCAAAATAAAGAAAAAAAAATAGGCCTGGGGGTGTAGCTCGGAGGTAGAATGCCCCTGGTTTTCATCCCCATTACCACACACAAAAAAAGGAAAATATTATGCTAAATTCTATTTTGTTATGTTGCAAGATTCCCTCTCTGATTGTTTGCCAAATATTGTTTTCATTTTATTTACTTACTTTAAAAAAAAGAGCCGGGCGTGGTGGCGCACACTTGTAATCCCAGCATTCGGGAGGCTGAGACCAGAGGATCACAGTTCACAGACAGCCTCAGCTACTGAGTGAGGCCCTCTGCAACTCAGTGCAGAGGTTTCAGAATGAAACCCGGTTTCAAAATAATAAAAAAAAAAAATAGGGCAGGGGGTGTGGCTCAGAGGTTAGATGCCCCTGGGTTCCATCCCTAGACCCGCCAAAAAAAAAAAAAAAAATGGTACTGGAGATTGAATACAGGGGCATAAAAACTCTGAGCTATAAGCATAGCCCTTTTTTGTTTAAACCAGGGTCTTGCAAAATTGCTGAGGCTGGCCTCCCTTCAATCCTACTATTTCAGCCTCTCGAGGACTGGGACTAGAGGTGTGCACCCCTCTGCCCGGCTTAGTCTCCTCACTCTGCACCATAAGTGGAGAACTGAGCTTGAGAAACTGGAGATGCTTTAGTGGCCACAGGCTGGTTCTGAATGAACTCATGATTTCATTTGAGCCACTCAGTTCTTTGTGACTTTTTACCTAGATTAATTTGGTTGATTCTTCTTTTTGATTTGGGTCCTATGATCTTCTGTGTAGTAGCTGATTTAGTCAGAACTTTTGCAGAGTTAAAAAGCCTTTGTTATCATGAAGGGCTTTTCATTTTCAGTAAGGACCACCCTCAAGTGGAGATAGCCCACAGGTCACAATTACAAGTGGGCCATTGCTCACACTGCACGGTGATTCGCACACAGACTTCTTCATTGACAGGTGGTAATAGGGAGACCAGGGAGAAGGAAAAACTTTGAAGAAAGCAAAGTTAAAGTAGGGAAACAGCACTTTCCCAGACCTTCTATGCCCAGCCCAGCCCAGCCTATGAAGTGATTGATATTAACAATGTGACGTGCAGCCTTCCGGGTTAAAAAGAAAACCTTTGTTTCTTTTTATTTTTCTTCTTTTTTGGTGCTGGGGGTTGAACCCAGGGGCATTCTACCTCCAAGCTACGCCCCCCGTCAGATTTTTTACTCTTAATTTTGAAATGGGGTCTTACTAAGTTGCGGAGAGCCTCACTAAGTAGCTAGGGTATCTGCAAACCCAGATCCTCCAATCTCAGCCTCCCAAGTACTGGGATTACAAGCCTGCACCACCATGCCTGGCTAGAAATTCATTTTTAAAAATAAAACTGTGCATGAGAAACCAAAAGGTGCTTGTAGTTTGCCACTGCTTGTGTTCTGAACCCTGAGCTCCTTGGGGGCCTGACTGAAGCCTGTCTTGTTGCAGGATGATGTGGGCAGCGGGGACTGTGGCCGCCATGTCCAGCATCACGTTCCCGGCAATCAGTGCGCTTGTCTCTCGGAACGCAGAGTCGGATCAGCAAGGTGGGTTGCGGGCCTTCCTGCCAGGAGCATGCAGCTCGCTCTCCACGTACGCCAGAGGCGCGGCCCTGGGAGCTCTCCTGGAGGAGCACCCCTGTGTACTTTGCCCGACACACATGGAAGTTCCATTTTCCTCCCTGCTTTGATCTTCATCTCATTCATTTAAAATGGTATCCAGCCGGGTGTGGTGACGCACGCTTGTAATCCTCGCACTTGGGAGGCTGAGACAGGAGTATCGCGGTTTGAGGACAGCCTCAGCTGCTACTTAGTGAGGTCCTTTGAAACTCAGTGAGACCCTGTTTCAAAATAAAGAATAAAAAATGGGGCTGGGGGTGTGCCTTGAAGGTAGAATGCCCCTGGGTTCCATCCCAAGTACCTCACACACACACACACACACACACAAAGGTATCCAGCAGTTTAGAGTACTAAGAATTAAAGACAAAATTATTCTTTTTTTTTTTCCAGTTTTGACTTCTTTTTAGCTATTACCATCAGAATTAACAAGACTATTTACCTTTAAATAGTTATCTATTAAATAATGTTAGATAGCAGTGAGTGATTTAATGACAAAAATTATTTAATATAGAGTAATTCAAAGTCTATGAGCTTAATGTAGGAAACTGTTCTTTGGTAGGATAAGAAAAATCTGTGTGGTTGGGTAAAAGTCAGAGGTGAAGTATGTTTACAACTGTTATGTGGAAAGTTGACTTTATCCATTCTTCCTGCGCCTCTGCTTCCTATCCACAAGTCTACCAGAAGAATTGATCATTTTCCATCCCTGTCTCCTGGAATCAGGAAGTAGGAAGTTTTTAGAGGGAATTTTGAAAATGCCTAAGAGCCCTTTGAACGTTTCAGTAAAAGCCAGGCATAGTGGCGCATCCTTGTAATCCCAGCATTTGGGAGGCTGAGACAGGAGGATCATGTTTTACCGCCAGCCTCAGCTTCTTAGGAAGGCCCTCCACAACTTATTAAGGCTCTGTTTCAAAATAAGGAATAAAAAATAGGGCTGGGGTTGTCAGTCGGAGGTAGAATGCCCCTGGGTTCCATCCCCAGTACCTCAAAAAAAAAAAAAAAAAGGTTTCAGTAAAAACCTCAAATAGAAACAATAGTTTATTTATTGCACTTATTTTTCCAAATCAGGAATTAGCGATCTTACTCATATTTATTTTTAAATAGTGCCACTTGAAGACCACAAGTACTGCGTGCCACACCTCGCTGCTAACTTGACTGTGTTCTAGAGTATAGTGTCTAGAGCTGTTCATGGAAGACTCTTGTCTTTAGGGCATGAGGATTTTGGGGGGGAAGGGCTTTGTTTATGCTTATACTTTTCAATTCAGATGTTTCTAAATAATCTGCTTATTACTTGGCCGGCTGAGACATGGGAATCACAGGTTTGAGGCCAGCCTCAGCAACTTAGTGAAACCCTCAGCAACTTAGCAGAAGTTTCCCTTTTCTTCTCCTTCCCAAACTTGCCCTATTTTTTTATCCTTTTTTTTTTTTTTTTTTTTTGGTGGTACTTGGGGGTGGAACCCAGAGGCTTTCTACCTCCGGGCTATACTCCCAGACCCACTTAATATTTTATTTGAAAACAGGGTCTCACTAAGTTGCTGAGAGCCTCACTAAGTAGCTGAGGCTGGCTTCGAACCTGTGCGGTCCTCCTGTCTCAGCCTCCCAAGCGCGGGGATTACAAGCGTGCGCCACCACTCCCAGCTTTTTTATTCTTTTTTTTTGCAGGTCTGGGGATGGAACCCAGGGGCATTCATCCTACAAGCTACATCCCCTGCCCTATTTTTTATTCTTTATTTTGAAACAGGGTCTCACTAAGTTGTGGAGGGCCTCACTAAGTAGCTGAGGCTGTCTGCGAACCGCAATCCTCCTGTTTCAGGCTTCCAAATGCTGGGATTACAAGTGTGTGCCACCATGCCCGGCTTTTATTTTTTATTTTGAAACAGGGTCTTATTCTTAAGTAGGTGAGGCTGGCCTTGAACCACAGTCCTTTGGTCTCAGCCTGCCAGGATCACAAGCATGCGCCACCATGCCCAGCTTCTTCCTTTTTTTTTTTTTAAACTTCCTTCTCCCCCATCTCCCACCATTCTTTTTTTTTTTTTTTTTTTTTTTTTTTTTTTGTGGCCTGGTCAGATTGAAGCCAAAGGCATTCTATCTTCGAGTTCTATGCCCAGCTCAATTTTATTTTTTACTTGGAAGCAGGGTCTTGCTAGTTTGATAAGGGTTTCACTACTTGCTGAGGCTGTCCTCAAACCTATGATTTTGTTGCAGCCTCCCAAGTACTGAGATTACAGGCCTGTACCACCATGCCTGGCTTTTTTTATTTTTTATCATCTTTCTTTCCTCCCTTTCTTTCAGCCTGCCTTCCTTTCTTTCATTGAAAGAGGCATTTTACTTCTGAGCTACAACCCTAGCACTTTTTTTATTTTCTTAGTTTTCACATTATTACTATTATTATTATTTGCAGTACTGGGGATAGAACCCAGGGGCATTCTACCTTCGAGCTACACCCCCAGCCCTATTTTTTATTCTTTATTTTGAAACAGTCTCACTGAGTTTCAAAGGGCCTCACTAAGTAGTAGCTGAGGCTGGCCACAAACCATGATCCTCCTGTCTCAGCCTCCTAATACTGGGATTACAAGCGTGGGCCACCACTCGTGGCTATTACAGGATCTCACCAGTTTCTGAGGCTGTGCTCAAACCTGTGATCCTTTTGTCTCGGCCTCCCAAGTACTGAGATTATAGGTGTGCACCACCATAATAAGCTTAGACCCTATTTCCAAATGAAAAAGGACTGAGGGTGTTGCTTAGAGGTAGAACATCCCTGGGTTCTATCCTCACTATCACATACATATATGCATACATATATACATAACACATATCTAATATTTACTTAAAAATTATTGAAACACATTCTTTTAGGCCAAGTTATATTTGCCCACCCCCTTTTATTTTGTGGTACCGGAGATTGAACTCAGGGCATTCTACCATTGAGCTACACCCCCAACCCTTTTTATTTTGAGGCAGGGTTTTACTAAGGATCCTGCTTAGCTTTGAACTTGCCGGTCCTCCTCTCTCAACCTCCCATGTACTGGGATTATAGATAAGCACCACTGCTCCTAGCCTGTTTTTACTTAGAGAAATATCCATATCATATGGTTCAAGCTTATTTTTTACCTTCCATGTTAACAGAGTTATTTAGAAATCAGCACTTCTAGAATCTTTCCATGTAGGTCTTTGTTTGGTTGGTTGGTTTTGGTACTGGGGATGGAACCCAGGGGCTATATGCCTCCTGGCTATACTCCCAGACCTACTTTATACTTTATTTGGAAATGGAATCTCACTAAGTTGCTGAGAGCCTCACTAAGTAGCTGAGGCTGGCTTTGAGCCTGTGCGATCCTCCTGTCTCAGCCTCCCAAGTATTGCGATTATAAGTATGTGCCACCACGCCCAGTTTAGTGAAACCATTCCAAAATAAAATATTAATTAGGACTGGCATTGTAGCCCTGGGTTCAATCCCTCGTACAAATAAAAGGGAAAAAATGAGTAGAGAAATCTCAGTCCACGCAAGAGTGGAAATGCCTAAAATGGGAAAGCCTATTTTGTATTTTAGTTCCCACTTATAGACGGAACTAACTGATGTGGGGAATTCCACTCCAAAGGATTTCAGGTCCAGAAACTGAAATCACTGTGGTGTGAGGAGTCATTGACTGACGGGGCAGGTGAAGCCGGGACGCATCTGTGTGTGAGTGATGGGAGATGGTGGCAGGATTTTTCTTTTTATTTATTTTATTTTTGGTGGTACTGGGATTAGAACCCAGGGGCTTTTCTACCTCCGGGCTATACTCCCAGACCTATTTTATACAGGGTCTCACTAAGTTGCTGAGAGCCTCACCAGCGCAGGGATTACAAGCGTGTGCCACCACGCCCGGTGGCAGAATCTTCTAATCAGTTCTCCTACACTTTACATGTCAGTTTGTAAGAGCAAGACTGTTAAGCTCCACGTCTTGAGACACTGTTCCAAACAACTGACTCCCTTTGTTCTGATTTAGGAGTTGCTCAAGGGATCGTAACTGGAATAAGAGGACTGTGCAATGGCCTGGGGCCAGCACTGTATGGCTTTATATTCTACATGTTCCACGTGGAACTGACAGAGTTGGGCCCTGAGTTGAATTCTAACAGTGATGCCCTCCAGGTAATTTGGTAATGTCTACTTTGTAACATTGATTGTGTCCAGTTACAGCAAAATTTTTTGATGTTAAACTTGGAGAGTATCCTTACTTGTATATCACTATTTTCGTTGGGGGGGGGGGTTGGTTTTTTGTTTGTTTTTTTGTTTTGTTTTGTTCTGGTGATACTGGGGATGGAACCCTTCTACCTCCAGGCTACACTCCCAGACCTGTTTTATATTTTTATTTGGAAATAGCGAATGTGTGTGATCCTCCTGTCCCTGCCTCCCAAGCACGGGGATTACAAGCGTGCGCCACCATGCCCGGCTGTATATCACTATTTTGTTTGACAGCAGTAAATTTTTTGCTTATTGCTTCCTGGGATAATTTCTGAGATTTTTTTTCTTTTTTCTTTCTTTTTTTTTTTTTTTTTTTTGTGTTGCTGTGGATTGAAATGAGGAGCATTCTACCTCTGGGCTACACCCCCAGCCCCCAGCCCTGTTTTATTTTATATTTGGATACAGGGTCTTGCTAAGTTGTTCACAGCCTCGCTGAGTTGCTGAGGGTGTCCTCGATCTTCTGATTCTTCTGTCTCAGCCTCCCAAGTGGGATTACAGGCATGCACCACCATGCCCAACCAATTTCAGAAATTTAATACCTTATGTGAAAGCTTTGTCTTAACTTTTTCAGATTTTTACCTGTTCAGTCACTAATCAGAATGTTATTTCCTGAGCTGGGTGTTCACACCTTTAATCTCAGTACTTGGGAGGCTGAGACAGGAAGATCACAAGTTCACAACCTGCCTCAGGATTTAGCAAAATCTTCAGCAACTTAGTAAAACCATGTTTCAAAATAAAGTAGGGCTGAGGGTGTATCTCAGATGTAGAATGCCCCTGGGTACTATCCCCAGCAACCCCTCCCTCCAAAAAAGAGTGCTATTTCCTGGCTAAGCCCAGGCTGAATAGGAAATGTCCTTAAAATCCAAGTAAAAGTTGAAGTGTTTTTTCTATCATTTCTTTGAAAAGAGATACTCAGTATAGATTTATGTACAAACCCGAAATTAATGTTTATGTATAAAGTGCATGGTGTAAGTCCAAGGACAAGATCACAGAGAAGCAGCTATTGCTAATACGTAGGCTCACAAGTTGGGTTACGCTGTCCAGAAGTTGTAAAGCGGTAACCCAGCCAGGCATAGTGGTGCACGCTTGTAATCCCTGCACTTGGGAGGCTGAGACAGGAAGATCGCACAGGTTCGAAGCCAGCCTCAGCTACTTAGTGAGGCTTTCAGCAACTTAGTGAGACCCTGTTTCCAAATAAAATATAAAAAAAAGTCTGGGAGTATAGCCTGGAGGTAGAAAGCCTCTGGGTTCCACCCCCAGTACTGCCAAAAAAAAGAAAGAAAAGCAGTAACCAGTAGTTCTTTGCCTTATTCTTGAATGCCAAGTGTTGTTGGGATTCACCTAGACATTTAGTGAAATACTTCCTTAGGAGATAATGACTCATTTTTTAGTGGTGAGTTTTCAGGGCATTCAAGACTAATTTTGGAGTAAAAAGACTAACCAAATTCTTTGTCTTCACTTGTCTCCCACACCCATCAGGGAGCTGCCGTCCCAGGCCCACCGTTTTTATTTGGAGCATTTATAGTTCTTATATCTTTTCTGGTTGCCTTATTCATCCCTGGGTACCGTAAAGCCAGCATGGTTCAGAAACACAGCAGCAGCAGCAGCGGCAGCCTGCCCACCGCCCCCGAGCAGGGCGGCGAGGAGGACATCGAGCCACTGCTGCAGGACAGCAGCATCTGGGAGCTCTCCTCCGAGGAGCCCGGGAGCCAGTGCACTGAGCTGTGAGTGCGCAGAGGATTCTGGAGACGCCGTTTGGACACCCGAGGAGGAGCTACGCCGTGCCAGCCGCACGCTCCAGGCCAGGGCTCATAAGTGACTTCCTCCGTCCCTTCCCTCCTCCTGCCCCTGTCCTTTCATTCTTTTGCTTTATTTGTACATAAGAACAAGGTAAGGTTTGAAATACTTCCCTGCAACTAATGTGCAAGGCTCAAAGTTATCTGGATTCTACCCTTTGAAGCTCAAATAGACAGGTTTTTTTTAATATCCGGTGTTACGACAGCAGTCTTTTCATGCCCTTCTTGGTAGCAGGTGGTTTGTGTTGGAACTGCCACCTTGGGCAGGACTTCAGGTGAAGAATCAATCCCTTGTTACTTGTTTCCTTCGTCTTACGAGTGCATGCTCCTCGTTAGTCCACAGGTGTTGATGAGTGGCCGTCGGTGAAAGTCACTCAGTATCAGGGATCCACTGCCTTTGTCCAAAGGCCAAATGAAGACCTAGTTTTACTCTTTATTTTCTCTGCGTTCAATGCTTGTCTAAAATATTAACAGTGTCGATCAGTCACCTTTACCAGGTGAAGAAAGTCTTTCAAATTCAAATCATGTTGAACTAGAAACTCAAACCCCTGGACCTCGTGTCCTGGAAGAAGGAAATCTTGCAGATTCCAATCATGTATAACTAGCAACTCAGATTCAAGATGATTTAACAGGAAAAAAAGATCTATCGAGCCCAGCACAGTCCTATCATGTGCCTGCGGCCCTGGCCCTGGGAAGGCTGGGCCGGGAGGAATGCTCGCTCCAGGACAGCCCGGGCGAGGTAGCGAGGCCACCTCCAAGACGAGAAGAGCGGCATTGTAGTGGCAACAGAGGAAATGGAGGGTGCTTATAAGAAAAAATTAAGAATTTGGACATTCCTAAGAGAAGAGATTTAGAACATGAATAATTAGTGTCTTTGTGCCCGGGTTTAGTTCATAGTCCTTCACTGTTTGATCTTTGCCGTGTCTCCAGTTCCTACTTCACAGTCTCGCCCGCCGTTCATCACACTCCTGCCTTAACTGCGGCGTAGTGCAGATGTTTGCAGTTAATCTTCCTTCTCAGTCTGTCTGTCTGACTTCTGAATTTCATGGAAATACGCACATCAGATTCCTTTCCACGCTATGAGGGTTATTGAAGCTCAAGTCTCACGATAAGTGTCTTGCTAATTTTTGCAATGTTTTATGGACAAAGAAAACTTTACAGATTTCTATGTATTTTGCTGCACAGTAAATGGACCATTAACTAAGGCCTACCTTTAACAGAGCACTCCTTTGAAAGTTTTATAGGTGTGAAATATAATATGTAGATATTTGTAAGGGTTTTAATTTTTTTGACGGGGTGCTGTGTAAATCTTGTATTTATAAATGTAATGAAGGTATTGACAGAAAAAATATATACAACTTTTATAAAGGATTGTGTATTGACTGAATACATTTAAGAGAAAATATATTTTGAAACTTGTTCTGCCATGAATAGAGATAACATATCTTTTTACTATGCTGTTGGTTTTTAGGTTAAGCTTCCTAATGTATAATAAATTTGCAATGGATACTTTTATGTCTTGTGCTTTTTAAACAAATTTTGTCATTGTTCTTTTGGGTTCTATTTTAGGTAGCTTTCTGCTTAATTGAGTTGTTGGTCCTTAACCTAATACAAAAGATAGACGTTTTCAAGAAAAAATTTAATAAAGTTTTTTCTAAACCTTTTATTAAAAACAAACCATCATAACATTTATTTTTAAAAAGCAGAGATAGAAAAGATAATCCATAGCAGCATTGTTCATAATAACTAAAACTAGGGGAAACCCCAAGTGTTGTTATTTCTCAAGTTTCAACTATTTTATCCCTTTTGATTCCATATAAATTTTAGTTTTGGCTTTTTCTTTTTGTGGTCCTGGGGGTGGAACCCAGGAGCTTTTCTACCTCTGGGCTACACTCCCAGACCCGTTTTATACTTTATTTGGAGACAGGGTCTCACTAAGTACTGAGAGCCTCACTGAGTAGCTGAGGCTACCTTCGACCTGTGCGATCCTCCTGTCTCAGCCTCCCAGGCCCGGGGATTACAAGCATGCGCCACCACGCCCAGCTTGGCTTTTTCATTTCTGTCACGTAAAAAAATGGTTGTTGCCGGGCGTGGTGGCGCACGCTTGTAATACCTGCGTTTGGGAGGCTGAGACAGGAGGGTTGCACAGGTTCGAAGCCAGCCTCAGCTACTTAGTGAGGCTCTCAGCAACTTAGACCCTGTTTCCAAATAAAATAGAAAAAAGGTCTAGGAATATAGCCCAGAGGAAGAAAGCCCCTGGTTTCCACTCCCACTACCACCAAAAAAAAAATGGTTGTTGGAGCTGGGCATGGTGGCGCACACTTGTAATCCCTGTGCTTGGGAGGCTGAGTCAGGATCGTGCAGGCTCAAAGCCAGGAGACCCTGTTTCCAAATAAAAATAAAATAGGTAGCCCGGAGGTAGAAGGCTTTCCAGGAACCCCAGTACCACCAAACCCCGAGTTCGATCTCAGTAACACACCAGTAAACAAATAGGATTTTTTTAAATGCATTTACTGCATCGATTGAGATGGCTGAACAGGTATGGGATTTTCCTCTATGTCAGGTATTTATTTTCATGTTTTATGTCAGGTATTTTATTTTCATCTGCCTTTGCTGAGATAGAGTCCACTTGATCACAATACTGTTGCAGGGTGCTTAGTCCCAGAGACAAAGAACACCATGTCTGGAGTTTGAAAGCAGGATACTTTATTCACTGGTGAAGGTTCAGTAAGCAAAGCTTTCAGATCTAAGTGAACAAAGAACATGTGAATTCTTATGCCCTCGGTCCCCTGATTTTGAGAGGGGAGGGAGGTAAGAATGATTTTACCTAGCTTAAGCAAAAGAACAGAAGCAGGATAGCCGCTAACATCACTTTCTCATCTCGTTTCACAGATGCCCTAGGGAGACCGCTTATGTTAGGGGGGCTGGTACAGGACTGTACTTGAAGCGGTCTAGGGAAGCCCGGCCTGTTTTGTGTTTTATCACTAGAGCTTTGTGCTTTTTATCTGGGGATGGGGGGTGTGGTGAAGAAGCCTTTTAATTTGTGAGCTTCTAGCCAAAATTGGCTCCAAGGACCCAGCCAGGCTACTGCCTCAGTACATAAAACTTCCATGTAGTCTGTAGCCATACACGATGTGGTGCGTGCCCGTAATCCCAGCTACTTTAGGAGGATTGCAAAGCCAACCTGGACTATTTAACAAGACCCTGGCTCAAAAATACAAACTTGAAGCTGGGCATGGTGGCACACACCTGTAATCCTAGTACTTGGGAGGCTGAGACAGAGATCACAGGTCCGAGGACAGCCTCAGCAAGTACTGAAACTCATCAATCTAGCGAGACCCCATTTCAAAATAAACTAGGGCTGGGGGTAGAGCTCAGAAGTAAAATGCCCCTGGGTTCAATCCCCAATGCCACACACAATAACATAATAATGTAAGTCTGAACGATTTTTTTTCTGGTACTGGGGAATGAACCCATGAGCATTCTCTAAACCAATTTCATTTTTTATTTTGAACAGGTTCAAAGTTGCTAAAGCTAGCCTCGAACCAGCAGTCTTCCTGTCTCCAGTCTTCCAAGTACTAGGATTATGGCTGTGTACTGCCAGGACCAGCTGGAGCAGTGTGGTTTGTGTGTGCATGTGTGTAGCTGTGTTTGGTACAGGGAACTGAACCCAGAAGTATTCTACTGCCAAGCTACACCCGTGCTGTCCCTTATTATTTTTTATTATTAATATACTGGGTATATTTTTTGTTTTGAAACAGGGTCACGGTAAGTTGCTGAGTCTAAGTTGCTGATGCTGGCCTCGAACCTGCAATCCTCCTGTTTCAGCCTCCTAAATACTGGGATCATAAGGCATGCACCACCATGGCTGGCTCATTTTCATATCAATAATTTTGGTAACTTAAAAACCAAAGGGGCCAGGCATGGTGGTGCACGCTTGTAATCCCCGCGCTTGGGAGCTGAGACAGGAGGATCACATGGGTTCGAAGACAGCCTTGGCTACTTAGTGAGGCCCTCTGCAACTTAGTGAGACCTTGTTTCAAAATAAATAAATAGGGCAGGGGATGTAGCTCGGAGGTCAAATGCCTCTGAGTTCTATCTCCAAACTTGCAAAAAACCCCAAAGGGCTGGGCATAGTGGCACATGCTTCTAATCCCAGTACTTGGGAGGCTGAGACAGGTAGTTCACAGGTTCAGCTACTTAGTGAGGCCCTCTGCAACTTACTGAGATCCTGTTTCAAAATAAAGATTAAAAAATAGGGCTGGGGTATAGCTCAGAGGTAGAATGCCTTGGGTTCAATTGACAGTACTATCAAAAATAAAAATAAAAATAAAAACCACATAATTTTGGTACTTTAGACTCCTTAGGTAGGAACAGCCATCTCAATGAACTAAAAAGGTATAAGAAAATATTAAACATTTACTTTTTGGAAGGCAAAGGAAAGGTACCAAAATAAACTAACTACAGAAATAAGATTGATATTGTCTGGAATTTTGGGTTATTACAAAGAGGTGTTAGCTAATCTTTCTTTGTGTGTGTGTGTGGGGGGGGGTACTGGGGGTGGAAACCAGGGGCTTTTCTACCTCCAGGCTATACTCCCAGATCTATTTCATTTTATTAATTTTTTTTTTTTTTTTTTTTTTTTTTTTTTTTAGTGGTACTGGGGGTGGAACCCAGAGGCTTTCTACATCCAGGGCTATACTCCCAGACCTATTTTATATTGTATTTGGAAACAAACAGGGTCTCACCAAATTGCTGGGAGCCTAAGTTGCTGAGGCTGGCTTTGAACCTGTGCGATCCTCCTGTCTCAGCCTCCCAAGTGCTGGAATTACAAACGTGCACAACTATGCCCGGCAGCTAATCTTTTTAAAAATATTTCTATTGGTACACTGGAATCATGAGGCTCAGAGTCATAGAAAGATACATGCACATAGCACTTGCTTTCCTCTGGGTCCACCTCGCCCCCCCACCCCGCTTTCTCACACTGTAACACTGGTAGAGACAAACCTCACTGTGAACACAGGATTATCTGCAGTTTCCGTCCGCGGTCTCCCCTTGCCCCTCCCTTTCCACGCCCCCTGTTGAACTGAAGTTCTCTGATGCCCCTTTCTCCCAAGCTTCATGAGTGAAAACACACTTCCCTTTCTGTGAATGGCTAACCTCAGCATCATATTCTCAAACCCCCCCCCCCCGTTTCCTGGAAATGACCCTGCAGCACAATTTACAATGTCCAAACTCCACGGCTGTCCACCCCAGGTGTCAACAGAACATTATGGTATATACACACAGTGGAATTCTACTCAACCGTAAAAAATAACACAGCTTGTCATCCCAGCATCGGAGAGGCTGAGACCGGAGGATCACAGTTCGCGGACAGCCTCAGCTTAGTGAGGCCCTCTGCAACTCAGTGAGACCCTGTTTCAAAATAAAGAATAGAAAATAGGGCAGGGGGTGTAGCTCGGAGGTCGAATCCCCTTGGGTTCCACCCCCAGACCCACAAAATAAAAAACAAAACTAACACGCATCGTTTGCAGAATGATATTAGCTAATTCATATACTGAGCAAGAGTCTGGGAAAGTTTTTGGGAAATGCATGAGACCAAAGAGACAAATGCTAGAATTCACATCTTTCTCATCAATTTCCACCATCCTAAATCCTAAAAGTTTCCCCTAGAAATAAGGCTGAAGAAACACACAAACCTTCACAGAAACTACATCACAATTTCAAGTAATCTCAGTACAAATTGAGCAAAGGCATCAAGGGGTAGCTGAGGGTCCTCACTTGGTCACTTGTGGGAAGCAAAGGATATCTCCACAAAAAGATCATCCGCCTGGCACACTAATGGACCATGGATATGAGGATTCGTTTTCACTGTGGACCTGAAGTGACCAACTCCTGTCTTGACTTCAGTGTCCTTTCAGAGGCTGAGATAATAAAAACTTTTCTCATTAGTCATTACAAAAAGTTTCGAGCAAGATTAAATAGCTTTGCTACCCAGGGCATGAAAAATTCAATATCCCTGAATACGTACAGCTCGGTACCCAAAACATGAAATGAGAAAGAGTGCAAATCACCTTTCTGAACTTTTATTTTCTTTTTGGTACCAGATTGAACCCAGGGGCATTCCACATCTGAGTTATACCCCCAGCTCTATTTTCCTTTTAAACATGGTCTTCCTAGAGTGATCAGTTTCACTACTTGTTCAGGTGGTCCTCCTGTTTTGGCTTCCCAAGTACTAGGGTTGCAGGTGTGCACCACCACACCCAGCTGTGTCTGGCTTTTGGATCTCTGCTACTGTCTGCGGGGACCTGACAATGTCAGTTACCCAAGAATACCCGTGACACGGCGCTTCAACACTCTCTCCAAAGTATCCCCTGAGGCCTGGAAGGGACACCAGCCCTATGGCCTGGAGATTCACAACCCCTGACCGGCTCGCAGGCCTTGTCCTCCTCTGGCTTCTCAGATTGTAAACTGTCGTTTCTTTGTGTTCCCACATCTTGGTTGTGGTGTTGGGTACCTTATTCCCCCGTATTAGACTTCTGAGGTCTACCGAGTTGACTTGTGAATTGTGGCTTCCAGTTTGGGGCTTTTCCACAGTTACTGCACGCATGAGGTTTCTATTTCGTATGGATTTTTTGGTGTTTCGTGAGATTTGATTTGATGGTAAAGGCCTTTCCACATTCAGCACACAAGTATGGTTTCTCTCCTGTGTGAATTCGATAATGCTCAAGGAGTTGTGATCTCTTAATGAAAGATTTCCCACAATCGCTGCACTCGTAGGGCTTCTCTCCGGTGTGAATTCTTCTGTGTCTATTCAGATGTGACTTCTGGATGAAGGACTTCCCACATTCCACACAAATGTAGGGTTTTTCTCCTGTGTGGATCCTCTGATGCGTCCTCAGTGTTGACTTCCTGGCAAAGCCTTTCCCACATTCGCTGCACTCGTGGTGTCTTTCCCCAGTGTGAGACTGCTGATGTATGTGGAGGCCTGACTTCCGAGTGAAGGCTTTCCCGCAGTCCCCACACTGATGGGGCTTCTCTCCAGTGTGGATTTTCTGGTGTGTGAAGAGATTCGATCTGTCGGTGAAGGCCTTCCCGCATTCCGCACACCTGTAGGGCTTCTCTCCTCTGTGGATTTGCTGATGTACGTGGAGTTGGGATTTCTTAGTGAAGGCCTTCCCACATTCGCTGCAGTCATAGGGTTTCTCTCCGGTATGAATTCTCTCGTGGGTTATAAAATGCGACTTGTGGCAGAAGGCCTTCCCACAGTCTTTGCAAACATAGGGCTTCTCTCCACTGTGGATTCTTTGGTGCGTACTTAGTGTTGACTTCTGAATGAACGCTTTCCCGCACTCGTGGCATTCGTGTTGTCTCTCGCCAGTATGACATTTCTGATGGATCCTGAGCCGTGACTTCCAGACGAATGACTTTCCACAGTCAGCACACTTATAGGGCTTTTCTCCAGTGTGGAGCTTTTGGTGTTTAATGAGATTGGACCTGTCAGTAAAGGCCTTCCCACATTCGGTACACATGTAGGGTCTCTCTCCGGTATGAATTTTCTGGTGTATTACGAGATTTGTCTTGTGGGTGAAGACCTTCCCACATTCTGAGCATATAAAAGGGGTCTCCCCTGTGTGGATCCGTTGGTGCACGTGAAGTTGTGATGTCTTCATAAAGGCCTTCCCACACTCACTGCACTCATAAGGTCTCTCTCCAGTATGAATTCTTCTGTGTGTGATAAAATGTGACCTCCTGATAAAGGCCTTCCCACAGTCAGTACATGCATAAGGTTTTTCTCCTGTATGAATTTTCCGGTGTACACTTAGTGTTGATTTCCTTGTGAAGGCTTTTCCGCATTCCGTACATTCAAACCCTTTCCCTCCGGTGTGAATTTTGTCATGGACACTGAGGTTTGAATTAGGTGAGGTCTTCCCGCGTTCACTGCTGTCATCGGGGTTTTCTCCCGTGTGGTTTCTCTGGCCTCTGAACAGACCAGACTTTTTGGCTCTCCCATCCTCACTGTGTTTACAGTGATTTTCTGCATTATGAGTTTTCTGATGGCTTGACTTGAGGGGAAACGCCTTCCCAAGCTTGGTACACATACAGGATTTCTCTTTCGTACACACCCTCTGAGGCACAGGCAGTCGGGGCTTCTGAGTGAGGACGCTCTTGGGCTTGCCGGGCCCATGCTGTTCTTCTTTAGTATAAATGTTCTCGTGTGCAAAGAGGTGTGACTTCTGAGTGAAAACTTTTACGCAGTCAGAAAACAAACGAAGGTTCTCCTCAGTATGAACTTCCTGATGCTGACTGAGAGCTGGCTTGTGACCCAGAAGCTCCCTTTCACAGGCATCCACTTCCGCCGGAGAATTCAAATATGAAAATAAGTCCGCACACCTGATAATCTCATTGAGACTTTCTGTGGCACTGTATTTACTTTGATTAGATAAGCCTGCACCAGGTTTCAGATTCTTTCCAAAGGAGTCACTGTGATGGGGTCCTTTTTTTGAAGGAAAGAGGAGTGCGTTCACAAGGGCTGTTTTTCCTGTGTCCTCACGTCCACAGCCCCGCTCGTTAGCTAGCATGGCCTTCGTGGTGCGGAAGGAAACATGACCTGCAGGTTTGTTGTCCTGGCTTCTCTCAAGCTGCCCACTTTGTCTATCATCTTTCCTCAAGTTTTCTAAATCAGAATCAAGGTCATCTCTTATGAAGAGATGAATTCTCTCACACTGGAAAGAAACCTCTTCAGGGAGTCCCTGTTGTAAAATCTCAAAACCAATAGCCCCATCTGAAAAGAAAGGAAAGGGAGAACTGACACAAAGAGCTAGTAATGGATGACAGAAAGATTGATTCACTGAATTAATTCAGGGTGACTACAGGTACATACAAATAGGGAAAATAAAATAACCATATAGAGGTGCATTACTTTCGTATATAATACACAGAATATACAGTAATGGAAATGACATACTCTTTACCTCAATAGCATCTGGATGCGCTGCTCTGACATTTCAACTTTACACAGCCCTGTAACATTAGTTATTATCATGCCTATTTTATTGTTCATTTATTTATTTATTTTTGTTGGTACTACAAATGTAACCCAGAGGCTTTCTACCTCCAGGTTATACTCCCAGACCTATTTTCAATTTTATTTGGAAACAGGGTCTCACTAAGTTACTGAGAGCCTCACTAAGTAGCTGAGACTGGCTTCGAACCTGTGCGATCCTCCTGTCTCAGCCTCCCAAGCACGGGGATTACAAGCGCGCACCACCACGCCCGGCTTATTTTTTAACCTTAAAAAAAAAAAATTCTTCTGGTATTGGGGATTGAACTCAGGGGCATTCTACCTCTAAGTTATCCCCCCTGGCCAGCCCTTTTATTTATTTATCTATTTAATTTTTGTGATACTGGGAAATTGAACCCATTGGTGTTCTACCTCTGAGGTACACTGCAAGTCTTATTTTTATTTTTTACTTTGAAACAGGGCCTCAAAAAGTTGTTGAAGACCTCACTAAGTTGTGGAGGCTGATCTAAAAGATGTGATTCTGCTGTTTTAGCCTCGTAGGACAGGGATTGGGCAAGTGCCACCGCACCTGTCTCGGGCAGTGCTGCGCTTCTTTTTTTTTGGCGAGGTATTGGAGGTTGAACCCAGAAGCATTCTAAGCATACTTAGAATGTTATAGAATATTATAACTATAGTTATAGTTATCTTCATAACTATAAGAGCTATGCTGCCAGTCCTTTTATTTTTATATTTATTCATTTATTTATTGGTACTGGGGATGGAACCCAGGGGCATTCTACCACCAAGCTACACCCCCAGTCCTATTTTATTTATTTATGTATTTGGAAACAAGGTCTCAGTGGGTTGCAAATGGCCTCACTAAGTAGCTAAGGCTGGCCACAAATCGCGATCTTCACACTGGCTTTTATTTTTATTTTTAAACAGGGTCTCTCTAAGTTGATAACAGACAAGCACCAGCTGTTTAATTTTTTTTTTTTTTAAATTAGGGTCTCACTAAGTTGCTGAGACTGATGTAAAGCCTTTAATCATCTTGACTCAGCCTCCCAAGTACTGGAATTAACAGGCATGTGCCACCATACCTGGCTCCAAAAAGATTTTAGAGAGGGCAGATATATAAGTGTTTGAATGCCAAAGAAAATAATCTACAAACTTGGTGGAGGTAGAAAGAACAAAAATTTTCTATGGAAAGAGAAAAAAAGCAAGAAGGCATGATCCTAGGTGATGTAGGGTAGGATGTGTCCAAAGCAGTGGTAATTATAGCACATTCCCTCCTAAGAAGGCAGGTGAAGGCGGCACTGGAACGGGGAGAGGCCTTAAAGGGGGATCACGTTCAGATATCTAAGGGACCAGTGTCGCCTCTTTCCAAGCAGCTCTAAAACTGCATAATGTCAGCAGAAAAGTCCTATCAATACCACTTCAGAGCCGGCTGTGGTGGCGCACGCTTGTAATCCCAGCATTCGGGAGGCTGAGACCTGGAGGATCATGGTTCACGGACAGCCTCAACTACTTAGTGAGGCCCTCTGCAACTCAGTGAGACCCGGTTTCAAAATAAAGAATAAAAAATAGGGCAGGGGGTGTAGTGTAGCTCAGAGGTCAAATGCCCCTGGGTTCCATCCCCAGATCCGCAAAAAAAAGAAAAGAAAAAAGAAAATACCACTTCAAAGTAGCCAGCCTCAGCCAGGCGTGGTGGCGCACTTGCAACCCCAGCATTTGGGAGGCTGAGACAGGAGGATCCAGGTTCAAGTTCAGCCTCAGCTACTTAGTGAGGCCCTTGCAAATCAGTGAAACCTTGTTTCAAAATAAAGAATAAAAAATAGGGCTGGAGGTGTCACTCAGAAGTAGAATGCCCCTGGGCTCCAACCCGTAAAAAACAAAACAAAAAATAAAACAGTAACAACAAAAAAAACAAGTGGCTGGCCTGTCCCGCACACCTGTAGGTCCGGCTGTCCTCTATGCTCTCGGTTCTGGTTCCCAACTCACCTCGACAGCTCGGAGTTGAAATCTCACCATCCAAAATACCCGGCTCTTCTCCTTGCCCCGAGGTGAAGATGACTTCCAGTCTGGGAACTGGACACCCTATTGACAGGAAACAACAGAGGACTTGGTGTCAGAGGCCCGGCGGCGATGCACGCTACATGCCTTCCAGAACTTCAGTGTGATCGGGGTATATCCAAGAGACATTATTAAGAATATGGAAGAAAATAAAAGACAAGCCCAGTGCTCAGCCCCGACGCTCTGCAGTCTCTGGAGTCCCACATGTCTCAGGAAAACCAGACCTCTGCAGTTCTCCTGAGGACGGAGCGCCGCAGAGCCTGGCCTGCCGTGCGGGCTGTGCTCACCCACTGAGATCAGGTTGGAGTAGTTCTCCAGCATCACATCCCTGTACAGGCGTCTCTGGGTAAGGCTCAGCTGCTGCCACTCCTCTGTGCTGAAGTCCACGGTGACGTCTGTGAAGGACACTGCGCCCTGGAAAAGCAGAGGCCCACTCAGAAGGGAAGTGTCAAGACTGCAGCACGGGAAGAAGATATTTAGAACCTTCTTAAAATCCATTTAATATAATGTGTGAGTTCCTACTAAACACCTGTATGTGTGTGTGTGGGAATGGAGGGTACTACGGATTGAACCCAGGGGCATTCTACCTCTGAGCTAAACACCCACCCCTATTTGATTCTTTACTTTGAAACAGGGCCTTACTAAGAATCAGAGAGCCTAGCTACACTGGTGAGGAGGGTTGCAAACCTACAATTCTACCAGCCTTAGAAGTACTGGGATTATAAGCGTGTGCCACCATGCCTAGCTATATTGTTATTTTAAAGGAGAAAAAAGGGCCGGCGTGGTGGCGCACGCTTGTAATCCCAGCATTCTGGAGGCTGAGACCAGAGGATCGTGGTTCTTGGACAGCCTCATCTACTCAGGCCCTCCGCAACTTAGTGAGACCCTGTTTCAAGATAAAGAATAAAAAAATAGGGCAGAGGATGTAGCTTGGAGGTCAAATGCCCTTGGGTTCCATCCTCAGACCCGCAAAATAAATAAATAAATAAATAAATAAATAAATAAATAGGATATCTTGTTAAAATTATTAGCTCAGCTACTTAGTGAGGCCCTTCACAACTCAGTGAGACCCTGTTTCAAAAATAGAGAATAAAAAATTGGGCAAGAGTTGTAGCTCGGAGGTCAAATGCCTCTGGGTTCCATCCCAGACCCGCAAAAAAAAAAAAAAAAAAAAAAAAAAATTAGTAGTCCTTTTGTGGTCTGAATAATATTAATCTTTTATAAAATCTGTGTGCTTGCTACATAGAAAGAAGCTGTGATGATATATCAAGCTGTGTAAATATGACTTCTGCAGACTTTTATATGCATGACATATTCCAAAAATAGCTCATAGAAAGAAGAAAACAAGCCAGGCATGGTGGTGCAGGACTGTAATCTCCGTATTTTGGAGGCTGAGACAGGAGACTGCAGGTGGTACTAAATTTATATGCACACCAAACCTGTCCGTGCCGGTGAGTAGGGTTCTATTGAGTACATTATCCTGTCAGCATCTCTCTCTAAAGATCTAACAAAAGAGCTATCAAAAGTACTGGGATGGTGACACACACCTGTAATCCCATTACTTGGGAGGCTGAGACAGGATTGCAGGTTCAAGGACAGCCTCAGCAAGTAGTAAGATTCTCATCAACCTTGTGAGACCCTGTTTCAAAAATAAAAATAAGCCGAGCGTGGTGGCGCACGCTTGTCATCCCCGCGCTTGGGAGGCGGAGACAGGAGGATCGCGCAGGTTTGAAGCCAGCTGCGCGCGCTGGCTTAGGAGACCCTGTTTCCAAATTTAAAAAATGTAAAAATAGGTCTGGAGGTAGACCTGGAAGTAGCCCGGAGGTAGAAGGGCTTCCAGGAACCCCAGTACCACCAAAAAAATAAAAAAATAAAATAAAAAAATAAAAAAACAAAAATAAAATAGCGCTAGGGGTGTAGCTTGGAGGTAGAATGCCCCTGGATTCAAGATCCAGTACCAGAAAGGAGGGAGGGATTGGGAAACGTCATGGCTCCCCTCCCCAGTGACTGATGACGCCATCCCCTGACTTATCCTGCTCTGGGATGTCGGACTTGACGGGAGGCAGCGAGACTTCCCATAAGGGCGGGCGGGCTGCAGTGTCTGGAGCGGAGCCTCACTTTTCTCCAGCCCTTTTCTGGACACTTTGCATTAAACAAGATCCTACCGTGGCCGCACATGCAGGTTTTCTGGCTCTTTACACTGAGCTAAAAGACCCACAGCAAAACATAAACCATGACATCAGTTCTTGGGAGGCTGGCACAGCAGGAGAGGACGTTCAAGGCCAGCCTCGGAAAGTAGTGAGAGGCCCATCGCCTAGGGAGAGCGCCTTTCAAAAACTAAAGGCGGTGCGGGATGAGCCCGGAGGTAGAAGTACCACAAAAGAAAAAGAAAAAGCTTTGAACAGTTTACTGACCAAAGGAGTGAAGACCGGACACCTGGCACCTGTGAGTCTGAGGAAGCCCCAACTCAAGGACAACGCCGATGAGTCCTGAGTCTCCTGACGAACCCACGCAGCCCTGAAGAACGACTCTTAAGAGATTCGATTCCTTTGTTTGGGGAGAATCCAGGGTTTGATTTTGAACTTTTTTTTTTTTTGGCAGTAGTAGGGATTGAACCCAGGGCATTCTACCTCTGAGCTACCCCCATAGCCCTATTTTTTATTCATTATTTATTTTTTATTATTTATTTATTTATTTAAATTAACTAATTTTTTTTTTTTCGGGTCTGGGGATGGAACCCAGGGGCATTTGACCTCTGAGCTACACTCCCTGCCCTATTTTTTATTCTTTATTTTGAAACCGGGTCTCACTGAGTTGCGAAGGGCCTCACTAAGTAGCTGAGGCTGTCTGCGAACCGCAATCCTCCTGTCTCAGCCTCCCGAATGCTCGGATTACAAGCGTGCGCCACCACGCCCGGCTTTTTATTCATTCTTTAAAACAGGGTCTCACCAAGTTGCGGAGGACCTCACTAAGAAGCTGAGGCTGGCCAGGAATCTGCCATCCTCCTGACTCAGCCTCCCAAGTACTGGGTTTACAAGCATGCACCACCATGTTCAGCTCAATTCTGGACTCTGAAGTTAATGTCTTCTCTGGTTTTCTAGAAAATCAATACATTTCTTTTTGCTTCTTCCCAAAGGCTTATCTCAGTTATTTTATTTAGCAAACTGGGGAAAGTACCAGCATGGGCTACAGAAGCTCACACGCTCACATCTACTTCCCAAAACTGACATGAGCTGAGGGCCTCGTCTGCATTTCTCTCAAGTCAGGTTTAATTTCTCTGAACTTGTTCATCTTACTCTATGGAGTGTCCGGTGCTTCTTAACATCTCCCAGGGAACTAAAATAAAGCAACAAATTGATGAAGTAAGAACTCACCAGGGACTTGCTCATTTTGGGCTCTTCTAGGAAAGGAGTAGAGATCTGAGAAATGAGATGGACAGAGGTACAGATGAGCGCAAGAAGTGTGCCAGCCTCACAGACGCACACACACACACTGTGTAGCCTACACACTCATGACCGAAAATTTTACTTCTAGAACCACATCATTAAAAAAATTATCCCAAGCCGGGCGTGGTGGCGCACGCTTGTAATCCCAGCATTTGGGAGGCTGAGACCTGGAGGATCGCAGTTCGAGGACAGCCTCAGCTACTTAGTGGGGCCCTTCATAACTCAGTGAGACCCTGTTTCAAAATAAAGAATGAAAAATAGGGTTGGGGTAGAGCTCGGAGGTAGAATGCCCCTGGGTTCCATCCCCAGTGCCACAAAAACAACAACAAAAACCAAAAAATTATCCCACATTGCACAAAGTCTTAAAAGGCAGGAATTTTCCTACAACATGACCAAATAACAAAGAAAGGCTAGAAACAATATGAAATAAAGACTATTGCAGAATATTTCTATCTTTATATGAAGAAAAATATTAAAGGAATATTCCAAATATAAGTAAAACAAATTCGAAGAGAAATATTGACTAGAAAAAAACAACTCGGCAAAAATTCTTGGAAGAAATATCTAATTATAGCCTGGTGCAGATTATAGGAACACACATATTATGTCAGTACTTGGGAGGCTGAAACAGGAGGACCACAGTTTCAAGGCCAGCCTTAGGAACCTAGCAAGAGCCTGTTTCAAAATTTTAAAAAAAATGGAAAAAAAAAAGGGCTGTAGATGTAACTTTGTAGTAAAATGCCTGAGTTCAATCCCCAGTAACAAACAAAAAAGATATATAAGTCTATGACTATAAAATAGCTTTATATAACTATAAAAAGACTATAAAACTATAAAAACATGGTTTTATAGAACTATAAAAAAAGGACCATGTGCCAGGCATGTGGCACATGTTTATAATCCCAGTAGTCAGGAGCTGAGACAGAAGGATTGCAGGTTCGAGGACAGCCTCCGCAAGTAGTGAAATGCTCATTAACCTAGCAAGACCCTGTTTCGAAATAAAAATAAAAAACAGGGCTGGGGGTGCAGCTGAGAGGTTGAAAGCCCCTGGGTTCCACGCCCAGCACCTCACCAAAGGAGGCGCATGTGATAATGAGGCCAGAGAAGACTAATAAAGTCTTCTGGCAAACGCTTCTAATCATCTCAGGGAAAAACAGTTGTGTGGAGTGCAGAACAGAAACTTTATCAATCCGATAAGGTTATGAAAAGGAAAAAGAAGCCGGGCGTGGTGGGCACGCTTGTCATCCCAGCATTCGGGAGGCTGAGACCAGAGGATCGCGGTTCACGGCCAGCCTCAGCTACTACTTAGCGAGGCCCTTTGCAACTTGGTGAGACCCTGTTTCAAAATAAAGAATAAAAAATAGGGCAGGGGGTGTAGCTTGGAGGTCAAATGCCCCGGGTTCCATCCCCAGACCCGCAAAAAAAAAAAAAAGCAAGCATATGCCGAGCAGGCACCAGGGCGCACACTTTGGGAGGCTGACTGTAGGGTGGAAGGCAGGCTCAGAAACCTGGTGAGATCTTGTTTCCAAACAAATAAAACAGGGATAGGGGGTTTAGCTCAGAGGTAGAAACCTGAGTTTAATCACCATTGTTAGAAAAAAAAAAATCTTCTTTTTGGGAAGAGGAGGAGAAAAAGGAATCCTATAGTATTGGCAGACAACAAGTGAAACATAGAAAATGCACTAACCCCCGTGCTTGGGAGGCTGAGACAGGAGGATTGCACGGGTTCGACGCCAGCCTCAGCTACTTAGTGAGGCTCTCAGCAACTTAGTGAGACCCTGTTTCCAAATAAAATATAAAAAAAGTCTGGGAGTATAGCCCGGAGGTAGGAAGCCTCTGGGTTCCAGCCCCAGTACCACCAAACAACAACAACAACAACAACAACAACAACAACAACAACAACAACGAAAATGCACTAACCATTAGCTGTATGCATGATCCTCTCTTGGACACACAGAAATTAAATAGCCAAACCCGCTCAAAAACAAAAAACAAAACCCTTCCCAAATAATAAAATAAAACACAAAAAACGACAAGGTCAACTGTTAAAGTGGTCTTATTTTATTTTTTTAGTACTGAGGATTTAGCCCAGGGGTTTATCTCTGAGTTAGACCTCCAGCCCTATTTTATTTATTATTCTGTATTGTTTTTATTATTCTGTAATCCCAGATATGACATCAAAACACATATATTTGGTAGTGCTGGAATTTAACTCAGGGGCATTCTACCTCTGAGGTACATTCCCAGACCAATTTCATTTTTTACTTGGAAACAGGGTCTCACTAAGTTGCTGAGAGCCTTGCTAAATATTTGATTGAGGCTGATCTTGAACTGGTGACTCTCCTGTCTCAGTCTCCCCTCCCAAGTACACCTGGCTTTTTTATTTTTTATTGTTATTATTTTTTTGTGGTCCTGGGGATTGAAACCAGGGGCATTCTATCTCCAAGCAACAACCCCAGCCATATTTTTTATTTTATTTTTCTGTGGCACTGGGGATGGAACTCAAGGGCATTGTAACTCCGAGCTACACTCCCTGCCCTAATTTTTAAGTCTTTTTATTTTTGAAACAAGGTCTTGCTGAGTTGCAAAGGGCCTCTCTAAGTAGCTGAGGCTATCCGTGAACCGCGATCCTCCAGTCTCAGCCTACTGAATACTGGAATTACAAGTGTGCACCACCACGCTGGGCTGTGCTTTATTTTTGAAACAGGGTCTAAGTTGTGGAGGACCTAAGTAGCTGAAGCTGGACGCAAACCTTCGATCCTCCTGTCTCAGTCTCCCAAGTACTGGCAAGCACACCCGGCTTTCAAAAGCAGAGTTTTTAAGAGTACTCGCCTAACATGTACAAGGCCCTGGGTTCAATCTCCAGCACCACATAAACAAAAACCGCACGATAGTCAGTAGGAAGTGAGGAAATTGGCAAGTTACACAAATAGACAATAAAATGAGGTCAGGGCTGGTGGGTCTCTTCTAACCCTTCACTCATGGAGAGACTGAATGTGAATCTGCCCTTCCCTTAAGGGTAGGGGGAAACAACTATTGCTCAAAAGAGCGCCACAGGAAGGGAACAGGGGGTCTCAGCTCAGTCCTTGAGGCTCTCCAGCTTCCAGGAAGTGATAAGAGCTTTCCGGGCGCTAATAAAGGACTCCTGTTCAAATCCGACCAGGAACTCAGCAGACTGTTGTGTCCTGACGGTCCACTGCACTGAGTCAGTCTGCACTCCAGGTCTTCTGCGGAGCTCCCCCCCGGCAGCTAACAAATGTCCTGTTTCAAAGCTGACATCTTCCTTCTTCCCTTCGTCTTGTTCTCTCCCTTCCCTTCTCCCTCTGTTAACGAATAACATTATCTGTTCACTGACCTAAAGAATGAAGGCTGGCACCCAGAGGTCTGAAGAGGAATCAAGTCAAGGACTTCGTGGTCGTGACTTGTGTCATCCTGAAAAGCACACCTGCAGGGGCCAGAAAGGTGGCTCTTAAAGGGACACCCCACCCTCTGTGAAGGCAGGATCAGACAAATTCCCTGATCCCAATAAATTTTATTTTCCCTTCTTCCCAGGGACGTATCTATCCCAGTCATTTGATTAGGCAAACTGAGGCGAGTTCCCAACGTCTGGTACTTAAATTAAGTACTTAAATTACTTAATTTAATGACTTAAATTATGGGCAGCAGTAACGTCAACAAGATCATGAATAGTCGATACAGATCGGGAAGCATCCCTCGACTGCCCCGCGGGGCTGCGCCCACCCCCGTCTACAGGACCGGCCCTGCCTGGAGGGAGCCCCACCGTGCCCGTGCGAACCACGTCGCCCAGAGATGCCATTACCGACCTTTAACACCGGCCCTATTCCCAGACCTGATTATAAATCTTCAGTCTCTCTCGGAAGCCCTCCTGGCTCCCGTGACGTCACTTCCATGCACCGTGACGTCACGGCAGAGGGGGTGGCAGCGCAGGCTCTGGGGTCGGCGCATGCTCAGAGGGCGGTGCAGGCTCAGGGGTCCGCGCATGCTCAGAGGGCGGTGCAGACTCAGGGGTCGGCGCATGCTCAGAGGGCGGTGCAGGCTCAGGGGTCGGCGCATGCTCAGAGGGCGGTGCAGGCTCAGGGGTCGGCTCATGCTCAGAGGGCGGTGCAGGCTCAGGGGTCGGCGCATGCTCAGAGGGCGGTGCAGGCTCAGGGGTCGGCGCATGCTCAGAGGGCGGTGCAGGCTCAGGGGTCGGCTCATGCTCAGAGGGCGGTGCAGGCTCAGGGGTCGGCGCATGCTCAGAGGGCGGTGCAGGCTCAGGGGTCGGCGCATGCTCAGAGGGCGGTGCAGGCTCAGGGGTCGGCTCATGCTCAGAGGGCGGCGCTTGTTCAGGGGGCCGCGCAGACTCAGGGGTCGGCGCATGCTCAGAGGGCGGTGCGGGCTCAGGGGGCGGTACTTGCTCAGGGGGCGTGGTGCCCAGCCAAGGCGCCCTGTGCACACGCCCTCCCCTGGTACCGGGGTCGTTGGGGTTCTCGAGGACAGGAAAGGAGAAGGGGAGCGGGCGAATGGGGCGCAGAGAACCCTGTTGGGAGGAAGCCGTGGGCTGCAGGCAGAACAGCGACCCCGCCGGGGGGCAGGCGCCGCGAGCGCGCGGAGACTCGCTCTACTTCGGCACGTCCTCGGGGACCGCCCGGGGGCAGAATCGGCCCTCATTGCCCCCCATCGCCGCCACCAGGAAGGCTGTGGGGCGCACCGGACCTGACCAGGCCCCTTGACCAGGGACCTATCCAGGCAGGCTGCCCGGGGCAAAGGGCTCGGCGCGCTGCGTGAAACACGCGTTTTTAAGGCAGCAGTAAATTTGTAATCCCAGCACTTTGGAAGGCTGAGACAGCAAAATCGCAGGTTTGCGGCCAGCTTCTTCAGCTCCTTAGTGAAGTTCTCAGCAACTGTGAGACCCTGTTTCAAAATAAAGAATGAAACTTAGGGCGGAGGGTGTAGCTCGGAGGTACAATGTCCAAGTTCCATCCACATGTGCACATTAAATTTGTATGTCTGATCTGATTTCCCTTTTGCTAAATTTCCTTACCTCCATCCAGAACCCATTCTGCTTTTAATGGCTCCTGTGATTAGATTGGGTTTACCTACAATCTTTGTCTTAAAATCTATATCCTTCATCCTATCTACAAAGTTCTTTTAGTATCTAATATAGTCACAATAATTATTTCTATTGCTTTTTCTTTTCTCTTTTTTTTTTTTTTTTTTTTTTTTTTTGTGGTACTGGGGCTTTTCTACCTCCGGGCTGTACTTCCAGACCTATTTTATACTTTATTTGGAAACAGGGTCTCACTAAGTTGCTGAGAGCCTCACTCAGTAGCTGAGGCTGGCTTCGAACCTGCGCGATTCTCCTGTTTCAGCCTCCCAAGTGCTGGGATTACAAGTATGAGCCACCACACCCAGCTGTTATTTTTCTATTCTGTTCTGTTGACCTACTTGATTATCTTTATGCTGATTCACTAGTACAAAACTTTAGTTTTATAGGTCCTAAAATTAGATTATGTAAGTCTTCTAACTTTGTACATTTCATTGAAACTTGCTTTTTCGTATGAATGTAATACACCAATAAAAAATTTTTTAAAAAAGAAAATTGCTTTGACTTTTCTAAATCTTTTGCATTCTATTCTCAGGTGAAATTTAAAAATAGCTGGTTCATTTCTAAATGAAATGCTATGGGTGGGTATGGTGAGGTACATTCTTAATCCCAGTACTTGGGAAGCTGAGACAGGAGGATCACAGGTTCGTGGTCAGCCTCAGATACTTAGGCTCTCCACAACTTAGTGAGAATCTGCTTCAAAAATAAAGAATAAAAAAAAAAATAGGGCTAGGGGTGTATATCTTGCAGGTAGAATGCCCCTGGGTTCAATCCCCAGTACAAAAAAAAAAAAAAAAAAAAAAAATCCTTCTGAGATATTAACTGGAGACACACTGATTCTATGTCTGGCAGAATTGTTAGGTTAATAATAATGGGCTTTCTTCCAACCCACGAACATTTTTTTTTTTTTTGGGTGGGTCTGGAGATGGAAGCAAGGGGCATTCGACCTTCGAGCTAAAGCCTCGCCCTATTTATTTATTTATTTATTTATTTATTTATTTATTTATTGGTACTGGGGGTGGAACCCAGGGGCTTTCTACCTCGGGGATGTACCCCGAGACCTATTTTCTATTTTATTTGGAAACAGGGTCTCACTAAGTTGCCAAGAGCCTCACTAAGTAGCTAGGCTGGCTTCAAACCTGTGCGATCCTCCTGTCTCAGCCTCCCAAGCACCGGTATTACAAGCGTATGTCACCACGCCCGGCTATTCTTTATTTTTTGAAACCAGGTCTCACTAAGTTACAGAGGGCCTCACTTAGTAGCTGAGGCTATCTGCAAACAGAGAACCTCTGGTCTCAGCCTCCTGAATGCTGGGATTACAAGTGTGTGCCACCACGCCTGGCTGCCACGAACATTCTTATGGACTGAACTTTGTCTCACAAAATTCTATAGGCTCCAACGTAGCTAGAAGAGGTTTAAAATAGGGTCTGTCGGGGTCAATTAATGTTAAATGAGGGCCCTATCCTATAAGACTTTTGGCCTTTTTTTTTTATGGTGCTCGGGTTTGAACCCAGGAACATTTTATTTCCCAGGTAAACCCTCAGCCCTATTTTATTTTTTATTTTGAAACAGGTCTTGCTAAGTTGCTGAGGCTATCCACAAATCTTGGACACTTCTGTCTCAACATCTCAACTATTGGGATTTACAGGTGTATGCCACAATACATGGGTGGCTAGGACTAGTGGTTTTTGTTTTTTTTTTTTTTTTTTTTTTTGTGTGTGTGTGTGTGTGTGTTACTGAGGATGGAACCCAGGGGCCTCGACATTCAAGCTACACCCCAAACCTTATTTTTATTCTTTATTTTGAAACCGGGTCCCACTGAGTTGAAAAGGGCCTCACTAAGTAGCTGAGGCTGTCCGTGAACCGCGATCCTCCTGTCTCAGCCTCCCAAATGCTGGGATTACAAGCGTGCACCACCAGGCCGGGCTTATTTATGTATTTTTGTGTGTAGTATTTGGGATAAAACCCAGGGGAAATCTACATCAGAACTACAAGCACAGCCCTTTTAATTTTTTGAAGCGGGGTCTTGTTAGATGGCTGAAGCTGGCCTGGAACCCGTGATTGTCCTGTCTCAGTCTCCCACGCACTAGGATCACAGATGTGCGCCACAATGAGTCAGCTGTTCCAAGGTCACGATGACCCTGGGTGTAATGAGATGCTGACTAAGCAAGGAGGGGAACAGAGCCAGGTTATTTCCACCAAACGTAAACTCTAAGGAACACTTGCTTGTGGACTCTGCACTCACCTGACTAGTACTTTGTCTCAAGGTCCACCGCAGTTGTGACTTTTCTAATCAATCTTCTCTTTTTTCAAAGGGATAAAAGTCTGCACTCTAGAATGAAAGTCTCCCTGTGTGTGTGACCTCTCCCCCCTTTTTTTTTTTTTGCTGGATCTGGGGGTGGAACCCAGGGGCATTCAACTTGAGCTACACCCCTGCCCTATTTTATTGTTGTTTTTTTTTTTTTTTTGCAGGTCTGGGGATGGAACCCAGGGGCATTCGATCTCCGAGCTATACCCCTGCCCTATTTTTTATTCTTTATTTTGAAACTGGGTCTCACTGAGTTGCAGAGGGCCTCACTAAGTAGCTGAGGCTGGCCGAGAACCGTGATCCTCCGGTCTCAGCCTCCTGAATGCTGGGATTACAAGTGTGGGCACCACACCCGGCTCCCTTTCATTTTTTCACTTGTTTCTTCTAATACTTGCACACTGGTACAGTTTAGACTTAAAATGTGCGGTGGAGTCAGGCGTGGTGGTGGATCCCTGTAATCTATTACTTGGGAGGCTGAGACAGGAATGCAGGTTCAAGGCTCTAGGCCCTCAGCAACTTAGCAAGACCCTATTTCCAACTAAGAAATAAAATAGGGATAGAGGTGGAGCTCAGCTTTGGAGGCCGCCATGCTGCCGGTGGGTGCCTGGGGTGGGGACGGTACAGCTTGACCCCACATGCACTGGCTCTGCTCAAGCTGCACACCTGGTGCCAAAATCCTCTCTGACCTCTTCTCTGATTCTTGCCAGAATGCCCTAAGCCTGTTGCCCTGGCTCCTGCTGGGCCGCCCGTGTACAGTGGACTGCATTTTGTATTTATGCATGAGCTGACATATCCATCTATAAGAAGCAAGTAAGTCTTCTTTCTTCTAACGCGTGTGTGTCAGGTGTTTGGACCAGTGTGAGAATGCAGACTAAAATACATATGTAAAATTTGTTTTGGAGCCGGGCATAGTGGCGCACGCTTGTAATCCCAGCATTCAGGAGGCTGAGACCAGAGGATCGCGGTTCGTGGACAGCTACTTAGTGAAGCCCTCTGCAACTTATTAAGACCCGGTTTCAAAATAAATAATAAAATAATTGGGCAGGGGGTGTAGTTCAGAGGTCAAATGCCTCTGCATCCCCAGACCCGCAAAAAAAAAAAAAAAAAAAAAAAAAAAATGTTTTGGCATCTGCTTCTTTGAGGACCCACACTCTCACTAGGGTTTGGGGAAAGGTAGTTTTAGATGTGTAATTCATTGTCTTAATGTAGAAGTCACATTTTTTTTTTTTTTTTTTTTTGGTGGTACTGGGGTTCCTGGAAACCCTTCTACCTCCGGGCTACACTCCCAGACCTATTTTTACATTTTCATTTTGGAAACAGGGTCTCCTAAGCCAGCGCGCGCGGCTGGCTTCGAACCTGCGCGATCCTCCTGTCTCTGCCTCCCAAGCGCGGGGATTACAAGCGTGCGCCACCACGCCCGGCTCACATGTTTTATATATACATGTATGTATGTATGTATGTATGTATGTATAGGGCATTATGCTTTCGAGCTACACCCCCAGTCCTATCTTTTTATTTTATTTTATTTTATTTTTTTTTTGGTACTGGGGTTCCTGGAAGCCCTTCTACCTCCGGGCTACACTCCCAGACCTATTTTTACATTTTTATTTGGAAACAGGGTCTCCTAAGCCAGCGCGCGGGGCTGGCTTCGAACCTGCGCGATCCTCCTGTCTCTGCCTCCCAAGCGCGGGGATTACAAGCGTGCGCCACCACGCCCGGCACTCTTTTTATTTTTTTGAAACAGGGTCTCACTGAGTAGCGAAGGGCCTCGCTAAGTAGCTGAGGCTGTCCTTGGATCATGATCCTCCAGTCTCTGCCTCCCGAATGTTGGGATTACAAGCATGCGCTAACATGCCTGGCTACATTATATGATTTCAGGTTTCATTAAACTCCAGAATTTCTTCCAACAAATACATATTTTGGGAGGCTGCAATAGGAGAACTGCAGTTCGCAGCCAGCCTCAGCTACTTAGCAACCCAGTGAGACCCTGTTTCAAAATAAAGAATAAAAAAATGGGGCTGGGAGGGTGTCGCTCGGATGTAGAATGCCCCAGGTTACATCCCCAGGAACACAAAAACAAATACATACTTGACAGAGTTCGTTTATTGTTTTGATTTACTGAAACTTAAAATAGCCCATCAAATCACCCAGGAAAATTCAGATAGCAGAAATATATAAATGTCCATTTTTTAAGGTCTGAAATCAGTTTTAAATGGCTATAAATGATATATTCACAAAGACATATACACGCAAACACGATCCTATTAAATCACTTCTACTTTCTGTAATAAAGAACTCAAAAATAGAAATAAACTTTGTGGTGCTGAGGTAACAACATAACCTTCCCCAACATGAATGCATAGGTGCTAAGGTTAAGTGAATATTCCATGAGGTCTCTAGTCCATTAATTCCACTTGAATTGTAACCCAAAAGCAGCGTATTAGACATGAACCTGCAGGAAATGACCTCAGAGTGTCCGTGTACATCCACGTAGGAGACAGGGTCGTCATGAAAAGGCTGCTGAACCACACTGGTCATCACATCCTATGATTCTGCTGTTGTTGGCAGTACACAAACATAAACAGTCTTCATATTCAAAGTCTTCATGGGTACGTCTTCTGTGATTTCTAGAATGAAAAGAAAGATTTTTTTTTATTTTTGTAGTAATTGGGATGGAACCCAGGAACATTCTACCTCTGAGCTACACCTCCAGCCCTATTTTATATACTTTATTTTGAAAGAGTATCATACTGAATTGCAGAGGCCCTCAGTAAGTAGCTGAGGCTGTCCTTGAGCCACGATCCTTCTGTCTCAGTCTCTCAAATGCTGGGATTATAAGCATGCGCCACCACGCCTGGCTTCAAAAAATGTTTTAAAATATCAATATTCTATCTATTGATATTATGGATGAAGTCACTCAGATATTACGTGCGAATATTTTAGAAATGTGCCGTCGGCCCGGTGTGGTGGTGCACGCTTGTAATCCCAGTATTGGGAGGCTGAGACAGGAGGATTGCAGGTTTGTGACCAGCCTCAGCAACTTACTGAGACACTGTTTCAAAATAAATGAAAAAGTAAAAATGGGGCTGGGGGTATAGCTCAGAGTTAGAATGCCTGTCAGTTCACTCTCCAGGACCAAAAAGAAAAAAGAAATGCTAACTGACTATGTAGTAACAAATTTGGCTTCATGCTAAGAAAGGTTTGACTTTTCCTCCAGATCCTGGGGGAACCCCTACAGCCATGGAATTTCCTGACGTCTTTGCTACTCATGGTGGGTACCTGACCACACACACCAGTTTATACTAATGCGCTGTCTCAGGACAGAGTCACTCACAAGATTAAGGGTGGTGGCTCTGGGTCACCAGGACAAGAATCAATCATACCCTCAGTGACCACCGACGACCCCTGGACACTCAGGTTTTGGGGAGCCCGCCAGCTAGCACCACCCTATGCTGTCAGGTTCCTGGGGATGGGTGAAGGGGGAGCACTGATCGCGGCTCCAGAGCAGAGAATGGCCTGAGGCCGCTCACTTGGGTCCCGCCCAGCTTCGGCCCAGTAATCTCTTTCTTGGCCAATTCGAATGAATCCTTTCCCTGTAGCTTTGGGTGCACTACTGGAAGACGCCCTCACCTCATAGAATGGCTGAATAGAGGCACCAGGTAAGACGCCTCCCCCGTATCTACAGAAAAGTTACAGAAGTAGCATCAACCCAGCAGCTCAGACACAGGGTTTCTAAGTAAAACTTCCTATAAGTGGAAGAACAGCTCTCCGGGGTAGGGAAGGAGGAGCACATGAAAAACGAGTCTGAGACACACACACTGCTAAGCTGGAAGGAGAACAGAAAGTTAACACTGAGGAGTCACGTCAAAGGATACGATCCGAGAGGATCGAGGAGGAAAACTTTTGAGTAACAGTCTAACTCAGAGCCGGCACAGTGGTGCATGCTTGCAATCCCAATACTTGGGAAGCTTAGTTAGACAGGAGGATCACAGGTTCATGGCCAGCCTCAGTAATTTAGTAAGGCCCTGTTTCCACGTAAAAAAATGAAATAGGGCCGGACACGGTGATGCCTGTAATCCCAGTACTTGAGAGACCGAGGACAGGAAGATCAGGATTTGCGGCCAGCCTCAGCTTAGTGAGGAATTCCTCAACTTAGTGAGACCCTGTTACCAAATAAAGAATAAAAAATTGAGATGGGGGTGTATCTTGGAAGTAGAATGCCCCTGGGTTAAATACCCAGTATAAAAAAAAAATAGAGCTGGGGACATAGCTCAGAGGTGGAATGCCCCTGGGTTCAATCCCGTGTAACACCCACCTCCAAAAATACCCACTGAATTTATAGAGAAAGAACGAGCTTCCTCTAAATTAGCTTATTCTAGGAAGTAGTTCTGTATATGAAAGTACTCTCAAAGCTGCTTCCTTATGATCAATGTAGGATTTGGAGATGATACTTAAGAATCCAGAGGAGACAGCAAAATGACCTCCCAGAGTTCAGGGTCTTTCTAATTTACCAAGTTATTAATATTTTATGAAGATTATTATGGAAGGAAAATCATAATGGGGATGAGAACATAACTGGAAAAGCACACTGGCCTGGAATGAGGCCGAGCGTTGTGATGCTCTTGGGTGTGATCCTAACCTCGATGCTCCTACCTACTAATTTCTTGCCTACCTAACCCCAGGGAAGAAAAGAGGTAGTGAGACCGTGCAGTCAGGACCTGGTCAGCGGTGCTCAGGACCTCCTCCTGCACCTGCTCTGCCTTCCAGATGTCGTCCACGAGTCTCCCACTCTCCCTCCACCAAACCTGGCTGTTCCATCTTGGTGTGGCCACAAGCCTGGCGTGGGGGCGCACACCTGATGCCAGGACTTGGGGGGCCGAAACAGGAGGAGCACGGGTTTTAGGCCCCCCTGAGAAACTAGAAGACCCTCAGCAACTTAGTGAGACCATTTCAAAATAAAAAGGCCGGGGTGTGGGGGTGCACCCTCTGGGTACCACGCTCCTGGATTCAATCCTCAGGTAAACACAACCATCTGTAAAGGTAGATCCCTGTTGTATGGTCCAATAAGAAAATGCACGTGAGCATGCATTATGAACTGAAAAGGGAGGTGACTATGATGTCAACGTGATTCTTAGAGCAGAGGTTAATTTTAGGGTGAGCCAATATGCGAGTTTATGTAGAAGAACATATTTTTATTTCTAAAACAAAAAGTACTTATCACTTTAATTAACATTATTAAGCCGGGCATGGTGGCGCACGCTTGTAATCCCTGCGCTTGGGAGGCTGAGACAGGAGGATCGCACCGGTTTGAAGCCAGCCTCAGCTGGCTTAAGAGACCCTGTTTCCAAATAAAATATAAAATAGGGCTGGGAGTGTAGCCTGGAGGTAGAAGGCCCCTGTGTTCCATCCCCAGTACCACCAAAAATAAATAAATAAATAAATAACATTATTATTCTTGGGATTGAGCGCCAGGACATCATACCTCTGCCCTTTTTATGTTGTTTCTTTGTGGTACTGAGGATGGAACCCAGAGGCACCCAACCTCTGAGCTATACTCCCAGCTCTACTGTTTATTCTTTATCTATTTATTTATTTGCGGGTCTGGAGATGGAACTCAGGGCCATTCGACCTCCAAGCTACACCCCCTGCCCTATTTTCATTTTTTTTTTCAGGTCTGAGGATGGAACCCAGGGGGGGCATTTGACCTCCGAGCTACACCCCCTGCCCTATTTTATTCTTTATTTTGACACCGGGTCTCACTGAGTTGCAGAGGGCCTCACTAAGTAGCTGAGGCTGTCTTCAAACCACAATCCTCTGGTCTCAACCTCCCTAATGCTGGGATCGAAAGCGTGCGCCACCAAGCCCAGCTTTAATTTTTTTCATCTTTAAACAAGGTCCTCTTAATTGCTGAGGCCCTTGCTAAGTTCCTGAGGCTGGACTCAAACCTGCAACCAGATTACAGGCATGCAACACCACACCTGGCTTCAATTATACCAGTAATAATTATTATTATTTATGGCACTAGGGATTGAATCCAGGGTCATTCTAACTCTGAGCTACATTCCCAGCACTAATTTATTTTTATTTTAAAAGAGGGCTTCCCTAGGTTAAGAGTCTCAGGCTATCCTCGAACCAGTAATGTTCATGTCTCAGCCTCCCAAGTTCTCGGATTATAGGCACACAACATCATTTTTGTGGTGATGAGGACTGAACCCAGGGGGATTCTACCTCCTAACTGCATCCCTAGCCCAATTTTATTTTTATTTTGAAACAGGGTCTCACTAGTTTGAGGAGAGTTTTCACCACGTGCTGAGGCTGTCCTTGAACCTGTGATCCTCCTGTCTCAGCCTCCCAAGGACTAGGATTACAAACATGTGCCACCACTCCTGGCTTTCAATTAATTTTTTTTTTTTATGCAGGTCTGGGAATGGAACCCAGGGGCATTCGACCTCCGAGCTACACCCCCTGCCCTATCTTTATTTTGAAACCGGGTCTCACTGAGTTGCAGAGGGCCTCACTAAGTGGCTGAGGCTGGCAGAGAACCACAATCCTCCAGTCTCAGCCTCCCGAATGCTGGGATTACAAGTGTGCGCCACTAAAAATTATATTGTGGTCAATTTTGGGGGATATATATAAAAAATGATACAGTAAGAAGTATAATCTCTCACAAACATAATCTATAGATGAATAAATCAAGATTTTAAGGAAAAAAACTTACGGTCCATAATGTCCTCACCTTGTGTTTGAGTCTCATTCAAAAACAACTTTAGCTTCCTGCTCCGAAGGCCAAACACCTTGGCTGCTTCAGACAGAAGGCCTTGGTGGGTTAGTCCATTCTGTCCAAGGGGGTTTTCAAGTAGAAGGGTGCCCACTTTTCCCATTAAACACTCTACAGAAGGAAAAACAAAGGGTAAATTCCTGAGAGCTCAACTTCTAACACAAGCGGCGACGACAGACAGCTCCAGTGGGCTGTGCGGAAGGCTTCCGTGGCTGCAGTGGGCACAGGAGCGGGTATTTAACGGCCAGAGGCACAGTATACACAAAAACAGCCTTGAATGGTCAGAGGTGAAAGAGAAAGGGAAAAAGAAAAACTGACTTATCTAAAAGCCAGTAGCTTGGAGAATGGATATTCAATGCACAGCCAAGGACTTCAGCAAATATAAGGACTTCAGCAAATATGTGTACAATAAGAATCCTAGTATATGAGGAAAAGAGAGATCTAGACCATCGATTAAGCCATCGAGGTATACAAGTTTTCAGAACATTTATCAATTTAGAAAAAAGGCAAAAATATAAAATGAAATGTTGTTTCATTTAGTTGCAATTTTTACCTAGATTATTTATTTCATTTCCCAAGCATGCCAGATAAATGAGGGCTTTTTCTATATAAGCACCATTTTAAAAAAAGGCCATTGGTGCTCCCAGAAGCAGCCTGTGAGTCTAAACTGTCAATGACTACCTTGTGTGTACAAGAAACGCCTCGCACACTGACGGAAATCTGAAGAGCCTGGCGGCGGGAGAGGCACCTACCTTGTGGCTCTGCGTTGAGGAGCTGCAGGTTGATGTACCCGCAGAGAAGAGCAGGAGGACCGTTGGTGAGACAGGGAGCGGACCCCGCAGTCACGCAAAGTGTTTTTCCACTAAGACTCAGTAAGTTGGTTTGGTTTTGTATTTCTAAAAAGAACAATTCTGTTAGTTCATCACTTTTTCCTACTTCACTATTAAGCCACCATGATCTTTTTACAGTAATGCTTTTTATTTCATCTATCAAAGCATGCTGCCTTTTCCATAACTCCAATCTGTAATGACATTCAAATAGTGGGAGGTAATTTTTTTGGTCTTGGGAAATTGCACATACACGGGCAAGCTCACTACCACTGAAGCAAATGGCATAATACCCATAACTTAAAATTTAAGTCAAATTATTTTCTCTTTTAATATTTTCTTTGTATATTGTAGCTCCCTTATAATTTCATTCTGTATCTCAAATTTCACCATTAAAATCTTATATTTGAAAAGTGAAAATTATAGTCAGAAAATAAGTTATGATTCATCCCCCCCCCTTTTTTTAATTTTTTTTTTTTTTTTTTTTGCGGGTCTGAGGATGGAACCCAGGGGCATTTGATCTCTGAGCTACACCCCCTGCCCTATTTTTTGTTCTTTATTTTGAAACCGGGTCTCACTGAGTTGCAGAGGGCCTCACTAAGTAGCTGAGGCTGTCCGCGAACCACGATCCTCCAGGTCTCAGCCTCTCAAATGCTGGGATTACAAGCGTGCGCCACCATGCCCGGCTCCTTTTTTTTTAATTGTTGTGGTACTAAGGACTTAATGAACTGAAGGTTTTATTTCCAAGATACACTCTCAGCTCTATTTCATTTTTTATTTTATTATTATTATTTTTTATTTTATTTTTTATTTTTGGTGGTACTGGGGTTCCTGGAGGCCCTTGTACCTCAGGCTACACTCCCAGACCTATTTTATACTTTTGGAAACAGGGTCTCTTACGCCAGCATGGCTGGCTTCAAACCTGTGCCATCCTCCTGTCTTCGCCTCCCAAGCGCGGGGATGACAAGTGTGCGCCACCACTCCTGGCCATCATTTCTTATTTTGGAACAGGGTCTTGCTAGGTTGCTGAGGTCTTGCTAAGTTGTTAAGGCTGTCTGTCTTCAAACCTGCAATCTGCCATTCTCAGCCTCCCAAGCACGGGGATTGCAGGCACCAGGCCTGGTTATCAGTGACAATTCTTTAAATGCACTCCAGTTGCTGATTTAGTAAGATCTGGTATGATGTTCACATTTGATAAAGTTAGGACTCCCCATGACACTGAACCTTGAAATTTATCAGATGGCTAATACATATAGGTCAGATCAGAACCTTGGCCTCCTAATAAACCCAGGGTTTTTAGCCATATGCATAAAGAGGAGGCACAAGGATACGATGGAGACGGGGCCTGCTAAGGAGCAGGCATTAAGAAAAACTGAAAGGAGCCAGGGCGGCGGTGCACCACCTGTTTCAAATATAAAATAAAATGCCCTGGCTTCATCAATCCACCTGAGGTAAAAAGACAGACATCCTCTCATTTTCCACATACCTGTTTCTCCAAGGAAGACAGACAGCTCTGTACTGTTAACACCGAAAATACTAGCAACAGCACTCTTTAGCTTTAAAAGGTCCAACCTATTGTCACCTTTTGGATTTTCCAGAAGCAACACTCCACCTGCAAAACACCACAAAAAATAATCTCATTCAGAAAAGTAACACTTAAAATGAACGCGTTAAATTTAGAGGAAAAGTCAAAGGTAAGCAATGGGTTCACGCCCTAGTGTGTGTTTAGTTGTTAAAGGACACACTACCCTTGTGTTCTGGCAATCCCCAGCAGAGGTGGTTAAGGGATAAGGCTCTGTTCTTCTGCATTCAACTCTTTGTATTTATAGCCCCCACCCCTTTTTTTTTTGTGGTACTGGGGATAGAACCCGGAGGCCTTCTACCTCTGGGCTATACTCCCAAACCTATTTTATATTTTATTTGGAAACAGGGTCTCACTAAGTTGCTGAGAGCCTCACTAAGTAGCCGAGGCTGGCTTCGAACCTGTGCAACCCTCCTGTCTCAGCCTCCCAAGCGCGGGGATTACAAGCGTGCGCCACTTGGAAATCTCCAAGGCATAGGCTAAATAAAAATATCCCTGATCATTACCTTACTTTTTGGCAGTACTGGTGATCGAACCCAGGGGCATTCTACCTCTAAGCTACACCCCCTATTCCTACTTTATTCTTTCTTTTGAAATAGGGTCTCACTAAGTTGCAGAGGCCTCACTAACTAGCTGAGACTGGCCTCAAACCTGTGATCCACCCATTTTAGCCTCCCAAGCTCTGAGATTACAAAGTGTGTGCCACCATGTCTGGCTGATCCTCATCTTTTTTGTTGTCCCTGTTTAATAGTGGGGACTGAACCTAGGGGCATTTTACCTTCAAAATGCACTTCCAATCCGTTTTATTTTTTATTTTGAAACAAGGTTGGACTAGGCTGCTATCCTGAGAGTATTGCTATGTTGCTGAGGCTACACTCAGCATCTCAACTACAGAGATTACAGGTGTGGGTCGTCACTTTAAACCAGGTATAATGGCATACACTTGTAATTCCAGTATTTGGGAGGCTGAGACAGGAGGATGGCAAGTTCACAGCCAGCCTGAGTTACTTAGTGAGGCCCTCTGCAATGTAGACTGTTTCAAAATAAAGAATAAAAAATAAGGCTGGTGGTGGTGGGGTGTGGCTCAGAGGTAGAATGCCCCTGGGTTCAATCCTCAGTACCGCCAAATTTTAAAAAAGGAAAAAAATTTACATTGAGATAATTACAATTACATGAAGTTACAGAAAATGAAAGAGATATCATGGACCATTATCCAGTTTTTCCCAAATGTAACACCTTACAAAACAAAAGTACAGCAGGCATGGTGGTGCACCTATAATCCCCGTACTTGCGGCTGAACCAGGAGCATTGCAGATGAGGCCAACCTCAGCAACGAGACTCAGCAATCTAGCAAGACCCTGTTTAAAAACAAAAAGTAAAAAGGGTGGGGTGCAGTTTGGAGGCAGAATGCCTGGGATTTGGCTCTTAGTTCCACAGGGCAAGGAAGATATTCTCAAGATCTTATTTAAACTGGGTGCCGGCTGAGTTCTAAATTCTGATATACTGAATTCTGCTGTGCTCTTGGCTAAAATATAGCAATTACTGTCTAAAGATTTTCTGTCTTGAGCTAGCACTATATACAACTTTGTAGTAGTAGAGCACTTGCCTAAAAATATGTAAGGTCCTGGGTTCAGTCCCCAATACCTCAAAAAAAGTCTGTTTAGTAGGTTGCCCAACTTGTCCAGAGCAGCAGGCCTTTGAGGCTTTGTTTGTTTGTTTGTTCTTTTAACCATTTCCACGCTGCCGACCTCTTCGGCTCCAAGTGTGGGACCTATGTGGGAAGGCAGCAAGTCCAGGGCACTCAGCACTGTCAGCACTACTGTGCTGCTGGGTTTCAAGCTTCCTCGCTGGTCTGCTTCCTTCCCTCTGTGAGAGGCTTAAAGTGTACTCTGGTATAATGTAAAGGGTGCTTGAGGTTCTCAGTGGGAGGAATTGGGAAAAGTACATCTACTCGTAAGTGCATTCACTTTGATGTCAATTAAAAAGTAAAGGTTATGCAGTTTTACAAATTCCCTTATGAGAGCATTCAAGATTTCCAGAGGTTTAACTAAAACTGCCACACAGCCATAGAATTCCTCACTCTTACCTTGTTCATTGCCATTTGCACAAAGCTTAAGATTAACATATGCACAAGCAGGACCAGGCAGGGATGATCCTCTGGTGAGTGTGATCTCCAGTTCAGAGCCCTTCAGCTTGAGAGCAAAGAAAAGCATGATTAACGCAGCATCTGGCCAGAGCCACCACCATCAAGTAACGCGCTGGTTCTTAGCAAGAGCATTAGCTCCTAAAAAGCCAATGAAGGTATTTCCATTCTCCTTCCTTTTATCCTCTTCTTTTTTGTTGGTACTGAACCCAAGAGCATTCTACTTCAAGCTACACCCTCAGCCCTTTTTGTGTTTCAAAACAGGGTCTCCTTAGGTCGCTGAGAGTTCTGCTAAGCTGGAGAGGCTGTATTTGAACATGCCCCATACGTTGGTAACTGTTCGAGTTTTGGAAAAAACTGGCCCACATGGTCATTCCATCTCCTCGCAAATCTTGCACACTCCCGGCGTCCTTTGCCAGAGCTGCTGTGAGGACTGCTCTGCTTCCCATTCCCCTCTTCTCTTCTGGACTCTTTCTGACCGTACCCACAACCATCCAGACAGAGCATTATTTTATTTACAGGTTATTATACCAATCTCTTCTAAGGACTGGAATATGAAGATGTGACTGTTAGCTTAAATGGAACCGAATATGAAATCTTTTAGTAGTTCAAAGAAATTTAGAACTCACTTGTGTTTTTTCTTGAATAAGGATATTATCTGACACAGGAACTGGATATGACTTCAAGGGAGCTTTTATGGTGGCAAATATGAATTCCGTGTGGCTTTCAATAACATTGTTCAGGTACCTCGCTTCAGACTTTGCATCATAATACACTGTAATTTCATCAGTTGGAGCCAGATTGCACTGAAATCACACATGGAAGCATAGTTAGGCAAAGCTTAGGGTCCTGCTGAACAATGACAGGCATGGAAGGGCATGCCTGCTCACCCTCGCTCAGGTGACCTGTAAGACTGCACCACAGCGCACATTTGCATCACGGTCCTCTACCCACTTTAGGGGGAGGCAGGGCAAGTGCCCTCCCAGCACAACCAGCCCCTCAGGAATGTTGCAATGAAGCAATGACCAAGGCCACTCACAAAGCGCTGAAGGGAACAGGGCTCCCAAACCCATTTTCCACTGGAGTGGCCTCCCAAGCCCTGACTCATGGGTCTGAGTCTCGGGCCCAGGAAGAGGGTGTGTGGGAGCCCTCCTAGCTGTCCAGGTCTCCTCGGGTACAGCTTCCTGACTCACCGGCAAGGGCCGGGAGGCCCCTCAGCGCTGTAGGCAAGGCTCTGTGAGGCTTCTTCACCTCCTCAAGGAGGAAAAACCACACCACTGTGCACACCCAGCAACCCTCTGAGCTAAGCACCCTGTCGCCTGGCTACATGTATGCCTTCCTCAGAGACTCACTCATTTCCGGTTACTTTCTGCACCAGGGAGAGACCTATCCAGATGATTTTGTGGAAGCACAAGGGAACGAAGGATAGAAAGGGGTAATAGCTGGCTGGATGCCTCATGGTCAGAGAAAGAACAGATGAGAATGAGCAGGGAGGGGAAGAGACCTATTTTCCCTGCAAAGGATCTGAATGAACAGCAAATCACTGAACCATCACCTCCTGAACACTAATTTATACAGCCTGTCACTCTGATCCTCCCAACAAGTGCAGAACAACATGTCCTTGACCTGACAAACTGACCTTCTTTCGAAGTTTCTGGATCCGATTGATGACCTCCCGAGCCATCCCTTCATCCACCATCGACTGGTCAGGGGTGACATCTAAGAGAACCAAAGCCTGGGAAGGAACAGAGCACACCACGCAAAGGGTAAGAGCGCACTGCTTTCAAACGCAGCAAGCATGCTGTCTAACAAAGCCGGGAACACTTCAGTGGCAGAGTGCTTGCCTAGGAGGTGTAAGGCCCTGGACCTGCACTGCCATGCATGACAAAACCCACACACCACAAACTAACAAAACATGGACCCCCAACCCCAAACAGCTTGCAGACTCTGCAGAGAGCATTTCCTAATGACCTCCATTCCCACAAATTTTGGCCTGGAGGTTTCCTTTAACTTATTTCCACTTAATGATTTACCCAGACAGAATACTAAGACTTGGCTTCCTATTTTGTGTCTATGACACTCATTCCTTGAAGAGTTTATTTTTGTGAAACCCAACACGTAGAACAAGTACAGGCAAACCCCACAAATGTCTATTTATGCCTTCATTAAAAATACAGGTTAAGGGTCTATCATAGAGAAATTTTTTATTTATTTATTTTGGTGGTACTGGGGTTCCTGGAAGCCCTTCTACCTCCAGGCTAAACACCCAGACCTATTTTTTTTGGGGGGGAGGGGTAGTACTGGGAATGGAACCCAGGGGCCTTTTACCTCCGGGCTATAATCCCAGACCTATTTTGTATTTTATTTGAAAACAGGGTCTCTTAAGCCAGCATGGCTGGCCTTCGAACCTGCACGATCCTCCTGTCTCCGCCTCCCAAGCGCGGGGATTACAAGCGTGCGCCACCACGCGCGGCAATGAAGAGAAATTTAAGAGCCAGACTAAAATGAACAACGGGACAAGCTGTCCACAGTCAGGAAAGACAATACCTTCTCTGTAATCTTCGTAAAGGACCTTCTGGGGAACAAAACAGTTAAGTACCTGAGCATCTGCATGCGCTTCAAACTGCCCAGTGCCACCCGAAGCCTGCTCGAAGGTGTACATGAGGCGGATGTCTTCCTCGTGCAGCTCGTGGCCTTCTACAATGATGCTTCCTGGGGAGAAGCAGATGCCATGAGCCCCTCCTGTTTGAGCTGCCCAGGTATGGGTATATCGTGCCCCTTTCTGATGAAAATTTCAGAGCAGTAGAGCTGAAAAGGCTGAGAGAGATCATTTCCCCAACTCCTGGCACTGTTGTACCACGGATGTGACAAGTTTTCAGTGGACACTATGCCGCCTTAAAGAGAGTTAAAGTCACCACGAATGGCTCCCACCAGGTCTAGAGTGACAACTAAGCTGAGGAGATACACCAAGGGGGAGGCCCTGCCTACACATAGAGCAGACGATGAGAAACAGCCCGCACAGTGAATGTGGCCGTGGGCCACTCCTCACTGGGCAGTGAGGCGCTGAGTGCTGAGACCATGCCTGGCCAGGCTTGGCAGAAAAGTGTGGGCAGCTGCTGATGGCATTTCCCCTTCAGAGAAGACCAGCGTCGTCACCTATGATTATCTCTGTAGGCTTCAAGCACATCTTTAAGTTACGACCCTGTGTTCTAAACTGTTCTGCTTTCTGTCAGGGCAGAATAGCTCATTCAGAAACCAGGGTTTTGAAATGCCAAGTTTTTAGTTTCAAGGTGGTTTCTTTCAGGAATTTTTGATGTTTTAGCTACCTGGTCGAATGATGCAGATTTGTGACGTGAAGGCTGATCAAAACATCTTCGAATCTAGTATTTTAATTTGAATTAGTAATGAATGACAAGTTTTAGCTGCTGAATTTTTATGTTAATTCTATCTAAAAATCTGGAGACTCACAGGGGCATTTCTTCAGTTTCTATAACCACTCCTCTGACTCCTGGGTCCTTAAATCTCTGTTTGGATCACCTTTCAGCTTCAAAGGGGGCCCAATTAAAAGCATCTTGGGTGCCAGGGAGGCTGCGGGATGTCAAGTAGCAGTATCCAGCCAAGTCTGACTGCAATCATGGCAGGGCTGCAAACCCTGGGCACTCTGAGGGATAGGGAGAGTGTATGAAGATTATTTTCTTACTTGCCCCTTTTCCTTCAAAACACATATCAAAACCATGATTAATGTGTGCATCACCGATGCCTATCAGTGCTGTGAGAATGAAGACAAGTGTGACTTACTCAACTCTCTACTGCTCCTTAAAAATACTGACAAGAAGGAATTCAGTGGAGCTCAAATAAGAGATCAAGACAGAGATTCTGAGCCAGGCACAGTAGCGCACACTTGTAATCCTAGTACTTGGGAAGCAGAGACAAGAAGATCATAGTTTCACGGCCAGCCTCAGCAACATAGTCAGGCCTTCCGAACATAGTAAGACCTTGTTTTAAAACACAAAATAAGCAGGCGTGGTATAATCCCTGCGCTTGGGAGGCTAAGACAGGAGGACTGCATAGGTTTGAAGCCAGCCTCAGCTACTAAGTGAGGCTCTTAGCAACTTAGTGAGACCCTGTTTCAAAATAAAGTATAAAATAAGTTGGGAGCATTAACCCGGAGGTAGAAAGCCCCTCGGTTCTACCCCCAGTACCACACACACACACACACACACACACACACACATACACACACACACACAAACACACAAAAAAAAGCCAGGCATGGAGGCACAAACTTGTAATCCCCACTTTTGGGAGGCGGAAACAGGAGGATCGCGCAGGTTAGAAGCCAGCCTTGCTGGCTTAAGAGACCCTGTTTCCAAATAAAAAAGGTCTGGGAGTGTAGCTTGGAGGTAGAAGGGTTTCCAGGAACCCCAGTACCACCAGAAAAAAAAAAAAAAAAAGAAAAAAAGAAAAAAGGCAACACATGGCTAGGCATGGTGACACATGCCTGTGATCCCAGTTCTGGGGAGGCTGAGACAGTAGGATCGTGGTTCACAGACAGCCTCAGCTACTTACTGAGGCCCTCTGCAACTCAGTGAGACCATGTCTCAAAATAAAGAATAAAAAATTGGGCAGGGAGTGTAGCTCGGAGGTCAAATGCCCCTCTGGATTCCATCCCCAGACCCGAAAAAAAAAAAAAAAAAAAAAAAAGAATGTGCTGGTAAAAACCTCCCTTGGCCTGAAACGGGCACAACACCCACCGCTCTTCTGGAACTGCTCCAGCGCCTCGCTGCCCAGCTGCTTGATGGCCATCATCACAGTCTTAAAGGCTCCCTTCAGGCGCTTCCCCAGGACCATGTGATCCGGTTCTGCCCTTAGCCGAACGCCGTATTTGTTTTTATCCGTAGATAGAGTAACTTTTCGAACATTCAGTTCCTGTTGTGAGAACCAAAGAAAAGAAAATGTGAGAAATGAAAACATGTGCAACAAAAAGACACGCTGGTGAGTATGCTGGGCAGCACTATCCATGACAGCCGAAGGAGCAGAATAAAAATTTAAACGTGTATCAACTGTGAATGAATAAAAATGTGATTTATCAAGCAACAGAGAGTGAATGAATATTACAATATGAACGACCCATGGAAATATGCCAAGTTATATAACCTAAATACAAGACCACGAATATTTTAGGATTGTCATTCTCTCCTGTGGGGACAGAGCCGGACATGGTGGTGCAGGTTGGCAATCCCAGTTCTTGAGGGGCTGACACTGCAGGATCACAGGTTCTGGCCAGTCTTAGCAACCTAGTGAGACACTGCTTTAAAATAAAAGAACAAAACAGGGCTGGGGTGGAGCTTGGAGGTAGAATGTCTCTGGGTTCTGTCCTGAGTAGCACTCCCTGCACACAAATAGCTATACAATGATGTGTGTGGTAGAGCTCTTGCTTAGCACCTGCACACATACAGGTACCAGAGTCAGAAGCCAGGGACTTCTACCTCGGAGGCACACCTCCAGCCCGTTTTGCTTTGAAACAGTCTCACGAGGTTGCTGTGGGTCCACTACATTCCTAAAGCTTGTCTCCAACATGGGATCCTCCCCTCAACGCCTCCCAGGTACTGAGATTACAGGCATATGCTGTCACACCTGGTTCTTGGCCACTTTAAAAATGATTTTTATTTTGAGACAGGATCTTACTGAATTTCTGCAGCTGGCCTCAAACCTGTGATATCCCTGTTTGAGCCTCCCAACTACTGTGATTATAGGCATGTGTTAGTATGACCGGCCAAACCTCCATAAATATATTTATGGTATCAAAAAGTGCTTTTTGTAAGGCTTTCTTTTGATACTGGGGGTTGAACACAGGGCTTAAGAGACCCTGTTTCCAAATAATAGGTCTGAAGTATAGCCCAGAGGTACAAAGCCTCTGGGTTCCACCCCCAGCACCACAAAAAAAAAAAAAAAAAAAAAAGATAAGAAACAGGGCTGAGGGTGGGAGTATAGGTCAGAGGAAGAGCACCCCGGGTTCAATCCCCAGTACCATCAAAAAACCCAAAAAGAAACACACATGTGCACACGCACGCACGTGCACACACACACACACTCACTTCAGACTTTTAAATTCTAAAATTCTCAGTCTCTAATATTTGTCTGGAATTCTTAATAAATTTGAAACCAAATAGAGAAATTACTATTTCTTCCAATAATGTATTTAGCACTACCTGAAAAAAGAATGAAAATAAAAATAAAAAAGACTAAAATTGAAATGAGAAGCAGGACTGGGAATACCTCAGTAACAGAGTGTGCAGAGCATGTATAAGGCATGGGGATATATGTATATGTGAACAAACACACACACACACACACACACACACACACACACACACACACACACCTTTAGTTGTGCTAGGGATTGATTAAACCTAAGTCTTCTTACATTCTAGACAGGCGTTGTAGAAACTAAGTTACATTCATAGTTCCATCATTTTAAAACAGGAAATAAAACTCAAGAGACTAAAAACTATAAACTTTCACCCATGGGTTCAGTCCTCAGTCCTAATTTGAAGTTTAGGCCAGAGGCTGAATATCCTGGGTCTAATTCCCAGTACCATTAAAAAGAAAATAACCCACAAAAGATATACTTGAGTTAAAAAGTCAGTTAAAGGAGCCAGGCGTGGTGGCACACGCTTGTAATCCCAGCATTTGGGAGGCTGAGACTGGAGGATCACGGTTCGCGGACAGGCTCAGCTACTTAGTGAGGCCCTTTGCAACTTAGTGAGACCCTATTTCAAAATAAAGAATAAAAAATAGGGCAAGGGGTGTAGCTCGGAGGTCAAATGCCCCTGGGTTCCCAAACCCACACACACACACACAAAAAGGTCAGTTAAAGACTCGCTCCTTAACCTTATGTATAAATAAATAAACCAAGGAGCCGTGTTTATGTGAGTGTACAGGAAACACATACACACCCCTGTGTATCTATGAAGAAACCAAACAGCATCCCCCAGGGGAAGTGAGAGTCCTGGGAGGGTGGACGAGGGACCTGTCTTTTACTGGGCACAGACCATTCTAGTGCTTTACCTAGAACACTGTGCAGTTACTTGAAATGCACAGCACTGGAATAAACAAAGGTTTAATATCAAAAGTACTCTGGGGCAAATATGAAAGGTAAAGAAACTCAACGATCTGGAAATATTTTTTAAAGACTTATTATCACAAGGCATGGTGGTACGTGACTGTAATCCCAGCATTCAGGAGGCTGAGACCAAAGGATCGTGGTTTGCAAACAGCCTCAGCTACTTAGTGAGGCCCTTTACAACTTAGTGAGACCCAGTTTCAAAATAAAGAATAAAAAATAGGGCTGGAGGTGCAGCTCAGAGGTAGAATGCCTCTGGGTTCCATCTCGAGTACCACACACACACACACACAAAATAAATAAAATAAAATAAAAACTAAAGACTTACTATTATATATTATGAAAACTCAAGATGATTCCATTTGTAAGGTTTCATGGGGAGTTATACTTGCTATGTGTGTACTGATTTACAAAAGGAAAAGAACTTCAATGAGGAATATTCATCAAAATAATCTTCAAAGAAAAAAAACTATCTGAATCCAAAATGGAAGTAATTTCCTTACCTCAAGGATATACTTTTCCAAAGACTTGATATCATTAAGAGCTTCTGGATCCTGATGGATAACCACAATTTCTTTCAAAGGATACTAAGAGAAAAAAGGAGAGAAACGTTTAAGAAGCCAATGCTTTACCCAGAACGAAAATAGGACAGTGAGTGTTCATCTGGATCTTAATATACAGGCTGGTTAATCTGAGCTAATACCTTCACTGTGGAAAAAAAAAAAAAAAAATCATGATTGTAGAATGTTCATCTGGATCTTAATATACAGGCTGGTTAATCTGAGCTAATACCTTCACTGTGAAAAAAAAAAAAAAAAAATCACGATTGTAGAAAACTCTCCACATTAAGAAAGCATTCCCAAGACATAAAATCTAAGTAGGATTTCATACCTTTATAGGTATTGTCTTGCGGTCTCGGATCACTCGCCCGAGTTCAATCACAGACTGCATTCTGGATACTGCGCTCTCGGTTTTCTTGTCAATCAGTTCCTCTCTGATTTGTAGAGGTAGACAGAAATTAGATTTAAAAGGTGAGATCCAGAAGGCATGCTTAGCTGAGAGAAATGGTAACCAAAGAAGGGAACGGGTAGCTCGGCAGCCCCGTGGTGTGTGGGGAAGACAACCACCTGGCCGTGCCTCAGGGCACACACACTGAGCTCCCGGGGGTTCTCCAGGGGCGCCCACACGCCTCCTGCCCCCGCTCTACAGAGGGGCTGCACTGGGCACCCCACCTACTGTATACTGAAGTGGGTCCCACTCTGCCGCTTGAAGAGCAGCTCACATCAGCTTAGGTGAGAAGAGGGGCTCGGACGGGATGGGGCAGAAAAATTCTTTCTCTATTGCTTCCCCAAGAGCTTGGGTCCCCACATGCTCTGCCAACGCTCTTTCCCATGTATTTATCTGTTGTACTGATTCCTACCGAACACGAGGCAACATGAGGTAGTGGATGCTGAGTGTGTCTTTGTCTTGAACTGAAGCAGGGTCGATGAGCAGCTTTAGATTCTGGTACATCAATTCAGTGAGGAATGGTGTGTAAGGCGCCTGTGCGAGAGTATTCATAGATTGCCATCATCCAATTTCACACTGAGAAACAGCAACTAAATATTTTAAGGTGATATTAATACACAGACATGGGCATGAGGTCACTAAATATGTCCTATGAAAGAACAAATTCAGTGTTCATCAAGCATAGAAGTAGGGCTACAGGCCGCAGAGCTCAAACACCACCAGATCACTAGAAAGTGTCCGAACACTAGGATCTATGACCAAGTGCCAGTCAACTCAATATGCACTGAAGAGCCCAATGCTCAGAAATCTTGTCTCCAATTGGGAAAACACCACCTGCCTCACAGGATGCACAAGAACGGGGCCGGGCAAGACAGGCACCAGGCACAGGACCTCATACAAGGCAGGGCTCCTTGAGTAAGGTTAGAGTGGGTGGGAGGCCTGTAACATTACACTGGAACAGCAGAACTGAATACGGGAAATTAAAGCTGGCGCTTTCTCATCTGAGTAACATTTAATTCATATTTTAAGTGATAGGCACGCATTTCAATTACTTGCACATTTTTCTATGTTAAATTAAGGAAGTTGCTTGTGGTGTATTTGTTCCACTAGATGAGCTTAGGAACAATCCACAGCAAGACAAGGTATGTCTTAGCTCCAACTCTAGAGCCTTGGTTGACAAGGCTCTTGACCTGGACGCTCCTACCAAAGATATTAAGATCCTAGTATTTCTTAGCCCTTTTTCGACATAAATGAGCTAACAAGCTTTCTGAGAAGAAACTGGGGATGTCCGCTGTCTTAAAACTTTTCTACCACGCAGAGGTCAGCAGAAGAGCCCTGCACGCTGTCCGCCAGCCAGGGTTTGGGAAGGGGCCTCGCATCTCACCATCAGTCTGCACAGAGAGAGCAGAACACTGAACAAGGTCTCCAGGGCCATGACACAATCCTCCATCCCATTTTCACCCTGGTGAATAAAAACAAAACAAACATTAAACAGCTAAAACAAAACAACAACAAATCAGCATGTTATAGAAATAGATAAAATCTTACTGAGCAGGGCACAGTGGCTCATGTTTGCAATCCCAGTACTTTGTAGGCTCAGACAAGAACATCACAGGTTCAAAACCAGCCTCAAAAACTTAGTGAGACCTTCAGAAACTTAGCAAGACCCTGTTTCCAAATAAGAAATAAATCAGGGCTAGAGTCTAAGCTGGAGGTAGGATGTCCCAGGGTTTAATCCCCAGCAGCAAAAAGAAAATGAAGTTTATTAAAAAGCTGCAACCCATGCCGGGCGTGGTGGCGCACACTTGTAATCCCCGTGCTTGGGAGGCAGAGACAGGAGGATCGCGCAGGTTCGAAGCTAGCCACGCGCGCTGGCTTAAGAGACCCTGTTTCCAAAAATAAAAAAGTATAAAATAGGTCTGGGAGTGTAGCCCGAGGTAGAAGGGCTTCCAGGAACCCAAGTACCACCAAAATAAAAAGCTGCAACCCACAGAGAACACAAGAGACAAAATAAGAAACGGCCGTGGCCACTGGCCACCTTGAGGCCAAGCACACAGAGAGTGGCTCTGTCACTGGGTAAAGACTGACTCTGAAGGCTGAGGTAGAAAACAGTCACATGCAGCACACAGAAACAGCAGCCAACAGAAAACCTGAGGGGACAGTTAGGTATTATCTATTCTGTTATTTGCTTTATTTATTTATTTATTTATGTTGTGATACTGGGAATTGAACCCAGAGGCATTCTACCTTACAAGCCCTACCCTCAGCCCTTTTTTATTCTTTGAGACAGTCTCACCAAAAAACAAAATATAGGCCATGTGTTCTTAAAGGAATTATACTAATTCACTGTAGGAAAAACAAAGATAATAATAAAAAGGAAAATCCACCATAATCTAGTTACCCAGAGATGACTACTATAAACATTTTAATGTAGGTCTTCTAGATTTGTGTCTACGTATATATACCCACATAAATGTGTTTAATAAGCCAGACATGGTGGCACGTGCTTGTAATCCCAGTACTTGGAGGCTGAGACAGGAGGATCACAGGTTCGTGGCCATCCTCAGCTACTAAGTGAGGCAGGCCCTCTGCAATTTAACAAAACCCTGTCTCAAACCAAAAACAAAACAAAAATAGGGATAGGGGTATAGCTCACAGGCAGAATGTTCCTGGTTTCAATCCCTAGCACTACACACACACACACACACACACACACACACACACACACACACGTGTTTATGTTTAAATTTTTTTTTTTTTTTTGCAGTACTGGGAATGGAAACCAGGAATATTCTACCCTGAACTACATCCCCAGCCCTATTTATTTCTTCCTTTCTTCCTTCCTTGTGTGTGGTACTGGGGGTGGAACCTAAGGACTTTCTACCTCCAGGCTGTACTCCCAGACCTATTTTATATTTTATTTGGAAACAGGGTCCCACTAAGTAGCTAAGGCTGCCCGCAAACCGCGGTCCTCTGGTCTCTCGCCTCCTGAATGCTGGGATTACAAGTGTGCGCCATCACGCCTGGCTGCTGACATATCCAATACCCAGACCCGCAAAAAATAAATAAAAAAATAAAAATAATAAAAATATATTATTAATAATAAATTATTAAATAACTAACACAGGACCAAGGCACTGTGGTGCCCTCAGCTAGTGGCCTGCACTGAGGGCACTCTCATTCCCTGCCTAGTCCCACCATTATTTCTATACAAGGCCTAAGTCCTGAGCCTAGGGCACATGTTACACTCATCGTTAGCCCCCAACAGCTACAAAAGCATTTTGACTACAACAAATACTTAATAAATCATCATCTAGGGGTAGAAACAAGGAAGTACCTCTCTCAAGATCAGAGTCGTATCTAGGAATATTTGCAGAATTCTGAAAGATCTGCTCAGTTTAGTAGTATGCGGACCTCGACACATTCTCCTCAACGACATACTCACAGTTGTATTGTGAAAAATGCAAAATGACTTTTAGAAATTATGGGTTCCTATCAAATGGCAATCTATCCAGTTAATAGGCAGTGTAACTCCTGAACATGTTCCCTTTCCTTTTGGCTGTTTTCATTTTCTTTCAACCCTCATCTCTAATACACTTTGCTTTTCTCAAAAGCACTTACCTTTAACCTTCTGCGATTCATTCTAACATACCAGTTGGTCAGAACATCTACAAACTTGACCAGCCGAGGTACCACAGTATAAAGCCTATAAGCTAAAAGTAAGAGAAACAGTCAGGCAGCCCTCATCAGGCTTTGGGGCAGGAGGGTGCTGAACACCCAAGAACAAGCATCCCTTCTATCCAGAGGGCTCGACATACTAAGGACACATAAAAATCATAATAAAGCAATTACAAGTGGCTCATTTATTGAGGATGTACACATGGTCAAGGTATTTAGTGTCTACACAAAACCACCCAACGAGAAAAAACAAAACCTCCCGTCTGTGTCGCTCAGCATCTAGGCTGCCCACGCATACTCTGAGAAGCATGGTGCAGGAGGAAATGTAACAGAACAGTGCCAACAGAGGCTCAGATCGCTAAAGGAAATGATTTAACTTCTCAGAATATCCTCTATGTTCAGAAAGGAAAACAGTTAAATGCAAAGAGGACAATTATAGAGACAAAACAGTCCTTATTCTTAGATGACCCACCTGCCATTTCGGTCTCAAAGAATCCCAGGAGTGACTGCATGAAGGACAGGATCCACCGGTCTGTGATGTTGGGGCTCTCTCTAACCGTGTTCTCATTGTAGAGGAATTCCATTTCTTCTTCCTACAGACAGTTAACATTCACATGCATGATGGAGAAACTACTAGAGAGAAATAAACACTATAAATCACTAACACCAAAGGTAGCAGCAACAAAAAACCCCAAACCCTGTCACCAGGCCATCTAAACTTCCGATAGCTACCAATAGTATCGTGATAAGCACCACCTCAGGACATTAGGTCTTCAATTAACAGGGTAAAATGAAGATAGCTTGTTAAAAAAAAAAAACCAACACCAACTTCTCTGCACAAAAGGGTGATTCTGAATCCAGACATTTGAAAATCATGTGGCACTGCTTTCAGGAAAGAAGGACAATAAAACGTTCTATGACTGAATGGATGAAGATACATACTGAAGCCAGGCATGGGGGCACACGCTTGTAATCCCAGTACTTGGGAGGCTGAGACATGAGAATTGCAGATTCGAGGACAGTTTCAGAAAACAGTGAGACTTTCATTAACCTAGTGAGGCTATGTTTCAAAATAAATATCGTGTGGAGGGTGCAGCTTGGAGATAAATGTCCCTGGTTTCAATCCCCAGTGCCATCACAAAAAGAAGAAAAAAACCTGAAAGTGCGCAACCATGCCCAGCTGCAGTGTTTTCTTTGTAATCCTGTCATTAGCTACCTCGTGAGGCTCCGTTCCAAAATAAAAAATAAAATATAGGGGTGGGAGTGTAGTTCAGGGGTAGACTGCCCCTGGGTTCCATCCCCAGTACTGCAAACAAAACAAAAACAACAGCAAAGAGAACAATGCTAGGAGCCCAGAAAACACCTGCTTCCTCAAATCCCAGAGGATTTGTACCATAGCACCCCTGGGTGGTGGGCTGTGTCCTCATTAACAGAAGCAACTGAGCCCAATGCACTGGCAGCCAGGGTGAGTGACCTACCCACTGGCCCTCCAGTGAGCGGATCTGTTCAAACAGGAGCCTCATGCATTCACTAGCAGGAACCGACAAACAGGACAACCTGTCACTGCCAGGTCTCAGCCCACTGCACCACACATGGCCTTTCTTGACCCCCTTCTCAAGTGGCTGGCCCGACCCCAGGCTCTGCCCTTTGCCAGCTGCCCCACTCGCTCCAACAGCAGCTGGCTCCTTCACAGTCCCCTCTGGTTCTCTGCTTCACAGGTTCCAGGAGGGGAGTGGGTCTCACTAGACACAGCATCCCGGATGGGCACCAGAACTGGCTTACGTAACGGCTAGGATATAACTCTTCTACAGGTGAGGCCCAAGCCCTCCAGAGGAGCCCAGATCCCTGATGCACCTTCACGTTCATGGCACCCTGACTTGAGACAGCAGGATGGCGGCCCCACTGTCCAGCACGGAGCGCCGACCTCGCAGAGTTCGCCAACGCAGCCGCCTGCAGTCCGTACCTTGTGCAGCCTGAAGACATTCTGGATGAAGAAGCGGTACGCATTGTACCACGGGAGCAGCACATCCTTCAGGACGTCCCTCACACCCTCCTCCTTAAAGCGGAGATTTTCTGCCCTCACCACAGGGGAGTTGATCAGATATAATCTACAAGAGGGGAATATTTACATCAGAAAGTTATGTAGATGGAAAACCAAATGTTATTACTTGACATAACAAGGGCAAAATTAAAATACACATTTTTCTAAAAAAGGGGAAAACCATGCTTGGCCATACATCGCTGAGTGATGGTATCCAGCTGCCGGCTTGGGTGTGAGGATGCTGAATAAGAATCTAAGTCCCTTTCAACTTGAATATGCGGTTTCAGTGATTATCACTATTTCAAAAAATAGCTTGAATTTCCCTGAAACCTCTTTAATATTACCTTATTTACTCTTTTATAAATATCTCATATGGTTAAGTACAAAATTAAAATAAATGATGAAAGAGAATTCTAATGCCAACAAGATAAGGAGCCCAGAAAAGAGGCAAGGTTTCAGCAACCTACAACTAGCCTGGGAAAGCCCAGAATGCTCCTGAAATCCAACACAGGTTGAGTTCCTTAAAAAGGCCTCTAGGTTTGAAAATGTTATGATTACATAGAAAACTCTTTTGAGTTTAAAATCAACAACTTAAACAATATAAATTTTCACATAGTAGAGATCTATGTCTAAAGAGATAATTATAAACCAAATATAAAAATCCTGACTAATAGATAAGGAGAAATACACACAAGTAAAAGCACTGCTCTGTACCTGAGGGCATCAGCACCATACTTATGGATGATCTCAACTGGATCTGGATAATTCTTTTTTCGTTTGCTCATTTTTTGGCCATCACTTGTAATACAAAAAGTAGATAAATTAAGTAAACAACACAGTGAATATGTCTACACGGATAGAGATGTCTACAAATAGGAACACATAAATACACTGGCTCTTGTCCCTCATGTATTAGGGAGAAGAAAACAAAAATTCAACATTTTAGGACTATTGCAGAGGCCTGTAAGTACAAAGAATCTCACAAATGCTAAGTCAACCTTATCTACATATAACACTACTGATATCGCTAGTAGCATTGTGCAGCTGGTGGCATCATAATGTACTCCTACTCTTTCTTAGAAGAGCTTGGACCTAAGGAGTCACAAAAGTAAAGGGTGAAGAACTCCACAGGTGGGGGGGAAGGGGAAAGAGATAGATTTACCTACTCATTTATTTTATTGTGGGTGTGGTGCTGGGGGTTGAACCCAGGGATTTTCCACTCTCTACTAAACCCCCAGCCCTGTTTTGTTCTTTATTTTGAAATAAGGTCTTGCTAATTTACTGTGCACCTGTGATCCTCCTGTCTCAGCCTGCCGAGGACTGAGATCCTGGGCACAGGCCACCATGTCTGACTTAGAGCTGGATTTTAATGTTCCTAAACCCCTCGTTGAGAGAAAACAGGGTGAGGTGCAACCAGGATGTGGCTGCTTTAAAGAGACAAGAACTTCCCGGCTTAAGGATAAAGGACACGGCAACTGGAACAAGTCACTACACAGAAGAAGTGCACCTGCCTGGCCAGGACAAGCCCGTTCACAATCACGTTCTTGAAAGGCGGCTGTCCAAAGAGGGCTGTGGCCAGCACCAGCAGGGTGTAAAACCTGGAAAGGAAAAAAATATCAGCTAAGATTAGGAAGTACAGGAAAAACATCGTTACTAGGTTGATTTTTTTTTGGGGGGGGGCACCATAGTGTGGATTAAACACAGGGGCATTCTGCCTCCAAGCTCCACCACCAGCCCTATATTTTATTCTTTATTTTGAAACAGGGTCTCACTAAGCTGTAGAGGGCCTCACTAAGTAGCTGAGGCTGGCTGCAAACCGCGATCTTCCTGTCTCAGCCTCTCGAATGCTGGGAGTACAAGAGTGCGCCACCATGCCTGGCCTGAGTTTCTATTTTTGATATATACTTCTGTCAAACACAGAATGTGACAGTTGTTGGTCCCAGTAACACATAAGACCTATGTGGGAAGGGTTGCAAAGTATGAGATGCCTGGAATGCACCAAGGTTCAAATGAGTGCCTCCATTTGCAACCCAAAATTTGCCTCAAAACAGAGGCCTGTGGTGATGTGCCGACCCTCCCTTCTGCTGCCAGGACCTACTGAAATTGAGAAATGAAAGCGTGTGCACAAGACCCACAGGACGAGCAATGTAATGAGAAAATGCTTCCACTCTGTCAAATACTAAGCATCTCGTTCATCACAGCTACGGAGCTGGGCCCTTCAGAGAACACTTACCTCTTGCCACAGGGGTTAAGGCTATGGCTGATTTAAAATGTCCCCCAGAGTTCATGTGCTAAGCCTTGTAGCCATGTCCAGGGACACAACGAGATGGGGGAAGGGTCCCTGGAACAATGTGGGGACAGTGTTTCCCTGGCCAGGCCACTGCAGCTGTCCTTTTCTCTCTCCCCTGCCGCCCTGAGCTGACAAGCTCTCATACTCTGCTCCTGCTGTGAGGTTGGGAACCTGTAGCTATGGCTCCTGCTTAGAAACCAGTCTACCATGTACTTAAGTCTCCAGGCTCGAAAGCAAATAACAACTCTTCTGCCTGTGTGTTTTGTGTGTCAGGGGTCTGGATCTCATGGGGAGAATGCTGACTGTAACAGTGATGCTCTTGGGCACCTGCATACTTCTGCCATCCTGGGAGGTGTTCGGATGCCAGTAAAGCTGTCCTGGCGTGATTTTCCTGTGCCTCTCTGACCTCATTCTGCTGTCTAAGGAGGGATGAAATCCTATCACCCTGACCTGACCCTGTACTCTAGGAACCTGCACTGATGAGACCAGACCACAACACGGTATGAATTCATCCACACAGCCCATTCAGTTCCAAAGGGGCAGTCCAGACCACAGGGAAGGAGAAGGGGCCAGGGAGCACATAAAGACTAGAATATGGCCAGACGAGCAAACTCTCCCCAAACAAGCAGCAATCTAAAACAACACAACGTAGAGCACCAAGGCGTAATGAAATGATTGCTACAAATTGGAAAAGCAGAAAATGATCTCAGAAATCTGCTAGAAACACACCCTGGCAGACACATTAATAATAATGGTAATTAGTACCCAACCTAGCAAACCCACCAACAACAAAAAAGTAACTCACTTTTTCAATTTCGATGAGTGGCCAATTTAAAGAAGTCATCTGGTAAAACCAATGCTAAACTCCTCACGCACGCTCGCTCGTGCTCTCACGTATATGTATATAAATATATATATGTTTTCTCAGTCTGTTTTTAAATGTGTTAATTTGATGCTAGACTAATTTCTTACTACTTTCCAAATCTCTAGCACACAACTTGCCTTGTAAACACTCATCTTTTTAGTAAATGATTTAAATTAAGAACATACTTAAATGTTTTCTAGAACTTAAAGCTTCCCATTTGACATAAAGATATATTTCAAAATGTTAGTGAAATAGTAACTTTATTCCCCATGCCACGTGGGAGGGCGGAGGATAGAAAAGAAGACTATTCGCCACAACCCTCGCCAGCAGTCAGCAAATACAGGTGGGCACTCCATGAAATACTTCAATATTCTATAAACCGACACGATACTTTTAGAGATTGGGCATACCATCCTCTAGTCTGGTCAATGCCTTCAGCAATGAAGTCTGCAGGGAAAGCATCCTCAAACTCCCTCTTGTTCTCAAACGGAAAGTGAACCTGAGCATAGGGCATGCTGCCGCTCTCAAACCAGCAGTCGAACACTTCAGATATGCGTCGCAAGGATCCTTTCCCACATCGTGATGGAATAGTCAGGTGATCGATGCTAACAAAAAGAGAAGTTGACGCATTTATTAATTTTAAGCACAACTGAACTTGCAATTCAATTGCTCACAGGAACACAAAGTCCTGATAGCATACTATAGGCATGTGCGGCACAGCAGTATTTTGGTGAGGGACTGCGTACACAACAGCAGGCCCATATAATCACAACAGGCTGAAGATTCCTATCACCGTGCAACATGGACCAGCCTGAACGTGGTTCGTATGTTTGACGGCAGTGCAAACCCACCCGATGTGCTACAAGTTGCAAAAAAGTATTGAATATATATAGCTAGGCGTGGTGGCGCACGCCTATAATCCCAGTACTTGAGAAGATGAGACAGGGGTGTTGCAGATTTTAGACCAGTCTCCTCAGTATAGTGAGACCCACAACAACTTAGCAAGACCTTTCAAAATACAAGAGAAAGAAAACAAGAGCTGGGGGTGTAGTTCACAGACTGCTCAAGGACAAGGATAAAATCACCAATAACCCCTTCCCAGAACATCCCACGGGTGAGCAACGCAGGGCTGTATGTGCACTCACAAAAGAAGTGTCAGCGCATTTCAAATGTTCTCAGAGCGCCAGGGGACCCCAATTTGGAAGGCCCCCACCTACCTGATGTTTCAATCAAGGGGGGAAGACATACTACCTCAACCCAGAGTTATCAACAAAGCAATTCACAAACTGGCGCTTTTCACAGGCATCTCTGCAATGTGCTAGAGATCTTGTCTTAAGAGGATGACAGGACTGAAGTGGAGCAAACATTCAGAAACTGACCTCTCTCTGTGGAGATCTGAAACCTTTACTCCAGACAGCTCTTCCAGCTCTGCCACCGACCCGATACAAACCACCTGCCAAAACCAAGGTGAAACCAGGCGCTTCTTAGCCAAGGAGATAATGCTGAGTTATTACATGGCATTCACATTTGGCCTCAGAAACTTTCCCTTTTTTTGCAACCAGGACAAGTGAAATGCCTTCGATGCTCTAAGGTATCTGAGTTCCTTCCTGACAATGGAATCTGGTACTTTAATCTGAAATCTTCCCAAGACAGAGCTAGAACTAAAATATCATGCTTGGACCAGATTAAAAAAATAAAATTAACCTACATCACTGGATGATAGGGTTATGTCTGGGTGAAGGGCTGAGAGGGCTAGCTTGGGCACTCAGATGGGAGGATTATCAGGCTTGGGCTGCACCAGCAAGAGCTGCTATGCCTTCTCATGGGGGAAGGAGGGTAGGTAAGTGTCCGCTGCCTAGAGGTACCCTAGAAAGTAGAAGAGGTACAGCCTCCTTCTCTATCCTTCCTATTCAGTCTCCAGAAGTCTTCTGATTCAGCCGCTTCTCTGTTGCCCTTTAGATTCCTAACATTTACCCACTCCCAGGCTGCTGTTCATCACAGATGTAATGCTTTCAGCACTGAACAGAAGGCCATTTAATAGAAATATGCGCACACACACACACTCATGCACACATGACTTGAGGATTACAGTTTGCAGACTGTACTTAGTGAGGCCCTTGGCAACTCAGTGAGACCCTGTTTCAAAAAAAAAAAAAAGAATAAAAAATAGGGCTGGGGTGTAGCTCGAAGGTAGAATGCTCCTGGGTTCCATCCCCAGTACCACAAAAAAAAAAAAAAAAAAAAAAAAAAAAGTAAACATAAAGATTTCCTTGAGAAATATACAAACTATACATTCCATTTTACACAAAGAAAAGGTTCTAGCTCTAAAATAAAATATTATTTTCTGTTGTAATTCTAGGAAAGAATAAAGAAAAAAAATCCCAGATGAAATAGGAAAGGGATAAAGAAGAAACCATATTCATATTTTTTCATACCATATTCACGTGCATGAACAAAGTGCGTCAGCAGAAGTCAACACCAGGACACCTGGTGTGCACTCACCTCCTCAAAGTCTGCGCTGACCCACAGTGGGATGGGGGTGCCCCAGTATCTGTTTCTGGAAATTGCCCAGTCACGTGCATCTTTCAGCCAATTTCCAAACCGTTTTTCTCGAACAAACTCTGGGACCCTGCCTCAGGCAGAGTAGAAAATCAGTCATGTAGGAACACCAGGAAGTCACAGTCGTAACTGATACCCACTGCCGGCCTTCCTGTTTTGCTGTGCTGGCAGCCATTCCAGTTTCCACTCTGAGACAGGTCTCCCTATGTGGCTAAGGCTGACACAGAACTAGGGATACTCCTGTTTCAGCCTCCAGGATGGCTGGCCCTGATCCTTTTACTTTGAGGTCTCCCTAAGTTGCAGAGGCTGGCCTCAAACAAAGTTGTGATCTTAAGAGTATGTTTTCTGGATGAATGGGACCAATGCACGGAACAGTCTGTGCTGCCACCAACTGACCCAGAGCAGACACAAGGCAAGTACTTCCTCACCAGGGTCCTCTGACCAGCAGCGGTCCAGCAGCCTTGCTCCCCACTCAATGCGACAGCAGCACACCTAAACCATCAGCGCAGGGCTGGCAGCTTCTCTGCGGCCCTCTCCAGCTTCCTTTCTGGTCATCACTGCCCTTGAATTTGAGGCGCCAGCAACGAGGCAAAATCCTCAGCATGCACCTCCTCATCTGTCTGCCACGCAGCCTTCCTTCCCTCTGCCATTCCTCCTGTTCCCAATACTGTTGCTGCTTCTCACCGGAAAACTGCTAATCCCTTGGGGTTCAGCTTTGCAGGAATCTTGCTAAGCACAAGGCTGAGTCAGGGCACCCATAGTCACCCAAAGACCCTCTTCTTGGGGGCACTGCAGCTAATGTCCTATGTTTGAATACACTTCCTTGAAGCTATCTTATTAACAGTCTATACTGAGTACCATACACTGTAGGGAAACTAATGAGCTTGATAGCCTCAAGTTGAAAATGCCGCTTTTTGAGAAATCAAGATCACATGATTATAAAACGTTACAAAGCTATAACTTGAAACTACTTTATTGCCAAGATGCTCTCCCTTGTCTCCAAATCAACTTATTTTTTTCTTTTCTTTTTTTTTAGCAGTACTGGGGATGGAACCCAGGGGCATTCTACCTCCTAGTTACACCCCCAGCTCTATTTTTTATTCTTTATTAATTTGAAACAGGGTCTCACTGAGTTGAAGAGGTCCTCACTAAGTAGCTGAGGCTGGCCACAATGCTCCTGTCTCAGCCTCCCAAATGCTGGAATTACAAGTGTGCGCCACCACACTTGTATCTATTCTTATTTTGTTTTGCACACAAAAGGTGAAATCACACCACTGGAGTGTAATTTTTTTTATACTTAGTGAGACCCTATCTCAAATGTCAGCTAGGGAGAGCAAAACTTCTGGGGGCTTATAAAGCCAAGTGCCGAAAACATATTTCACTCCACGAACTCAACAAGCGCCAAGAGGTAGAGATCTGCTTAAAATCATTATTATTTAAGGTTATGCTAAGCTATTTTATGTTCCTTAACATATAGAACAGAGACAGCTATTAAAATAAATAAAAGGCACCTAGTAAAAGGACAATCTGGAAGCACATAAACCATGCTAATAACTGCATGCAAAGGACAGTATGAAGCAACACTTCTCGCCGCTCACCAGTAACACAGGGCGTTGTTCTTCAGGAGTTGGTCCACCATGTGCTCCACTCGCACAAACCAACTGGGCACAGCTTTGTAAATGAGGGGCGTGTCCGATCTGGGGAGGCAAGCATGTAGATGCAGCTGGTCAGAAGGGACATGCAGGCACCCAGGGCAAGAATGACATTTAGTCTCTTATTAATGTCACATCACCTACTTGGCCTTCTGCTAAGGCATATTTTAATTATAAAATTGTCTAAGTCAAGCTGGGCGTGGTGGTGTACGCTTGTAATCCCCGCGCTTGGGAGGCTGAGACAGGAGGATCGCACGGGTTCAAAGCCAGCCTCAGCTACTTAGTGAGGCTTTCAGTAGCTTAGTGAGACCCTGTTTCCAAATAAAATATACAAAAAGGTCTGGGAGTATGTCCTGGAGGTAGAAATCCTCTGGGTTCCACCCCCAGTACCACACAAAAAAATAATTGTCTAAGTCTTCAAAACTTGTCATCTCCCAAGAAAAGCAAAGGCAGAAATGAAAGAACTAGAAATGAAAGAACAAGACTAGAAATGAATGCAGAGGATCCACACCTGTAATCCTGGTGACTCAGGAGGCTGAGACTGAGTCCAAGGCCAACCTTAGCAACTCAGCGAGACCCTGTTTCACAATAAAAAAATAAAATAAAAAGGGGCAGAACCTGGTTGTGGTCACACATGCCCGTAATCCCAGGATTTGGGAGGCTAGCTGAGGATGGCAGGTTCAATGCCAGCCTCAGAAATTTAATGAGGCTGCCAGCCACTTAATGAGACCATATTTCATAATATAAAAATATTAAAGGGCTGGGGGGGGAATATAGCTCAGAGGTAGACTAGACTGGCCCTGGATTCATTTCCCAGCACCACACAAATAAAAAAAAAAAAAAAAAAAAAAAAAAAGGGAGAGTGGGTAGGTAAGTATATAACTCAGTGGTAGAATGCTCCTGGGCTGAAGAACAAGAGTAGATGCTTGGTGTGATCACAGACTGCAATCCAAGTACTTGGGAGGCTGAGGATAGCAGGTTCAAGGTCAGCCTCAAATTTTATCAAGGGCATCAGGGAATAGTGAGATTCTGTTTCAGAATAAAAAAGGATAAGAGTGTGGCTTAGAGGTAGAAAGCCCCTAGATTCAATCCCTAGTGAGAAAGAGACAGACAGACAGACATGAACAACTCTAGAACAAAAAACACAGTTCAGCGGATAACAAGTTTCAAAGATGTGAACATCAAGCCCGGCGTGGTGGTGCACACTTGTAATCCCCACGCTTGGGAGGCTGAGATGGGAGGATCGCACAGGTTCGAAGCCAGCCTCAGCTACTTACTGAGGCTCACAGCAACTTAGTGAGACCCTGTTTCCAAATAAAATATAAAATAGGTCTGGGAGTATACCCCGGAGGTAGAAAGCCTCTGGGTTCCACCCTTGTCATCTCCCAAGAAAAGCAAAGCTAGAAAAGAACAAAACTAGAAATGGATGCAGTCACCTGTAATCCTGGTGACTCAGGAGGCTGAGACTGAGTCCAAGGCCAACCTTAGCAACTCAGCGAGACCCTGCTTCAAAATAAAAAAATAAAAAGGGGCAGGACCCCCCCCAAAAAAGATGTGAACATCAGAAAAGATGAGGAAACTTGGGGAATGAATTTGAGGCTATTGATCTTATATTAAAACTTGATATCACAATAAATTTCTCAATAAATTCCATTATAAAGTTGTAGAGATGTTTGGGAAAATGGTATTGTGGCCATAACATAAAACAATATATTTATTTTCTCATACAACTCAGGGAATTGAAAACCTTATGCATTCATATAATTCTCCTAAAAATGAAATAAGAGGGCAGTTTCCAAACACTCCCTCTAAAAGATACATGAGATGGGCCCCAGAATTATGTAGGTATTGGGTACATTGTCTTTTTTTTGTATACGTGGTACTGGAAATTGAATCCTAGAAAGTATATCTTTGAACTAGAACTTGAGCTCTATTTTATTTTTTACTTTACAGCAGGGTCTTACTTAGTTAGTGCATGCTGGTCTTAATCCTTCGACCCTTCTGTTTGACTTCCTGCATACTGGATTACAGGCATGCGCCACTGTGCATAACTTGTACCCACAAGTCTGATTCCCCAGGTACAACGTGGTCGTTGTATCATCTCACCTCCAGCAGAAAGGGTAGCTGTGTGTGAAGGTGCTTGCAACAAGAAGCCGACCCTGGTCTTTCAAGAGCTTGATGATATTTTTGTCAGCATCCTGTTAAAAAAAATTAAGTCATGAAAACATCCTAACACAGTAATAACATACTATTAAAATTCCACATATGTTAAAAATAAAAGGCAAAAATTAAAATACTTTGTTCAACACCAGGGCTTGTAATCACACTTGCAATCCCAGTATTTGGGAGGCCGAAATAGGAAAATCACAGGTTCATGGCCAGCCTCAGTTAGTGAGGCCCTCCGAAACTTAGCAGGACCATGTTTCAAAAATAAAGAATAAAGCCGGGCGTGGTGGCGCACCCTTGTAATCTCAGCGTTTGGGAGGCTGACATGGGAGGATCGCAGTTCACAGACAGCCTCAGCTACTTAGTGAGGCCCTCCACAAGTTAGTGAGATCCTGATTCAAAATAAACAAAAAATAGGGCAGTGGGTATAGTTCGGGGGTCAAATGCCCCTGGGTTCCATCTGCAGACCCCCCACACACACACCCCCAAAAATAATAAAGAATAAAAATAATGCTGGGGGTGTAACTCAGAGGTAGAATGTCCCTAGATTCAATCACTAGTACCACAAGAAAAAATAAAAAAAATCTGTTCAAGTTCAAATCCGGATATGTCCATAAATAAGGTATCACTACCAATCTCATGAACATTGATGGGGAAGAATGAAAGGGAGAAGGATAGGATATGGAGAGTAACAGGCCAAGTGACGTGTGCATTTATTTATGTACCATTTTGAATCTACGATGCACACTTACAATGTACCAATGAAAAATTAAAACAACAAAAAAAAAATCTAAAAACCTTAAGTAATTCAAGGTAGTTTTCAGTCAGAATTGTTTCCCCAAGTTCATGAATCTGTTTCATGAGACAGAAATCAGAGTTCAGTTTCTTCTGATCTCTGAAACTAGAGTTTGCTTCCTTTAAAAACATTAGACTCTGAGTATAGCTAACAACATCTCCCTTTCTTTGATTTTATGTGCTAAGAAAATAACTTTCTAGGGTAAATACCATATAATTATAAATTAAAAGGGGGATTAATTGTAAACTGTATTGATTTCCTTACTGGGCAGCAAGGACCAACTGAAATAAATATGAGAACAAGATCTTTCACGTCATATAAACTACAAACCTTCACATACTGTCCTGAGAAGTGTGTGACTTCTGCCGTGAAGCAGCCTGAAGCGTCCACAGGGCACACAGGAATCGAATCTTTCTGAATGATGTTGAAGTCCATACACACCCGATAGTCATCCTGGGAAGAGGCAAAGGGAGGAGAAATAAAGCCGTCCAAGTCTAGGCATGGGAAGGAGGAAAAGCACAAGGCCAAAGACTTCATCTCAGTACTTGGGAGGCTGAGACAAGAAAATCGCGGGTCTGCAGCCAGCCTCAGCTACTTAGTAAGGTCCTGGGCAATTTAGTGAGACCCTGTTTCAAAATACAGAATAAAAAAATAGGGCTGGGTGTAGCTCAGAGGTAGAATGCCCTGGGTTCAGTCCTCAATTTCAAAAGGGGGAAAAAAAAAAAAGAAAAAAAAAAGAGAACTTTTCAATATTCTGACATGCACGCAATCAACTTTATCCTTTTAAGTGAAGGTATTTAAGCCCTATCTAGGCAACAGAACCTCACACAGGGACCAGGGATTAGGTCATTCCCAACAATTATTTCACAGAATCTCCCCCCATGGAGAGAATATTTACCAAATGAGATGGCAGATGGTTTTAAAACTAAAATTTTGCTGGGCAAGGTGGTACAGAAAAAAGAAAAGGAGGCTGATTCCACGGTACAGATGACAGTGAGAACTTAGCAAGCATAGTACTCAGCATCCCATGAGAAGAAGCCACTGACATTTACTTTTCATAAATAAGTCTGCAAGATTGTGATACTCACAGCACCAAAGTACGGGGCCTGGTGCACGACCCCAGTGCCTTCTTCCTCCCTCACATAGTGGTCGACAAGCACGGAGAACGCACCGTTCTCTTTATGCTGCAGAAGAAAGGTGGGAAAATGTCAGGGAGAAAACACTACCGTAGCAGTAATGATAAGAGCCAAAAAAACATAATACAAAATAATTTTCAGAAAAAGGACAGAATTATTCATTCGGGTTGGAAGAAACATGTTGATTCAAGACATTCTCTTTCGGTAATGTCTCATCCTTTATAAATAAAATCTGTAGCTGAAAAACTTGCAGATAAAAACCTCTATAGTCACACAACTGAGATTTTCATAACTTTTCCAAGCCCCACCCTTGCCTCAGCATGAATTTAGCATACCGTTTCAGAAAACCTGGCTACCTAAATATTTCACTCTCTGCATGTGCTTCGATTCTCCTGATTCTTGCGAACTATTCAGGCATAAGATGTAAATCTTGACCCAGGTGTGGTGGCGCACACTTGCAATCCCAGTAAGTGGGAGGCCGAGACAGGAGGATTGAAGTTCACAGTCAACCTTAGCTACTTAGTGAGGCACTCCTCAATTTAGTGAGGCCCTGTTTCAATAAAAAAATAGGGCTAGGAGTGTAGCTTGGAGGTAGAAAGCCCTTGGGTTCACTCCGTAGAACAACAACAACAAAAAAAAAAAAAAAAAAGAGGTCAATCTCGAAAGGACAAGGGAGGGCAGAGTTCTACAGGCGCCCTCACTGTACGCCTTAGGGGAAGTGGTCAATTGATTTCCATCACTAGAGCAACAATATTAGAGTAAAGCATCAAATGCTGGAATACCTAATTTTTCTACCTTCATTTCTTCATATTCCTTTTTTTTTTTTGTGGTACTGGAGGTGGAACCAAGAGGCCTTCTACCTCCGGGCTATACTCCCTGCCCTATTTTATATTTTATTTGGAAACAGGGTCTCACTAAGTTGCCGAGAGCCTCACTAAGTAGCCGAGGCTGGCTTCGAACCTGTGCGATCCTCCTGTCTCAGCCTCCCAAGCACGGGGATTACAAGCGTGCACCACCACACCTGGCTCTTCATATTTCTTTCTATATACCCTTAGTTTCAAGCAAACTGGCCCCACTGTCTTACTTAACAGCACTGGTAAAAAGTACTTTCACATTTAATTTCTGTAATTCTGTGAAAAAAGTCTTACTATGCCCATGGTTTAGACATATTCTGGTCCTATTTACATTTCATAAATGACAAACTCAGAGTGAAGATTAAGTGGCATGTCCAAAGCATGCCACCAACCGCGAGGCAGTCTGAATGTGAAGCAAGGGGTTCCAAACCAGGAACCACAAAGGGTTGAACTATAGCACTGTGATTCTATTAGAACTTAAAATTAAACAGGGCGTGCTAATGCACGCTTGTAATCCCAGCATATGGGAGGCTGAGACGGGAGGATCGCGGGTCACAGACAGCCTCAGCTACTTAGTGAGGCCCTCCACAACTTAGTGAGACCCTGTTTCAAAATAAAGAATAAAAAATAGGCCCAGGGATGTAGCTCAGAGGTAGAATCCTCCTGGGTTCTATCCCCAATACTTTAAAAAAAAAAAAAGGAACGTAAAATTAAACTTGAAAAATAACCGTGAATTTTCAATTACTGTAACCCAAACTGCCCTGAAATAATTTAAAAGTATGGTATAATATGTGATACCAGTGTGCCTTCAACAGTTTAAACAAAAGAATATGTGTTCTCAGAACCAGAGGTACACATAGCGAGCTAGATACCATCGTACTGGTCTAACGGCAGATAGAGAGCCCTCACCGAGCCCTAGTCCTCAGGCCCAGCTTGGGACCCACTGAGGACAAAGCCAGGCCAGAATGTATTACGGAGAATACCAGTGCGGGCCCTCGGGTGGCACTCGCATTCACAGCTACACTTGACATTGCATTTTATTTTATTTAATTTTTTATTTTTGGTGGTACTGGGAATGGAACCCAGGGGCCTTCTACCTCCGGGCTATAATCCCAGACCTATTTTATATTTTATTTGGAGACAGGGTCTCTTAAACCAGCTGAGGCTGGCTTCGAACCTGCATGAACCTCCTGTCTCAGCCTCCCAAGCGCAGGGATTACAAGCGTGCGCCACCATGCCCGGCTTGACATTGCATTTTAGGTGTAGATCGCATGATATCATTCTAAGTCTAAAATCGTTTCTAAAATTCACTGAAGGTCTTAGTTCAGGAAGCTTAATGAATAGTTGAACTCATTTAAAAGAAGATCAATTTCTGCTTGACCTTGTTCAAGTGGTGGTGGTGGGTTTGTAAACATAGCCTAAGATTCTCGATTGTCAGAAAGTAAAAAACGTATAAAATAATTCCTAACTTTTAAGAAAAATAAGATGTTAAATGTATAATCTTTGTCATGGTACGTAGATTAAATATCCATGCCTTGTTAATGTCCTGTTTATTTTTAAACAGGATGTAAAAATAAACTTTTTCCCTCTTTTGAATGGTGCTAGGAATCAAATTTGGCACCTCCAACACACAGCGAGTCAAGTAATCTATCACTGAGCTATATTCATTCTCTGAGCATTAACATCTGTAAAAACAAAACACAACAAAAAACAACAATAAAACTCAAAACACTTGTCTGGGTAACTCTATAAGCAATGAAAATACACACAAAAGTTTGATCAAATGTAAAGGCATTCCTTCCATAATTTAAGAAACTTTTTTTGTGTGTGGTAGTGGGAATGGAACCCAGGAGCATTCTACCTTTGACCTACACTCCCCACTATTTTTTTATTCTTTATTTTGAAACACAGTCCCACTAAGTTGCAGAGGGCCGAAGTAGCAGAGGCTGTCGGAGAACCATGATCCTCCTGTCTCAGCCTCAAGCACTGGGATTACAAGCATGTGCGACCACACCCAGCTACATTAATTTTTAAATTACTACATGACAGCCGGGCGTGGTGGCACACACTTGTAATCCCCGCACTTGGGAGGCTGAGGAGGATCGCGCAGGTTCGAAGCCAGCCTCAGCTACTTAGTGAGGCTCTCAGCAAGTTAGTGAGACCCTGTTTCCAAATAAAATAAAAAATAGGTCTGGGAGTATAGCCCAGAGGTAGAAGGCCTGTGGGTTCTATCCCCAGTATCAAAAAAAAAAAAAAAAAAAAAACTACATGACTTATTAGAACAGGAAGGTGACACAACTAAACTCTGTTAATACCAACACAGACTTGGGGCCCAGGCACACTCTTAGGAACAGTAGGACCCACACGTGAGCTGTACTGTAGCACTGTGCCCGGTCTCACAGCATGGGTGCAGAGCCCTGCAGGCGTATTCTCAGCTTACCTTCACAAAATAGTCGAACAGGGGCTTGTACTTCTTGCCTTTGAGATAGGAACCAGGAAACCTGGAAAAAGGCAAATGTCATGCTTGGGATGGAACCCAGAGGCACCCCACCACTGAAATATACACCCAGTGTTTTTTTATTTTTTATCTTGAGTCAGGGTCTTGATAAGTTGCCTAAACTGGCCTTCAACTTTTGATCCTCCTGCCTCAGCCTCCTGAGTAGCTGGGGTTATAGGACTGTGGCACTAGGAAAATTTCACAAACTGGTTAAAAATCAAAGAAGTGAGGCTTTTGTTGATTCTTTGATATGAATATAGAAAGTGACTTAAAAATCAATTTAATAATATAGTTTTTGATAAAGCACCCCCCCCCCCGCCCATGGTACTAGGGACTGAACTGGCTTAAAGCTGTCTCTCTCTTTTTTTTTATTGGTGGTACTAGGGGTGGCGGAGGCTTTCTACCTCGTGGCTATACTCCCAGACCTTTTTTTTATTTTTTATTTTTTGGGAAACAGGGTCTCACTAAGTTGCTGAACACCTCACTAAGTAGCTGAGGCTGGCTTCGAACCCGTGCAATCCTGTCTCAGCCTCCCAAGCGCGGGGATTACAAGCGTGCGTCACCACACCTGGCTCTAAAGCTGTCTCTTTTAAAACTGAAGACAAGCCAGGCCCGGGTGGCACACGGGAGACTGGAGGATTGCAGGTTCACAGTCAGCCTCAGCAACTTGCATGGCCCTCTGCAACGTAATGAGACTGATTCAAAATAAAGAATACATAGGGCTGGGGATGTAGCTCGGGGGTAGAAAGCCCCTGAGTTCAATCCCTAGTATGATACCTACACACACACACCAAAAAAAAAAAAAAACTAAAGAAAGAAACATACACACGTTATCAATTATTTTAAAAATTACCTTTCGAGGATCTCATAGTCACTCTCCATCTTATAGAGGGCTGATAATCTGGCTTCCATTAAAATGAATAACTTTCCTCTGGCAACATCTATGAGAACAAGAGATAGTGAATCTTAGTGGTATTCAGACTGGTTGACACTGAGGACATTCAGCCAGCATCCTTCCTGGCTGATAACTCTGTGCCACCTGCACCTAGGATGCAGACAGCAACACTGCTTCCCTGAGGCACACGAGGCCCAACATTACAGGCAGCGAGTACTTACCAACTCACCCATGTCATTTTTTTTGTGATGCTAGAAATTTGAACCAAGGGCATTGTAGCTCCAAAGCTACACCCGTAGTCCTTCTTTTATGCTTTATTTATTTACTTTTGTGGTGGTACTAGAGATTAAACCCAGGGTCATTCTACTCTGAGCTACATCACCAGACTAATTTTATTTATGTTGAAACAAGGTCTCACCAAGCTGCCGAGGCTGGCCTTGAATCTACAATTCTCTCTCATCCTCTCAAGTACTGCGATTACTGGCACGTATCATCACACCTGGCTACCAATATCCTTTTTCTGTGTGTATACGTGTGGGTACTCAGGATTCAATTCATTCTACCTCCAAGATACACCTCCAGCCCTATTTTATTTTTTATTTGGAAACAGGGTCTCACTAAGTTACTGAAACCCTCACTAAATTGCCAACGTTTGCTTCAAACATACAATCTTTTCTCAACCTAAAGTAAGGAAATTACAGGGGTGTGCTATCATACCCAGCACCCATATCCATTTTAAGGAAATTAATCTTTATCATAAAATTAACAAACTAAGTTGCGCAGAAAATAAAATTCCTTATAATCTCACACCCTCTCAGATATTCTCATTTGAGTATTTATTCACCTAGTTATCTTACTATGCATGTACTAACAAAGGCATATTAAAAAGCACGTAAGTTCTAGCCGATCCCAGTTTTTAGGCTAAAATAAGAAGATCACAGGTTTGAGGTTAACCTCAGCAATTTAGCCAGACTCTATTATAATCTGCATGGTAGTGCATACCTGTAATCCCATTACTAAGAGGGTAATACAAGAGGATTGCAGGTTTGTAACCAGCCTAAGCAAAGTACCTAGAACCTACACAACTCAGTAAGACTGTTTAAAATTAAAAAAAAAAAAAAATTAAGCTGGGCGTGGTGGTGCATACTTGTAATCCTAACATTTGGAAGATAGACAGGACTGAGGTTTGAGGACAGCCTCAGCTACTTAATGAGACCCTTTGCAACTCAGTGAGACCATTTCAAAATAAAGAATAAAAAATAGGTCTGAGAGTATAGCCCAGAGGTGGAATGCCCCCATCCCCAGTACCAAACACACACAAAAAAAGGTAGGGCTGAGTGTGTACTTCAGAGGTAGAATTCCCTTGGGCTCAATCCCAAATGTCACTAAATAAATAAATAACGAGGTCTGGAGAGCAGCTCAGAATAAGAATGCCCCTCTCTGCATCCCCAGTACCAAAATGTAAAGAAGCAGAAAAGGTTCTTATTTATGAATGATTGTACTGAGGATTGAACCCAGGGGCAGTCTACCTCCACCAGGCAATTCTATTTGTGTGTGTGTGTGGGGGGGGGGGTCTGGGGATGGAACCCAGGGGTAATTGACCTCCGGGCTACACCCCTGCCCTATTTTTTATTCTTCATTTTGAAACAGGGTTTCACTAAGTTGCAGAGGGCCTAAGTAGCTGAGGCTGTTCGCGAACCGCAATCTTCTGTTATCAGCCTCTCGAATGCTGAGATTACAAGCGTGTATCATCACACACAGCTGCAATTCTATTTTTTAATTTGAAACAGGGTCTTGATAAGTTGATGTGGCTGGCCTCAAGCCTGCATTCCTCCTGTCTGTCTCCCATGTCCTGGAATTATAGATATGTACCACCATGCCTAGCTCTTTTTATTACTCTGTGTGTGTGTGTGTGGGGGGGATATTGGGGATTGAACTTAGGTGCATTGTACTTCTTAACTACATTCTCAGCCCTACTTTATTTTTCTGTCTTACTGTGGGTGGAACCCAGGGGCTTTTCTACCTCCAGGATATACTCCCAGACCGGTTTTTATGTTTTATTTAGAAACAGGGTCTCACTAAGTTGCTGAGACCCTCACTAAGTAGCTGAGGCTGGCTTCGAACCTGTGTAATCCTCCTGTACAGCCTCCCAAGCGCGGGGATTACAAGTGTGCGCCACCACGCCCGGCTTCATTTGTTATCCTAAGATCTCACTAAGCTGCAGAGGTGGCCATGAACCTGCTAGCACATGAATTATAGGTATGCACCATGCACCACCGTGCTCAACAATTACTTCCTTTTAAAAGCTAAATAATATTCCATAGTATATGAAAACCATATTTTGTTTATATATTCATCTGCCGATAGAAAATTGGGTTATTTCCATCTTTTGGCTATTGTGAACAGTGCTGATATGAAAACGAATATACCAGTATATCAAACAGTCTCTCCCAGTTATTTTACATAAATTGCCAAAAGTATAACTGCTGTGCCACAGGGTAATTCTACTTAGTTTTTTTTTTTTTTTAAGAAATCCTATACTGCTTCCCAAAGCATCTGTACCACAGCTATTTTTCTGGTATTGAATTTCTTTTTTTTTCCTTTTCCCTATTCACAAATTATCCAAACCTGAAGGCAAATTGGTACAAAGTTCTTTTTCATTTAAGTCTCTATGGAAAAACTTGAGACCATAATTCTGAAGTTGAAATTTTTTCAGAATGGTACAAGTTTACAAGTTCCAATACAAACTTATAATGACATTGTGGTACTACGTCTCTGAGTCTTAGCTTCTTAATCTGCGCTAAGGGAATGACATGTAAAGTACACTTGGATTCGATGGAATTTTCATTTCTATTCATTCGCATCTCCTTCCTTTTCTGTACAGGGGACTGAACTCAGAGGCATTCTACCTCTTGGCGACCTTTCCACCCATTTTATTTTTTGTTTTGAGACAGGGACTCGCCAAGATGCTGAAGCTGACCTCTAACCTGCGATCCTCCTGTCTCACCCTCACAAGCACTGAGATTACAGGTGGGCCTTTTGTGTTACTTTTCAGTCCGAAATGAAAGCAAGGTCATGGTGTTACAGTACTGCACCTGTAATCACAGTGCCTGGGAGGCTGAGACAGGATTGCAGGTTCCAGACCAGTCTCAGCTACCTAAAGAGACTCTCAACAACCTAGTAGAATCTTGTTTCAAACAGAAATAAAAAAGGGACTGGAGGTATAGCTCAGAGGTAGAATGCTCCAGAGTTCAATCCCCAGTACAACAACAACAAATTTGGAGGCTATCTTTCTGAGTACGTAAAATCTTTGGAAAATTCTAAATTCAAAGAGAAATGTAAGCATTCATAATTTTCCAAATGTAAGATTACCCCATCCATACGAACGCCACGCAACCAGGCTTCCACGTACCTTTAATCTTCACATACTGCATATCTGGATTAACACAGAGGGCGAGGTTGCTGGGGAGAGTCCAGGGAGTGGTTGTCCACGCAACCAAGGCTATACTGTCATCTTCCTCCAAAGGGAAGGTTACAAATATCGAAGGATCTTGAACATCCTGCAACACAGTTGAGGTAACACTTCACAAGTCCATAGAAACAGACATATAATGAAAAGAAACGGATTGTGTAAAGGACTAGAATAAATTTTCAGTATAAAATGAGCTCTCAAAAAACCATTTGTCATTGGGTGTGGTGGCGCACGCTTGTCATCCCAGCATTTGGGCTGGCTGAGACCGGAGGATCGCGGTTCGCAGACAGCCTCAGCTACTTAGTGAGGCCTCTGCAACTCAGTGAGGCCCTGTTTTCTTCCAAACACCTTTAACAAATGTTCCAGGTTTTAGATAAGGCATTAAAATCACCTAAACTAGTAAGCAGTAATGGTAAGTAGAGAAAAGTATATCAAAGTTGAATTTGCTAACCATACAGAGAGGCATAAACATAGTAAAACCAGTAAAATCTATCATATTTAAGACCTATCATAAAAGCAATGGGGGAACAAATCCCCCCATTTTATGTAAACAGAGCCTCCACACCGGGAGGGCAACATCAGCACTTGGTAGTGAATGGCACCCAGGGCTGACTTTCTACATGGGGATTACCTGGGAATACTTGGCATGATCACAACTCAACCCCCACTTAGTAACGGAGAGCTAAGAGGTGCCTCAGCATTTTACCTACCTTGTAATTCTGGTGTGATTCAAAGTTGGAGAGTGGAGTGTTACACGCGGTAGAGAAAGGCATGACTTTCACACCTCTATAAACAAGGCCTTTATCATAGAGTTGCTTGAAGACCCACCTAGTGAGTTAAGAAATGAGGTTTTACCATTATACCCGGATATCTAGTTTCTCCAATGCAAAGTTTATGACGTTTCCTGTTTAATTTTTGTCGGCCAAACAAATGAAAAAAAGTCTCCTTTGGAGACTAGCTGCTAAATTACAACAGATCGATCAGCATAAGGAGACATTATGTAGACACTACAACAGGTTAGTATCATTCACTGAGATGGGAAGACGCTCACGGCACAATGACAACAGCACCTAGCGGACCGTGATGCACACCGGAGTACCAATGGTACAATTTGGACATATGGGCATATATGTTTACATGTTTCAGAGATGTTGAAAAATAGAACTTTACCAACATGGTAATAATTTTGGGTGGTATTTCTCCCCCCCCAGATGGAACCCAAAGGCATTCTACGTCAGAGCTACATCCACCACCCGATTTTTTTAGTCTTTTTATTTTTGAAACAGGGTCTGGTATGTCAGGGAATCTGAGGGTCTTCCCATCCTTGGGTTCACAGGCCTGGAGGTATGTCCACAGGGGCACAACAGAGGCAAAGGGTCTAAGGAACTGCCCACTATGCTTAGCTCCTTAACAACCAAGGACAGCTGAGTGTGTGGCAGGGAGGCAGAGACAGGAGGATAGCGCAGGTTAGAAGTCAGCATCGCTGGCTTAAGAGACCCTGTTTCCAAATAAAAAAAATATAAAATTAGGTCTGGGAGTGTAGCCCAGAGGTAGAAGGGTTCCATCCCCAGTACCACTAAAAAAAAAAAAAAAGGGGGGGGGACACACGTGACAAGCAGGTACAAAAGGTAGTGGATAGATGAGAAGGCAATTAAAAGAACAGGCACATACAAAGCAATGCAAAGAAACTGTACTTCACAAAAGAGCTCTGAAAGTCACCTGTACTTTTGTGCACAATTTATTATAAGTAGGACTTCCTCAAGACTGAGCTGTATACACAGGGCATTCATCAGTCATACTGATGGTGCCTGCCTGCCTGGTAATAATTCTCAGATTGCTGCAGGACATCCAACTTAAACCACCTATCAAAACTAGCACCATTACCATTGTCGTATAATAGTAAACAGAAAGAAAATTTCATCTGGAACCATTATGTAACAGTAACTCCATAACTTCTTTAAGTGTTAAAGTGCGCAATCTCTTAGGCTTAAATCCTTTTATAAACCAGTAAAACCACCTCTAAGTAACTTACTACAGAATATTTGCAAAACCTAGTATATTTCTCAAATTCCAAACCTTCTAAATTCAGAAACATACCTATTCCCCCAAACAATTACAAATTTAAAAACAAACTAATTCATACTAGAACACTTCCTCTTGTGACCAGTACAAAAGAATATTAATCATATGATTAAAAAAAAAAAAACCTACCAGACAGATTCCATGAACTGTGGATACAGAGTTTTATAGTCATTGTCAAAGTCAATCCATCGGCCAAGTCTGGTAACAGTAGACTTTAAAAGTAATGGATAGTAGAATAGTATTAGACAATATTTGTTACAGTACATCGATGTATGTTGCTTACTTTTCATGTCACCATATATGACAATTTTTGAAAATCATCATTTTTTCACGTAAAATTATTTTCAAATAACACCCTATGAGCCGGGCGTGGTGGCGCATGCTTGTAATCCCCGTGCTTGGGAGGCAGAGACAGGAGGATCGCGCAGGTTCAAAGCCAGCCGTGCGCGCTGGCTTAGGAGACCCTGTTTCCAAATAAAAATGTAAAAATAGGTCTGCGAGTGTAGCCCGGAGGTAGAAGGGCTTCCAGGAACCCCAGTACCACAAAAAATAAATAAATAAATAAAACACCCTATGTAAGGTTAATACAAAGTTTTCTTAACATTCACCCTATCCATAAAATATTTTGTTGTAGTTGTTTTGGTATTGGAGATTAAACCAAAATAAATTCTATCTTTGTGCTATACCCCCTGCACTACTTTATTTTTTATTGTGAAACAAGGTCTCAGTCACTAGGTTGCTGAGGGCCTCACCAAGTGGCTGAGGTTGACTGTGAACCTGTGATCTTCCCCTTTCAGCCTCCCAAGTACTGGGATTACAAGTATGAGGACCATGCCTGGCTCATAAACATTATTTACAAGTATAAATATTCACTTATAAAAGCCTGCCCACTACCCACATACACACATACAAAGAGTGAATAAATGCTAAAGGAGACAGAATCAAACAATCAAACGCCATGTGTGATCTTGCATTGGATCTTAGCTCAGAACTAAAAATCCGTTAAGTGGTCAGATTCAATGGTATCTTACTGCTTTTGAAGTTGGTCACTAAATATGTCCCACTGCGAAAGTGAACGAAAGGCTTAAAGGAACGCTTTATACCATGCTAAGGATTTTTCAGTATTTCTGAAATTATGCCAGGACCCGAGGATGTAACTTGATGGTGGTGTGTTTAGCATGTGAGAGGATCTGGGTCAGATTCTACACATGCACAGAATTTTCACAATTAAAAGTTAAAAACTTAAGAAGGAAAGAAAAGGCTTGTATCCATGTCATACTCATTATGATTCCCCTGCTAGTTGGGAGAAAACTGAAGCGCTTCAACTTCGATGCTGATGAAAGCACACTTTGTAAGGTTTGAGAGCAGGATCAGCAGCGAGGAAGACTCAGCGACTGAGTGAGACCCTGTTTCCAAACAAAACTAAATGGGCTGGGGTGTAACTTGGAGGTAGAATACCCCTAGGTTCAATCCCCTGTCTGTCTGTCTTTCTGTCTGTCTGTCTCTCTCTCGCGCGCGCGCGCGCGTACACACACACACACACACACACACACACACACACACACACACACTATGGGGGGGGGGGATGCCCACCAAGCTTTTAGCTTACATAGACATACTAATCTGAGGCAGGGAAGAAAGGGGGAACTTTGTTGCCAAGCCCAGAAAAACAAAATGACAGGAGCTCCTTACTAAGAAACAGTAAAAAAAGCCCGGTGTGCGGTACATGCCTGTAATCCCAGCACTTGGAAGGCTAAAACAGGAGGATTGCAGGTTCAAGGGCAGTCTCAGCTAGTAGTGAGACTCTCATCAACCTAGGGAGACCCTGTTCAAAAAATAAATAAATAAAGCAGCAGCAATGACCAACATGGGAGTAAAACTAGCAGATCAATGGACCAAAGCTGAATTTCTAAAACATCTGAATTCTTACCGGAAACAGTCAAATGAGCCTGTTTGCTAAAACAGCACTCTTGTCGTATACTGTGGGTGGGCAGGAGATTTAATATGGAAGACCAAACACACATACAGAAATCAGAAAAGAAGAAAAGAGAGGGTTACAGGTAGAAGCTAAACACCTTCCTTTTTTTCCCTTTGAGATGCTGAGGATCAAACCCAGGGGCATTTTACATCTGAGTTACACCTCTATCCTGTTTCATTCTGAAATAAAGTCTCACTAACTTGCTGAGTCTCACCTCAAACCTGTGATTCCCCTTAGTCTCCATGTACTAGGGTCACAGGTGTGCAACCCAACACCTGACTTAAAGATCCTTCCTGAGGTACAGACAATGCAAAGAGGAAAATCAGCCCCTCGTGCCATGACCTCACAAGGACAGGCAGACGTTGGGCAACATCTCATAAAAACACAAAGGATTATAAACCATTTCGGCTCCCACTTAAAAACCAAACTTTCTGTTCATTCTACTGAAAACAACTCCACGTACCTTCCACTCAGTAGAGTATCTCATGACAATTGCGCGGCACTGAGCGTTATACTCTGCGATCCCCATTTTAGCTACATCCTCCGGACCTCTGATGCCCAGTGTCTTGTCGATTTCATATTCCTGAAAATGTGCAGTAAGCATGTTAACATCTCTGCTTTAGGAAACAGATACAGCCGATCAGCCCTAGAAAATAAGACAGTTTTAAAAAGAAAATCTACACGGAAAGTGAACTATGAATAAAGTTAGAGAAAGGAGCAGAGGAAAAAGTCTGACATATTGTCAAATTCATCATATTTCAACCTATTACATAAGGAAATGGAATGCTTATTAAATAAAACAACGACACAGCATATAATGTGAGGTTGGAGACTCAGACACACCACAGGTAAGCCATGGCAATCCCATCCAAATCTTCTGTCAACATGAAAGCCGCTCTGGTGGGCATATCTCGTTACTATATCTTTAATTGTTCCCGCAAGTATATGTCCATAGTGAGGCAGTCCGGTTGCAAAGGGAGGTCCGTCATAAAAGGTAAACCTAACAGAGGTAATAAAAATACATTCGTCATTTTAAAGCAGACAGCAAAAATTTAGGACATTTTTCTATAGATAGTTCTTATGGTGCTTAGGGAGAAAAAGCAGCAGCAAGGTTATGAAATTCAGACATAGTGATTAGGTATTTACTGGAGGTCCTGTCTTCAGAGAGCCCACTACTTATGACAGAGGACAGAGAAGGCTACTCTGTATCTATTCTCCATTTATTACTCCCAGAACATAAGGCAAGTTGTTAATTGTGGTCCTGAGTTATCTCCTCAGTAAAATGGCCACAGACACTTGTTACAAAGACTATGAAGAAGCCAAGCACGGTGGCTTGTAAGCCCAGTACTTGGGAGGCTGAAACAGAAGGACCACAGGTTCGAGGCCAGCCTCAGAAACTTAGTGAGACCCTGTTTCCAAATAGGTAGAAGGCCCCTGGGTTCCATCCCCAGTAACACATACACACACACACACACACACACACACACACACACACACACACACACAAAAGTTATTAAGAAGTATAATGAAAATAGTGACTGAGATCTAGTCTTTTAGGTGAATGGAGACCAGAGGCAGTGATAAGTGAAGGGAGAGAAAGTGAAATCTACCTATTAACTAAGAACTCATTCCCTCAAAATTTATCTACTACTGCAGAAAGCTAAAACTCTGGGAATAGAGACAAATAAAGTGTTTCTGCTTTAATGAAACTCAGCCTAAGAAATTATTACTCTAAGGGCTCTATCTTTACCAAAGAAATTCACATACCTTGGCCTATGTTTTGACTGCTTTAAGCATTCCTGAAAACAATTAAATTTGGACCAGAATTGCAAAATTTTTTCTTCTTCAGCAGGAAAGCTGATGTTTTCTGGAACTTGTTGAACCATTCTGTCTCTGTAAAAGAAATAAAATTATTGTCAAAAGAGAAATCTAGGAAGAGCAGGGTACTATATTACTAAAATGGGTGAACATACCACTGCCCATACTATATGATAAAACTACAGGTTTACTGAGGTAAAATTCACATACCAAAAACTGTACCTTTTTAAAGTATACAATTCAATGCCGGGCGTGGTGACACACGCTTGTAATCCCCGCGCTTGGGAGGCTGAGACAGGAGGATCGCGCAGGTTCAGAGCCAGCCTCAGCTACTTAGTGAGGCTCTCGGCAACTCAGTGAGACCCTGTTTCCAAATAAAGTAGAAAATAGGTCTGGGAGTATGGCCCGGAGGTAGAAAAGCCCCTGGGTTCCACCCCCAGTACCACACCACCCCCCCAAAAAAAGGAGTTGAAGTTATTACAAGCACCAACCTTTCAAGGACAGAGAGAAATGTTGGCTACTAGATTTACTAAGGATCCTATTGGCTTAATAACTACTTAATCAGAGGGCAACTGAAGTGAGGAGATTATACGGAAGACTAATATACTTTTAGATATAAATGCATTCATTTCTTATACTTCTCATCTATTCCCATAATGAACCGTGTCTATAGGAACTTATTAAGGATAAAGACTCATCCTCAGGCCTAACAAGGATCCAGGAGTTGGAGCTGGCATTTATATCCGATCCCCAAGCTGGGCGTGGTAACGCACACTTGTAACCCCAGCACTTGGGAGGCCGAGACAGGAGAATCACGGGTTGGAGGCCAGCCTCAGCTACTTAGTGAGGCCCTCCACAATCTAGTGAGACCCTGTTTGGGCTAGGGGTGTAGCTTGGAGGTAGAATGCCCCTGGGATTCAATCCCTAGTACTGCAAAATAAATAAACAAATAGGACCCCTAGGGTATCAACATGTACATTCAAGTTTGAATATCACTATTCTTGCACTATTGTGACAATTATTCAGAGATATGTCTGAACATTTTCTGAGAGAGAGAGAGAGAGAGAGAGAGAGAGAGAGAGAGAGAGAGAGAGAAAGTAATGTGCCAAATACAAAGTCCCAGTGTGTAAGAGCTATGACCGGGCTATGGCAGACGCTGAGAAACAGCAGCTCCCATGCAAAAATCATAGGATTGCTCTGGCCCACTGTCTCCGCTGCAGAGCTGGACCTGCACAACAGCCCCAGCAACCACAGGGCCATGGGAGTACGTCGGGATAGAAAGAAGGGCGGGTGATGGGAAGAAGAGCGAGTGAACCTTGCCAGGTTTGCACTGAGATGCCAGCTTTTCTTCTTATTTTAAGTTTCAATCTCCAACTCAGCAACTTCTAGACGATTCTCCCTGACATTCACTTGTGTGCACCCCAACCTCTCTTGGAAAAGCACACTGAAACATTTTGTTTAAAATCTCAGCATTTTGCCAGGCGTGGTGGCGCATGCTTGTAATCCCCACACTTGGAGGCGGAGACAAGAGGATCGCGCAGGTTCAAAGCCAGCCACGCATGCTGGCTTAGGAGACCCTGTTTCTAAATAAAAATGTAAACATAGGTCTGGGAGTGTAGCCCGGAGGTAGAAGGGCTTCCAGGAACCCCAGTATCAGCCCTCCCCCCCAAAAAAATCTCAGCATTTTACTTACCACAACTGACTTCTTTTTTTAAGTCTGTTTTTGTGGTTTGGCAAATACCTAAACATGACATTTCTTTTTTTTTTCTTTTTCTTTGCCAGTCTGGGGATAGAACCCAAGAGCATTTTACCTCTGAGCCACATCCCCAGCCCTATTTTTATTCTTTAGTTTGAAACAGGGTCTCACTAAGTTGCGGAGGGCATAAGTAGCTGAGGCCGCCTGTGAACCACGATCCTCTGGGTTCAGCCTCCCGAATGCTGGGATTACAAGTGTGCGCCAACACGCCCGGCAGCAGGACATTTCTGAATGATCCTTAACGGCAACGAAATGATCCCCACATCCAATTTAACGTCAAGCTACACTCTCAGCCCTCAAACCTGTGATCCTCCTGTCTCAGCCTTTCAAGCACTGGGATTATAGGCAGGCACCACTATGTCCAGGTTATCTTCAGCATTCCTTAAGACTGCAATAATTCAGACACGATGCTTTTGAGAGACAGCTGCCCAGGAATAGCACCTTTATGAACAAGCTAATACCAACTTCTGCCTCAGGTCTCTAAGATAAATTAATTCCATACCCAAGTAGATTACATAAATTTCTCCCTTTTTGCCTTTAATATAGCTTCTTAGCAGGGTGTGGTGGTACACACCTTTAATCCCAGTACTTGGGTGGATAAGACTGGAGGATCACAAGTTCAAAGATGGCCTCAGCAAGAAGGAAACTCCCATCAACCTAGAGTGATCCTGTTTCAAAAATAAAAATAAGACTGAAGATGTAGCTTGGAGATAGAATGTCCCTGATTTCCATCACCAGTACCACAAAAAGAAAACAAATCTTGCCTCAGCCTCCTGGAACATTCACGCCATACTTTATTATAGCATGAATATTCCCACTAAAATGATCTGCTACTCCAAAAAAAAAATTAATTCTTTGGAAAATCTCCCTGACTGTTATTTGGGTTGACACAAAGAAGCACTGTTTCTATAGGCACATAACTGAAAACAATTTCCCAAGATTACAGGCCAAGACGGCAGGAATGCAGGTTCAAGGCCAGCCCTGGCAACTCAGTGAGAACCTGTTTCTAAATAAAAAATAAAAATAGGGCTGGTGGTAGAATGCTCCTGGGTCCAATCATCAATTCGAACACACACACGCGCGCACACACACACTACACTCACAATCACTATCTAGGCTTAGATGCAGCTCAGTGGTAGAGCGCTTGCCTATAACATGCAAGGTCCTGGGTTGGATAGATAGCATCAACAGAACACAAAAATAACAGCTCTATTTCAGTATCTATGGAACTGCTTCCACACTCCCCAGGGATACCAAATTCAAGGATGCACAAATCCCTTAATATAGATACTTGGGAAGCTGAGACAGGAGGGTTGCAGGTTCATGGCTAACCTCTGCTATTGAGGTCCTCTGCAACTCAGTGAGACCCTGTTTCAAATTAACGAATAAAAAAATAGGGCTGGGGGTGTAGCTCGAAGATAGAATGCCCCCTGGTTCAATCCCGATTACCACAAAACAAATAAATGGCATAATAAAGTGGGCTCTGTGACATATGCCTGTAATCCCACAGGCTAGGGAAGCTGAGAACAAGGACCACAAGGTCAAGGCCAGCTAGAGAAACACCCTGCCTCAAAGGTCTGAGGATAAGCTCCTGTGGTGGTGCAAGCTTGTAATTCCAGCATTTGGGAGGCTGAGACCAGAGGATGGCGGTTTGCAGACAGCCTCAGCTACTTAATGAGGCCCTCTGCAACTTACTGAGACTCTGTTTCAAAATAAAGAATAAATAATAGGGCAGGGGGTGTAGCTCGGCGGTCAAATGCCTCTGGGTTCCATCCCCAAACCCGCAAAAACAAAACAAAACAAAAACAAAAACCTGAGATATAGCTTGTTTGCAGATTGCTCCTGGGTTGAACACAGTAACTAACACACTAACAAAAGACAGACATAGAAAAAGGCATAGTCTTTGTATATAATAATTTACATGCATTCTTTCTCTCTTTTTTTTTTTTTTTGGTGGTACTGAGGGTGGAACCCAGAGGCTTTCTACCCCCGGGCTATACTCCCAGACCTATTTTATATGGAAAGAGTCACTAAGTTACTGAGAGCCTCATTAAAGCCGAGGCTGGCTTCGAACCTGTGCGATCCTCCTGTCTCAGCCTCCCAAGCGCTGGGATTACAAGCGTGCCACCGCGCCCGGCTCTCATGTACATTAAATCATCTCTAGATTCTCCAGATTACTTTTTTTTTTTTTTTTGCAGCACTAGAGACTGAACCCACGGGGTTTCTGCCTCTGAGATACATCCCCAGGTCAGTTTTCATTTCGAAGCGGGGTCTCACTAAAGGGTCACTGCAATATCAGACTGTGTAAGCCAAGAACCTGGCCTCGTGTGCCTGGGCCCGGGTTCCCAGCGGTACGTGACGTCCGCGGGGTGCGGGCCGAGCGCGGAGCCTGGACCCGAGCGACTCCTCGACCGCCCTCTTAAACACAGGGTCGTGGCAGCGAGCCCGCCCGCCCGCCCGCCGTCTTCACTTTTCCAGGACGCTCTTCGCCCTGAACTCAGCTGACATCGCAGTCCAGGGCCCCGGGAAGGAGGCCCGGATTCTGGGACGGGTTCTACGTCGCGCAGCCCCTTCGGACGCCTCCGCTCTCTCTCGTGGGGCCAGGTCTGCGCGGAGCTCACTCGCGGCAGCCATGGAGACAGGGCCTTTCAGGAAGAAGCGCGTCCCACGGACCCCAGGCTGTACGCGGGCGGCGTCTGCCTCTGCCCGCCGGCCCAAGCCCACCCCAGGAGCCCGACCCCGACCCTGCAGCCCGGCTCACCTGCAGAGCCCCGCGCGCCGCGAGGCCTAGGACGGCGCCGGGTCCACGCTGCGCGCCGCCGGAGGTGATGCAACGCTCTAGGGCACGGCGGGAAGACCCGCCCCCGCGCCGGCCAATCAGCACGCGCGACGCCAAACGCAACCCGGGCAGCGATTGGCGGGCTTGCTCAGGCCACGCCCACCACGCAAACGTGGACTACGGTGTCAGCCCGGAATGCGGACCCAGAAAGGAAGAAGCTGCGGGCTCCCGGGCGCGGAGGGTGTGGCCTGGCTCGAGCTTGCCCACTGAGGGTCCAGGGTCGGTGGCACCTGCCAAAGTCACGTCCCGAACTCGTGGGAGGATGGGGACGGCTCCTCGCCTTATTTACGTGTGTCGGTATTCTGCTAATATTTAAGATGCATTTCATTCCATGTATGTTGTAAAGGTTAGGGATACGCCCTGGGTTCTGTTGTTTGCAGTGTGGGGAATGGAACCCAGGGGCATTCTGCCTTTGAGCTACATCCCCAGCCCTATTTTTATTTATCTTGAAACAAGGCCTAAGGAGCTGAGGCTGTGCACTGCGGTCCTCCCGAATGTTAGGATTACAAGCTTGCCACCACAGCTGTCTCACACCCTGGGTTCTTAGTCTTAGCGAGTTTAGCAGAACTGCACTGCTGCACACTTAAGCAAAGTTGTATTATTACAAAGGCATAAATAAGGGAAAGAACAATCAAAGGACTACCTCAGAGAGACAGTAGAGTGCCTTGAAAGTAAGACACTGAGGTCTCTGAACACATTTTTAATAAGAATTTATCATCTTCCTTCTCCCGTCCTGCTTAGCCAATAGTCCTCTTTTACCACCCAAAACAAGTTTAGGCCCTCCAGTTATCTCTGATGTGTAAGCCTTTTCTGTTAGATCACTGATCAAAATGTTACTTGGTTAGCAAGGTCAGGGACTACATCCATATACACCCACTTCATCTGTATCCTCGGTGAGATTTTAGCCTTTCCCCATCTGTCTGCTAGAAGTTACTTGAAAATTTGTTTATAAGGAAAAGAAAGACACAGAAATATAATCTTTTAAGGTATAGAGATTTGGGGCTATAACTATTTTGTGTAATTAACAATATTAGGTTAATAGAGCTTGTATTTTATCTTTTAACTTTAGTATAATTCTAAGTGTAGAGGGTCTGTATTTTAAGGTTCAGTGTTCAGCTAGGCAAACAGCCAACTTTTACCTGACCAAGGTCAACCCTAGCTATAGCCCTTGGCTGACAGATTAGAGACAGAGAAAAGGGTTTTATTGTTTTGCCTAAGTATGAAAACTTGGTTTTATCAGCAATTAATACAGTTCTTAACAATCAACACAGGCTCCATACCCATCAAAATTACATATAAAATTTATATGCCCCAAGCCTGGTGTGTAGGTGCACACCTATACTCCCAATACCTGAGAATCTGGTGAGATAAGATCTGATTCAAGCTCAGCCTCAGCAGTGTAGTAAGACACTCAGCAACCTGGAGAGACCCTGTTTGAAATAAAAAATAAACCAGGCATGGTGGTAGCACACTTGTAATCACAGTACTTCGGAGACTCAGACATGAGGGTCCCAGGTTCCAAGCCAGCCTCAGCAATATAGTGAAGCTCTCAGAAATTCACTGAGACTGTTTCCGAATAAAAATTTAGATAGATCTGGGGGTGAAGCCTGGAGGTAAAAGCCCCGAGTTCTATCCCCAATACCAGTACGAGAAAAATAACAAAAATTCTGGGGAAGTACATCGAAGGTAGAAAGCTCCTGGGTTCAGAAGCAATAAAATGCATGCTACACATGCTTATATCTCCTAAACCCTGAATCATCATAGAATTGGCTCACATATTTAGACTGTGAAGTCAATGTGGATAAACCAGGTCACTTTTCTGCAGTAAATGGCTACAATCAGGAAGGGAGGACCTGGTCACCAGCATTATAAATTGTAAGATGCTTCTCAGAATTACTTTTTGCTTATTTATTATCATTACTGTGCATCTGCCTGTCATCTTTCAGATCTGCTGGCTAAAAATAAAAGGAAAGCCGGGCATGGTGGCACACACTTGTAATCCCAGCACTTGGGAGGCTGAGAGGAGGAGGATCTCAGTTCCAGCACAGCCTCAGCTACTTAGGGAGGCCCTTTGCAACTCAGTGAGATCCTGTTTCAAAATAAAGAATAAAAAATAGGGCTGGGGGTGTCACTTGGAGGTTGAATGCCCCTGGATTCTACCCCCAGGAAAAGGAATTTCTTTCTTTCTCTTTCTCTCTCTCTCTCTCTCTCTCTCTCTCTCTCTCTCTCTCTCTCTCTCCCTCCCTCCCTCCCTCCCTCCCTCTCTCACACACGCACACACACACACACACACACACACACACACACACCTACAAAGGAATTTTTTGGCTTTGACAAATGGAGTAGTTCTGTAGGTAACTACCTATATTAGCCACTGAAAACAGAAAAAAAAGTTATCTAGCCTAGAATTAGGCAGAGAACATTAAAGTAAGCCGTTTCATCTCCTCCATCAAAGGTGTTACTTTACTCACTCCAACATAGGTCTTTTGTAATTGTGGGGGGGGGGTTGGTGGTACTGGGGGTGAAATCCAGGGTTTTTTTTCTACCTCCGGGCTACACTCCCAGACCTATTTTATATTTTATTTGGAAACAGGGTTGACTCACTAAGTTGCTGAGAACTTAAGTAGCTGAGGCTGCCTTCAAACCTAAGCCATCCTCTGGTCTCAGCCTCCCAAACCCTGGGATTACAAGCATGTGCCACCACGCCCAGCTGGTAATTGTGTTTCTTAACAGTATTTGGAATGGGTGTGTTTGAATTTTCTGCATTTCTCAAATTGCTACCTTTGAGTGGATTTCCATAGAGCTGATTTCCATTGTTTTGGTTCAGAAAGCAGATTGGATCAGAGGGCTGCTGAACTGGAAAAAGCTACAGGCAAAGCTAGATGTGGTGGTACCTGTCTGTAATCCTAGTACTTAGGAGGCCTAGATGGGATCATTGGTTCAAGGCCAGTCTCAACAACTTAGCAAGATAGCCTGCAACTTAGACCCTTACAACATAAAAGAGCTGGGGGAGGGGCCTAGTTTGAAAGTAGAATCTCTCTGAGTTCAATCTCCAGTGTGTGTGTGTGTGTGTACATATATATATATATATATATATATATATATATATATATATATATATATATATATATATATATATATATATATAATATCCAGCTTGGTGGTACATGCTTGTAATCCCGGCATTTCAGAGGATGAGACCAAAGGATCACAGTTCACAGACAACCTCAGCTACTTAGTGAGACCCTGTTTCAAAATAAAGAATAAAAAGTAGGCGCCTGCGCACGCTGGTAATCCCCACTTTTGGGAGGCGGAGAGAGGATTGCACAGGTTCGAAGCCAGCCATGCTGGCATAAGAGACCCTGTTTCCAAATTTTAAAAAGTATAAAAATGGGTCTGGGAGTGTAGGCCAGAAGTAGAAGGGTTTCCAGGAACCAAAACAACCAAAAACAAAACCAAAAAAGAATTTAAAAATAGGGCATGGAGTGTAGCTCAGAGGTCAAATGCCCCTGGGTTCCACCCCAGACCCATTTAAAAAAATAAACAAAACTACAGATGCAGTAGACCGATCAGGTTGACTGCTTAAAACTTGGATTGAGAATCATTTAATAGTACTGTTGGAAGGTATGGGAAGATTATATCTAGAAAAGTTAATAAAGTGCAAAAATATTCTACAAAAAATCAACAGTAGTAAAAGATACTGCTTGGCTTAGATAGCTGAGTCCTTTTTCAGAGTAGGGAGCCGATAGAGTAATATCTACAACTGGAAAAGCAGACAGGTGCAGTGGGGCATGACTGTAATATCAGTGCTTGGTAAGATCCTAAGTTCAAGACCAAAGAGAGACCCTGTTTTAAAAATGAAAATACCTATAATTCCAGTACTTAGGGAGCTGAGACAGGAGGATCGCAAATTCAAAAATTAAAAATAAGAGCCAGGCATGGTGGTGCATACTTGTAATCCCAGTACTTGGGAAGTTGATGCAGGAGAATCAGGGTTCCTGGACAGCCTCAGCTACCCTTGAGGCCCTTAGCAACTCAGTGAGACCATTTAAAAAAAAAAAAAAAAAGGCAAGGCCGGGTGTGGTGGCACACACTTGTAATCCCAGCATTCAGGATCAAGGTTCCTGGACAACCTCAGCTACTTAGTGAGGCCCTGGGCAACTCAATGAGACCCTGTTTCAAAAAAAAGAAAAAAAGAAAAAAGGAAAAAAAAATTAGGGCTGGAGGTGTAGCTCAGAGGTACAATGCCCCCTGGGTCTCATTCCCGGTAGTGAAGGGGGAAAAAATACAAAATGACCTTTCAAGCTCCTTAGTTCATCATATGTAAACCAATAAATATTAAGATAATTTCAGATTTATACGTATCCATTTTGAACTATCCATGTAACATTATTTTATACTGACCCATTTTGCTAGAAGGCATATTTATCTTGATTATTTAATAAAGTATTAAATATTTCCCTATCTTGACATGGGGGTCTAATTCTTAGCTGCTGACTACACATCTCTGAGATCCTGGGTACTTTTCTCAATCCTGGTCTAACAAGAATTTGGGAATTGACGGGCCAGCCTCCATATATCACTCCCCATTGGCTCTCTGTTGGCATCTTTCCTGGTTTCCACAAACCTCTCATATGTTGCTGGTGTGAAACATCCTGCATTTCAGTCAACTCTTCATCATGACAGAAACACAGGACTCACATTCAACTTGCAACATATCCTCTTAAATGAAGAGGAAAAAGTGGAAATAAGCTGTATTTAGTTCAACCAGAAAGAAACATTTCAGATAGTCTATAATTCACATCAAGCCTAAGGCATCAGGTAAAACTTGCAGAGAAAATATCCACTGGTTACTGAGGACGGAGGCAGAGAAATCTTATACAGAGTACTTTGTGGGGGACTATCTTGTGCTTCCTTGCTTTCTGGCTTTTCTTCTCTTTCCTGGAGATTGGGGACTAAATCCCAGGGGGCATTCTACCTCTGAGCTATATCTTCGGCCTTATTTTTTTATTTTGGAACAGGGACTCACTGAGTGCTAAGGCTGTCCTTGAACCAGCAATCTTCCTGTCTTAGCCTCCCAAGCACTGGGATGATGGGTGCACCACCACGCCCTGCTCTTGTGCTTCATTTCTTTAAAGTTCAGTATAATTTTCATTTTTGGAGTCAGGGCCTTGCTATATTGCCCAGGCTGATCTTAAAACTCCCTGGCTCAGCCGGGTGTGGTGGCGCACACTTGTAATCCCAGTGCTTGGGAGGCTGAGGCAGGAGGATCACACACGTTTTGAAGCCAGCCTCAGCTACTTAGTGAGGGTCTCAGCAACTTAGCAAGACCCTGTTTCCAAATAAAATAGGTCTGGGAGTATAGCCTGGAGGTAGGAAGCCCCTAGGTTCCACCCCCAGTACCACCACCACACACACACAAAAAGCCTCCCTGGCTCAAATAATCCTGCGCGCTAGAAATCCAAGCGTGTGCTACAATGCCTGGGTCAGCTAAAAAAAAATGTGTGTGTGTGTGTGTGTGTGTGTGTGTGTATGGTATTAGAGATTGAACCCTCTGAGAGCTACACCCCTAGCCTTTTTTTTTTTTTTTTTTTTTGGTCAGGTCTGGGGAATGAACCCAGGGGCATTTGACCTCTGAGTTATATCCCCTGCTCTATATTTTTTTTTTTTTTTTTTTTTTGCGGGTCTGGGGATGGAACCCAGGGGCATTCGACCTCCGAGCTACACCCCCTGTCCTAGTTTTTAATTCTTTATTTGAAACTGGGTCTCACTGAGTTGCAGAGGGCCTCACTGAGTAGCTGAGGCTGTCCGCGAACCGCGATCCTCCAGGTTTCAGCCTCCCGAATGCTGGGATTACAAGCGTGCGCCACCACGCCCGGCTATTTTTTTTTTTTTTTAAACAGAGTCTCACTACCTTGCAGAGGGCCTCACTAAGTAGGTGAGGCTATCTAAGAACCATGATCCTCTGATCCTCTGGTCTCAGCTTCCCAAATACTGGGATTACAAGCATGCAGCACCATGCCCGACTATTTTCAGACTTTTTTTTTTTTTTTTTTTTTTGGTGGTACTGGGGTTCCTGGAAACCCTTTTACCTCTGGGCTACACTCCCAGACCTATTTTATATTTTTATTTGGGAACAGGTCTCTTAAGCCAGTGAGGCTGGCTTCGAACCAGCGTGATCCACCTGTCTCCGCCTCCCAAGCGCAGGGATTACAAGCTTGAGCCACCAGGCCCAGCCTGGCTATTCTGTTTTTAATTTTAAAATAGGGTCTTGCTAAGTTGCTGAGGCTGGCCTTGAACCTGCCATTCTCCTGTCTCAGCCTTCCAAATACTGGGATTACAAGTGTGTGTTATGACGCACAAAAAGAGAGGCATTCCGCAGAAAAAGATGGCCGCCAGAGTGGTATTCCATCAGCCAGATTTTGAATCTTCTTCTCCTTTGAACTTCATCTGTCAGGTAAACCATTCTGAGTCAGTGTCCTTTGGTTAGCCTTAGTCACATTCAGCATCAAAAGAAATGCCGATTTTTATTGTTTTGTTTTCACTTTCCTTTTGGCTTCTTTATGTTTCTTCCGACAATCCTAGAAAAATCATAGAAACAAAAGCTATTGTTAGCAATAGATGCAAGTTGTTCTCAAAGTGTTCAATAATCATATGGTGAAATTTAGGTTATCCCATTTTAGAAGTGCCTAATGGGATGACGGGAACTATTTCACTGCTAGGCTTTACACCTTACGAAATGATAGGTTAGTTTTTAAAAACTGCCTGACTTCCTGTTACTCAAGGAGCCTACCTACACTCTGAAGAGTAGTTCCCCCAAGCCAGTCTTATTCTTAGCAACCTAGCCAAAACTTGTTTCAGAACAAAAAATAAAATGGCGGAGGTGTAGAAGTAAAATGCTCCTGTGTTCAGTCCCTAGTATCATAAAAACAAAAACCAAAAAAGATCCAGTCTTCAGTCGTTTTACCTGTACCAGTCCTGGGTTGAATTAAACACTAAGTTCCCTAAAGCACTGTAATTCTGAGTTTACCTCATGTCCTCAGTCACAATCCTGTCCAAATGTTTATACCTTATTCCTGTTATTCTTACACTCAGGGTAAACATTAACCCAAAGATATTATCCTATCTATACTTAAGAGACAATCAATATGGAGAAATAATTACTCACCAGACGCAGGTTATTAGTTCGGGCCTCCCAAGAATTCCTGCTAACATTACTTCCCACACCTCTCCAGAATGAATCAGAACCTACTACAGGAAAACAAGAAATACAGGGCAGCAAATTACTATTAAAATGAAAATAATAATAGTATTGGTATTACCAAGGTCTCCAATTCTAGTCAAGACTGTTTTTTGAATTTTTTACAAAATGTTTATCTGCGTGCTGTGGCACACACCTTTACTTGGGAGGTTAAGTCAGGAGGATTATAGAAAAAAAGAAAAAAAAATGTTTGCTTTTTGTGGAACTGGGGATAGAACCCAGGGTCATTTTATCTCCAATCTACACCCCCAGCCCTACTTTTCATTCCTTATTTTGAAACAGGGTCTGAGTTGAAAAAGGCCTCACTAAGTAATTGAGACTGTCCACGAACTGCGATCTTCCTGTCTCAGCCTCCCAAATGCTGGGATTACAAACATGCACAACCATGCCTAGCTTAAAAAAAAAAATTGTTTTACAATGTTTTAAAAAATAAATATCCTATTTTTTTTTTTTACAAAATAAAAATGTAGTCTTGCTAGAATGTTACTATTTATATATCATTTACCATTAACATAACTGCTTTTGTTTGTGCTCGGCTTGCTTTAAGAAATAAGAAGTTGAAGCCGGGCGTGGTGGCGCGCGCTTGTAATCCCGGCATTCGGGAGGCTGAGACCGGAGGATCGCAGTTCGCGGACAGCCTCAGCTACTTAGTGAGGCCCTCTGCAACTCAGTGAGACCCTGTTTCAAAATAAAGAATGAAAAATAGGGCTGGAGGTGTAGCGCTGAAGAAGAATGCCCCTGGGTTCCATCCCAAGAAGCAAGAAGTTCACGATCAGTTTCTGATTTTCCACATGTACTTTAAGAGTACAAAAACACAGGGCTGGGAAAAATGGTGCACACTTGTAATCCTGTTACTTGGGAAGCTAAGATATGAGGATCTCAGGTCTGAAGCCAACCTCAGCAAGTAGTGATATTCTCATAACCTAACAAGACTCTGTTTAAAATAAAAATAAAAAATAGGGCTGGGGGTGTAGCTTGAAGGTAGAAGGCCCCTGGGTTTAATCCCTAGTACCAAAAAACAAAACAACAACAACAAAAAAAAAACAATTGAACCCAGGGACCTTCTACCTCCAAGGTACACCCCTAGCCCTATGTTTTATTCTTTATTTTTGGAACAGGCTCTCACTAAGTTGCAGAAGGCCTCACTAAGTAGCTGAGGCTGTCAGTGAACCTGTGGTCCTCCTGTCTTGGCCTCCCAAGTACTAGGATTACAAGCATGCACCACCATGCCCAAATATATGGGTTTTGTATGTTGCTAGATAAGCAAATTAGTATAATAAGACAGGCCCCTGTTGATGACTGATGAACGCAGTGACTGAGGAATGCTGGGTCCCTGCGAGCATCACAAGTCAACATGTGCCAGTCTAAACAGGAGAGGGCTAAACCACATGACAGTGTGTCAGATGCCAGTTATGCCAACAGACAGCACGATGCTGACAGCTGTGCGGTTCCCTACAAGGATACATTTAATGGAAATGGACTTACCATGAAGTCTTGGATCATTCTTAGAGAAGAAGAAAAATCTAGTGGTCTCCTGTTCAAGAACTGGTGTTCCTCTGAAAAGAGAAGGGAAAGTCAGACGGTAGGATGGTTGGTTGGTTGGCTGACTTATTTATTGTAGTGCTGCGGAATGAATACAGGGGCATCTATCCTCAAGCTACACCCCCAGCCCTATTTTATTTGTATTTTGAAGCAGAGTCTCACTAGATCGATGAGAGTCTCACTATTTGCTGAGGCTGTCATCCTTCTGCTTCCTGTTTTAGCTTCCCAAGTACTAAGATTACAAGTGTACGCCACCACACCCAGCTTCCTTTTACTTTTTGGTGCTACTGGGGATCGAACCCAGAGGCCTCTGATCTCTGAGCTGCATCTCCAGGTGTCTCCTCCCTCTTATTTATTTATTCGATTACTTAACTTATTTATGTGTGTATATGGTACTTGGGATTGAACTCAGGAACATTTATTTTATCTCAAAGCTACACATTCAAGTCTTTTTTTTTCTTCTCTTTTTGCAGTACTGGGGATGGAACCCAGGGGCATTCTACCTCCGAACTGCACCCCCTGCCCTATTTTTTATTCTTTATTTTGAAGCCGGGTCTCACTGAGTTGCAGAGGGCCTCACTAATTAGCTGAGGCTGTCTGTGAACCGCGATCCTCTGGTCTCAGCCTCCTGAATGCTGGGATTACAAGCGTGCCCACCACATCTGGCTTCATCCCTTTTTTTTTTTTTTTCTTTTTCTTATTTTGAACCAGGGTCCTGCTAAGTTGCTGAGTTTTGCTAAATTGCTGACGCTGTCTCAAATCTGTGATCTTCCTGTCTCAGCTTTCCAAGTACTAGGATTATAGGTATACACTGCCACCATGCCTGGCTTAGTTTTTATTTTATTTATTTTTTTGTTTTTTTTTTGTTTGTTTGACAACACTGGGGATGGAACCCAGAGGCATTCTACCTTTAAGCTACACTCCAGCCTATTTTTTATTCTTTATTTTGAAACAGGGTTTCACTGAGTTGTAAAGAGCCTCACTAAGTAGCTGAGGCTGTCCTCAAACTGTGATCTTTCTGTCTCAGCCTCTCAAATGCTGGGATTACAAGCATGCGCCACCATGCCCGGCTCTTTGTTTTGAAAAAGGGTCTAAATTATTGAGGCTGGCTTTGAATTTGCCATTCTCCTACAAGAATGCACTACCACACTTGGACTTACTTTGAATCTATATATATATATATATATGTATATATATATATATATATATATATATATATATTACACATACATATACACACACACTTTTATTTTGAAAAATTATAAAAATTTTGAATATATATTGCATATAATATATATTCATACATAATGTATATGTGTGTGAGTATATATATATAAATATATATTAAATCATATATATTTTTTTATACTGGGGATTAAACCCAGAGACATTCTACCTTGAAGTTATACCTCCAACCTGATTTTCTTACTTGGAAATAGAGTTTCACTAAGTTGCAGAGGGCCTTGCTAAATTCCTGAGGCTGGCTTCAACCCTGCAAACCTCATATCAGCCTCCCAAGTACTGGGATTACAAGCATACACCACCATGTCCGGCTTACTTTAAATATTTAAGAAGAAATATTTAGACTGAAAATATGAACTATTTCTTTATAAAAAGCTGCTCTGTGATTTGCTCCTTTTCCCTAAGTTAGAATGACCCTGCCCTCTCTCTAAACGCAAATCTGTTTTCTTCTATCTGAAGCCTGACAATCAGGACTTAAGCAGAACTCCGATCCTCCCAACTCTGGCTGAACTTGCTCTCACTCCCACCATCGTGGCACAATTTGCCAGCGTTCCCACAGGGAGGCCCTGCAACGTCAGGGCGCACCAAGCTCACTTCCCTGGGCACTCATCTCCCACCCAATGCTCTTCAAAAATGTCAAGAGAAGTCGGGCGTGGTGGCGCACGCTTGTAATCCCCGCACTTGGGAGGCTGAGACAGGAGGATCACACAGGTTTGAAGCCAGCCTCAGCTACTTAGTGAGGCTCTCAGCAACTTAGTGAGACCCTGTTTCCAAATAAAATAGAAAATAGGTCTGGGAGTATAGCCCGGAGGTAGAAAGCCTCTGGATTCCACCCCAGTACCACCAAAAAAATAAAAATTAAAAAATTTTAAAAAAAATTTAGAAAATGTCAAGAGAAAAATGACAGTCTGCATTATAAAAAGGCTAGAGAAGCTGGGCATGGTGGGACATGGCTGTAATCCTAGTAGTCAGGAGCCTGAGACAGGAGGATCGCAGTTTGGCCACCAGCCTCCGCAATTTAGCTGGGTCCTCTTATACTTAGTGAGACCGTTTCAAAATAAAATATAAAATATGGCTGGAGGTGTAGCACAGAGACAGAATGTCTCTGGGTTCAATCCCCAGTACCATAAAATAAATAAATGAAAAAACAAATAAATAGAAAAACACTAGAGAATCTGCTAAAGGAGGTGAGAAAAATTAAGTTTTCCTGTGAATAGAATCCTACATACTTCCAAAATACTTCTACAACTTGTCTAATTCAGATTTTACAAATTGTGAAATAAACCTGTACTCAAACCAACTGCTTACCCAGAGCTGGGCCTTCTGTGATCTGTTTCTTCCGTGGCATCTTCCTCCTCTGAGCTGCTGTCCTGAAAGCGAGGGTCTGCATGCCAGGCAGTCTTCCCGGGCTTCACCGTCTCAACTCTATAGGTCTCTATATCATGGCAAAAAAGGTGACAGCACTGCAAATGAGTTCCGAAGTACTTCTGAGCACAACCTCACCATGCACACGCCCAAACTTCCATTATATTAATAACTAAAATGGGCAGTATCCTTTTGTTCTCTTTTTCTTCCTTTTTTTTTTTTTAACTGCCTTCCTCGGTTCCTTCTTTCCTTATGCTGGGAATCAAACCCAGTGCCTTGACACCGAGTTCTAACTCAGCTGATAAAATAAGTAGTGTCATTTTTTTTCAAATACTGAAGGAAGCTACACTGAAGATTGAACCCAGTGGCATTCTACCTCTGAGTTACACTCCCAGCTCTATTTTATTTCTTATTATGAAATGGAGTCTCATTTAGTTGCTGAGGCTGGTCTGGAACTTGCCATCCTCCTGTCTCAGCCTCCCAAATACTAGGATTACTGGTGTGTGACACCATGCCTGGCCTGTCTTAATTTTGATACTGCTAGAATAAATGAATAAGGATAATATGAAATACATAAAACCTAAAGATTTTTTTAATGAACAACAAAGTTAAAAAAAATGGATAAAATAACCATTACACCTGTGCTACCAAGAAAAGACTAAAAGGCAGGCCTGGTGGCCCACGCTTGTAATCCCAGCATTTGGGAGACTGAGACAGGAGGATTGCAGGTTCCTGGAGAGCCTCATCTACTTAGTGAGGCCCTTTGCAACTCAGTGAGACCTTGTTTCAAAATAAAGAATAAAAAATAGGGCTGAGGAGCCAAGCGTGGTGGTGCACACTTGTAACCCCAGCAATCAGAAGGCTGAGACAGGAGGATCACTATTCATGGACAGCCTCAAATTAGTGATATCCTGTTTCAAAATAAAGAACAAACAATAGGGCAGGGGGTGTAGCTCAGAGGTCAAATGCCCCTGGGTTCCATCCCCAGACTGGGGGATAAAAAAAACATCTGAGGGTGTAGCTTGGAGGTAGACTGTCCCTGGGTTCGAACCCCAGTACCAAAGGGGAGGAAAAAAAAAGCCTAAAGCGTAACATGATGCAGTAAAACCAGAGAAAATGACTCTATGTTCTCAATTCCCAAAACCTCTTTCTAGAACTGCTGGAAAAGCTACTGCTATAAGGGCTGGACAATCGGACAATCACCTCATTAGTCACCAAAATATCCTAACTACTTAAACAACCTTTTAGGTTTCTGGTGTCTAGGAGCCATCTCATGGGGCAAAGTCAGAAGATTTACAGTTAATACTCGCATCAACTCTATTCAACATTTAGGACTCACTTTGCTGCTCCAATGGACAAGGCAGACAAAACATAAAGTAAGCAGAGTATGTGGTATACTGCATCTTAATTTAAGATTTTTGAAATATTACACAGCTGTAGTTCCTTTGGGAGTATCACAGAGCTGACATTTGATATGAAACCGCTAAATATGTGGATGCTATTTTAAGTGCAATTTTTAAAAGTAGAATCAGTGATTAGTTGTGCATGCATTCTTCTGGATAGTTCGTGCTGCTTTTTACACCGACTGTCCATAAAACTTAAAAACAAAAATCTTAAACACTGCATGGAAAGCCTTCTAAAGAACAGATTTTTTTTTTTTTTTTACCTGTGGCCTCTGTTATCCCTCAGAGGTAACTCCCTTAGAATATGAAAAAGAAAAAGAAAGAAAATTCACATTTACATTTCCATAGGTTCTGGGAAATCTGCAAGGCTCAATTTTAAAATAACTGGTATATTGATGACATATTTGTATAAAGGCAAGGTTATTTCTTTCTTTCTTTCTCTTATCATATACAATATTGGCTTTCCAGAAGTAATAGCATCTCCAACTGTATTTAAGAAAAAGAAAAAAATAAAAATAAAAAAAATTTTTAAAAATTAAAAAAAGAAAAAAGAACCATTTTGTGTGTGTGTGTGTGTGTGTGTGTGTGTGTGTGTGTGTGTGTCTGTCTGTCTGTCTGTCTGTCTGTGGTACTAGGGATTGAACCCAGGGGCATTCTACCTCTAAGCTACACTCCCAGCCCTATTTTTTAGACTTTATTTGAAACAGGATCTCACTGAGTTGCAACAGGCCTAAGTAGCTGAGACTGTCCGCGAACCATGATCCTCCTATCTTAGGCTCTCAAATGCTGGGATTACAAGTGTGTGCCACCACACCCAACTCTTTAAACCCAGGGGTAGTCTACCTCAGAACTACACAACTAGCCCATTTTATTTTTATTTTGAAAGAGAGTCTCACTAAGTTACTGAAGCTGGCCTCTAACCTACAATCCTCCTGTCTGAGCCTTCCAAGTACTGGGATTACAGGCATGTACCACCATGCCTGGCTCTTCAAGGCTTTTTATGTAACATAAGAAGAATAGAGTGCATTTATCTCTAGCTTCTCCTCTTCACATGGTAGCTAACTCTAAGTTTACTTCTTTAAATGTAAAAATAGTTTCACACCTTAAAGAGAGCATCACATTTATGGTCATGTAACACTGAATCTCATATTGTTTATCTACATCAAAGAATCTTTTATTCAAATAATAGTCCGTTACACTTAACAGAGACTCAATTAAGTTCAATCTGCCACAAATAAAAAAGTAGAGAAAAAAGAAAAGTACCTTGCTTTACATCTGTAGTGTCTGAATCAAAAAAAGAGAAGGTGAACCCGCTGGGCTGCTCGGCCGGACTTGTCAGAGCTGCAGCGGCCTGCATGTCCTCGTCGCCACAATCCTCGTTCCAGGGCCTGGTTTTTTTCTTTTCACCAGGATCCTTTGTAGTTTGGAATATTTCTTTTAAATCCATAGAAATATTATAATACATTTCTTTAGACACCTCAGGTAGCTTCTCAGCTTCCTCTCTTTTCTTCTTTCGTTTTGCTTTACTGCAATGACATTTATGGATAATGCATATCACAAAGAGTTTTGGAAGATTTCTAAGAATCAGAAAAAGTAAACTCCTGGGATAACTTTAAACCTCTGAACAATTAAGAAGATCCACACATAATCTTGACCAATAAACATTTTCTACATAAACCTATTTCAAACAGATACAAATGTTAATCATGAATCATATTCTCCTACCTTTTACCCTCTAAATCAATCTTTCTTCCTGTACTAAGGGAAGAGGATGTCCTCAAAAACTATCTTAATGGTTGATCTCACTACAAAGAGAGAAACTCTTGATACTTCATATGAACAACCTTGATAGAATTAAGAAAGTCCTGCGACTTAGCAACTCAGCTGCACAATAAAGTGCCATGCACACAATTCCAAGCCATTAAGACTGAACCAGCACATGGTGGTTTCAAAATTGGTCCCAAAATTCCTTCACACTTATTTTGAGAGGTGCAAGTCCATTTCTCCACCCCGTGAGCATGCACTTAACTTACCGATCTCCCTCCCCTCCCCTCCCCTCCCTCCCTCCCTCCCTCTGTCTGTCTGTCTGTCTGTCTCTGCTCTCTCTCTCTTGCAGCACTGGGGATGAAACCCAGGGGCATTTTACCTCCAAGCTATACCCCAAGCCCTATCTTTTATTCTTTTGAAACAGAATCTCAGTTAAGGTCCCTTAGTTAAGAAACCTCAATTCCTCTAATAGGGCTTCAGTGGAGTCTGAAAACACTGAATCCCAGCAGTATCAACTGACCTTTCTTTTAGTGTATCGTCTTTTTTTCTCTCGTAAGTGGCGTGGTCGTGCCTCGTTGGATCATAGTGGACGATGTCCCTGTGTACGAAGGGAGATTGGAGGAGGCAAATCAGAGCACGAATACAAAAGACCGACAGCATCCTCAACCCACCAAGACTAATGTACATACCACCAAAGGAGAAAACCAGGGTGTTAGAGGATTTTACCATAAATGTATATAAACTCTACTTTTGAGATTTTTTATGTGTGTGTGGTACTAGGGATTGAACCCAGGGGTATTCTACCCCTGAGCAACAACCCCAGACCTATTTTATTTTATCTTTTTGGAAACAGGTCTCACTAAGTTGTGAAAGGCCTCAATAAGTAGCTGAGGCTGGCCCTAAGCCTTCGACCCTCCTGTCTCAGCCTCCTCAATACGGGGGTTACGAGCATGTGCCACCATGCTCAGCTAACAATGTAGTTTTAAATTGAGTTTAAGAAGGCATTTATAGCAAAGTAAAATACAAGAGAATAAACCATACTTAAATTTCTTAGCAGCCACTGATCCTTTGTTTGTAGGGTTGTTTACGTTGATGTGCAAAACATTTTGCACAACATTCAAGGCTTTCTTTTTTTCTGCAACAAGCTCTTCTTCTTCAGCAGTTTTCTTTTCATTTACCTCTTTAAGGAAAAAGGGTAATTAGTAACTTCTCAACAAACATAGGTTGAGAAATCTCAATACTTCCATCAAGATAGAAGAAAAGTTTGACCACATCTTGGTAGGATCCCTATCAACAAGACCTTCATGCCATAGCAAATTCAGAAATTGCATGACCACCAATCACAATGTATTTACAGTCTGGACTTCATGGTTTCCGTTTTTTCCCCCTCTTTGGTATTAGTGATTGAACCCAAGGCCTTGCACATCATAGGCAAGTAATCTACCGCTGAGCTACATCCCCAGTCTTTTTTCTTTTTTATTTAGAGACAGGGCCTCACAAAATTGCCCAGGCTTGCCTGGAACTTGTAATCCTCCCATTTCAGCCTCCTGAATAGCTGAGAAAAAAGGGATACTCTACTGCATCCAGCAAAAGTCTAAAAATTTTAAGATAAAGACTGAAAAATGTAATAAAGCAAGAAACTAATTATAAAACCAAAGTATTGGGTGTAGCGGTGCACACCGCTAATCTAAATACTTGGGAGGCTGGAACACAGGTTTGAGGCCAGCCTCAGCAACTTTGTGAGACCCTGTTTCAAGGTTAAAAGGGGAAGAAGGACTGCAGTTGTAGCACAGAAGTAGATTGCCTCTGGGTTCAATATATAGTACTAATATATGTAAATAAAGCTTGGCATGGTGGTGCATACCTGTAATCCCAGTACTTGGGAGGTTGAGACAGGATGATTGTAGCTTCAAGGCCAGCCTCAGCAATTTAGATATATCCTTAGCAACTTAATGAGACCCTGTATGAAAATAAAAAATAAAAGGGGCTGGGAGTGTAGCTCAAGTTAGAATGCCTGTGGGCTCCATTTCTAGCACTACAAATATAAATTAGTTAATTAAAGTGATTACGAACTCAGATTTTTTTTAATATTCTAAAAATGTAATCATATTACATTTAAGTCCAAAACTGACAAGCATAGTAAAAAAAAAATAGTAATTTTACTGACTGTTGATGTGATATGCCAATAGACAGACACTTTAGTCTTTTTTATGTGTTCAGTATTGGGAACTGAGCCAACAGGCATTCTACCACTTAGCTACTCCCCTAGGCCTACTTATTTTTTATTTTGAAACAGGGTCTCATTAAGTTAACAGTGCTGGAGTCAAGCCTGTGATCCTCCTGCCTCAGTCTCCAAGTTTTGCGGTTAAAGGTTTGCATCACTTTACCTGGCCTGCTTTAGTCTTTTTTGTGTGTGGTGCTGGAGATTGAACCCAGGGGCATTCTACCTCTGAGCTACACACCGAACCCTATTTTATGTTTTTTTTTTTTTTTTTTTTTGGTGGTACTGGGGTTCCTGGAAGCCCTTGTACCTCCGGGCTACACTCCCAGACCTATTTTTACATTTTTATTTGGAAACAGGGTCTCCTAAGCCAGCGCGCGGGGCTGGCTTCGAACCTGCGCGATCCTCCTGTTTCTGCCTCCCAAGCGCGGGGATTACAAGCGTGCGCCACCACGCCCGGCCTATTTTATGTTTTATTTGGAAACAGGGTCTTGCTAAGCTAATGTCTCACTAAGTTGCTGAGGCTGGTTTCGAGCCTATGATCCTCGTCTCAGGTTTCCAAGTACTGGGATTACAGGCGTGTGGCACCAGGCCTAGCTTGGCTTCAGTCTTTAGATTCAGTACTAAGTACTGCAGAAAGAAAGTCACATGCCCGACATGCATAAGGGATCATGGAACTCTACACAGTGCCACCCTCAGCTACTAGAAACAAATTTTGAAGAACACAATTAAATAACTAGTTTGAAGAACAGAAATCCAAGCCTGTAAGGCTCTCTTCACATACTACAGAGAGTAAAGATTCATCTAACACAAACAAAAATATAATACTGACTTAGGTTCTTTACAGAGAAGCCCCCAAGTTTTTAAGGGTTCAAAGAAGGTAGAGAAACTGGATGGTTGGTGACACATGACTGTAATCCCAGTCCTTAGGACACTAACACAGGAGGCTCACAGGCTCAAAGCCAACCTCAGCAACTTAGTGAGATGCTGTTTCCAAATAAAAAATAAAACAGGGCTGGAGGTGTAGCTCAGAGGTAGAAGGCCCCTAGGTTCAACCTAGAGTAGCACAAAAACCTGGCAAAGAGCTGGGCACAGTGGAGCATGCCTATAGTCCCAATACTTGGGTAACTGAGATAGGAGGATCACAGGGTAGAGGCCTACCTAGCAACTTAGACTCTGTTTTTTTTTTACGGGTCTGGGTATGGAACCCAGGGGAATTCGACCTCCAAGCTACACCTCCTGTCTTATTTTTTATTCTTTATTTTGAAACCGAGTCTCATTGAGTTGCAGAGGGCCTCACTAAGTAGCTGAGACTGTCCACGAACTGCGATCCTCCGATCTCAGCCTCCCGAATGCTGGGATTACAAGCGTACGCCACCAAGCCCAGCTGAGACTCTGTTTTAAAATTAAAAATAAAGCCAGGCGTAGTGGCGCACACTTGTAACCCCTGCGCTTGGGAGGTGGAGACAGGAGGATCACGCAGGTTCAAAGCCAGCTGTGCTGGCTTTAAGAGACCCTGTTTCCAAATAAAAAGTATAATAGGTCTGAGAATGTAGCCCGGAGGTAGAAGGACTTCCAGGAACCCCAGGACCACCAAAAAAAAAAAAAAAAAAGTTAAAAATAAAGAGCTAGGCGTGGTGGCAAATGCTTGTAATCCCAGTGCTTGGGAGGCACAGGTTCAAAGCTAGCCTCAGCTACTTAGTGAGGCTCTCAGCAACTTAGTATGACCCTATTTCCAAATAAAATATAAAACAGATCTGTGAGTATGGCCCGGAGGTAGAAAAGCCCCTGGGTTTCACCCCAGGTACCACCAAAAAATAATATTAATAATAAAATAGGCTTAGAGTGTAGCTCAGTGGTAGAACTCCCCTGGGTTTAATTCCCAGTACTTAAAAAAAAAAAGGTCATTTTTTTTTTCTTCTTCTACCTGCAAGCTATACCTCTACCCTAATTTTTCATTTTTATTTAGAAACAGGGTTTCGCTAGGTTGCTGAGAGCCTTACTAAGTTACCGAGGCTGACTATGAACCTGTGATTCTCCTGTCTCAGTCTTCCAAGTACTGGAATTACAAGTGTGGGCCAAACACCTGGCTCTCAGGATCTATGTCAGATGGGCATAAAGATGGAAGCAGCATCAACCCAGAGAGAATGGTCTGCTTTAAGGAGAGAGGGAAATAACATTTGCACTTGCCTGAACTTTAGTACAAATGCAGGAAAGCCCGTGTGAGACACAGAAGACACAGAGAACAGCAAGGAGCAAAAAAAATCCAAATTTGGGAAATAACTATGTAACAAGTGAAGGCTAAGCTAGGCATGGGGCACACTCCTGTAGTCACAGTACTTGGGAGGCTGAGACAGGATTGCAGGTTTGAGAGCAACTTCAGCAACTTAGCAAGATTTTCAGCAACCTAGCAACACTCTGTTTGAAAACGCTTATAAACCCAGCATTTGGGAAGCCGAGACAGAAGGATCACAGTTGTGGACAGCCTCAGCTATTTAGTGAGGTCCTTTGCAACTCAGTGAGACCCAGTTTCAAAATATAAAAAAATAAAAAATCGAGCTGAGGGTGTAGCTTGAAGATAGAATGCCCCTGGGTCCCATCCCCAGTACCGAAAAAAAAAAAAAAAAAAAAGAATGCCAAGGAAGTCGGGTTAGGGTGCTTCTGACAGTTCATCACTCCTAGAACCATCCAGGTCAGGATGGACGCACCACATGGCATTCAGTGATGCGTGCCGTTCAGAACACAGGCACCTGGCACACAGGAGAAGACAAAGATTCTTTCACTAGGGAGGTTGCATTTGATTTAACTGTTTTCTGTAGCCCAACCTGAATCTGCAGAACCACTGACAGGGATTGCCAAAGAGGAACCCACACCTTCCTCTCTCATTCTAATGGGATGTATCTTTGCTAGATCCTATCTATTCTATCCTATTGAGCAGATTCAAGAAATAATATTTTTAGCCAGGCGTTGTGGTGCAACCTTGTAATCCCAGCATTCGGGAAGCTGAGAGCAGAAAATCATGGTTCGCGGACAGCCTCAGCTACTGAGTGAGGCCCTTTACAACTCAGTGAGACCCTGTTTCAAAATAAAGAATTAAAACGTAGGGCTGGGCCGGGTGTGGTGGCACATGCTTGTAATTCCCGCGCTTGGGAGGCGGAGACAGGATCACACAGGATCATTCTTATGCCATGCTGGCTTAAGAGACCCTGTTTCCAAATAAAAAGTATAAAATAGGTCTGGGAGTGTAGCCCTGAGGTAGAAGGGTTTCCAGGAACCCCAGTATCACCAAAAAAAAAAAAAAAAAAAAAAAGTAGGGCTGGGGCGGTAGCTCAGAAATGCAACGCCCCTGGGTTCCATCCCCAGTACTACAAAAGAAAAATATATATATATATATATTTTTTTACCAATAAGTAGGTATACAAAGAAACTTAAGAAGTATTAGGTTAAGTAACATTTGTTCAGAAATTCCTCCGTTCACGGTCTCAGGATGCAGCGTGGTCCTGCAAGACCCCAGAGCTGACACCGGGACCAGCTGGACAATAAAGTACTTACCTTCCTGTCCCTCGTCACTATCGCTCTCTAGGAACCGAGAGTCCATGCGGAACCTGTCATCACTGCCGAAGTGTGACTGTAAGTCCAGGAGCTACAGAGAGGAAACATACATGGTTGGAAACAGGCACATTCCCAGGACATTGCTGCTAAAGAGAACTCTGCAGGTGCGCCTCCCTGAACCGAGTTCACATCATTAACATCTGCAGAACCTCCCAGGGTATGACTGCCTCCCAATAAACACCCAGCAATGAACGGGTTATAGCCTGACTGCATTCACCTACATAAGGGCTAATTGAAAAGTAAGCCATGCTTAGTACTTAGACATGTTTAGTATTTACTAACCTTCTGTCCAGCTCTGCCCTCAAACTGAGGTTTAATTCTGAACCTGTCAATGTCTCCCTCAGAATTCGATTCCTCATCATCAGTACTGTCAAACAGCTTCTCAGATGCTTTACTCGTGGATTCCTGTCACAGAGATGAAAACAGAAGCTTTACTAACTGAGGCAATCAGCATTTCAGGTCGCACTGGGAGCTGCGTGTAGGTCCTGGAGTGCAATGGACAGAAATGGATCTGCAGCACGCGTGGTGGCGCACGCTTTAATCCCAGCATTCGGGAGGCTGAGACCAGGGGATCGTGGTCCACAGAGAGCCTCAGCTACTTATTGAGACCCTTTGCGACTCAGTGAGACCTGTTCCAAAATAAAGAATAAAAAATAGAGCAGGGACTGTAGCTTGGAGGTCGCTGCCCCTGAGTTTCACCCCCAGACCCGCAAAAACAAAAAGAATATATAATAGGGCTAGGGGTGTCACTCAGAGGTAGAATACCCTTGGGTTCCATCCCCAACACCTAAAAAAAAAAAAAAAAAAAAAAAGGAAAGAAAAAAGGAGATGAATGTCCACCAGGATGTCTGGAACATCTTACCTGTGTCAGCTCCTCTCCTGCACTGCTGTGCTCCCGAGTGGATGGACCCTCCGCCTCGCCGTCACTGTCGGAACTGAAGATGATGTGCGTCGGCTTATCCTCACGATGGCCATCCTAGGGAGGCCACCAGAAGCATCACTCCTAAGACAGCCCAACTTCATGCTGAACGTGCCCAAGCCCTTCATCTCCTTTTCCTGCCCCATTTCCTTCCCACCCCTTTCCTGCTTAGAAAATGCCATTACCATATGCTAATCACACGAGACAGAAACTCGAGCCCTTTCCCTCCACATCCTTTGCCCGCCAAGCCAATTTGACCTTCTTGGTACCTTTAAATCTATTCCCTCCCTTGTGCCTTGATTCTGGCTCCTGATCACCCAAAGGCTCTTCATGGTCCACATTTGACTTATTCTATTTTTTTTTTTTTTAGTTATGCCCAGTTGAATCTCTCCAAACAGAAGTTGACAAACTTCTTCTAAAAAGGGCCAGAGAGTAAATGTTTTAGACTCTTCAAGCCAGATATATCTCTGTCCTGTTATTCAAAACCCATTCTTTTTTTAAGTGTTATTTAATCTTCAACATTCATAATTGTACAAAATATCACTATTCATTTAAATAATCCATCTCAGCCAGGCGTGATGGCGCATGCTTAATATCCCAGTACTTGGGAGGCTGAGACAGGACGATCACGTGGGTTCGAAGCCAGCCTCAGCTACTTAGTGAGGCTCTCAGCAACTCAGTGAGACCCTATTTCCAAATAAAATATAAAATATGTGTAGGAGTGTAGCCTAGAGGTAGAAAGCCCCTGGGTTCCATTCCTGATACCACAAATAAATAAATAAATAATACATCCCAAATAATCTCATAAATAAAGTAGAACATTTAAAAGCAGTATATCTTCAGCATGTAAAAAAAAAGTCTGATAGTAACATTTAACAACAAAGTGCAGCATCAGACAGGTCTTTTGAAATTATAAAACACTTGCCCACAAGGCCAAGCACCATGGAGAAACACACACACATATTCAGCCTGCTAGATCCCTCTGGTAAATACAGAGCAGTTGTAAGAGGTGTGATGAAACTGATTTTCCCTATTTATACTCTAGTTTCTAACATAATAGGTGATGATGGGAGTATGAATAATGAGGGGGAACTATACTTTCAAAACAGATTCAGGTGGGGAGCTTTAATATCCTGACTAGCCTAGCTGGGCGTGGTGGCGCACGCTTATAATCCCCACACTTGGGGATTACATATATATATATATATGTCTGGGAGCGTAGCCCAGAGGTAGAAGGGCTTCCAAGAACCCCAGTACCAAAAAAAAAAAAAAAAAAAAAAAAAAAATCCCGACTAGCCATGCTTAAAATGGCAAAACTTGGCGGGGTGTGGTGGCGCATGGTTGTAAAAAAAAAAAAAAAAAAAAAAAAAAAGGGCAAAACTTTTAATCCTAGCATTTGGGAGGCTGAGACAGGAAGATCACAAATTGCACACAGCCTCAGCTACTACTCAGTGAGGTCCTTTGCAATTCAGTGAGACCCTGTTTCAAAACAAAAATATTTTTATTTTATTTTGGAGAAGTTGAGGTCAGCATTAAATTCGAAATATTTAAAGTGGGTATAAAACTATTTCTGTGCCGGGCGTGGTGGTGCACGCTTGTAATCCCTGCGCTTGGGAGGCTGAGACAGGAGGATCGCACGGGTTCGAAGCCACCCTCAGCTACCTAGTGAGGCTCTCAGTACTTAGTGAGACCCTGTTTCCAAATAAAATATAAAATAGATCTGGGTGTATAGCCTGGAGGTAGAAAGCCTCTGGGTTCTACCACTAGTACCACCAAAAAAAAACAATTTAAAACATTCGTCCTGAATTCCTACGTGACAACAAATTCCCATCTGAATATGTACCAACTGTTTATTATAACTATGCTATCACAGTTTTGATTGATGGAGTCATATATCTTTGGATTTTTGGATACTGCAGGTCAAGAGGATTATGACAGATTATTACCGCTGAGTTATCCACAGATGTATACTTAGTGTGTTTTTCTGTGGTTTCTCCTTCCTCACTTGAAAATGTAAAAGAAAACTGGGTGCCTGAGATAACTCACCACTATCCAAAGACCCCTTTCTTGCTTGTTGGGACCCAATTTTATCTCAGAGATGAGCCCTCTATTATTGAGAAACTTGTCAAGAACAAACAGAGGCCTATCACTCCAGACACTGCTGAAAACCTAGTCCGCGATCTGAGGGCTGCCAAGTATGTGGACTGTTCTGCACTCACAAAGAAAGGCCTACAGAATGTGTCTGATGAGCCGGGTGTGGTGGCGCACGCTTTTAATCCCAGCGCTTGGGAGGCTGAGACAGGAGGATCACACAGGTTCAAAGCCAGCCTCAGCTACTGAGTGAGGCTCTCAGCAACTTAGTGTTTCCAAATAAAATATAATATAGGTCTGGGAGTCTAGCTTGGAGGTAGAAAGCCTCTGGGTTCCACCCTCAGTACCACCAAAAAAGAATGTGTTTGATGAAGCAATACTGGTTGCCCTGGAGCCTCCAGAATCAAAGAAGAGCTGCAGGTGTGTGCTGCTGTGAACATCTCTCCAGAGCCCTACCTGCACAGCTGGTGTTAGCATCATACTAAGGGCAATGTTTAAATCAAACTAAAATTAAAATTCGTTTAAATTAAAATTCAAATTCGATTAAAAATTAAAATTTGTTTCTGCAATAATGACAAATGCCCTGCACCTACCCACATGCACTCTTGTGAGACAAGGCCCAAAGGGATGGCCCCTTTCCCCTCCCAATACTAGTTAATTCTGAGTAATGATACACTGTCAGGAAAATGATCAGTACTAGTATTTGTTGTGTTGTTTCAAAAACACTGTAATTCAGAGCCAGGCATGCTAACTGTAATGCACCAATATGAATGGTAAAGCTACGCCAATGCTCTGTTCTGGAGAGTAATCTGGGGCATCTTACAGCTTTATTTTTATTCTTCTTTTTGGGGGGACGATATGTGTGGGATTTGGCTTTTAGTCTCTTTTTTTTTTTTTTGCAGTACTGGGGATGGAACCCAGGGGCATCCTACCTCCAAGTGACAATCCCAGCCCTATTTTTTATTCTTTATTTTGAAACAGAGTCTCACTGAGTTGCAAAGAGCCTAAGTAGCTAAGGCTGTCCACAAACCTGCGATTCTCCTTTCTCAGCCTCCCAAATGCTGAGATTACAAATATGCACCACTATGACTGGCTTTAGTCTCATTTTTAAAAATCATTAAGCAGTGGATAGCCATAGGCAAGAAGGACAGATCAATTCCACATTCTACCTCCTAGATCTAGTTTAGAAAATGTGTTCTCTACCTGGTGCTCTTAGGATGAAGTACAGTAAATTCCTCATTTAATAATATGAAAAAAAGATGGACCATTAAAGGAATGACAAAAGCTCATAACAGGAAATCTTAGCAAGCTTTGGCAAGAGACAAATCACTTTTTTTTTTTTTTTTTTTACAGTAATGGGGATGGAACCCAAGGGCATTCTACCTTTGAGCTACACCCCCAGCCCTATATTTTTATTCTTTATTTGAAAAAGAGTCTCACTGAGTTGCAAAGAGGCTCACTAAATAGCTGAGGCTATCCTCGAACTGCAATGTTCCTGATTCAGCCTCCCAAATCCTGGGTTTACAAGCATGCGCCACTACGCCTGGCTGACAAATCAATTCTTAATCTTAGGGATGTGTGTGGCTAAGGATCATGTATACTAGGCAGGTATTCTACGACTGAGCTCTTGAATAAAAAGTTCCCATTCCAGCTCCTGAAGAAAATTTTAAATAAATTTAAAAATTTTAAATAAATTTTAAAATGTGTTCAGTAAGCTAGGCATGATGGCGCACACTTGTGATCCCAGTATTTAAGGCTGAGACTTGAGGATCGCAGGTTCATGATCAGCCTCAGAAACTCAGTGAGACTCTCGGCAATCTAGAGAGACCTTGTTTCAAAACAAAGCAAAAACAGAAGGCTGAGGTGTGGCTTAGAGGAAGAATGCCCCTAGGTTCGATTACCAGTACCACAAAAAGAAAAAAATGTTTTCAGTAAAAATGAATATTTAATTTTCCAATTTTACTTCCTTTGCGATACACTAAATACTTACCAGGATAAATGTTTCTAGAGTTTACCAACTCTAGAACACAAAAGATGAAACAGCATTAGCTCTAAGGAGGCACATCTACCTGTGTGGGAAGGAAAGCCGGACTCTGGAAGTGTCTGTCAATCTACAGTTGAAAGTTTACTCACCAAGTCGGCCAGCGCGGTGTGCACCAGCTTCTTCTGTGCTTCTCTTGCTTTCTGCCGTGCCTCCAAGGCTGCCAGTCGCTTCTGATTGTCCTCCGCGTGCTTATTCTTGGCATTCCCATTCGACAAATGACCAAGAGAAACGGAGAAATCGGTTGTGCTTTCCCGAGTATCTTTCTTGGCAAAGAACTTGGGCAACTTCTCAGGAAATGCGACGCTGCCAGGATCAGACTTCTCTTCCTCTGCAGCTTCTTCTGTCTTTTTGGTACTATGGCAACTGTCTTTGTCAAAGCCTAACTCGTGAATCTTTACACTATGATTTAAGGGTTTTTTACCTTTTAATGGCAAGAGATTGGAAACAGAATTTCTCCCTCTCTTTTCTGAACTGTTTGGGGATACTACCCCGTGATCCGGCGTCTCCAAGGGGAACTGTCTTTCTTGAGGCTGAATGTGATTTGGGCTGGGCAGCTTCTTTGCACATTGCCATGACATCTGTTTGGTTGATGAACCATTAGCATGTGGGGATCCATTTCCCAAGCAAATGCTACCATGATCCTCTACTTTGGAGGAACTCTGTTCTCCATTAACGTTGTTAGAGAAAACACCCTCTTTCAAGGGTTCTTTCACAGATTCCTTTCCATAAAGACTGCCTACTCCCTTGAATGCCTGGAATTTGGGCTTTACGTTATCTTCCTTGGGTTTCTGTTTAGCACAGGTATTCTCTTCCTCTAAAAGGGAAGCCACAATCTCTTCAGGATAAATGCACTGTTGGCCTTGGCAGCGGCTCTGGGGAGTCTTGGGGCCCCTGGAGGCTCTGTCAACCCTGTGGCAGGCGACAGTTTCTGGTACCTCAAGATCACTGCCAGCCAACCGTTCCAAATCGGCCAACGTGAGACTGACACGGGGACAGTGTTTCATCATGGCTTTATATTCCTCATCTCCCTCAGACTCTTCATCATCACTGCTACTGGACTCAGGCGGAGACTCACGACTAAGAGGCTTCATTCCATGACAAAGGGCTGACTCTTTGTTGCTTTCTCTTTTTTGTACTTTAATACAATGATTGAAAAGCTCATTCTTTTTCAAAGCTTTCCTGGGAATAGATTTTCCTGTTTGTGAAAATTCTGCATGTTTTTTGACCTTACCAATGTTTTTTTTCATTGCAATGATTTCATCTGTGTCACCTGAATCATATTCACGGTCATTTCCCAAATCCTCACTAATGTGGCAAGAGACATCATAAATACCTAGCCCTGCTAAAGAGGATTCAAAGTCATTCTTTACAACTTCAAAGGAATCACTTTCAGATTCAGTTCTTGTGAGCTGGGTACTTCTCCATAAGTTTTCCTCTTTTGCAATCATCATTCTTAACTCGTCTTCAGAATCAATATCATCATCAGACATGCTATTTCTCTTCCTGGCATTTTCCAGGCCAGATGTCTGAAGAAGTCTATTTTGAAGTTTTTGAAGTTTCTGAGAATCATTATTAGGTACAGGGGGTGAGTTTGAGGTAACTGAGTCACAAAACACTTTATGCTGTGTTGACATGCGATTCTCCATTACTTGACTGGTCCTTGGACTTGGCACAGAACCCTGGCCCTTTTGCACTGTTAACATCTTCTTCGGAGGGTCACGAAATTCAGAGAACTCTCCTCGCCGTTTCTTACTCATGGGGTCATCGCCTCCTTTCAATTCCCAAGTGAGGCTAGTTATGGGAATGGTGTTTGTGAAATCCTCTATCTTCTTTAGGTTGTGGCAGTATTTTGACGGATCATATTTCATGATGTTACCCAGAGTCAAGGAACAAAGCAAAAGCACTGTGTGTGATAGAAGCCTATCAATCTTGTGGGGAAAAAATATTTTATATATTTTTAAATGATACTAGTGATCCAATCCAGGGGAATTCTACCTCGGTGCTTTTTATATTTATTTGGGAACAGGGTCTCGCTAAGTTGGAGAGAGCCTCACTAGTTCCTGAGACAGGCTTCCCAACTGCGATTCTTCTGTCTCCGCCTCCCAAGTACTAGAATGTGCACCACGACACCTAAGTACTGTTTAAGCAAGTCTTTTACTTCATCTTACCTTCAGTTTTCTATCAGACAAAATGAGGACTCCCCTAGTAACCTTCTGGTGTCTATGAAATCAAGCTCTCCACTGTATTTCCATAGTTAAAACCAAGAACCACAATTGTCAGTGGGCAGAAATTATTTTTTATAGAGATAATAAAGCAAACCCTCTGATAATACAGACACAGCCTCTGACAGAAGACTAACAGCAGCTCTTCAACATCAATGTGACCTGGCTAAACAGGCATGAGAATGTGTTTATCCTAGGTGCATACCATTCCTCTACTTACCATTCCCTTAGCTGTTTGCATTTTGTTTTTTAATAGAAACACGGTTTAAACCCAGGGGCATTCTACTACTGACCTACACATCCCCAGTCCCTTTTACTTTTTTGAGACAGGGTCTAGCTTTGTTGCCAAGGCTGGCATCAAATTTGTGATTCTCTTGCCTCAGCTTCTAGAACAGGATGGCTTACAGGTACGTGCCACCGTGCCCGGCTCTATTTGCTTATGTTCTATTATCTTCCTCTTTTTTTGTGTATTAGAGATTGAACCTAGGGGCATTCTAGTATATTCTCAGCCCTTTTATTTTGAAACAGAGTCTCAAGTCTCACTAAGTTGCTGAGGCTGAACTTGAACCTGTGATCCTCCTATCTCAGGACTCCAAGATTATAGGCATGTAACATTGCATGTGGCTTACTATTTAAGAATTGGAGACTCATCTCAATTCTAAAGCCTTCTTAACAATGGGCCCCTCCTTCTCTTGCTCTTCTGTGACATCATGCATATTACTTACCTGTCTGAGTCTCTTATTATTCTCTTTTTATTCACTAAATGTTTTACATATGCAGGTAATTACTCTTACTGGTACTGGAGAGTGAACCTGGAGGCATTTACCTTTGTGCTATACCCCCAGCCATATTTTATTTTTTACTTTGAAACAGGTTCTTGCTAAGCTGAAGAAGCTAGCCTTGAACCTGGGATCTTCCTGTCTTAATCTCCTAAGTACTAGAATTACAGGCATGCACATCATACCTGGCTTGGTATATAAATCTTACCTTGTCCAGAAATTGAAAAAATGCAGTGAAATTATATATGCATATTGCACATACCCATCACTGTAGCGAAGAATAATTATAGTGATAGGCTAATCACAAAGGATATTTTACGTTTATGTTGATTCTTAAGATGAAGAACAGGTAGGACTCTTCCAAATTTACTCACAACCCAATTCTGAAAGTAAAACAACATATTTACAGTATATGTCACAAATAGAAATGAATAACAATACATAAACACATATGTTTTCGGAACTGCGTGTCAGGATTGAACTCAGGGGCATTGTACCTCCACGCTACACCCCCAGCCCTTTTCACTCTTTATTTTAAAACAGGGTCTAAGTTGCTGAGGGTCTGGTTAAATGGTTCAGGCTAGCCTTGATCCTGCAGCTCTCCTGTCTCAGCATCCCAAATAATGGGATAATAGGTACAATGCCATGATCCCCAGCCATAAATATATTTTTTATTTATTTTTTTGTGTGTGTGGTACTAGGGGTAGAACCCAGAGGCTTTCTACCTCCGGGCTATACTCCCAGACCCATTTTATATTTTATTTGGAAACAGGGTCTCACTAAGTTGCTGAGAGCCTCAGTAAGTAGCTGAGGCTGGCTTCGAACCTGTGCGATTCTCCTGTCTCAGCCTCCCAAGTGCGGGGATTACAACCATGCGCCACCACGCCCAGTTCATAAATATATTTTTTAAATAGTTGAAGTTATACTGGGCTATTATTACTGTTGAGTTTAGTTTTCCATAATAAAATTAGGGTTCTTGATAGCTGGGCGTGGTGGCTGAGACTGGAGGATCGCGGTTCATGGACAGACTCAGCTATTTAGTGAGGCTCTCTGCAACTTAGTGAGACCCTGTTTCAAAATAAAGAATAAAAAATAGGGCAAGGGATGTAGCTTGGAGGTCAAATGCCTCTGGGTTCCATGGTGGCACACACATGGAATTACACACTTGTAAGTCCAGCATTTAGAAGGCTAATACAAGGGTATCGCGGTTCACAGACAGTCTCAGCTACTTAGTGAGGCCCTTTGCAACTCAGTGAGACCCTGTTTCTAAAATAAAGAATTAAAAAAAAAAAATAGGACTACGGGTGCAGCCCAGAGGTAAAATGGCCCTGGGTTCCATCTTCAGTACTGGAAAAAAAAAAACAAAAAAAAAAAACCAACTGTTAAAAGGCAAACATGGGCCGGGCGTGGTGGCGCACGCTTGTAATCCCCGCGCTTGGGAGGCGGAGACAGGAGGATCGCGCCGGTTCGAAGCCAGCCGCGCTGGCTTACGAGACCCTGTTTCAAAAAAATATAAAAAAAATAGGTCTGGGAGTGTAGCCCGGAGGTAGATGGGCTTCCAGGAACCCCAGTACCACCAAAAAAAAAAAAAAAAAAAAGTCAAACATGGGACCTGCCTGTATTTCTCACCACTTATGTTACTTTACTTGAGAAACAGCATTTTCCTGGGTTTTGATTTCTCTCTCTATAAGACAGTGAAGAAATATGCTAAGCCAAGAGTTGCAAATGCACCTTTAGAATCGTAAGATGTGATCTTTGTTAACTGCTTCAGAGCAACTGGCTTTCTCACTATACCCTTGATCAGTTGGTCCCAAATGTTCAGTTCCTGGGCCAGATCAGGTACCAGAAGAAACTCACTTTGTGCCCTGGTACTTCAGTCCCTGGCACAGCTTTCATATGAAAATCCACTCCTCCCATCTTTTCCAACATGTTGGTATTTTCGGATGCCGAATTTTCTTTCTTTGCTTTTGCTTCTTCTCTCTCTTGGGCCAGCCTGAACCAAAGGAAAAATATAAATGATCACTCATGCAAAACAATTACTTTCCCTCAAAATGACTCTAAATAAATAGCTTTATGATATCATTTTTTTCATATTTTATTTAGAAACAGGGTCTCACTAAGTTGCTGAGAGCCTCACTAAGTAGCTGAGGCTGGCTTCGAACCTGCGCGATCCTCCTGTCTCAGCCTCTCAAGTGCAGAGATTACAAGCGTGTGCCACCATGCCCAGCTAGCTTTATGATATTAAAAACAAGATTAAAAACTTTTTTAATAGCATAATGGGCCAGGCGTGGTGGCGCAAGCTTCTAATCCCAGTAGAAAGGTGAGACAGAAGGATTCCAAGCTCACAGCTAGCCTCAGCTACTTAGTGAGGCCCTCCACAATTCAATGAGACCCTGTTATAAATAATAAAAAATAGGACTGGAGGTGTAGCTCAAAGGTAGAATGCCCCTGGGTTCATCCCCAGTACCACATATACACACAAAAAAAGCATAACGGTCTGTGTTCTTCTATTTATTTAATTGACTAATTTGTATATGGGTGGGGTGCTTGGGATGAAACCCAGAGGCATTCTACCACCAAGCTACACTGCCAGCCATATTTTAGTCTTTTATTTTGAAACAGGATCTCAGTAAGTTGCAGAGGGCCTCACTGTGTTGCTGAAGCTATGTGTGTGTGGAGGGGGGGGGACCTGGGGATTGAACTTAGAGACATTCTATCTTCAAGATACATTCCTAGCCCAATTTTAGCTTTTTGGAAGTAGGGTCTTCCTAGGTTGATGAGAGTCTCACTTGCTGAGGATGTCTTTGAATCTGCAATCCTCCCATCTTGGCCTCCCAAGAACTGGGATTACAGGCATATGCCACCACACCTGGCAGCAACTCCTTTTCCTGACATAAATACCAGAAGAAAACTTGCACATATACAAGACACAGCCATGAGGATCATCTTCATCATAAGAAACTGGAAAGAGTCTAAATGTCCATCAGTGGGACAAGACAATCAATCACAGAGTGGTACAGACACTTTCTAAAACTGTACTAAAAGGTATTAAAAAGAAGGGAGGAGAGCCAGGTGTGGTGGTGCACACTTATAATCTCAACATTTGGGAGGCTGAGACTGGAGAATCGCAGTTTGTGGACAGCCTCAGCTACTTAGTGAGGCCCACCGCAACTTAGTGAGACCCTGTCTCAAAATGAAGAATAAAAAAACAGGGCAGGGGTGTAGCTCGAAGGTCTAATGCCCCTGGGTTCCATTCCCAGACCCACCAAAAAAAAAAAAAAAAGGATGGAAGGAAGGTACACTGCCACAAATGGTAGTGTTAAAAAAAAAAACCCAACATACATTTTAATATCTTAAAATATATACATGTAAATGTACAGAATTCTTTTTCAATGAGATCTGGGATGAAAAAGAATCAAAGATGAGAAGAATCTCAGCTTCACTTGTGTGAATTTGCTAATATTACTTGATAATTTTATAGAAGTGGCTACATAAAGCAAAAAAAAAAAAAAAACAGCATTTAAATCCATGTGGAACAAATTTTACCTGTGCAAAAAGCTCTCTTTTGCTAGCTGGATTTGCAGTGTTCCACCTTTCCATTTCGTTTTATTTAAAACAGACATACCTAAAAGATAAAGAATTATTACCCAAGTACATAGTAATGAAAAAATAATTTCTGCATGTTTTTTCTATTTAGTGCCAAAAAAATTGGACTTGTTTATCACAAAGAGATACAAAGAAAGTAGAAGAAAATGAGACACAGAGAGAAATGGCTTTTCTTTTCTTTTTTGCGGTACTGGGGATGGAACCTAGGTGGGGATTCTACCTCCGAGCTATACCCCAGCTCTATTTTCTTATTCTTTATTTTGAAACAGGGTCTCACTCCGTTGCAAAGGGCCTCACTAAGTAGCTGAGGCTGTCCACGAACCTTAATCTCCCTGTCTCAGCCTCCTATATGCTGGAATTACAAGTGTGAACCACCGCACCCAGCTCTTAGCCTATATTTTTCAAGGGTTTTTTTTTTGGGGGGGGGGGGTTCTTTTTGGACTGGGGATCGAAACCAGGGCTGGGCACTTGCTAGGCAAGCACTTTGCCACTGAGCTATATCCCAGCCCAAGCATACTAGTTTTTGAGCAAATGCACTAACAATGTGATACGGGTCTGCTAACACAAATGCAACTGACCTAAACCTGCTAAGGTGCTGGACACCAAAATTCTCTTGATCATGGTTGGTTATTTGTATGACTTTAAGTGGCTGTTGAGTTTAGATTTAGAACCAAAGTTATTCAAATTTACACAGTGATACCAACTAGCAAACAGTACAGAAAATACATAAGGACCTTACATTTTTTTAGATCTGCTTCTGCTGCTCTGATGTTAACATATGCAAAGACTTTCTGTGGGTTTCCTAAAAAAAAAAAAAAAGAAAAATTCATTTGTCTAAACTTTTACCCAAAGATCGATGTAAATGTAATTAGTTCTTGGAAATATTTCAATTAAAATTCTTATTTTTCATTGGATACATAAAAAATATTAAAAGTCAAGTAATCAATTAAGGGCAAGTAATCAATTACGGGATCATCTGGATTGTATGTTAGTAATGTTCTACTTATGATGATATGTAATGTAAGAAGGTTAACTCTGAAAAATGAAAGCCAAGATGTCCTGAAATCAAACATTTTACAAGTTTTCTGACTTAGAAATCAATTGTGGTCACGTTTCCTATCACACATAATCCAGGACATCACATATAACTTTCAGTGTTGAGAGATAACATTCACCTCCCGGGTTGCTGTATTTTATAATATTTGACCCAAGTTATATCTGTCTGCCTTTTACTATCCAGTGAAGGATTATATATTTACCTTGTTCATCTTTCCGTGTGACGATCTCCACATCAGAAACTTCTCCAAATCTGCTGAACTGATTTTGCAGGTCTGTCTCAGAAATGGCCAGGCCAAGGCCACCCACAAAAAGGCGCTTCATTTCTCTGTTGGCTTTCATGATGGCTGGGCATTTACTTAAGCATGTTCTAGCAGGAAAAGCAATGCTCTGTATATAGAAGAGTTCATTTACATAGTTGTCAAATGTAATACAGCACAAGCTAGTATTTTCCCTCTAAATGACTATAATTATTACACATTACCTCCTAGGTATGTTCTTCCTTGATTCGTGCATACATTCGCTTTAATAAAGGTTGACATAAGTAGGATGTGGCAGGCAATATGCTAAAGGAGAAAAACAGACCCCCGTCCATAAGCCCCAATCACAAGTTAACAAATTCTGCAATTACGACATTATGGCACAATATAAGTGTCTGCAAAGTGCTTTTTAGTCACGAAGAACACACATATAATAAAGGCTTGCTTTCTATACGTGCCTGCACTGTATACGGACGTATGCCTGTATCCCATTTTTGTTATGAGAAGTCGAGTCACTTTCTCGACGTCATAAAATTAGTGACGGAGTCGGTATTATATTCCAGGTCTAATTTCAGATTTCAGGTCCCGGAATTGCTAACATTACACTAATAAAGCTTACTGCGCTAGAGGGGACCCAGGGAAACTTTCCCAGAGGTACTGAGGATTCACATCCATCATTAGGTCCCTCATCCTCTCGGCACCTTGCAGGCGCTCAGCTCTCACCACGCCCGCGGCGAGAGCTCCCTCCCTCCTTCTTGCTGTAGCTTTCGCCTAGTCTACCCAGCACCTTCTGACAAGACCCGGACGAGAAAAGGGAGAGACCACGTCCAGCAGCCCCGTCCCTTCCCTGGACCAAACCCACGCCTCACCACACCAACAGAGCCAGAACCACTACACCGCCAGCTTCTAGTCACGTGTCCGAGCAGGTGCATTTTCGCTCGCTTCCTACGGGATTTTCATCCTCACCTCCTAAGGTTCCGTTTCCACAGTTCCGGGGAGCCTTTTACGCTGTTTCCGTCGTCTGGGCCACAATGACGCCTCCGCTCCCATCTCTTCAATTTCGGTAAAAGAGCCCAAGGCGAAATCCCCTAATTTCTCATGGAGAGACCTGCCGCGCGTGTTCACTGACTCAGGGACTGGGTAGGTAGAAGCGACGGAGGGGACCAAAACAGAGAGCGGCGCTCGCCTTGCGCACTTCCGGAACCGCCTCCCGCGTGACGTCACATCCGGGCGATTCCAAGTTCGCTCGCGGGGGTGGGCGGCGGAACTCTGGGACTCCGGATGGACGCGAGCCAGCTCTGGACGCGGTTGGCGCTGTGTGGGGACCGCGGTGACGGCGCCCGGGGGCACGCCGAGGCGCGGGGCGTCGTTGGGGCGCGGAGCTGCACCCCCGGCCTGCGCCGCTGGGCGGCCTCCCCCGCAGAGCGACGAGGTGGTCGGCTCCGGGAGCGCGCGCGCCACTTGAAACTCCGGGCGCGGCGCCGGCTCACAGCCCGGGCGCCATGGAAGCCCAGCGCGCGGAGGTGCGCGCCTTAGAGCTGGAGGTCGCAGAGCTGCAGCGGGCGTGCGAGGAGCTGCGGGCGCCCCGGGCAGGACCCGCCCGAGTCCGGTACGGGACCCCCGGCGGCCCTCTCCACGGGCAGCTCGGGGCTCAGACTCCCCCAGGCCCCGTGCTGAGAGCTGTAGCTTGGGAAGACCCCAATTTTGGACCCGAACCAATTATTCATCCTGCACTGACGATGTCCCAGAGTGGTGAGCACCGCCTGCGGGCTGTGCACTAAGCCTTGCGGTGTGTGTTTCACTGTGGTCGTGACAAAGTCGTTTTCTTACAGGTTCTCTTTCTCCCCTTGATAGCTGTCAAAGAGAAGGTCTCGCTCAGCTCTCAGCTACATAACCTTGCCTTCGGCAGGCATCTAGTTGGAATTTAATAACTATTTCCATGACTTTTTTTTAATTGTGGGGAGGCATCCAACCATGGTTTTCGTCGACAATCATGAAAATAATTTTTTGTTGACGATAATGACAAAATTTCTTTTGAGACGGGCATGGTGGCAGAGAGCATATAGTCCCAGTACTTGGGAGGGGGAGACAGGAGGACAAAGAGAAATTATCTCTAATCTTCTCAAAACGACAAGTTATTTGAAAACAAACTATTTTATTTTCTTAGAACAATGTTGACAGGAGCAGAGTGAGATTTTCCTGAACTAAATGGACAAGAGTGCTAGAAAATGTGGAGGAGGAGGTCTAAAGAAAATGTTTGGGCTAGGGATGAGGGATTGTGTTCTTTCCTACTGTGTGATGAGGCCCTGGGTTCAATCCCCCGTCTGCTCCCCCATCAAAGTTTGCATAGTGTTCTATACTGACATGAAAGTGGAGAAAGCTTTAACTGATAAAAGGGAGAAGGAAATAGGTTAACAGCAACATATACATTACATCCAAAAGTGAGTAAATAGAAGACCCCAGCTACTTCAGGTGTGGTTCACAGATTTTGTACCTGCCCCAATTTGCGAAATCAAGTAATTGGGACACTCCTCTGGAGAGAAAGAAAAAGAAATTTCATTGATTTGCTAGCGAAGTAGATAAACCAGTAAACTTTAGCGTTCAAGAACAAGCAGCAGATTCTCCCTGAGCAAAGGTACCAAGTCCCTTTTAAGAGAGCTTTTCGGCGTCATGCTGGTGTCTTAGCAGAAGGGATTTAATTCATCTTTAGGTCTTGAGTTCAGATCCACAGGCCAAGGTCATGCTGGTGTGTTTTCAGAAAGGACAACTCAAGTTTAAGTCCTCCTTGAGTCAGTTTTTATTTACATCCACAGGCACCAGCTCCCTTCCTGTCAGTAAATGGTAAGAACATGTTATCTGTTAATGGGGCAGAGGAAAGGGGGAAGACAAAGGAGGGAAAATGTCAGCTTTAAAACAGGCTATCTGTTAGCTGCCAGGGTCAGAAGCAGGCCGCCATTACAATTGGAAGCATTAGGATCACCTGGGATTTTGTGAGAACTTGGGGCCCATCTGTATCTACTGATTGATTCAGTCTGCATCTTCAAAAGACTCCCTCCCTCCCTATACCTCCAGATGAATAGAAGAAACACTGTATCTTACTATGGGGGAAAAGGGTTTCTGTCCTGACCACAAGATGGCATCATTAGCTCAGGATAGTATAGTAGATTATTTATATAACGTAATCTGGAACTTCTCTGTGATTGAGTTGGGAAAGGGAGAAGAGTCCAGATTGAGGGAGGTATTAAATGTCAGTCTAAGGTATTTGGGCATAATAGTGAATTTTTTCTCATTGTGGTGGAGAAGGAAGATTGGGGCCTATGTGCTAAGCTACTTTTAAGTGTTTTTAAATGGTTGGATGGGCTGGAGGTCGGAACATTGGTGTGACATTGCTCAGTTATATGCACGTATTCACATTCTGAAGCCAAACTGCCTACCTGCCTTCAAGTCCTGGCACTGTTATTGGCAGCTGATCTTAATTGGGTAATCTCTTTCTGTCGGTTTCTTCCTTGGTAACCCTATTTTATTTTTTACTTTGAAACAGGGTCTTGCTGTGGTACTGCCTGCTGCCTCAGCAACATATTACGACCCTGTTTTGAAATAAAAAGGGCTTGGGGGTATAGCTTGAACGTAGATTGGCCCTGGGTTCAATCACCAGCGCACACACACACACAAAAAGGGGGGGGGGGTTCCTTGTGAAATACTAGTTTTGCCAAAAATTTTATGCTAAGACAAATTTACAAACACTAACTGCAAAACTAATAAAAATAACATCTTTAGTTAAGTAAACCAACGACTGCTCAAATTAAGTAGTTTCTATGAATGAGGACATGCAGCTTCTCTTTCTCTTTGAGTAAATGGTAAGATAGGTAGGTCTATATACAACATAAAATGAACTTTAAAATAGAGTAATTTGTCGGGCGTGGTGGCGCACGCTTGTAATCCCAGCACTTGGGGGCTGAAACAGGAGGATCGCACGGGTTCGAAGCCAGCCTCAGCTACTTAGTGAGGCTCTCAGCAGCTTAGTGAGACCCTGTGTCCAAATAAAGTATAAAATAATTTTTTGGGGGGTGGTACTGGGGGTGGAACCCAGAGGCTTTCTACCTCCAGGCTATACTCCCAGACCTATTTTATATTTTATTTTGGAAAGAGGGTCTCACGAAGTTGCTGAGAGCCTCACTAAGTAGCTGAGGCTGGCTTCAAACCTGTGCGATCCTTCTGTCTCAGCCTCCCAAGCGCTGGATTACAAGCATGCGCCACCATGTCCGGCTAGAAAAAAATAATTTTATTTTTTTATTTTTTTTGGTGGTACTGGGGTTCCTGGAAGCCCTTCTACCTCCGGGCTACACTCCCAGACCTATTTTTACATTTTTATTTGGAAACAGGGTCTCCTAAGCCAGCGCGCACGGCTGGCTTCGAACCTGCGCGATCCTCCTGTCTCTGCCTCCCAAGCGCGGGGATTACAAGCATGCGCCACCACGCCCGGAGAAAAAAATAATTTTAAGTGCATAGTTAGACATAAAACATATGTGTACATTATATAAAATATGCTTAGATATTAAAATGTAATAATTTTAGTTGTATAGCTCAGTGGCATTAAATACATTCGAGTTGTGCAGCATTACCACTATCAATCTCCAGAACTGTTTCATCACCCCACAGGGAACTCTATACTATTAAATAACAACACCCCCTTCTATACTATTAAATAACAACACCCCCTCCCCTCTATCAGCTTTCTTAGTTCTGCATCTGTCTCTTTTGATAATCTAGTTTTCTTTTGGAAGTACCATAAAATCTTCATAGCTTGTGTGACACTTGGTGTTCACTTGACAGGAACTCCTCCTCTGTATTTGAAGATTTCCTCTGTTAAATTTTCATCGGTTTTCTATATTTAGTCTCTTCTGGTATCAATCCATGATGGAAAATGCAGAAGGGAGTGGGGTAATCTCTCAGATGATACAGAATACACTGAGGTGGATATTTTAAATATGCATTAAAACGATATTTAAAAAATTTTACAGGCTTTATACAAGTCTTCGATACCCAGTGAGAATATAGTTAGATTATTCCTTATAAACATGGTATAAGGCCAGAAGAGCATTGGCTAATGTAGAGGAATCCGCAATAGAAAGCAAGGAATAGCTATATATGAGGGCGCAAAACTGCTAACAGCAGGCCCAGATGTGAAGCCAGCTGAGGAGTGGAGGATGGCTTCCCAGATAACAGAAGTAGGGAGACACGGAGAGAAAGCCACTATGAGGGCAACAGAGTTGTAGGATACCCAGTTAGGCCTCGTTATGCTTGCTGGAGGAGCGATAAACAGAAGTATATTGCAGGAGTGACTTGCTTAAAGGAGCCGTGCCCAGTCGCTGAGGGCTGCTCAGGAATGAAAAAACTCGTGTTTAGGACTGCAGAGGCAAGAGTGTCGGGCTTTCCTCTAGTGCTGCTGACAGGAACTCAAATGAGAATCAAGTTAATCATGCCCCAACGTCCAAGCAAGGGAGGTTTAGAACGACAGAAGTCAGTAGAGTACAATACAGATGAGACTTTTAAGGGAAATAATGATAAAAGTGCAGTAATCTAGTTGGGCACAGTGGCGCACACCTGTAATCCCAGTACTTGGGAGGCTTGAAACAGGGATTGCAGGTTCAAGTCAGTCTCAGCAATTTACTGAGGCTCTCAGCAGCTTAGTGAGACCCTGTTTCCAAATAAAACAGGGCTGGTGATATAGCTCAGAGGTAGAATGTTCCTAAATTTAATCCCTAGTACAACCAAAAAAAAAAAAAAGTAAAATAATCTCATGCAATTATTAGCTAAAATTTCTTTTTTTGGGGGGGATGCTAGGGATTGAACCCAGGGACATTCCAACAATCCCAAGTCTTATTTATTTATTTATTCATTTATTTATTTTCGTGTTAGCTACCCCAGCACTTTGCTTTTCTCTTTCTTTCTTTCCTTCCTTCCTTCCTTCCTTCTTTCCTTCTTTCCTTTTTCTTCTTTTTTTTTTCAGTACTGGGGATGGAACCCAGGAGCATTCTACCTCTGACCTATACCCCTAACCCTAACCCTATTTTTATTCTTTATTTTATTTTATTGTTTTGTTTTTTTGGTGGTACTAGGGGTGGAACCCAGAGGCTTTCTACCTCCGGGCTATACTCCCAGACCTATTTTTTATATTTTTTATTTGGAAACAGGGTCTCACTAAGTTGCTGAGAGCCTCACTAAGTAGCTGAGGCTGGCTTTGAACCTGCGTGATCCTCCTGTCTTAGCCTCCCAAGCGGGGGGGGGGGGGGGGGGATTACAAGTGTATACCACCAGCCCCGCTTATTCTTTATTTTGAAACAGTGTCTCACTGAACTGCAGAGGACCTCACTAAGTAGCTGAGGCTGTCCACAAACCACAAGCCTGTCTCAGTCTCCCAGATACTGAGATTACAAGCATGCGCCACCACACCCAGATTGTTTTCTAATTTGAAACAGACTCTCACTAAGTTGCAGAGGGCATTACTAAATTGCTAAGATTGACCATGAACCTGCAATCCTCCTATCTCTGTGTCCCAAGTGCTGGGATTATAAGCATGGGCCACCATGCCTAGCTTAATTCTTTTATTCAGAGAAAATAAAGTAATATATTCTCAGTGAAGAATGTCTTGTTAGCTAGACATGGTGGTGCAAGCTTGTAATCCCAGTACTTGGGAAGCTGAAACAGGAGAATTGCAGGTTCACGGCCAGCCACAGCCACTTAGTGAGGTCCTCTGTAACTTAGTGAGACCCTGTTTTGAAATAATAAGCCAAGCCGGGCGTGGTGGCGCACGCTTGTAATCCCCATGCTTGGGAGGCGGAGACAGGAGGATCGCGCAGGTTCGAGGCCAGCTGCGCTGGCGTAAGAGACCCTGTTTCAAAAATATAAAATAGGTCTGGGAGTGTAGCCCGGAGGTAGAAGGGCTTCCAGGAACCCCAGTACCACCAAAAAAATAAATAAATAAAAAATAATAAGCCATGCATGGTTGCACACACTTATAATCCCAGCATTTGGGAGGCTGAGACAGGAGGATTGTGGTTTGACGACAGCCTCAGCTACTTAATGAGGTCCTTTGCAACTGAGACCCTGTTTCAAAATAAAGAATAAAAAATAGAGCTGGGAGCCGGGCATGGTGGCACATGCTTATAATCCCTGCGCTTGGGAGGCTGAGACAGGAGGATCACACAGGTTCGAACCAGCCTCAGCTACTTAGTGAGGCTCTCAGCAACTTAGTGAGACCCTGTTTCCAAATAAAAATATAAAATAGGTCTGGGAGTGTAGCCTGGAGGTAGAAAATCCCATGGGTTCCACCCCCAGTACCACCAAAAAAAAAAAAAAAAAATAGGTCTGGGGATGTAGCTCAGAAGTAGAATGCCCTTGAGTTCTATCCCCAATACCGGGGGAAAAAAAAAAAAAAGGCATAAAAAATAGGTCTAAGGGTATAGCTTGAAGGTAGAATGCCCCTGGGTTCAATCCCCTGTTCTGCAAAAAAGAAAAATAAAAAAGAATGTCTTGTTATAGTACTGTTTTAAGAGATTATGATATTTCTTACTCCTTTGGAGTCTTGACCCACCTATAATGTTGTTGTTGTTGTGCTGAGGATGGAACCCAGGGGCATTCTACCTCCATGCCATACCCCCAGCCCTATTTTTTATTCTTTGTGTTGAAACATGGTCTCACTAAGTTGCAGAGGGCCTCACTAAGTAGCTGAGGCTGGCCATGAACCCAGATCCTCTTGTCTTAGCCTCTCAAGTACTGGGATTACAAGTGTGCACCACGATGCCCGTCTTCCACCTGTAATTTTAGATTTCTTGAGACATCTCTTAACATAAAATGTTTTGTGACATTTGCTATTTTTAGAAATGGAAAGTAAGCCAGGTGTGGTGGCACATGCTTGTAATCCCCGCACTTGGGCACTTGTGGGGTGGAGACAGGAGGATTGCGCAGGTTCGAAGCCAGCCCCGCTGGCTTAAGAGACCCTGTTTTCTAAATAAATAAATAAATAATAAAATAGGTATGGGAGTGTAGCCTGGAGGTAGAAGGGTTTCCAGGAACCCCAGTACCACCAAAAAAAGAAAAGAAAAGAAATGGAAAGTAATTGAATTAGTTTTGCTTGAAATATTAAGACCTTTTAAAGTAATTTGAGATGCCTTGTGATATCATATATTGAAGGTAAAAATTTCCAGGTGAGAACTGACATTTCAATTTTGCAAAGTACTCTTTTGCATTTTATTTTATTTTATTTTGTCCTGCATATTGAACCCAGGAGCATTCTACCTCTGAGCTACACTGCCAGCCCTATTTTATTTTTTATTTTGAAACAGGATCTAGTTAGGTTACTTCAGGTTGGCCTTGAATCTGCAGTCTTGTCTCAGCCTCCCAAGGACTGGGATTACAAGTGTGCACCACCATGTCTGATTTGTAATTTATTTTAAAGGTGTCTCTTATTTTTTCTTTTTGTGGTACTAGAGATTTTAACCAGGGGTGCTCTGCCTGTGAGTTATATTCTCAGCCTTTTTAATTTTTAAATTTGGGACAAAGGATCTGGCATAGAGCTTGTGATCATTCTGCCCCAGCCTCCCAAGTAGCTGGGATTACAGGCATGTGCCACCATCCTTAGCTATATACAGATATACTAGTATAATGCAGTTATGTTTGTTCTTTGTTGAAATTAGAGATTGTAGTGTTAGTAGCTATACTGGTTTTTTTGTTTCTTTGTTTGTTTGATAGTTTGTTTTGTTTTTTGAGGGTACTAAATGAAATCACTATTTCTGATATTTGTCTTTTAGGAAATTATTTCAAGAAACACACCAATCAGATTCTGAAGAATGGGAATCTTCGAAAGACCTGAGAAGTCAGCTCGGGCACTTAAAATCAGAACTTTCATTTCTAAGTGTACTTACTGGGCTCAGTATAAGAAGCTACTCCATGAACACAGAGGACATAACAAGCACTGAGATGAAAGAAAAGGGTAAGGGTCATTTCTAACCTAAAAGTGGTTTTAAAACTTACCTTTTAGCCGGGCCTGGTGTGCACCAGTGTGATCCAAGGACTTGGGAGGCCGAGACAGGAGGATCTCAGGTGTGAGGCTGCCCCAGCAACTTTGTGAGACCCTGAGGAATTTAGTGAGACCCTGTTTCAGAATAAAAAATAAAGTAGACTAGTGGTGTGGCTCAGAGGCAGAATGCCCCTGGGTTCAATCCCCAGTAAAAAGCAAAAGTGGAGCATGGGGGTACACGCCTATAATCGCAGTATTTTGGAGACTGAGAAAGGAAAATCACAGGTTCGAAGGCAGCCTCAGCAATTTAGTGAGCCTCTTGCAGCCTAGCAAGACCCTGCTCAAAAATGGCAGCAACAAGCCGGGCGTGGTGGCGCACGCTTGTCATCCCCGCGCTTGGGAGGCGGAGACAGGAGGATCGCCCTGTTTTTTATTCTTTATTTTGAAACAGGACCTCACTGAGTTGCAGAGGGCCTCACTAAGTAGCTGAGGCTGTCTGCCAACCACGATCCATCTCAGCCTCCCAAGTACTGGTATTGTAAGCATGTGCCACCCCACCTTGCTCAAACTATACCTTTTTATTTTTTGTTTTGAAACAGTTCTCACTAGGTTATGGAGGCTCTTGTTATGTCGCTAAGGCTCACCTCGGACCTGCAGTACTCCTGTCTCAGCCTCCTAAGCGCTGGGATTGCAGTCATGTGCCACCACTGCCCAGCTGCTTGCTCCTTTACTAAGGATCAGTTTATTATATCTGTGAGTCTGTTTCTGGGCTCTGTGTTCTGCTTCATTGACCTATTTATCTATGCTTTCACGAAAACCACAGTCTTACGTACTCTAGCTTTGTATTAATTCTTAAAATTGGGTAGTATAAGTTCTCCACCTTCATTCTTCAGTATTGTGTGGGCTAGTCTGGGTTTTTTGCCTTTCCATTTAAAATTGAGAATCTGTCATCTACACAGTGACTTTCTGAGAGTTTAGTGAATTCGTAGATCAAGTTAGGAAAGATTGACATTTAACAATATTGTATCTTCCTTAGCTGCTTATTTTTAAATCCCAGATCTAATTCATGGCCAAGTATATTTAGCTCTGATGTCTCTTTAATATCCTTTAATCTGGTCAAACTTTTTATGTATCTTGTGGCATTAACTTTTTTTTTTTTTTGGCAGTACTGGGAATTGAACCCAGGGCATTCTACCTCTGAGTTGTACCCCCAGAACTATTTTTTTATTTATTCTTTATTTTGAAACAGGGCCTCACTATGTAGTTATGGCAGGCGGCAAACCTGCAATCCTCCTTTCCAGTCTTCCAGGTACCGGAATTTCCAGCTTGCACCACCATACCTGGCTTGGCATTAACATTTTTGAAGACCACCCTGATAGATTGTCCTTTGGTTGTTGTTGTTGTTGACAGTTTCCTCTTGAGGATATTTAGGCTATGCATTTTTGGCATGAGAACTATAAAAGTGATATTTTGTGTATGCCCCAGTTTATCTCACCAGGAGGCAAGTTATGTGAGCCTGTACCATTCTGTCTTCTTTCCTAACTGCATATTGACCAGATCTTTAGTAGCTGGTCCTTTTATTCTGAGCTCCAGGTTGGCCTCTGTCTGCAGTATAGCTTAGTCCTGCAGATGCACACTCCTCGCTGCTGGCGTAGGTTTGGGTTTTCCTGGGTTTCTCAGGTCGTTTCTACTTGTCAGTGTACTATTTCATTCATCCATTTGATCTACAGCTTCTGGAATTAGGTTGCTTTTGTCTTTCCAATTCTCTTGTCCTAATGAAGTGAAAAAAATAACTTCACTAGCAAAATTAGATCCTTGTGTAAAGAAAGAATAGTGCTTACCTCATAGTGGATAAAGGATATGCCCTGGGAAAAGTCATAGGGGAACCTTATAGGGTACTAGGACATTTTTATATCTTGATGATACTTAGTGATAGTGGGTACATGGGTAGACTGATAAATAAAAACATAATTAAGCTGTATACTTATAAATAGGGCATTGTAAGCTGGGCGTGATGGCGCACGCTTATAACTCCAGTTGTTGGGAGGCTGAGACAGCAGGATTGCAGGTTCGTGACCAGCCTCAGCTACTTAGCGAGGCCCTGTCTCAAAATAAACAGTAAAAAATAAGGCTGACAGTGTAAGCTGACAGTGTAAGCAAAAGTGGAGCAAAAGTGGAGCTGGGAGGTAGAAGGGCCCTGGGTTCCATCCCCAGGGCTGCAATAAGTAAATAAACAAACAAGATTGAGTTGTTATTGATCACTCCTTGTAGTGCAGTTTTGAGAGTTAACTGCGGTTCAACACATGGGTTTAATTATTTCTTAGTAGTGTTTCAGAACAGCTCAGTCCTGGTATATGAGAAATGATCCTGAGGTGCCATTAGACAAAGAGAGAGGCACAGATCTACCTTTGCACAGAGTACAATGAGTGCAATTTACTGGATTTTTTTTTTTTTTTTGTCCCGGGGATTGACCCCAGGGGCCTTCTGCACCCTCGGCCCTGTTTCATCCTTCCACCTCAGCCTCTCAGTAATAGAATCATAGGCATGAGCCACTGCACCTGTCCCTACTGAAGGATTTGCAAATAGAAATGTGGTCCTGAGCAAGAGGAAGGACCAGTCAGATCCCCGCCATTTGGGTCAGGAAGAGAGGCATATATGTGGAGTAGAACAAAAGTGACTTCGTTTTGGCTGGAATGTACCCAGTTTATCCTAAGATAATATGAAGAGCAGGTGCATCCCAGGGCCAAAGTTTTTGCTGTACAGCTCCACATGTGACTCTTTTTATCTATTGTGGGAAGCTATGCAGGAAAATAAACTAATAGGGTTACTCTCAGGGCAATTATGGTGGTTACAATTTATGATGGCTATAGTCACGTCAAGCTGAGTCAATACAAACAAAACTAGATAATGCTGAAATAATAAAAAAAATCTGCAGTTAGCATGATTCAAACTTATCTAAGGTTATACTATTATATTTCTTATCTTAACCTCTGGTATACTTGAGAAATAGAATAAATTGTCTTTAGTCCTGTTTTGCAAGAATAATCAATTTGGTGCACATTCTTCCAGATTTTTTAATGCAGTTGCTAATGCACACGTTCATACATATATTCACATATTGTAGATTACTACACACAAGTATTAGGTATTTGAAGAAAATTGTTTTTCACAAATAACATGTTGTTTTTCTAATTTACAGGTATAAAGAAAGTTCTGCAGAGACATAGATTATCAGGAAACTGCCACATGGTTACATTTCAACTTGAATTTCAGATTCAGGAAATTCAGGTAAATTAAAGAGCATATTGTGATATCAAGAGATATGTCTTTCATACGATAAATAATTCCCACACTCTAGCCCCCAAGAGTGGCTGAGCTAAGGAGTTTGAGAAGTTTTTACCTTCTAATACATTGTACCGTTTAAAAAGTCTTAACTAACCGGGTGTGGTGGTGCACACTTGTAATCCCAGCGTTTGGGAGGCAGAGGCTGGAGGATCTTGGTTCACAGACAGCCTCAGCTACTTAGTGAGGCCCTTGGCAACTCAGTGAGACCCTGTTTCAAAAATAAATAATAAAAAGTTAGGGCTGGGGTGTCACTTAGAGCTAGAATGCCCCTGGGTTCCATCCCTAGTACTGCAAAAAAAAAAAGTTTTAGTTAAAATGGGCATGGAGGTGCACACTTGTAATCCCAGTACTTGGAAGGCTGAGACAGGAGGATTGTGCAGGTTTGAAGCCAGCCTTAGCCATTTAGTGAGGGTCTCAGCAATTTAATGAGACCCTGTTTTCAGATAAAATATAAAATATAGGTCTGGGAGTGTAGCTAGAGGAAGAAAGCGCCTCAGCTCCATCCCCAGTACCCCCGCCCCCCACACACACGTTTTAGCTAGATCAGTCACTGGAATTTCCTGCAGAAATAAGCTCTCCCTGGCTGTGTTAAGAACTGTTTCTTCTTTCTAAGCCATTTAATTTTATGATTCTTATACGGTTTAATGGTTAAGCAAGATGTTGGGAGCAGTTGCTGATAGCTACAGAAATCATGGTTTGAGGGCTTAGTTGTGTGGGAGGCACTAGGAGGTGTTTTTTGGAAAGGAAGGGAACAAAGGTTTGTCTTGTTTAAAGTTCCTTAAAATTCTGATGTAACGAATGGGGTGACGAGAATTCATCTGCGTGTGCCTGTGGCCTTGGGGATTGAACCCTGGGTGCTGTGCCACCAAGCTAGATCTGCAGGCCTTTTTTATTTTTTATTTTGAGGCAGGCTGAGTTGCTGAGGCTGACCTTGAATTTGCACTTCTCCTGCCTCTGCCTCCCAAATAGCTGAGATCACAGGTGTGCACCACCTTGCCTGCCAGGGGTGTTTTTTAGGTACTGGAGATTGATGCCAGGAATATTCTATCTCTGAGCTACAACTCCAGCCCTTTGTGTTTTTTATTTTGAAACAGGGTCTCGCTAAGTTACTGCACTCTGGCCTTGACTTGTAGTCTTCCTATTTCAGCCTCCCAAATACTGGGGTTATAGGTATCCGCCAGCGTGCTCAGTTTAATTTTTTAATTTTTACTATAATTCTAGGCCTACTTGTGTACATATACTTTTAGAGATATATCTTCATTAGGATTTCCAAAAGGAAATGTGCACTTAATATCTGATAATAGTGCTAACTTGCCTTCTAAAATGACTTCTGACATTTTTTCTTCTACCTCTGAGCTACATCCTCAGCCCTGTTTTTTATTTATTTTGAAACAGGGTCTCACTGAGTTGCAAAGGGCCTCACTAAGTAGCTGAGGCTGTCCGTGAACCGTGATCCTCCTGTCTCAGCCTCCCAAATTCTAGGATTACAAACTGCCACCACGCCCAGCTTGAACGTATTTTTACAGTGGAGAATGGTAGGGAAAAAAAGGTGAAGAAGACATAGCAACCTTCTGTGTTCTTATTTTCTTTCTTTCTTTCTTTCTTTCTTTCTTTCTTTCTTTCTTTCTTTCTTTCTTTTTTTTTGTGGTACCCAGGGACTCTCTGCCTCAGGGACTTTCTACTTGCAGGTTACACTCCCAGACCTATTTTATATTTTATTTGGAAACAGGGTCTCACTAAGTTGCTGAGAGCCTCACTAAGTAGCTGAGGCTGGCTTCGAACCTACGAGATCCTCAGAGTACTGGGATTACAAGAGTGTGCCAAGACACCCGGCCTGTGTTCTCATTTTGTAAAATCCAACGTTCCACTAGAGGGAGATGTTTAGCTGTCAGAAAATCAGTAAAACTTCACTTTTTAGAATACTTTAAGTACTTATTGTTACATAATACAAATCTTATTAATATAGTATTTGAAACAAAATTACCTGAAATCATATTAATAGAATGTTAAGACCAAGAGTGTCCTTCCAGATTACCTATGTGAAACCCCCTTTTTTTTTTTTGAGGAAGTCTGTTCAGAGAGCGTGAATGATCCCCTTTGTGGGCTCATCTGCTGTCCACGGTGGGTGGAGCATAGGACTCTATGCCATAGATTGACCGCCTCGTGGTGTTGGTGCTGTGTGTTTTCAGGGTTGCAAGACTGATCGTTAGTTTGCATACGTCAGCCTTCCAGTCTGTGCAGCATATACTCAGTTGAGGGAGTTTCTAGAAAAAGGGACAGATTAAGTATGTTTGCATAACTTGTTTACTTATTTTGTGATACTGGGGATTGAACCAGGGGCATTCTGCCTCTGTGCTATACCCCCAACCCTATTTTACTTTTTATTTTGAAACAGGATCTTGTTTAGGTTGATTATACTCTACTTATTGAGGCTGCTCTAGAATCTGTGATCCTCCTGTCTCAGCCTCTCAAGTATTGGGATTGCAGGCGTGCTCCACCACACTGGCTTAGGTGCATTTTAAAACGAGGAGAATACAATTTCATTATCATAGGCTCTAAAGAAAATCTGCCTTATAATATTTGAACCAAATCACTGAAATCCAGGTGGCATGTCTGTAATCCCACTACTTGGGAGACTGAGACAGGAGGGTTGCAGGCTTGAGGCCAGCCTCAGAAACTTAGTAAGACTCTTTTTCACAGTTAAAAAATAAAAAGGGTTGAGGGTGTAGTAGCTTGGAAGTAGGATGCCTGTGGAATCAATCCCCATTACCAAAAAATAAAAAAACACTGAAATCCTAATACAAGTTCCTTCATAAGAGATGTGTAATTTTGCAAAGTTAATGGTTTCTTTTCTTAAAGTCTCTACCCACAATCCTTAAGTTGTGGAGAATGAGAACAGGCTTAAATTAAGTGGGTTACAGTAGGAAAGGAGCTGCTGCGACTCATTCAGGGACTTTGAGGTCAGATTGTTTTAGGGTGCTAGCCTTATTTACCAGCTGGGGAGAAGTGACCTGGTCAGCAGGAGAGCACAGACAGGAGAGATGAAAGAGCCTATCTTGAAGTCAGCTTTGCAGTGCTGAACAGTCGGGAAATACCCACAGGAGAAGACAGTAAAAGGGAGTGGCCAGTAAATCCAGACCTTGTGCTGACAAGGTGACCTGCCTCTCCTAATAGATAAAATGCCACATCTAACGTATCTACACACACTCGAGATGAGACCTAGCTCCGATTTGTGTCTTCCTTATTCTTCTCTCTTCTATTTATTTATTTATTTATTTATTTATTTATTGTGTGTGTGTTTTCCTGGGGGTGGAACCCTTTCTACATCCAGGCCAGGCTACACTCCCAGATCTATTTTACATTTTTTTTGGAAGGAGGATTTCACTAAGTTGCTGAGAGCCTCACTAAGTAACTGAGGCTGGCTTCGGCCTGTCTCAGCCACAGAAGTACTGGGATTACCACAGCGCCTCTTCTTTTGTTTGTTTTTGTTTTTGCGGGTCTGGGAATGGAACCCGGGGCATTCGACCTCTGAGCTACACCCCCTGCCCTAATTTTTATTCTTTATTTTGAAACGGTCTCACTAAGTTGCTGAGGGCCTCACTAAGTAGCTGAGGCTGGCCGCGAACCACAATCTTCTGGTCTCAGCCTCCCAAATGCTGGGATTACAAGCGTGGGCCATCACACCTGCCTTCTTTTTTTGTTTTAATCATAGCTCTGTAGGTAAAATTTCATACGAAATTCGTCATTCATTCGTTTAACATTCTCCCTCTAAGCTACACCTCTATCCCCCACCCCCTTTTTTTTGGTACTGAGGATTGGATCCAAGGGAGTTCTACCTCTGAGCTGCACCCCAGCCTTATTTTATTTTCATTTTAAAACAGGGTCTTACTAATTTGCAGAGGGCCTCACTAACTTCCTCACTAACTGATCTTCCTGTCTGTGCCTTCCAAGTACCTAGATTACAGCCCTCTGCCACCATGCTAGGCCTGGAATGTGTTTTGAAAGGTATGATGGTGGATGCCACAGACAGTCTGCTGAAACTGCAACCGCTCCTATAAATTCCCTCTGTATCCTCAAACATGAAAAAATTGAAACAAAGATTAGACATCACCAATAACCATTCTCCAGATAAATGGGGAAAGAAAGTCAAGGAGTATCTGTTCACTCTTGTCTTAGGAAATAGCAAAAATTTCTAGACACTCTCCTGTTAACGAATAGGAGCCATGCAGGCCAAAGCACAGAGATGGCACAGGGTTCTTTCAATCATCACACTGGTGAAATGATCTACAGTCGTGGGAAAGATAATGCAGTAGGAAGGAGCACTGAGTTGCAGCGAGCCTCACTAAGCTACTGAGGCTGACCACGAACCACAGTCCTCCTGCCTCAGTCTGCCAAATGCTGCAATTGCAAGCATGAGCGACCACACCTGGCTGAGGACATTTACTTAGCCATTTTGGGTTTCTGTGAACTCATATTTGCTAGTTTTTTCCTATTATTTTAATTTCTGTTACTAATTTCCTCTTATATAAAGTTTTCCTTTCTCAGTAATCAGTTAAATATTTATATCTCCTCCTAGTACTTTATGGTTTCAGTGTTTACGTAATTTGGTGTTCGTTTGGATATGTAGTAAGGATATGAGTTCATTCTTTTGATGGATAACTAATACTTTTAGCATAGTTTCGTGGTTAGTCTTTCCTATTATTTGGTGGCATTTTATTTTGTATAACTTTTTAATTTTAATTTATTTATTTTGGTACTGGGGGTTAAACTCAGGGGCATTCTACCTCCAAGCTACATTCCTGGTTTTATTTATTTATTTATTTATTTATTTATTTATTTATTTATTTATTGCTGTACTAGGGCTGGAAGGGCATTCTACCTCTGAGCTACATCCGCAGCCCTATTTTTTATTCTTTATTTTGAAACAGGGTATCACTGAGTTGCAAAGGCCCTCACTAAGTAGTAGCTGAGGCTGTTCACAAACCAAGATGCTCCTATCTCAGTCTCCCAAATGCTGGGATTACAAGTATGTGCCACCACGCCTGGCTTATTTTTTATTTTGAAACAGTCTCGCTAAGTCACTGGAGGTCTCTCCGAGTTGTTGAGTCTGTCTGACCTTGAACCTATGGTTCTCTTGTCTTGGTCTTCCAAGTACTGGGATTACAGGCAGGGACCAGCATTCCCAGCTCATTTTGTCTAACCTAGAGGTATCTATTATTCTAAAAGATACTGTACCAAGATGGGCATTGTGGTGCATACTTGTAATCCCAGCATTCGGGAGGCTGAGACAGGAGGATCTGGGTTCGCAGACAACTCAGTGAGATCCTGCTTCAGAATAAAGATTAAAAAAAGCCAGGCGTGGTGGCACACGCTTGTAATCCCAGTACTTGGGAGGCTGAGACAGGAGACTCACACAGGTTCAAAGCCAGCTTCAGCTACTTAGTGAGGCTCTCAGCAACTTAGACCTTGTTTCCAAATAAAATATATAAAATAGGTCTGGGAGTATAGCCCAGAAGTAGAAAAGCCCCTGGGTTTCACCCTCAGTACCCCCCTCCACAAAAGAATAAAGATTTTAAAAAGTAGGGCTAGGGGTATAGCTCGGATGTAGAATTCCCCTGGGTTTCATCCCCAGTACCTCAAAAAAAAAAAAAAAAAAAAAAGATACTGTACCATGAGTCTTTTTATCTTTATTTTAGACTAAAGAAAATGTATCTTCTGTCATTACTGACCTCAACATAATAATGGAGCCCACAGAATATTCAGAATTAAGTGAATTTGTGTCCAGGTGAGCTGTTTTACACTTTTATTTTATGTGCTATTTCTGCTCAACAGTTTTATGCTTGCTTTTTCCTTTTTTCACCATTATTATGGCTTATATTTAAACATATATTTCCAGCCGGATATCGTGGCAAACACCTGAAATCCCAGTACATGAGAGACAGAGACAGGAGGATCGCAGGTCCACGACCAGCGTTAGCTACTTTGGGAGGCCCTCCACAACTTAGTGAGACCCTGTTTCAAAATAAAGAATAAAATATAGGGCTGAGGTATAACTCAAAGTTAGAATGCCCCTATGTTCAAGTTCAATCTCCAGTACCATAAACACACACACATACACACATACACACAAATATATATACACATATATATATATACATACACACACATACATACATACATACATACATATATATATATATATACACATACATTCTCTATATCTATAAATCTGTTATTTAGTACATATTATATGTTCATTATGCTGTGCATTAAAATTAAAATGTGAGCATAAAGCCAGGGGATAGTGCCATATGCCTATAATCCCCGTACTTGGGAGGCTGAGACCGGAGATTACAGGTTGGAGGCCAGCCTCAGCAAGTTAGTGAGACCCTCAGCGGCCCAGTGCCGCAGACTTGCTCAGTCCAAATGGGGCGCGAGTCCACTCGCGATCAATCGATCTCAGAAAAGATGGCGTGGATAGGGTGCCGTTCTGCAGCCACTTATCTGCAGCGATTCTTTCCCCTCTAGGAAATAAATTTCTTTAAGTTCCTATTTACGGCGCTTCTGGAAAGAATCTGACATGGATCAATGCTTGTGCAATCGAACACTTTATTCTAGACACAAGATTTTTTATATTTCCCCATTTCCCCGTGATTCCCTAGTAGAAAAGTGCAAACACCCAAAATACAATAGTGAGATACACATGCAAATCACCAACCCTGAACAAGACAAAAGTGAGGCCTGTGACATCACAGGTCCTTGTGATTGAAATCAATCCCATGACCCTACAGGTGGGTCTTGTGCTTGAGTCAGCCCCTTTGGCCTTGCAGCTGCAGAGGCTTTTAGTGGGCAAATTCCAGAAGAACAAAGGTCACACCCAAAATCACTTGAAGAATCCAGTTTTTAAGAGTTTTCTTTAACCCTTTTGGAACTTTTATTCCTAGGGCTTAGTCCAATGTCCTTCTCTATCTAGCAACCTCCTTTGAGCTGAATGGGGAATGAAGTCCGAGATTCCAGCTTTCATACATGTAGTTGGCGTAGGGAAATCCGTGTACATTTATGATGATTTAGAGGATTTCGATGAATGTCTGCTGGATTTTGTCTGCAATACCATCTGCTGCCTGAAAGCTTAAGCAAGCTCATAACACAGTTTAGCAGGTAAACACCAAGAAATAACATGAAGTTTTTAGATTTAGTTGTCAGATGTACTTCTCTAGCAGCTGAGCACTTTTCCTCAAACGATAGGCTTATTAGAAGCCTATTCCTCTTTTAATAATCCATTTCCACACCACACTCCTTCTGTAACCTGCTTTTAATCTTTCTAATTCCTTTCTTTCCCATTTGGGACAATCTTAGGATAAGCTCCTCTTCATACAAAAATGCTTTCTTATTCTCACCATATTTTCTTTCTTTCACATTTACACATCTATTTTATCTGTCCTTTGTTCTGACATAGCTATTTTAACCAGGTGGTGTCGCCCTGTCTCCAGGCAGCGCTATCACTAGGTGCAAAGGTCAAGATTCCTTCTAGCCCTTGGCTCTATTGTAATGGTTAGAATGAAGGTCAAAGATAGGGAGGAGTTGTGCATTTGTAATTGCGGTAGTTGGGATGCCTCCACAGTATCTGAATTCTGACTAGATTTACATCTTTGAGCAAAGCCGAGGGTGTTTAGAGGCTTAGATAAAGTACTAGAAAGTTTATTTTCCACGGACTCAGTTTCACTCACAGTCCTGATCTTACACCACCGGAGCAATTCGTGTGGAGAGTTAAAAGAATCATTACCAAAAGAATAATAGTTAGGAAAGAATATCTAAAAGTGGAGGAGTATTTTGGCTGGAGACGACACTGTTTCTCGGGGCTAATTGCCTATTAGCTACGTGGGGGGGTTGTCACATACACGCAGATGCCGAGAGGAAGTAGGTGGTCTCGGCAGCCTAGCAAGACTCTATTTCAAAATAAAAAATAAAAAGGGCTGGGGTGTGTCTCCGAGGTAGAATGCTCCTGGATTCAATCCCAGGTACTACCAAGAAAGGAAAGAGGTGCCAGGAATGGTGGTATAGGTTTGTAATCCTAGTACTTGGGAGGCTGAAACAGGAGGATAGCAGGTTCACAGCCAGCCTCTGATTAATGAGGCTCTCCACAATTTAGAGAGACTCTATTTCAAAATAAAGAATAAAAAATAGGGCTGGGGTGTAACTCAGAGGTAGAATACCCCTGGTTTCTATCCCCAGTACTGCAAAAAGAAAAGAAAAAGAAAAGAGGGAAGGAGGGACAGAAGCAAATTCCTCAGTCCTCATTTAATTTGCAATACAAGTCAATTTAAAAAAAAAACACAGAATCTCACAAAGGAGCTGAGGCAGGCCTCAGACCTGCAGTCCTCCCATCTCAACCCCCCAAATACTGAGATTACAGGCATGTATCTCCATGTCCAGCTTAGAAGTCAGGTATTACAGAATTGAGGAAATAAGACTGAAATTATGGCTTTGTGACATGTTAGAAAGAGAGTTACATAGTACTCATGAAGCTTATATCAGGAATTTGACTGTCAGGGAAAACATGGAATGATTTCTAGAAGTTTGAATTGACATCTGGGCAATAAGTAGGCATAAACTAACAAAAAGGTCCTGAACAGAGAGAGACAGGGGAAGAACCAGGAATGTGTTGTATCTTGTACAACCTACCTGCTTTTTCTTTTTCTCAGACCATATTTGGGAATAGCTTCTGCTATGTGAAAATTATAGAACATACAATAGTACATTTGTCACCCTGTAGTAAGGGGCATGCTATAGTTACTGAATAAATATTTAATCTCAGGCCTTTGGGTAATTTTCCTAGACTGAATTCTCACTTTGTGGAGAGTGACTGGTTTTTAGTTCAGACTCTGACCACCCCCCCACCCATCTGGGGATGGAACCCGCGGGCATCTGACCTCCAAGCTACACCCCTTGCCCTATTTTTTATTCTCTAGTCTCAGCCTCCCGAATGCTGAGATTACAAGCGTGCCCACCACGCCCGGCACAGACTGACCTTTTTATAAGTTGCATCTCCTTTTGGATTTTTTTTTTGTCTCTGTTATTGCAGTTTACATACTGAATTCTTAAATTTAGATTTACTTTTAGATTCTTATTATAATTTTTCAGACTGAGGATTGATGTCTTTAATTTTTGTTTTTGTTTTTCTGTGTGTGGTGCTGGAGATCAAACCAAAGGGTGTTTGCAGGAGACTCACTCTCCCCTCTTCAGTTTTTGCCTGATTCTCAACACAGTATTTCCATAGGCCAAAAAGAGCATGCTACCTCCGAGCTACACCCTCAGTGCTGTTTTTTATTTTTTATTTGAAACAGGGTCTCACTGAGTTGCAGAGGGCCTCACTAAGTAGCTGAGGCTGTCCGCGAACCGCGATCCCCCGGTCTCAGCCTCCCGAATGCTGGGATCACAAGCGTGCACCACCACGCCCGGCTCTCACTTGATTCTTATACCCTCAGTCTCTCGCTTTAGAGAGGGGAGGAGTAAGTTTGCTATTGTACCTAATAAGGTACACCAGCTCTGAACCTCTGACAACATTTCTAAGGCTCTGACTGCACTATCTCAGGGGCATTCTACCTTTGTAATACAGTGCTACCCTATTTTTTATTTTGAAACAAGGTCTCATTAAGTTGCTGAGAGCCTTGCTAATTTGCTGAGGCTAGGCTCAAATCCTGATCTCTTGTCTCAGCCTCCCAAGAACTGGGATTATAGATATGCACCACTGTGTATGGTTAATTTTTGGAAAATAGGCATTATTTCGTTGACTCTTGCCTCTGCTTTAATTATCCTTCATTACAGTCTGCCTTTACATTAAATGCTAAGAAACACTTCACATTTAATAAAAATAGTATTAGCTAAGCATGGTAATGCACACCTGTGATCCTAGCTACTTGGAAGGCTAAGGCAGGAGGGTTACAAGTTTGAGGCCTGCCTGGGCTACTTAGCAGCAAGACCCTGTTTCAAAAAAGACAGTTGAAGCCAGTCATGGTGGCCCACACTTGTAATCCCAGCACTTGGGAGGCTGAGACAGGAGGATCGCACAGGCTCAAAGCCAGCCTCAGCTACTTGGTGAGGCTCTCAGCAACGCAGTGAGACCCTGTTTCCAAATAAAATATGAAATAGGTCTGGAAGTGTAGTCCAGAGGTAGAAAGCCCCTGGGTTCCATTGCTGGTACCACACACACACAAAAAAAAAGAAAGACAGTTGGGATTGTAGTTCAGTGGTAGATCCCTTGCTTAGTATATGCAAGCCCTGGGTTCAAATCTCTAGCACTGAAAAAAGAACAACAACAGTATACTTTATATTCATTCCTCTTTCAATCATTGTGTTGCTGTACCGGGCACGGTGACCAGGACTCAAGAAAGACCCTGTGACTTCTTGGTTGTGGTTGCTGATGAAGACAAACTGCTTTTTCAGGACAGTAAGCTCTAGCTGTGGGTTTTCATGAGATAAGGAAATAGGATTTAGATATAAAGCTTAAGGTCCAGAGGGAAGGGGTATCTCCTTGGAGCACTCTGCCCCACTCCTACTGTGGCACTTTTTTTTTTTTTGGTGGTACTAGGGGTGGAACCCAGAGGCTTTCTACCTCTGGGCTATACTCCCAGACCTACTTATATTTTATTTGGAAACAGGGTCTCACTAAGTTGCTGAGAGCCTCACTAAGTACCTGAGGCTGGCTCCGAACCTGTGCGATCCTCCTGTCTCAGCCTCCCAAGCGCGGGGATTACAAGCGTGCGCCACCACGCCTGGCTGTGGCACTTTACTTTTGCTTTACAATAAACCTTCCAGCATTGCAACTACGTTTTCTGGCTCTTTATTTCTATAATAGGCTAAGAAAAGGACCCACTGTGAATCGAAACCGTAACATTACTACTATCATATAATGAACATATTAGTGCATAGTTACTATTTGCTTTAGATGGTTGACTTGTCAACACCACATCAGAGCCCAGCTTATCCCCCCTGGGGCAGGTGACTACAGGCACAGAGAGGTTGGGGACTTGCTCACAGGCACAGGCAGCCTGCGGTGAAGTGGTAATAAGTGACCGACTGGCAGCTCCACCAGAGCAGGCTTTTGTTTTTTCTCTGATGGCCCCACCTACCTGGAACAATATCTAGCACATAACAGACACTCAGTAAATATTTGCTGAATTCATTCAGCCCCCCAAAAATATTTTAAGGCAATTAAAGATTTTTAAACACTTATTTTTATTTATTTTTTTATTTTATTTTATTTATTTGTGTGTGTGTGTGTGTGTGTGTGTATGTGTGTGTGCATGTGCGCAGTATTGGGGGTTGTACTCAGGAGCATTGTACCTCTGAGCTACACCCCATGCGCTATTTTTTGTTTTTGTAGTTTAAAGCAGGGCCTCACTAAGTTGTAGAGGGCCTCACTAGGTTGCTGAGGCTGACCATGAATCTTTGATCCTCCTATCGCAGCCTCCCAAGTACTGGGATAATAAGCATGTGCCACCACGTCTGGCTCATTTTACCATTTTTCAGTATTCCCTACTTTTTCATGTTGAATCATATTTCTAACTGATATACTCCTTTTTTCTTCAGAACTTTCTTTAACTTTTCTTCCCTTTTTTTCCTTGTGGTATTGGGGATGGAACCCAGGGGTGTTGTTCCTCTGAGCTACAAAAATATTTTTCTATTTTTTAGTCTTTTTATTTTTTGAAACAGGGTCTCACTAAATTGTGAAAGCCTCGCTAAGTAGCTGAGGCTGTCTGTGAACCGTGATCCTCCGGTCTCAGCATCCTGAATGCTGGGATTACAAGTGTGTTCCACCACTCCTGGCTTTTTTTCTTTTCTTTATTTTGGTGCTGGAAACAACCCAGAGGCATTCTGCCACTGAGCTACCCCTCCCCCCAACCCTTTTCTCTGTTTAATAGAATCTTGCTGAGTTTGAGGCTACCCTCAAACTCGCGGTCCTCCTGCCTCCTCCTGTCTCGGGCTCACGAGCGCTGGGATGATAGGCGTGCACCATTGTGGCGGCTCCTTTCATGTCTTTGTTGATCTGGTATTTCGTAATAAGCTCTGTCAGCTTGCGTTTCCCTGGAGAAATCTTTATATTTCTTCATCTTTAAAAAAATTTTTGTTGGCTGTAGAATTTTAGGTTGACAGCTTTTCTTTTTTGGTACTGAGAATTGAACCCAGGGCATTTTACCTCCAAGCTACACCTCCAGGATTTTTTTATTTTTTGTTTTTATTTGTTTTGTTTTCAAACAGGGTCTCACTGGGTTGCAGAGTCTCACTACCTTGCGAGGCTGTCCTTGATCCAGCAATCCTCCTGTCTCAGCCTCCTAAGTCCTGGGATTGCAGGCATGGGCCCGACACAGGCTATACAGTAATTTTGCTTGTTTTTGGTGGTACTGGAGATTGAATGGGGGGTCTCTTGCATGTTAGACAAGTGTTCTACTCCTGAGCTACCTGGAAGACCCCCAGCCCTTTGACATTCTTTACGTATCTCCTTTCATTGTTCTCCAGATTTTAAGAGTGTGTCAGGAAGTCCACTGTGACTGTGGCCTTTGTTTCTCTATATTCATATATTTGGTGGGGTGTGTGTTTATTTGGTGATTGCGTTCAAACTGTTCCCTTAAATATGCTTTTCCCCAATCTGTGCTAAGGCTAGGTTGTATTTGTATAAAATTCTCAACAATGTCTTTTTTATTTGCTTGCTTATTTGTTTTTGGTGTTAAGGATTGAACCTAGGGCCATTCTCCCTCTGAGCTATACCCCCAGCAATTTTAATTTTTAATTTTTAAATTTGCTTTGTCTGGGTTTGGACCTGCAGTCCTCCTGTCTCGGCCTTCCTAGTATTGGGATTATAGGTTTGTGCTGCCAAACCCAGCTCTCAACTCAAAATTTTGGATGTGTGGACTTGGGATTGAACCCAGAGCAGAGGCAGCCCTTTTGTTTGGTTTTGTTTGGTCTGGGAGTGTAGCCCGGAGGTAGAATGGTTTCCAGGAACCCCAGTACCACCAAAAAAAAAAAAAAAAAAAAGTCTTTAGCCAGACGTGGCGGTGCAGGCCTGTAACCCTAGTACTTGGAAGACTAAGACAAGAGGATCACAGGTTCAAGACCAGCCTCAGCAACTTAGCAAGATTCTCAGCAACCTAGTGAGATCCTTTTTCAAAATAAAAAATGAAACAGACCTTGGGATGTAGCTCAGAGGTATAGTGCCTCTAGGTTCAATTCCTAGTACCACAAAGAAAAAAACCACACACACACACACACACACACACACACACACACACACACAAATAAAAGCCACCAGAAAACCCTTTATGCTATCCTTTTACAGCCACACCCTCCCAGGATTCTATTTGTTTTGTCTTGCTGCTTTTGGTTATTGCTGTTGGTTTGTTTCTGTCTTTTGAGACAGGGTCTCTCTATATTGCCCAGGCTGGTCTTAAACTCTTGGGCTCAAGCTGTCCTCATATTGCCCCCGCTTTCCAAGTAGGTGTGACTGCAGGTACATTGTCCTCCGCACCTGGCCCCTTCTGAGACTCTTGACCCCTCTTATCCCCTGGCAAAACCTGTTCTAACTTTTTTTTTTTTCTGAGTAGTATTTCACTGTATGGATGTCCTAGAGTTTGTCAATTCATCCATTGAAGGTCATTTGCATTACTTTAGAGTTTTGGTGAAAAGACCATATTATAGTTATATATAGCATATTATTGTCGAACATTACATGAATTGTTTTTCTTATATATGTAATTTGTACAGTAGTCTCCTTATTTGCAGTTCTGCTTTCTATAGTTCCAGTTACCCTGTGTCAACAAAAAAATGGTCTGAAAATGTTGTAATTGTCTTGACTTTTGAAAGTCAAGATACCTTTTATTACGCTGTATTGTCATAATTATTCTATTTTCTAATTTGTTACCATTATTAAACTCTTGTGCCTAACAAATTTAACTTTATCATAGTTATATATGTATAGGAAAAAAAACATATTTGGGCATGGTGACACATGCCTGTAATTCCAGCTACTCAGGAGGCTGAGGAAAGAGGATCCTAAATTCAAGGCCTTGGCAACTTAGTGCCACCCTGTCTCAAAATAAAAAAATTAAAGCTGGGCGTGGTGGGGCACACTTGTAGTCCCAGTACTTGGGAGGCTGTGACAGGAGGATCACGCGGGTTCAAAGCCAGCCTCAGCTGCTTAGTGAGGCTCTCGGCAACTTAGTGAGACCCTATTTCCAAATAAAATATAAAAAGGTTGGGAATGTAGCCCAGAGGTAAAAGGCCCCTGGGTTCCATCCCCAGTACCATTAAAAAAAAAAAAAAAAAATCAAAGAAAAGAAAAAAAATTAAGCCAAATGTAGTGACACAGTCCTGTAATCCCAGTACTTGGAAGGCTGAGACAGGAGGATCATAAGTTCACAGCCAGCCTCAGCAACTTATCAAGACAACTTAGTGAGACCCTGGGGATGTAACTCAGTGCTTGTCTGACATTTGCAAGACCCGCTTTCAATCCCCAATACCACAAAAACAAACAAAAAATCCATAGTGCGACAGACTGGCTCAATCGGGATGGCCACTGAGTCCGTTCGCAACCAAATTATCTCAGAAAGGTGGACAAAGGGTCGATTGCACAAGAGGCATTGATCCATGTCAGATTCTTTCCCGGAGAGGAATCTCCACATTTAGTGCCGTGAATAGGAACTTAAAGGAGTTTATTTCATAAAAGGGAAAGAATCGCTGCAGATAAGTGGCTGCAGAACTACCATCTAAACCTTTGTCCACCTTTCTGAGATAATTCGGTCGCGAACGGACTCAGCGGCCATCCCGATTGAGCCAGTCTGTCGCACCATAGCATATGTAGGGTTTGGTACTGTTTGTAGTTTCAGGCATCCATTGGGGGCCTTAGAATGTGTCCCACATGGATACTGGACAATTATCGTATATACTTACATAGATAGTACAATAAGCTGGGCATGGTGGCGCACGCTTGTAATCCTAGCATTCAGGAGGCTGAGACTGGAGGATCACGGTTCGTGAACAGCCTCAGCTATTTAGTGAGGCCCTTTGAAACTCAGTGAGACCCAGTTTCAAAATAAAGAATAAAAAATGGGGCTGTGGGTTTAGCTCGGAGGTAGAATGCCCCTGGGTTTCATCTCCAGTGCCACAAAAAATAAAAATATACTACAGTAAACATTCACTGTAGGTTTCTATGTGAATGTAAGTTCTCTTTTCTCTGTAGAAAATAACCAGAAATGTAATTACTTGAGTCACATGATAAGGGTATGTTTAAATTTATAATAAACTCTCCTAAACTGTTTTCCAGAGCAGCTTTTTTTTTTTTTTTTTTTTTTTTTGCATTCCCACCAACAGTGTTTGAGAGTGACTGGTAATATTTTAGTGAATTAACTTTGATATCTACCTAATTTTAGACTTTATATTTCTAGGAACTAATTTTTAGGGGAAAAAATCTTGATCCTAATTTAATCTCTTTATATTTTGCTTCGTACTTAAGGAGCCACTTGGAGTTATTTTCATTTTTGATTACTTTAGTTGAAATTGAAATGTGTGTTTCTGCCAACATTTTGTGAAAGAGATCCATGACATCTGTTTTACATTTAGTGAAGTTTGGACTTAGGAAAACAGAGATAAATTACATTCACTCTTACAGTTGTATGAGCCAACACACAAACATGGTTTCTTTCTCTGATGGAAAACTATAAGTGCTTTAATAACAGGACTCTATGGAGAAACAGATGGGGGTATGAAAGATTGGGAACTATTCTATTTCTTATATTCTTTTTAAAAGAATAGTCTATCGTGTGTGTGTGTGTGTGTGTGTGTGTGTGTGTGTGTGTATGTGTGAGAGAGAGAGAGAGAGAGAGAGAGGGAGGGAGGGAGGGGGGGAGAGAAACTTGGTCATTGTAGCTCTTGAGATTAGTTTCTTGGCTCATCACATGATCAAGAGCTTATTCTTTGTGCCCTTATTTGATGGAAAATGATATGTCATATTATGCCGGCCTGTACGCTCTACTGAAGAAACTGCTGTTCTTAAAGGCTTATATTGTTTGGAGAGCAATTTGTTTTTTCATGGTAAAAAATATTTTTAATAAATACCAGGCCAAGTTTAAGCACATAGCATTTGGCGTTCCCTATAAACTGGGTCCTCACTTAGCTGTGTGTTTATTCAGCTACTCTATTGCTCTCTGTGTGTTTCACGTGTTTTCTCTGTGCTTGCTCTTCTGCTGCTTTTTCTGGCCGCCTTTTGGATTACTTAAATTTTGTTTCCTATTTTTCCTTTTTTCCCCCCAATCAGCATGTGTCTTACCACTGAATCACATCCCCATTTTCTTTTTGTTGTAAAATACTCACAAATGTCTCAGCCTCCCAAGTACTGGGATTACAGGCTGATTAGTTCTTGAAAAGGTAAAAAGAGAAAAAAGTAAGAGGATTGAAGGGTCACTGGCCCTTTAAGTTAATAGGAGTGTCATCGTGAGGCTTCTGACTTTTTGTCTACCCCTCTCTGATCAGAAGCTGCCTCAGTAGCCAAAGGCACACCCCTGTATTTAGAGGACAGGGTCCTCTTATGCCCTCCCTGGCTCCCACAGGCCCAGTGCAAGCTGTTCTAGGAAAAATTATATCACTGCCTGCGGGCGAGCTCAGACGAGAGGAATGGGTAGCTACTGCGGTGCTTTCAACCGTAACTGACGCACTATCTGAGCCTTCACCTGGAGGCTGCAGGCTTCGCTACACCCCAGAATTGCACAAGGGAGGCTCCAAACAGGTGCTGCTGCAGTTGTTGCCTAGGGACGGAGATGATGTCCTGGTGCTTCTTAACATCACCTCCTCAGAACTGTCCCGCATAAATACTTCTCGGTACTCCATTTTAATTTACCTTTGTGTAGCTTGGTATTCCTTTTTATTGGATACTATATAGGAATTGCAAAATATAAAATCTAACGTGGGTGCATGGTCCTGCAGGTTGAACTCAGAGGCAATCTACCTCCAAGCTACCCCCCCCCAGCCCAGTTTTATCTTTTTATTATTTGAAACAGGGTCTTGCTAGGTTGCTGAAAATCTCACTAAGTTGCTGAGGCTGGCCACAACCTGTGATCTTCTTGTCTCAACTTCCAAGTATTGGGATTGCTGGCATAAGCCACCATGCCCAGCTAACCCTCTTTTCTTTATAAAGTTACCATGCCTCAAGTTGTTCTGTGGTTTGTTTGTTTGGTTGGTTGGTTGGTTTTTGGTTTTTTACAGTACTGGAGATTGAACCCAAAGACATTCCACCTCTAAGGTATACCCCCAGCCCTATTTTTTATTCATTTTGAAACAGGGTCTCACTGAGTTGCAGGGGGCTTCCCTAAGTAGCGGAGGCTGGCTGCGAACCCGGATCCTCCTGTCTCAGCCTTCCAAGTACTGGTATCACAAGGGTGAGCCACCATGCCCGGCTCTTTCTTGATTCTTTGTATGCTTTGTTTTTCTTATTGCTGTTTTGGGTTTTTCTGTGGTACTGGGTATTGAACCCAAGAGCAATTTACCTGCAAGCTGACTGACACAGGTCCCCTCAGGCTATTTTACTTTGAAACAGAGTCTCACTTAATTGCTGAGAACTTCACTAAGCTGATGAGGCTGGCTTTGAACCAGTGATCCTCCTGTCTCAGCCTCCCAAGTCCTGGGATTGCAAGCGTGTGCCAGCACACTCAGTTTTACTGTAAACTTCGTACTCTTCCCAAGTTCGGGTGTGTGATTCCACAGCTGTGCAGTGCAGTGGCCTTTTTCCGAGGGGGCGTGGCCCTGGGAACTCCCTGCACTGCCCTTTTTGCCGTTACCCTTACATGCATTTTGTTCAGCAGCGTGTCCGTCCTGGCCACCCGTGGTCTGAGGTTCGTGCCCTGCTTTCGTGTGCCTTGCTCACAGCAAACTGCAAAGCTGATAAACCCAGGTGTTGTTCTACACCATAGTTCAGTCAGGATTTTTACTTTGCAGATTTTGGTTGGTCTGTGTGTGGACCGGCCGTCTGGTGGTGATCCTGGGACTCAGTAACAGGTGTAGAGAGACCCTTTCTCCTTTCTCCAGGTTTGTTTGTTTCTTTTTTTTTTTTTTTTTTTTTGTGGTACTGGGGTTCCTAGAAACCCTTCTACCTCCGGGCTACACTCCCAGACCTATTTTTATATTTTTTATTTGGAAACAGGGTCTCTTAAGCCAGCAAGGCTGGCTTCGAACCTGTGCGATCCTCCTGTCTCCACCTAGCAAGCACAAGGATTACAAGTGTGCGCCACCACGTCCAGCTTAGGTTCCTTCTTTCTGATTCTTCCCTTCTCTGCTTAGAGCAGGGCGAGGCAAAGTGAGCACCCCTGCCCTGATGCAGCAGCCACACTGCTGGGGGATAGGAGTAGCACCCTCTCTTTGCTGGTACTCTCGGTGCCTCATGGGGCTGACTGACACACCCCCTAATCTCCCAGCACCCGACTGGGAGGGGAGGAAACAGCTCTGCCTGCTTTTGCTTATTGCCAGCAGTGTGGGTCAGCGAGCTCCACCCTCCACGGAGTGCTTGGTTGGGAGCAGAGGGGGTTTAGTCCTCTTTGGGTTTGCGTCCCTTCTTCAGGACCCCTCATCTGCATGACCTCTGCTGGCTAAAGGAAGTGGTTTCCCAACCTTGTTACTATTTCGTCTACACCCTTTGGTAGTTCAGGGCTGCAGGCTGCTCTGCTGTCCATACAGTAATATACAGGAGACAGAAGTTAATTCAAAAAATCCATCCTCACCAGGCGTTCCCTTGATTTCCCTGTCAGCACTGTGGATCTTCTGAGGCTGGCTTCAGGGGTCACGTGTTACGCCCCGTGCTTACCCTATCATGGTTAGAACAGGAGCTCTGCCACCATAATCGCTTATTAAGTCAATGATTAGGTCAATTCATGGACCTTGGCCTCAAGTTACTCATAGTTTATGTGGCTGACAGTGGTAGAGAGGTAAAATATTAAGAGAATTAAGATTCATTCCTCTGGTAGCTCACAGGCAAAGGAAATTATTTATAGTTACTAGGAATAGGATGTGTACCGTGGTGACATCATTGTGCCCCGCCGTTCAGCTCTGACACTGACAGAACCTGCAGGCCATAGCACAGTCTCCTATAACACTGCCTCCCTCGCCCCGATGTAAGGGTCAGAGTCCACTTGCACTTATATCGGAGAGGCTATAAATTCAGGATTTCCTGTACCCCTCCCGCTCCTTGAGCTTAGTAATTGCTAAAAGCACTCAGGGATCTTACTGGAAATACTGTGCTCACAATTAACTTTTTTTTTTTTTTTTTTTTTTTTTTTGGTGGTACTGGGAGTGGAACCCAGGGGCTTTCTGCCTCCACGCTCTACTCCCAGATATATTTTATACTTTATTTGGAAATAGGGTCTCACTAAGTTGCTGAGAGCCTCACTAAGTAGCTGAAGCTGGCTTCGAACCTGTGCAATCCTCCTGTCTCAGCCTCCCAAATGCGGGGATTACAACCATGCGCCACCACACCGGCTTATCATTTTATTATAAAGATATAAAACTTAGAAATAGCCAAATGGAGCCTGGCATGGTGGCGCATGCTTGTAATCCCCGTGCTTGGGAGATGGAGACAGGAGGATCACAGGTTCGAAGCCAGCCGCGTTGGCTTAAGAGACCCTGTTTCCAAATCAAAAAAGTATAAAAAAAAAATAGGTCTGAGAGTGTAGCCCAGAAGTAGAAGGGTTTCCAGGAACCCCAGTGCCACCAAAAAAAAAAAAAAAAAAGGAAAAGAAAAAGAAAAGAAATAGCCAAATGGAAACAACCCATAGGTTAAGGTCTGGGGACTGGAAAGAAGGAGGCCTGGCGGGAACAGCTTTCTTGAGGAATCTGGCACATCACCAGAGTTTCTTTTGGGGACTTACTAGGGAGGCACTTCTGATTAAATCACGGATCGTGTGCTTGAGCCCAGCCTGCTAGTATCCAGCATAACGAAGACATTCCTGAGCTACCAGAGGGTCCACGCTCTGTGCCTGAAACCAGCACCTGTGCATTCTTGATTATTCTTTTTGTACCACACTCGTCAAAACAGATCTCACAGAGAGTGTGGCACCTGAGTGATTTGAAAGGTGGATGGGCTTTAATCGTTTGAAAAGGGCATTCCAGCTGGGCATGGTGACGCACCTTTGTCATCCCAGTAATTGGGAGTCTGAGACAGGAGGATCCGGGTTTGCGGCCTGCTTCGGCTACTTAGTGAAGCCCTCTGCAACTTAGTGAGCCCTGTTTCAAAATAAAAAATAAAAAATAGGTCTGGGGATGTAGCTTGGAGGTCGAATGCCCCTGGGTTCCATCCCCAGCACCACACACACACACACACACACACACACACACACACACACACACACACACACACAAAAGCATTCCAGGCTGAAATAGGCTGCTGCATTAGCATTTCCACAGGAGGGCTGTGCAGTGCAGGTTCATTAAGTATGAAGAAAAAATAAGAAATATAGCTATGTTCGCCTATCATTTAATGATACTTATTAATCATAGAATCTTATTCCTACAGAGCAGAAGAAAGAAGAGATTTGTTCATGTTTTTCCGAAGCCTGCATTTTTTCGTGGAGTGGTATGAATACCGTAAACGCACATTTAAACATTTCAAGGTAAAGTTCAAAGTCTCTGAATTTAAACAGACATGGAAAATGGTGCTGGTTGTTAATTTGGGGACTCAGCCATAACATACTTTCCCTAAAGTTTTTAAAATAGAAAATATTTTCACTGACCTCAGGAATTTACAATTATCTGTAATAAATGGAGGAGGAGCTTTTGTATAAACCAGTCATTTACATTATGGAAACTTTGAAAGAAATGTAGTTACATTCTAACTCATTTTAAAATAGGCAGTTTAAGAATCAGTCTTTCTTTTGGGTTCTATTCTTTTTTCTTATAAAATTGATTCTATTTGAGCAAGCTAATGAAACTTGTCAGGCCCAGGATTTTCTCCTGAGTGAAACATGGGCAGTTTCCACACTGCAGTCCCTTTCTCGCAGGTCGTCTTTTGCCAGAACAATTGAGTAGCTCTGCTTCACAACTGGTGAAACACAATAAAGACGGGAGCTTGCTGGCAGTTACAGGACTGAATGAAACACCTAATTCCACTGCTTTGGGTTTGGGGTTTTTTTTTGTTTTTTGGGTGTGTGTGTGTGTGTGTGTGTGTGTACGTACGGTACCGGGGATGGAACCCAGGGGCATTCTACCTACGAGCTACACCCCCAGCCCAAGTTTTATTCTTTATTTTGAAGCAGGGTCTCAGTCTCTTTGAGTTGTGGAGGGTCTCACTAAGTAGCTGAGGCTGGCCGCGAGCCGCAAGCCTCCTGTCTCAGCCTCCCAAAGGGCGTGCACCACCACACCCGGCCCCATTGTTTCTCCGTGCATTTGAGTGGGTTGTGAGAAATAGAACTATCCCCGTTTGCTAAACCGGGTTGACTCCGGAGGCTCTTGAGGCAGGTGGAGATGTTTAGTCCGTGTGTTGTTTCTATGGAGTACAGAGCACTTGAAGATCTGGTCTTTGCTGGTTCTAGCATTACTAGGATGGGAAAAAGCAGCACATGCTCTGTAGCTGTCACCATCGAGCCTGTGTCTTTCGCATCCTCCCAACCTGAAACTCTACCTGTAACACACTAACTTCCCATTCCCTCCTTGCCCAGCCCTGGCACCCACGACTCCATTTCTGTTGCTATGAATTAGACTGCTCTAGGTGCCTCATACAGGTGGAGTTACCTTTTTGTCTGGATTAGTTTACTTCTTCAAGGTTGATTTGTGCTGTAGTATGATTTCCTTTTTAAGGCTGAGTAATATTCCTTTGTGTGGATCTAACACAGTTTGTATACCTGTTTTCGTATTGATAGGCACTTGGATTGTTTCCACTTTGGGCAGTTGTGAATAATGCTGCTCTGAGCACCGGCATAACAGCATTTCCTAGTGTCCCTGTTTTTATATTTAATTTATCTGTTTTTTCGGGGAGGGGTATATGGAATTGGATGCAGTGGCATACTACCCCCAGCCCTATTTTATTTTTTATTTTGAAACAGGGTCTTGCTAGGTTGCTTAAGAGCCCTCTCTCTTGCTGAGGCTATCCTCAAACCTGTGATCCTTCTGTCTCAGCCTTACAAGTACTAGGATTATAGGTACGTATCACCACGCCCAGCTTTATTATATATATATATACATATATATACATATGGAAGAAAAATAAGTATATGTATGTATATATATAACATATGCATGTGTCTATATACACATATGTAGAATTGCTGGATATGTAGAATTGCTGGATACTAAGATACTTTTAAGCTAATTTTTTGAAGACTAGCAAACTTTTTCATAGCAGCTGTGCCATTTTACATCCCCACCAAAAAAGCACAAGAGTTCCATTTTCCCACCAACCTCTCCAACACTTGATGTTCCTAGGGTGTGTGTATGTGTATAGATCTTTTTGCTGTGGTGGTTTTGGTTATAGACAGTTTAGTAGGTATGAAGTGATAAATCGTTGTGCTTTTGATTAGCATCTTCCTAACATATTGGCAATGTTGAACACCTTTTCATGGCTTATTGACTATTAGTATATTTTTTATGAAATGTGTATGTAAATTCTTTCCTCATTTTTAATTGGGTTCTTTGTTGTTATTGATTTGTGTAAAAGTTCTTTATATATTCTAGATATTTATCTCTTATTGGACATGATATGTGATTATTTTCTCTGAGTTGTCTTTTAATTCTCTTGATAATATCATGATGCACAATTTTTTTTCTTTTTTTTTTTGGTACTGGGAATGGAACCTAGGGGCATCCTACCTCCAAGCTACACCCCAAGCCCTGTTTTTTATTCTTTATTTTGAAACACACTCTCACTGAGTTGCAGAGGGCTTCACTAAGTAGCTGAGGCTGACTGTGAACCTGGGATTACAAGCATGCACCACCACGCCTGGCTAGTATTTTTTAATTTGATGAAAACTTCTTTGTTCTATTCTGTTGTTTTTGGTGTCCTATTTAAGAAATAATTACTAAATTGTCTTAAAGATTTTTCCCTATGAATTTGTGTGTGTGTGTGTGTGTGTGTGTGTGTGTGTGTGTGTGTGTGTGGTACTGGGGATGGAACCCAGGGGTATTCTACCTCTGAGCTACACCCCCAGCCGTATTTTTGTGTGCGTGCGTGTGTGCGTGCGTGTGTGTGTGTGTGTGTGTCTGGGGATGAAACCCTGGGGCATTTGACCTTCAAGCTACACCCCCTGCCCTATTTTTTATTCTTTAGTTTGAATCAGGATCCTCGCTAAGTAGCTGAGGCTGTTTGTGAACCCAGATCCTCCTATCTCAGCCTCCCAAATGCTGGATTACAAGTGTGTACCACCATGCTCGGCTTCTGTATGAATTTTATAATTTAGCTCTTAAGTCTAGGTATTTGACCAATTTTAAGTTAATTTGGGGGAGGCTGGGTATTGAACACAGGAGCATTCTAGTTCTCAGTGATGTCCCCAGTTCTACTTTGATTTTTATTTTTAATTTTGAAATGGTCTTGCCAAGTTGCTGAGGGTCTTGGTAAGTTGTGGAGGCCAGTCTCAAACCTGTCATCCTCCTGTCCAAGTACTGGTATTATGGGCTTCTATCACCATATCCATCTTAAATTCTTTTTAAATATGATGTTATATTATGGTCTTTTCCTCAGCAGGTTTCATTATAAAAAGGATATAAGAATACATTCTGAAAACTAAAAACTTAACAGACACATCTGACCCCTCTCCCTAGACTCAGTCTTATCACGGAACCCTCCTTTATCAGATATCCATTTCCAGATAAGAGTTCAGTTTATGTTCACTGATATAGTCAAGGTTGTGGTAGTTTAAAAATTGGGGCTTTTTTAAAAATAAAACAACCTTTCTATTACAGTGGATTTTTACAATATTTATTGTATATTTAATTCAAATGTGCTCACTATCATGCTAGACACAAAAAGATAAAGTGGTGCTTAGCACACAGTATGCTTTCAGTTACAGAGAAATAAGGCATGCACACAAAATTATAGGACAACAGTATAATAGTTATGATAATTAATTACCAAACTAAATGAGCAAATTAACAAGCATTATCAGAGTAATCATTGTGGCCTTAAGAGATTGCAGGTGCTTTGATGAAAGCATTTCATCCTGGGATCTACCACGAGAAGCAAGGGGAGTTATTCTAGGTAGTAGGGAAACAGGCAGTGCTTTAGAATGGTGTGAGCGTTCTGGGAATAGTGTATAGAGAACAATGGGTTCCACGTGTAATTCACAGTAGGCCTGATCCTGACACTCCGCTCTGCACTCAGCCTCGTGTTTTGTATTTAACTCTCCAGCAGTGTGTGGACTCACACACCCCGGGGCTGGAGGCAGAGGAAGGCTAGTTTGGGAACTAACCTGGCAGTCATCTTAAATCGTCACTATTAGCTCAGAGATGAGACTTCTCTTCAACCTGTTCATTGCCCGCGGGTGTTGAGAAGATGTTGCGAGGGGGCTTTGGGTGAGTTTTGGGTGTGTTTGGTGACCATGTGTGCACCTGGGTAGGCTGCAGGGTGGTGTGCAGTAACACCATAGGAGATACTCTATTATCATTTTTTATATTTTAACAAATTTATCCACAACACCCTCATCCCTGTAGGGTAAAAGTAAATTTTTTTCAATTATTTTATATTTGAAAACTTTACAGTTGAAGAACCTCATCACTGTTCTCTTAGAAATTAGATATAGTTTTTATTTTTTTCTTATAAGATTACCTGTTGTGGCTTGACTTTTTAAATATTTTATGGTAGACTTATACGTAGATTCCCAAAATAAGTGATACCACCGCTTCTGGGGGGGGTGAAATAATCCAGGGGTTGCATTTGGGAGGCACTAAATGAGAATAAAGCGTTGGTGAAAACAGCTGAGAGATGCTGATAATTCTTTTTCAGAAGAGGGTACGCTAAAACAAGTTTGGGGATTTGTGACTTAAAATGTTAATATTTACATAAAATAATTTTTGTGGTACTGGAGATGGAATCCAGGGGCTTTCTACCCTGGGGTACCCTCCCAGACCTATTTTTTTATACTTTATTTGGAAACAGGGTCTCACTAAGTTGCTGAGAGCCTCACTAAGTAGCTGAGCCTGGCTTCGAACCTGTGCGATCCTCCTGTCTCAGCCTCAGCCTCCCAAGCGCTGGTCTTACAAGTGTGCGTCACCACGCCCGGCTATAAGATAATTAGACTAACTGTGTGACCACGAAGCAGAAAACTTTGAACGTTTCTATATTAGCTGTTTATCAAAGAGTAAAACTCTATTCTATTCTGTATTTCTTAGGCTAAGTGAAAATATAGTAAAATATCTGCCTTGGTAGGAAGAAAGCAAAGTTCCTACTTCATACTGAATAATGATGAATCATAAAAGAAAAATGGGAGATCACTGGGAATATTTAGCTTTTCCAAATTTTTGGAACATCTGCCATTTAATGCTTTTGAGATACAGTAAAGGTCAACAAAGACAAATGTAGAAAATTTCTTGGATTTTTCTTACTTCATTCATAATAGGAATAATGCGTCTCGAATGTAGTATTTAAGCCAGGTATGATGGCGCACGCTTGTAATCTCAGCATTCAGGAGGCTGAGACTGAAGGATTCGCGGTTTGCAGTCAGCTTCAGCTACTCAGTGAGGCCCTCCACAACTTAGTGAGATCCCGTTTCAAAATAGAGAATAAAAAATAGGGCAGGGTATGTAGTTCGGAGGTAGAATACCTGTGGGTTCCATCTCCAGACCCACCAAAAAAAAAAAAAAATGTACTATTTATGTAATACATATCTTTTAAATGGTCAGTGGTCCAGAATAAACCAGAAGGGGTTTCCAATGCTGTTTAAATATTTTCATGTTACTTTGTTTGAACGTAGAGATTCCGTCTTTTTGCTTGTTATATAAGAATTTTGAACGTCCTTGCTCAAAACAAAATTCTTTCACAGTGGGATGAAAGGGTAATATTAAACTGATATTTAGGTTCCTTTAGGCAATTTTGAGACCGATTATAAGTATGTGGGTTTAGCTTACATACTCTATTGATAGTAGTTAAAAATATGAGCCTATAGGTAGCCTTTTTAAGCAAATGAAACTGTTGGGATGCTTTCCCAGGATGATTGGGTTGCCCTCGAGGCGTATCTCTTCAACGCGGTCCCGAATGTAGCGGGTGTCATTAGCCTTGCAGAAGGTATCATCTGTAATCGAAGTTATGTTGTTAAACTGGAAAAGAAAAGAAAAGAGATTGTGTGAATTGACGACTTTTGTAAAGATCAGACATGCTGTATATATATCCTCATGGTAATAAAATCCTCTATGTGTACAGTGTTATTTTGGAAGGATAGACTACTCACTATTAATCAAGCAATGTCTGTAAAACAAGTTGGATCTTTGTTGTTGTTGTTGTTGTTGTACTGGAGATTAAATCCAGAGGCATTCTCCCACTGAGTATATCCCCAGCCCTATTTTATTTTTAAACAGGGTCTCGCAAGGTTGATGGGAGTCTCACTCCTTGCTGAGACTGTCCTTGAACCTGTGATCCTCCTGTCTTAGTCTCCCAAGTATGGGGATTACAGGCGTGCACTACCACGCCCAGACTCCAAGGTGGAACTTCTGTGCTTACAGATCAATTTTAGTTTTATTCTCTTCACTTTAGCATTTTCTACTTGATGTTGTACTATAACGCCAGATAGAAACTCTCCAAAAGCAAATGTCCACCAATGTTTGGAGAAATAAACATAAATCAGAGGTCCAAGTTATCCCCTAACTTCAAATCCATGTGTTAACACTAGCTAGGAGACGCCAAGTGAACAGCTGGCCCCATATTCCACTCAGGAACAGACTTTATGCTTACTAAGTCTGTCACCTCAGTTTCTGGGCTTCGAGGGCTCATGCAACTAAATATATTAAGACTTTTGATAGGCACCGAGCTGTCACACTCCTGTGGTGAACTAACTATAATTTACATCTGAGTGATTTTCCCAATGAGTCATAAGAATGACTCATAGTAACTAAAGCCAGATATTATGAAATGAACAGTTATACCTGGAGATGAATTATTCGTAGGCTTTCTGGCAAATTAGGAGGCACAGATTCCAGGGCATTGTGGTCCAAGTAGAGGAAGGAAAGGTTATTCAGTTTCTGTAAGGATAATTCGATTTGATTGTTAATAAGGGCTACGCATTTCAAGCAATGTATACATTAATAAAGGATACTGACCAGGCATAGTGGCACACACTTGTAATCCCCGTACTTGGGAGACTGAGACAGGAAGATCGCAGGTTCCCGGCCAGCCTCAGCTACTAATTAAGGCCCTCTGCAACTTAGTGATATGCTGTTTCAAAATAAAGAATAAAAAATAGGGCTGGGGATGTAGCTCAGAGGTAGGAGGCCCCTGGGTTCAATCCCCAGTTCCACAACAAAATGTAATTAATTAAAAAGGCTATTGGATATAAACATGTCCAGAGCAGCGGTTGTTGATGCAGGACTTCCTTGTTTGGGTTATTGTTTGGCTTCATAAATAGTGTGTCTTGGACATTTATCGTGTCCAGCAGAGCTCAGCTGCATGTCCCATTTTTCTGTCCAGCTCTCTCCAACTACCCACTCTCCTGATGCCCTCTTCTGAGCCTTTTCAGATGTCTTGGGAGCACCTAACCTATGGGATTTACTTGGGGTGCTGATGCTGCGCCACCTCCCTTGGGCATCTAGAGTTTTCTATCTCAGCTCTTTCAACTTGGACCAAAATGGTTACACTTAAGAGATGTGTGCTTAGCAAGATATTTCTTGGAACTGAAGTTTCAGGAAGAACAATTTGATGTGACTTTTTTCGTAAGGGTTGTAAAATTATTGTTCATGAGAAGTAACTCATTATTGTATATGGTTAGATACTGTGTTTTCAAGATGGTTTTCCTCAACATCACTCTTTTACCTTAACTTTCATATACAGTCCTGTACCCGATTTTGCTAATTCTTCTGTGTTGTTATTTTAATCCTTCCTTAGGCCTCCTACCTTTCCATCATCTGGATACCAAACACTGATATTCCCAGTGTGCCTCATTTATATGAGTTACAGTAATCTGATTTTACCAGTAGCCTTGGAACCCTAGGACATTAAACAAAGCTACAAAGAAGCCAAGTTTATAATTTTCATACCACTTTGTCATGAATCCCTTTTGTAATGTATGTGTAAAACCCCAAATAGTAAAACATTCCTTTGCCAGGCATGATGGCACATGTCTGTAATCCCAGTACTTGGCAGTTGCCAGGCCGATCTCAGCCTTGTTTCAAAATTTAAAAAAAAAAATTTGCTGGGCATGGTGGTGCACGCTTGTAATCCCGGCATCCGGGAGGCTGAGACCTGGAGGATTGCGGTTCGCGGACAGCCTCAGCTACTTAGTGAGGCCCTCTGCAACTCAGTGAGACCCAGTTTCAAAATAAAGAATAAAAAATAGGGCAGGGGGTGTAGCTCAGAGGTCGAATGCCCCTGGGTTCCATCCCCAGACCCGCAAAAAAAAATTTTTTTTTTCTAATTCAAGAACTAGGGCTGGGCATATAGCTTAGAGGTAGAGAGTCTAGGGGTTAACCTGGTACCTTGCCTTTTGAGTCAGGTTATTTCTGTTGCCAACAGTAGCTTTAGGATCTTGTGCTTTTGTCTGGGGGTTTCTTTAGACTTGGAGTTGATATATCAGAGTTATGGAAATCCTGGACTGAGGCAATTATTTCTGTAGTCCATGAATGTTGAGACAACCTGACAACTTGGACCAAAGCAGATAACCTTTCACTTTTCCTACGTGTGTGTGTGTGTGTGTGTGTGTGTGTGTGTGTGTGTGTGTGTGTGTTACAAGGGATTGAACCCAGGGGTGCTCTACCACTGAGCTACACCTCCAGCCCTTTTTCTTTATTTTAAAGCAAGGTCTCACTACATTTCTGAGGCTGGCCTTGACCCTGTGATCCTCCTGTTTCTGCCTCCCAAGTACTAGAATTATAGACATATGGCCCCAGACCTGGTTCCTACATATTTTCTTGAGAAATTAAGAAATGTTTTTAACTGTTACTACATATAGACGTTTGCATTTGGCTTCACCATGGATTTCAAAAGAAAATCTACCTATAAAAAAAAATGGGGGGTGGTACTGGGGATTGAACATGGAGCATTCTTCCTTCTAGGTATACCCCCAACCCTTTTTATTTGAGGTTTTGAAACAAGGTTTTGCTAGGTTACTGAAAGTCTTACTGAGTTGATGAGGCCCTCCTTGAGCCTGCAGTCCTCCTGTCTCAGCCTCCCGTGTACTGGTGCACCACCATGCCTAGCTACCTGTAGAATTTTATAGTCCAAGAAGGGCATGGTGCTGCATACTTACAATCCCAGCACTTGGGAGGCTGAGACAGGAGGTTTGCAGGTTGGTGCACGTATGGGTATCTTATTGAGACCCTGTTGCAGGATAAAAAAAAATACAGAGGACTAGGGATAATGCTCTTTGGTAGAATCCCCCCTCCCCAGTTCAATTCCAAATACCACAAAAGAAAATGTCTTATATTTTTACATTTTTGTTGTTTTCTTTTTTTCAACTTTACCTTTTCTTCCCCCCCTTGGTACTGGGGATTGACCCCCGCGACATTCTACTTCCAAGCAACACCTCCACCTGTTTTTTATTCTTTACTTTGAAATGGTCTCATTTAGTTGTAGAAGGCCTCACTAAGCAGCTGAGGCTGGCCTTGAACCTATGATCCTCTTGTCTCAACCTCTCAAGTACTAGGATTACAAGTATCCCCCACCATGCCTAGCCTTTTTTCTTTTTTTTTTTTTCTTTTTTTTTTTTTTTTGGTGGTGGTACTGGGGATCAAACCCAGGGGCTTTCTACCTATAAACTATACCCCCAACCCTATTTTACTCCTTATTTTGAAACAGAGTCGCACTAAGTTGCCGAGCGTCTCACAAGTTGCTGAGGCTGGCTATGAAACTACTGTCCTTCTGTCTCAGTCTCCCAAGTACTAGGATTACAAGTGTGCACCATCATGCCCAGCTTAAAACAAAAAAAAAATTTTTTTTAAAGGCTGGTGGTATAGACCCGAGTTAGATTGCCTCTGGGTTCAATATCCAGTACTGAAAAAAGAAAAAAAAAACACATTTGTTGTGTAAATAAGTGAAGAGATGGGATTCAGTATCTCCCATGAAACGAAACAAAGGTTATATACTTTAAATGAGGTGCAGACATGAGCAAGGCTGAATAAACATAATAGGATGGTTGTTTATTATGTAAATAATGTCTTAATGTATCAGAAGTTTCAAATGGAACCAAAATGAAAAGCCAGTTGGGAGGTTGAGATGGAGGATTGCAAGTGTGAGGCCAGCCTCCGCAACTTAGACCCTGTCAAGATAAAATAGAAAAAGGGCTGGAAATGTAAGTCAGTCTTAAAGCGTCCGTGAGTTCCATCCCCAGTAACCCCTGCCCCAAATAAAGCCAGGCAAGTTGCTTCGCCCCTGAATTCCCAGCTGCTCTGCAGGCTGATCCAAGAGGGTGGCTTCAGCCTCGGAGTGAAGGCCGGCCTGGACAAGATGGAAAGACTGTCTCGAAATAAAGGAAAGTGGCAAAAATAGATGATCAGCCAGTGTCTCCTATGTCTTCTCCCTGGAATTTACCCAGTCATGCTGCGATACTTACTTTGAATGTATTTGCTTTGATCCCTCTACTCTTGATTTTGTTGTATTTTGCATTAAATAAAGTGAGCTTTGGAGGAAGAACCGGAAGTTTCAGTAGTTGGTTTTCAGCAAGTGAAAGTTCTTCTAACAAAGAAAGTTTCGCAAAAGTACTATCTTCTATGTCTTCTATCAAATTTCCTGTAAAATCGAGTCTTCTTAAGTTAGCTTGAGGAGAAAATATACAAAAAATATCAAGTTAGAATCTCATTGTATGGACTGAAGAAAAGCATTTATTCAACAGATTGCTCAGTACTCCTTTTCTCTTTCATCTTTGAATTTGCATAAGTACCTCAAGAAAAGTTGTCACTGTGTTTTTGCTTTTGTTTTGTGGCGCTGGAGATGGAGCCTCAGGCCTTACACGTGCTCACGGGTGGTCTGCTTCTGAGCTTCAAGCCCCAGCAGTGAAATTACGTTAAGATGAGCATCTCTGACACTCACGGTGCCTCACAGTGATGCCTCGTCTAGTTGTAGTCTTAGAATCCCAGGTTTGGAAGGGATCTTAATAGTCTCTCCCTTTCTCTGTTTGAATTTCTCAGAATGCACAGGCAAATTGAAGGAAATTTTTATTGTCATTTGTGGAAAGTACGCATTACATTTGACTGAATGGAATCATGTTATTAATATTGGTGGATGTTTGGTCAACAGCTGCACTGTAATCGTAGGTGTGTGACCCTAATCTCTCTACGCCTCATTGCTTATCAACAACAAAGACAAAAATGTTCCCTGATTTGTTAAAGCAATGCACGTTGAGAACTTGAGAAATTCAGTATATATTGCTTTTGATGGGGATGATTAGGAAATATAGTTCTCACAGTAGTTCCTGCCTCTTTCTTTCTTTCTTTTTTGGGGGGGGCACTCTATCACTGAGCCATATCCATATCCTCAACCTTTTTTTTGAAACATGGTCTCACAAAGTTGCCCAGGATGTCCTTGAACTTAATGATACTATGATACTCCTGCCTCAGCCTCCTGGGTATCTTGGATCACAGGCACATGCTTCTGCACTCAGCCAAAGTTGTCATTTTCTATAGTGTCTCTGCAAACACAGAATTAGTGCATACCAAACCACTGCTTCTAGGGAAATTACAGGATTAGGTTCCCATGAGCCTTTAGCCACATATTTTTGTCAGCCAGTTAATACAAGCCTTGTTTTATATGTGTTTTTGTTTTAAAATAACTTACTTATTGTACATTGTTGGGTCACTCGCTCACATTGCCCTGAAACTAATGCCTGAGTGAAGCGTATTTAACACAAGCATTTCTCTTGAGGCACGTCACAGTGCTCCTGTGCTGAGGAGCACTGGGTGGCACTGAGGCACTCGTCTTAGGCTGGGTTTCTTTTCTTTTTTCTTTTTTTTCTCTTGGTACTAGAGACTAAACCCAGGGGCATTCTACCTCTAAGCTACACACCAGTCCTATTTTACTTTTTTTTTCCAGCTTAAAACAGTGTCTCACATAAGTTGTAGAGGGCCTTGCTAAGTTGCTGAGGCTGGCCACAAACCTGCAATCCTCCTTTTCTCAGCCTCCCAAGTACTGGGATTACAGGCTCTTAGGTTTTTTCAATAGTAAAATTATCAGTAAAAAGCACAAAAATGACATACTGCACTAATTAGACTGCATAGACACTAATTTGTAGCAGGAGAGCTCAAACAAGCGAGTAATGCCTCGTTTATTGCAGCTCAGAATATGTGTTTTCAGTCAATCAGACTTTGGGGTGCTCTGTGAGTTTCTGCTAATGATCACAAAAATAACAGATGCATTTGTTTTGGGACTGCAAATGCACATTAGCAAGTAGGTGAAATACGGGATCCACGGTACTGCGGAACTGCACTTAAGTCCACAGCTGGGAACCAGCAATGGCAGCCTCAGTTAGTTCAGTTACGATGGATCTCAGGAAGTCTGGTGAGGCTGGGGTGCATTTCTTTGTGTATTTTTCTTCAGAAAGACTTCACAACACAGGACAAACCCCAGGCTTAGTGCGTTAGGGGCAAATACTTTACCACTGAGCTACGCCCCCAGCCCACAATTTGGATTTTAAAGCATTGCAGTAAAGAAGAAATAGCCGTCTGTAAGTTAAATAGGTTGTTAACAGACACCAGTCACCAGTAAAGAAAAAAGTCACAGTAGAAAAGACTACCAAGAAAACAATGGATTTTTGTGAAGTTGGATACTTATCAACGGTAACAACTCTAGGTATAGTAGGCTGCAAGTGTGTAGAAACTTTTTTTTTTTGAGCTAGTACTACTTTGTTAACTTACGTATGTCTGCAAAATCTTTCGCAGTCAGCTTTCTTATTTTGTTGAATCGCGCATAAAGATAGGCTGATTCCTTTGGCAAAGGTGGTACAGCATCAATGTCGACTTCTTCACAGTACACAGAGCCACTCAAACACACGCACAGCAGGCACGTGGGCATTTCTGAGTTGGAAGACAAAACTGCAAAGGTGTCAACAGTGGCCTGAAAATATTCAACCCCCACTGGCAGAATTATTGCTATTATGAATGTTACTGCAATTTGAAAAGGTATTTTACAGAATCAGGAATAATAGTCAAGATATTAGTCATGGTAGCCAGTAACTAACGTTGTACTTAATAATTCATAAGAATTTTGTTTAAAAGTCTGTAATCCATACTTTCTTTTGATTCTGTGTTGTGTTTTATTAATTAATTAATTTTGTGACACTGCGAATTTAATTCAAGGGCATTCTATTCCTGAACTAGTCCCCAACCCTCTTTTTTATTTATTTTGAAACAGGGTCTCACTAAGTTGCAGAGGGCCTCACTAAGTAGCTGAGGCTGGCCGCGAACCTGCGATCCTCCTGTCTCAGCCTCCCAGGTACTGGGATTGCAGTCTTATGACACCACGCCTGACTTATTCTGTGTTGTAATAGTGATTCTTTAATTGCTGATTGGCCATTACATTTATCATTTGAGTGCCAAAATTGTCATAAAGCACAATTTAAGGTAAATACAAGGTTGATTTTTCAAGTTAGGTGTGTTGGAAACTTATTTCATATCGATTACAGTAGCTAATTAGAAACCACTAGCTAATCCAGGCATGGTAGCGCAAGTTTGTAAACCCAGCATTTAGGAGGCTGAGACAGGAGGATTGTGCAGGTTCAAGGCCAGCCTCAGCTACTTAGGCTCTCAGCAACTTACTGAGACCTGTTTCCAAATGAAGTGTAAAATAGGTCTGGGTGTATAGCCCAGGGGTAGGAAGCCCCTGGGTTCCATCTCCAGTACAAGAAGAAGAAGAAGAAGGAGGAGGAGGAGGAAGGGGAAGAAGGGGAGGAGGAGGAGGGGGAGGAGGAGGAAAGAAGGAGGAGGAGGAGGAAAGAAGGAGGAGGAGGAAAGAAGGAGGAGGAAGAAGAGGAGGAGGGGAGGGAGGGAAGGAAGGACGGACTAGTTAAATGAGCAGACAATTAACTGGAAAGCCAGAGTCCTCACTGCTCCGCTCACACCTCATTTACACCCGTAGGGTTGGCGCAACTCCAGGTCCATCTCTTGACATGGGATATTTTTTGCCCCCTGTTTATTTGTCACATCTTTTTAACCTGGAACAGCTCCTTCATCTTTATTTTTTTTTATCTTTTACTGTTTTGAAGGTACAAGGCTTTACCTCTAGGCATTTAGTTTACTGAATTTGTATTTTAAAAAATAAGGAACATTTTAAGAATTTGCATATCACCATTGCACAGGCCCAGGCTGATCTGTACCGTTCCCATCTCAGTACACCTGCTGCCAAGGCAAACACCGTGGAGTTGTTTCCATGAAGCTTGGTCTGAGGTCATTTCTGGCTGGAATACCATGGAAATAATAATGTATCCTTGTGTCATGGATAAGAAGGCAGATGAAAGCGGGTATAGTGGCTAGGCCTATAATCCCAGCACTTGGGAGGCTGAAACAGGATCAAGCAAGTAGTGAGACTCCCATCAACCTAGCAAGACCCTGTATCAAAATAAAAATAAAATAAGGCAGGCCGGACATGGTCGTGCACACTTGTAATCCCGCGCTTGGGAGGCTGAGACAGGAGGATCGCACAGGTTCAAAGCCAGCCTCAGCTACTTAGTGAGACCCTGTTTCCAAATAAAGTATAAAATAGATCTGGGAGTATAGCCCGCAGGTAGAAAAGCCCCTGGTTTCCACCCCTACTACCACCAATAAATAAGTAAATAAATAAGTAAGTAAGTAAGGCTGGGGATGTAGCTTGGAGTTTGAATGCCCCTTGGTTCAATCCCCAGTACTACTACTACTGCTAATAATAATAATAATAATAGCTGGGCGTGGTGGCACACGCTTGTAATCCCAGCATATTTGGGAGGCTGACACCAGAGGATCGTGGTTCACAGAGAGCCCCAGCTACTTAGTGAAGCTCTCTTCAACTTAGTGAGACCCTGTTTCAAAATAAAGAATAAAAAATAGAGCAGGGGGTATAGCTCTTAGGTAGGAAGCCCGTCGGTTCCATTCCCAGTACTACAGGGGAAAAAATATATATATCTTTGATCACTTGGTTCAAATATGTCTGCCTTGTTTCTCAATATATAAAGATACTATTTCTTACCTTCTAATTAATAAATATTTTTTGAGAAATACTTTAAGACCAAAAAAAATCTAATGTGCTAAACTTTGACCCACTGGTTTTAGATGAACCATTTAGTTGCCAAAAATGGACTTTTCAATTCCATCATTCCTTCTGCATTTGCTAGTTGGCATTCTGTTATAGGGTGGAACATTCCCTTCTTATTTACTTTTACGTCAGTGTGAATTTAACACTCTATTTAATGAATCATAACTTATTACATCATACATACACACATGTGCATGCGCGCATTTCCCACTGAGCTGCACTCCCAAGCCTTTTCATAAAACCTCCATGATGCAGGGTGAACTCGGTGCTTTTATTTATTTGTTTATTTGTTTGATTGTTTGTTTATTTATTTATTTTTGGTGGCACTGGGGGTGGAACCCAGAGGCTTTCTACCTCCGGGCTATACTCCCAGACCTATTTTATACTTTATTTGGAAACAGGGTCTCACTAAGTTGCTGAGAGCCTCGCTAAGTAGCTGAGGCAGAACTCGGTGCTTTTAAAAAGACCAGATTTAAAGCTGTTGGGGCTGACCTTCAGCTTCCAGTCCTCCTGCCTCAGTCTCCTGGACAGCTGGGATTCGTACTACCGCCACACCCAGCTCATATTTGCTTTAATAATCAAATTGCCACAGATTAAGTACTTGGAACTCTAAGACAGAATCCTGGAGTTTCTAGACCACCTCAGCTACTTAAGGAGACCCCATTTCAAAATAAAAAGTAAGAGTTGGGCATGGTGGTGCGCAGGTTTAATGCCAGTACTTAGGAGGCTGTGACAAGAGGATCACAGGTTTAAGGACAGCCTCGATAAGTAGTGAGACTCATCAACTTAGTGAGACTGTTTCGAAATAAGAATAAAAACAAGGCTGCAGGTGTAGCTCAGAGGTAGAATGCGCCTGGGTTCAATCCCCAGGAAAAGTAAATAAATAAATAAATAAATAAGTAAATTTCCCCTACATTAGCCAGTACGAGATTCCTTTTCACCCTCTTTTTTTAAATTTTTTTATTTTGGTGGTAGGGATGGAACCCTGGGGACATTCTACCTCCGAGGTACACCCCCAAACCATTATTTTATTCTTTTTTTTTTTTTTTTTGAAACTAGGTCTCAGTAAATTGTGGAGAACCTCACTAAGTTACTGATGTTGGCCGAAAAACCTGCAATCCTCCTGTCTCAGCCTACCGAGCACTGGGATTACAAGCGTGCACCACCACACCTGTCTTCAACCCTTTTTTTCTTCTACAACTTTTTGTGGTTAATTGGTATACAGTAAATTACACTGTATTTAAATTGTATAATTTATAAGTTTTTGACATGTTTATGTGCATAAGACTTTCACTGCAGTGGAGACAGTTGACATATCTACCATGCCCCCATTTTCTCATCTCCTCCTTGATCCTCCCACCCACCCTTGCTCCCCACCAACCACTGACCTGCTTTTGCTCACTGTACGAGCATTTTTAAGCATTTCATAAGGAAAGACTCATGCAGTAAATACTTGTCTGTCTGGCGTCTTCTGCCCAGCGTAATTGTTTTGAAATTTATTTCATTGTATTAGTATTTCACCGTCTCGATTTAGAAATCAGCTCCTACAGGCATTTGGGTTGTTTCTAGGTTTGGGCCACTTCGAGGAAAGCAGTTACGAACATTGTAAACCTCATGCTTTCTTTCTCTTGGAGAAATACCTAGAAGTCTTATTATGTGTTTATGTTTTGCCTTTTGGAGAAAGTTTCCAACTGTTTTCCCAAGGATTGTGGTATTTTTACATTCTCAACAACAGTGCGTGAGAGGTCTAGTAGCACCATATCCTTGTCAGTGTTTGATATGGTCATCTCATTGTATTTTAATTTGCATTTCTATAATTGTGAATGCTCTTATACATATTCTAGATATAAGTCTTTTGTCAGATTTGTATTTTGTAAATATTTTATCTCAGTTGTAACTTGTCTTTTTTATTTTTTTATCAGTGTCTTTTGAAATACAGATAAAGTTTTAATGAACAATTGATTCCTTTATACTTAATGCTTTTTGTGTCACATTTAAGAAATGTTTGCTAACTGGGAGTGGTGGCGCACGCTTGTAATCCAAGTACTTGGGAGGCTGAGACAGGAGGATCGGGGTTCGCGGCCAGCCCTAGCCACTCAGTGAGGCCCTTTGCAACTCAGTGAGACCCTGCTTCAAAATAAATAAAAAATAGGGCTGGGAGTGTAGCTTGGAGGTAGAATGCCCCAGGGTTCCATCCCCAGTGCCACAAAAAAAAGGAAGGAAGGAAGGAAGGTAGGTAGGTTGGTTGATTTGCTAACCAGTGGGTTAGTCGGCTTTCTGTCACTGTGACAGAGTACCTGACATAATCAGCTTGAAGGAAGAGGCCCACCTTCTGAAGTTCCCACCACCTCCCAATATTACCACCCCAAAATGCTGAAGGAACCAAGCATTCAACACATGGATTTAGGGGGACGTTTTAGACCTAATCATGACAACCATCGAGATTTTGCCCTTGGTATTCTTGTAGCAGCTGTGTAGCTTAAGCTCGTAACACTTAAGCATGGGGACATCTTTAGGTAACTTTTATATATGATGTCAAGAAAGATCAAGATTCTTTTTTCCTCCCCTGTGGGAGAGGAAATCTTGCTTATTTCAGCATGATTTGTGGAAAACATTATTTTTCCCCATTGAATTGTTTATGCATTGTAAAAAAAAAAAAAAAAAAACACTAGCTAACCTGTTGCATAATCCTACTTCTAGACTCTATTCTGTTTGATTGATCTTTAAAAAAAATGTTAAATGTCTTTCCATTTTTCCAGGTCTGCTTTTACTAAGATACTTCACAAAAATTTTAAGATGTTTTTCTGTTTTGGTTTATTTTATTTTCATTGTATCAATGTAGAAATTAGTGTGTGTGTGTGTGTGTGTGTGTGTGTGTGTGTGTGTGTGTGTGTGTGTGTTTCCTGTGAACCTGTGAACTAATGGTCTCTGGTAGATCAAGAAAGAACCATGGAAGACTGAGACACGAGAATCACAGGTTTGCGGTCAGTCTCAGAACTTCAAAAGATTTAGTAACCTGGTGTGATCATGTTTCAAAACAAAAAATGAGGCCGGGAGTGGTGGCACACACTTGTAATCCCAGCATTTGGGAGGCTGAGACCGGAGGATCACGGTTCGCCGACAGCCTCAGCTACTAAGTGAAGCCCTCTGCAACTCAGTGAGACCCGGTTTCAAAATAAAGAATTAAAAAAAAAAAATAGGGCAGAGGGTGTAGCTCGGAGGTCGAATGCCCCTGGGTTCCAGCCCCAGACCCGCAAAAAGAAAAGAAAAGAAAAGGGCTGTAGGTGTAGCGCAGAGGTAGGACATCCCTGGATTCAATCCCCAGTATGTATGTATGTATGTATGTATCTATCTATCTATCTATCTATCTATCCATTTCTCTCTCTCTCTCCCTTTCTCTCTCTCTCTTTCTCTCTCTCTCTCTCTCACACACACACACACACACACACACACACACACACACACACACACACACACACCAAACCAAATACATAGAGGCTCTGAAGTAGAACTTTTAGTTTGTTATTTGACAGTATGGAGCCATAGAGCCATTTCTCTTCTGTGAGCTTCTGGATCTTTGTTTTTGTTTGTTTGTTTCGTGGTGCTAAACACAGGGGCATTCTACCTCTGAGCTACACTCCAGTCTTATTGTATTTCTTATCTTAAAACAGAGTCTTACTAAGTTGCTGAGGCTGACGTGAACCTGCAGTCCTCCTGTCGCAGCCTCCAAGTACTGGGATTATAGGAGTTTGCCAACCACACCTGATGAGCTAGCCTGTTTGCTTGCTTTCTCTACCTCTCTCTTTTCTTCCTTTTTTTTCCTTCTTTCTAATATGTTATTATTTTGTGTTCTTGGGATGGACCCTAGGGATAGTCTATCTCAGAGCTATACCCCCAGCCCTATATTACTTTTTGTTTGTAAGCAGAATCTTGTTAAATTGTTGATGACCTCACCAAGTTGCTGAGGCTGGCCTCTCAATTGTGATCCTCCTTTCTCAGTCTCCTAAGTACTGAGTTTACAGGCCTGTGCCACCACACCCAGGCTCTTCTGTGATTTTTAAGGCAATAATTATATTTCATTTACTTTATTGTAAGGCTATACATTGTAATTTGCAAGTAATATTTAAATATTTCTTGAACTGATTTTATGTGGTCAGAAACATACGTTTTGTAGAAGGTCAGCTCTGACTAAACCTTGGTGGTTTTCCAGTGTTCCGTTCCTCTCTTCTCACTCATGTGAGATGTGCGTGACATCTCCCACTGTACCTGTTTGGCTTTGCCATTGAAGATAAAAATTCCAGTTTGTATTTGCTATATCTATTATTTTGCGGCAGTTTTTTATTACTGTAAGGAATAAAGTTCTATAGCTTTTTGTTTTTTGAGGTACTGAGGATGGAACCGAAGGACATTCTACCTCCAAGCTGCACCACAGTCCTGTTTTTTATTCATTATTTTGAAACAAGGTCTCACTGGGTTGCAAAGGGCCTCACTAAGCAGCTGAGGCTGGCCGCGAACTGTGATCCTCCTGTCTCAGCCTCCTGAATGCTGGGATTACAAGCGTGCGCCCACACCCAGCCCTAATACAGCTATTTTGTGTGTGTATATAAAGATGAATATATTTAAAAGGTCCTTTTGAGAAAAAATGAGATGTCGGGGTTTTCATACTTACCATCGGTTTCTTTCTTGGGCGTTGATTGTGTTATAGCCTCGTCTTTTTGCAACTGAAAGGTTTTCTCGTCAGCTATTATCACAGTCTCTTTTTCCTATTAAGAAAACAATAGCTTGTGGTCAGGCATATCAAGTCTTGAGTTTGAAGTCCAGTGATCAGAGAGAACACTAGTTTTACATAGTCATATTGAGTGACGTTTCTTTTGTGTTTCACTAGGATTTCATATGTAATTCCATCATTAATTAAAGTACAGTGTAAACCCGGCATAGTGGTGTGTGCCTGTAATCCCAGTACTCGGGGCTGAGACAGGAGGATTTCAGGTTCGAAGCCAGCCTCAGCAATTTATTAGGGAGGCCCTCTGTAACTCAGTGAGACCCTGCTTCAAAATAAAAAATAAAATAGGGCTGGGGGTATAGCTTAGAGGTAGATTGCCCCTGGGTTCCATCCCCATTCTCACACACACACACACACACACACACACACACACACACACACAGTAAATGTTATTCACTTATTTATTTTTCAATACTGGGGATTGAACCCAGAGGCATTCTGCCTCTGAGATATACCCCCCAGCCCTATCTATTTTATTTTTCAATTTGAAAAAGGGTCTCAAGCTGGGCGTGGTGGCACACGCTTGTAATCACAGCATTTGGGAGGCTGAAACAGGAGAATCATAGTTCAACGCCAGCCTCAGCTACTTAGTGAGGCCCTTTGCAACTCAGTGAGACCCGGTTTCAAAATAAAGAATAAAATATAGGGTTGGGGGTGCAGCTCAGAGGTAGAATGTCCTGGGTTTCATACCCAGTATCGCAAAAAAAGGAAAAAGGGTCTTACTAAGTTGCACAGAGCCTAAGTGGCTGGGGCTGTGAACCTGCAATCCTCCTGTCTCAGCCTCACAAGTACTGAGGTTACAAGCTTGTGCTACCATACCCAGCTAAATGTTTTATTTTTTTTAATCATGAACTCCTTGAGTAAAAGAACCAGGTGTTTATGTTTGTGGTTACAAAGGCAACTCAGTGATTGGTAAATACTGAATGTGTTGCCATTCCAAATGGGAGCTAAGTGTGAATTTTCGGCATGCAAGTCTTTCTGAAGTAATACTACTCTGTGTTACTCTCAGGCTCTCCCCTGAGCTAAATATTCTAACAGATTCTACTCTTTTTAGCAATGCTAGTACCCTGCATGCCACTGGTGTCAAGGACTAAATATACTCTGTCCTTCCAGGGGTGAGCTTTTAATTACCCACGGCCTCCATTAGGCCATGGCTGTTGGGCCTTTGGTGCTTTGCTCAGTCCACTGGTCTCGGCTGTCGGCTCTGGGGAGCTAAGTCCTCACCTACCCTCCCTCCTTTCCTGTGATTGTGCGCTTTCTGACATTTGGATACAGTGCATGCTCTGGGGCTCATTCTTTCTCCCTTTGTAATCTTGCTTTGCCTCGTGGCCCTGCCCGTAGCCTTCGTTCTCCTGTCTGTGTGAGATCACTGCCCTGCCCACGCTGCCCGCTGCATTGTCCATTCAGCCAATAGTAGCCCACGTGTTTATACTACCATGGGGAAACCACTAAAGCCCTGTGAAGAGAAGAAACAAAGTCATCTCTAAACGTTTTAAGGACTAGGAAATTTTGAAAGTGTTCTTCTAAGTCATTGATTCAAATGATCCAAACCAGACAGGAGCTTCCACGATGACTCTTCTTTTTATCTTTTTAACTTGACGTTGTGACTGGAGACGCCTAGCCTCTTTTGTCTTAGTCATGTGCAAAAATAATGCAAACATATTAACTACCTTCATTGGAAGAAATAAACTTTGATGTTCAGTTTTCCCCATCGTGTGCCAAGGGGCGAGAACAGAAGTGCGGTTTTGACGAGTCGGTCTTAAAATCTTCACTACCTCACTTAGAGTAGAGAGGAACTTTTGCAGCCATCAGTATTGCTCTATTTCTGCCCCATTTCTGACTTTCCGTTGTATGTGTACTTGTATGTATGGCGCGTGTATGGGTAGGGGACAGCTGCATGCCGTGTCGACCTTTTCCTTACCCAGCGTTCATTTCTGTGTACCAGGACAACCACGAGTAATCACTCTGCCCAGAGAGGCGGGGCGTGTGTCGTGTGATACGAAAGCCGTCCCCGTAGGGTGGTCACTCAGAGCCACAGATCCTTGGTGCACACTGATGGAGGTCTAAACTGCCAAACTGACTGAAAAGCCCTAGATGAAGTAGCTTTTCTTTTTGTGGTATTGTGTGTAGTTTGCATCACTAGTACTCTTCTGGGTTTTTTTCTTGAACCAGTTTTTCTAAAGTAATAAACTTTATTCCTAGTAATTTATTTCCAAGGCAGCACAATAAGTAAATTTAAGGCATTGTACAACATAACACGTAAGTTTCCGCTGGTAAAGGATAACCTTAAAGTTTCCCTTAAATTATATTTTTTGTTTACTATAGCTACTGTGTGGATACCAGAAGTACTGCTAATTAATTTGTGAAGCATGCATATTTTAAAAGTATAATCATAGGGGTAATTATGAGGTACTTTAAACCATTAAAACGCTTTTCCACTGGGCATGCTGGCACACACTTGTAATCCTAGTACTTAGGAGGCTGAGACAGGAGGGTCACGGGTTTGTGGCCAGCCTCAGCTATTTAGTGAGACCCTGTTTCAAAATAAAGGATAAAAAATAAGGAGGGTGTAGCTTAGAGGTAAAATGCCCCCTGGGTTCAATCCCTAGTACCAAAACAAAAAACAAAAAACAACAAAAAAAAACTTTTTCTTTCCCCTTACTTTATCAAACACATTTAGAAAAAACAGAAACATGCATTTAAATGAATGCTGTTTTAAAAGATAAACAGAGAGTAGAAATACATTACCTTACTGTATTTCCCATCCTCATAATGCTGGCTGAGCATGGTTTCTTCAGAAGTGTCTGCTCCATACTCATAGGTGGTGGACAAGTCCTGCTGAGCCGGTGGTGCTGGCTCTGTCAGAGGCAGGAGCAGGAGCAGGAGCAGTGCAGGCTGCACCGTCTTCATCTCAGGAGAAAGTAAGGTGACTCGACTGGAACTTATTAAGCGAGTGGCCTGCGCACCGTAGGACAAAACTCTTTAAAACACAGACCATCGAAGCAATATTTAAAAGCTTAGAGGATGTTTTGGCAGGGTGTGTGCTGTAGGGGCCAGAGAATAAGTAGTTAACCCTTAGTGATCTTTAATTAGATACTAACAGTTTTCATGAATCTGTGAACATGCTGAAAAGAAGTTTCAGGAAGTTTTATTTTTTATCTATCAAAACTCAAGAAATGCGAGTCATTTAAGTTTCTAAATAATTAAGTGTCTTCAATGGAGGTACTCGCAGTCAACTGAAATCCTCTTAGGATGTCTGTAGTATAAATAGTTAAATGAAGACCCAAGATCTTGTCTCATGTGAGTTAAAAAATATCATATTTCAACTTTGCTGCTTTATAAGAACTCTTGATTTGTATTGGTACAAAAGAAACAAGTTCCAAGAAGTTTTAAAACTTAAGTTTCACATCATGAAAAGTAATCATTAACCGCTTACTTTCAGGTGGTATAAAATATAGGAAAAGCCGTAAGGCTCTGATTTTCTTACCTTTGTAAGTTTTATAGGTTATTACTCTTTTAAGTTAATAGTATTGCTTACTTAGTTTAAACTTTGAAAACTGTAGTAATAGTTTTGCAGGCTAGAGGAGGTGACCTTTAATGAAGGGGGTTTGTGGAATGGACTGCAGAGGACTTCAGCTCTCAGTGGGGTTTATCTAGTAGTGGGTGCACATTTCAGACTTTTTCTCAAGTAACTTCAGAATCACTCAGAGTTGCTGATGCTGCATTATAGATGCCAGTTTGTCAAAGATCCATTGGTTGAAATTTAAGAGCAAAATGATTCGTGAGCTTTAAAGCGCCCAGTTCTTGCTTGCCACAATATTAGTTACGTCATATGATACACAAAAATACTTGTGACAAATTAATTGATCAGGATAACTTGACATTTATTTAGACTGTTAGCTGCATCACGCTTCAACAAACAGCGTTTAAAATAATACATGAAAACAAGTCTACCTACCGTTGTTGCTGTTTTGAAGCTTTTGTGGCTTTCCTTAGTAGGTGTATCTTGCCGGTGCGTTAGCCCCAGTGGGAGGGTGAATGAGGAAATCTGTGGATTGGTTTCAAACTGTTGAACAAAACCCAGGGCCCAACAGCTTTAAGCAGAGTTTCCACGTGGTAGAGATCGTTGCCAACATTCCTTCTCAGGGTGAGATGCAGGATGCTGTCGTGGGGCGCTGAGCAGAAGGCGCTGGGATCTGCAGCACTGCGGCCGCCTCGGCCAGCTGCAGACCCGGATCACTGTGATCTTGCGTCGTAAGCACTGATCTGGTGAATCTTAGTGTATGAAAACGAGTTACGAAATCCTTTTCATTTTTGTGCTTTCCCAGGAGATAAAGTATCTGCTTTTTGAATGAAATAGGACAGCAAACCAAAATATGATCTTTTATGAGGACTAAAGATTTTGTCGTAATACTATAATTAGTCTATAATGAGACTGTCGGATGGAAAATTTAGTTTTAGTACAAATTATTTTATAGTTTCACCATTTGATGTTTTTGTTCCTTTATTTTACTTCCATGTAACAAAAGCCAAAGCATGAGAATTGTGTTTTGTTTTGTGGTACTAGGGACTAAATTCAGTGGCATTCTACCTCTGAGCTGTACCCCTGAACCATTTTATTTTCTGTTTTGAAACAGAGTCTTGCTAGTTTGCTAAGAGTCTTGGTCAGTTGCTGAAGCTTGTATCAGACCTGCCATCCTCCTGTCTCAGCTTCCCAAGGACTGGGATTATAGGCATGCACCACCTTGCCGTCTGGAAATTAGCTTTTTAAAAGTAAATTTGAAAGCCAAACTGTGGCGCATGCTTATAATCACAGTACCTGGGAGGCTGAGACAGGAAGATTGCAGTTCTAGGCCAGCCTTAGTTACTTAACGAGCCCCTCCTTAACATAGTGAGACCTTGTTTCAAAATAAATAATTAAAACAAAAAATAGGTCTGGGGATTTAGCTCAGTGGTAGAATGCCCCTGGGTTCCATCCCCAGTACCAAAAACAAAAAAATAAAAAAGGAAACTTGAGCCAGGCAAGATGGCACATGCTTGTAATCCCAGTACTTGAGAGGCTGAGACAGTATTCACAACCAGTCTCATTAACGTAGTAGGGCTGGTAAGACCCTGTTTCAAAAAAATAAAATGGGGCTGGGTGTATAGTTCAGAGGTAAAATGCCCCTGAGTTCAACCCTCAGTAGCAAAAAAAAAAGGGGGGGGGAATTCTATTTATAATTTTGGGGTTGATTGAAAGTAAAGAATGGTTTTGTTTGGGCTGGGCATGGTGGCACATGCTTATAATCTCAGCGCTTGGGAGGCTGAGACAGGAGGATCGCACGGGTTCAAAGCCAGCCTCAGCTACTTAGTGAGGCTCTCAGCAACTTGGTGAGACCCTGTTTCCAAATAAAGAATAAAAGAGGTCTGGGAGTGTAGCCCAGAGTTGGAAAAGCTTCTGGGTTCTACCCCCAGTACCACACACACACAAAAAGAAATAGTTTTGTTTGCTGCATGAAGGAAACTATATAAAATTATTTTAATATTAAATTTTATTTTTAAAATTAAAGTGATATATATGTTATGTGTGTGTGTGTGTGTGTGTGTGTGTGTGTGTGTGTGTGTGGTACTGGGGGTGGAACCTAGGGGGGCTTTTCTACCTCCGGCCTATACTCCCAGACCTATTTTATATTTTTTATTTGGAAACAGGTTCTAAGTTGCTGATAGCCTAAGTAGCTGAGGCTGACTTTGAACCTGTGCGATCCTCCTGTCTCAGTCTCCCAAGTGCTGGGATTACAATGTGTGCCATCACACCCAGCTAAAGTAGTATTTTAGATACCATGCAAACATCTTTAAAGAATCACCTTAAAAATACTCACTTTAATTTTTATTACTCTTTGGTGCTTTAGAATCAGAGTAACATTTCTTTCTTTTCTACGTTAACAATTTAACAAATATGGATACTTTTTTTTTTTTTTTAATCTTTGGTGGTACTGGGGTTCCTGGAAGCCCTTCTACCTCCGGGCTACACTCCCAGACCTATTTTATACTTTTTTATTTTTCGAAACAGGGTCTCTTAAGCCAGCGCAGCTGACTTTGAACCTGTGCAATCGTCCTGTCTCCGCCTCCCAAGCGCGGGGATTACAAGCGTGGGGCCACCACGCACGGCCTTGGATACTTTATTAAAATAGAACATGAGGCTGGGTGTGGTGGTGCAGGCTTGTAATCCCCATACTTGGGAGGCGGAGACAGGAGGATCATGCAGGTTCAAAGCCAGCATCACTGGCTTAAGAGACCCTGTTTCCAAATAAAAATATAAAAAAATAGGTGTCTGGGAGTGTAGCCTGGAGGTAGAAAGGTTTCCAGGAACCCCAGTACCACCAAAAAAATAAATAAATAAATAAATAAATAAATAAATAAATAAATAAATAAATAAAACATAGGAGACTCACAGGTTCAAGGCCAGCCTCAGCAACTTAGCAAGATCATGTTTCAAAATCAGAAATAAAAAGGGCTTGGGGTATAGTTTGGTAGTTTTGGGTAGAATGCCCCTGGGTTCAATCTCTAGTATTAACTAACTAAATAAATAAATGAAACCACAAGATAGTAGTACTTGGGAAGCTGAGATGGGAGGATCGTAGGTTCGAGATCAACCTCAGCAACTTGTTTCAAAATAAAAATAGGGCTGGGAGTGTAGCTCAGAGGTAGAGTGTCCGTGGGCTCAATTCCCACTATACCACAGAGAGGGGGGGGAGACACGGAGAGGGAGGGAGAGGGAGGAAGAAAAAAGAGGGAGAAGGGGAGAGAAAGAAAGAAAGGAGAAAGGTATGTGACTAGATGTGGAGCCAGAGTCAGATTAAGGAGGGACTTTTATACCTTGCTAAAGTATCTGAGCATTAGTCTATAATGAGAGGTCACCAAGAGATTGTTAAGCCAGTGAGTAATATGATCTTATGTGCATTTTAGAAAATGTTCTCTAATGGAACATTTCTAAAGAACACCACTGTTGTATTGGTTATCTAGTACTGTGTAAGAAATAATCACAAAGCCCGGGCATGGTGGTGCATGCTTGTAATCCCAGTGCTTAGGAGGCTGAGACAGGAGGGATTGTAGGTTCAAAAGTAGCCTCAGCTATTTAGTGAGGCCCTCTGTAACTTAGTGAGACCCTGTTTCAAAATAAAGAATCAAAAATAGGGCTGGGAGTATAGCTCGGCAGTAGAATGCCCCTGGGTTCCATCCCCAGTACCACAAAAAAAAAAAAAAAAAAAAAAAATCACAAATCAGTGACTTTAAATGGCACCGTTAATGTCTCCCGGTTTCTGTGGGTCAGGAATTTGACTTGGCTTTGTTGGATCGCCTGCTGCTGAATCTCATGTGAAAGCAGTTTTAGAAATGCAGCCAGGGCTGGAGCCTCCTTTCAGGAGTTGAGTAGGGAAGGGTTGTTGGCAGCATTTGAATCCCTGCAGAACATGGGACTTCGTAAAGTCCTCTGTTTTTTGCCGGCTCTTACCTAAAGGCCTCCCGCCTTGCAGTGTGACTTTCTCCACAGGGCAGCTCTTCACAGCCAGAGAGGGAGACATCTCCTAGCAAGGTGGGCTTCCTAGTCTTAAGCAGCTCTATGCATGTAATTACAGGTATGCTGCAAGATTCTGTACATAATCAGAATTACACTGGAAAATTAACTGGCCGAGAGTGGGCCAGACTGTAAAGTTTGAGGGCATAGTCCCCAAGACCACCTTCACTTCTGTTACTAATTCCATGTTCAGGCAATTCTCCAAGCCACTCTCATGCTCAGTAATTCTGAGGTAATTACTGTAATCAGAAGGACATCACAAGCTCACTGAAGCCTGCCCAACTCCTGGTTATGGCTTATACAGGGAGCAGATACTCAGAAAAATCAGCCACAGGAAGAGATGTGTAGAACAGGGTCTGGCGGGTTCCAGATGCAAAGCTTCTTACATGCTCAGGGTGCGTCGCCCTCCTGGCGTTGGTGGGCTGCCATGTCACAGGGCATCAGCAACCAGAAGAGCTCATCCAGGCCTCAGCGTCTAGTTTTTATTTGGCTCCACCACATCGGTATGATTTGTTGATTACTGTGTAGCCCAGAGCCCCCATCCTACATCCCATGACGGATCATTCAAGCTACTGTTTGATGTGGCCGGTCCCACCTTAAGGAGGACAGTGTTCTCAGGCATGGTAAAGGCCACTCTCCAGGGGCCAAGCAAAGCTGAGCTTTCTTAAGGAAGAGCCAAACATTTTTTTTTTTTTTTTTTTTTTTTTTTTGTCTGTATTGCAGTCCTGTGAACTGAACTCAGTGGCTCTCTACCATTCACCATTGAGCTACGTTCCAGCCCTTTTTATTTTTTATTTTGAGACAGGGTCTGGCTGTATTACTGAAGCTGGCCTTGGCTTCGCTATGCTCCTACCTGAGCCTTCGAAGTTGCTGGGATTACAGACATGGACCACTACGCCCAGCCAAACTGTTTTCACACAGTTCCCAAGTAAAATGTTTGAAACTGAGCTTTTCTTTTTTATTCCAGAAGAAAATGTTATATTATAGTAGAAAGCTATTCAGCTTTCCCTATGCAAAGTATGATGAAAACCACTTAATTCTCAAGAGCAGGCATTGTATCCAAAATGAAAGAACTTCCTCTGTGGAGTTCTTTGAGACAACCTTGTTGCTTTACCTCGTCCTATAGGGGCTTTGTTTCTTTGAAGACGTCCCATTGGGCTCTAGTTCTACCTTACTGTTTCTCAACAGTAGGTAACAAAAGAAAGATGTATTGAAGAGAACTAGCTTTAGAATAAGGATATTCTGAGAATGAGTATATTCAGGGGAAGGTATATTAGTTCAGCTGATTTTAGATACCAAGGCAACTGGCTTCCAGTAAAGGCTACAATCTAAGTATTTTCTTCAAAATCATAGTCATTTCTAACTTTACAGGAAATAGTGTGGTTTAGAACTCACAGCACCTGAGTTCTAATTTTGATCCTGACACTGACCTTTGCCTGCTTTGGGGCAAGTTCTTTTAATTTTGGCCTTGTTCTTTTCCAGTTACTGAAGAGTTTCTTAGCCTTCTTGCTGTTGACATTTTGGACCTGACAATTCTTTTGTTGTTATTGTTTTGAGGTTTCTGCCTGTTTGTTTGTTCTTTGGTTTTCAGTGCTGGGGATAAAACCCAGACCGATAGGCAAGCCCTCTACCACTGAGCTACATCCTGATACTTCTTGGTTACTGAGAGGGCTTCATGTGCACGGTAGGATGTCCAGAAGCACCTCTGCCCACTAGGTACCAGTTGCAGAGCCCCAGCTGTAAGAACCATGATGTCACCAGACACTGCCAGAGGTCAGGATGGAGGCAGAATGGCCCTGGTGAGAAATGCTACGTTATTACACACTTAACCTCTTATTTTATTATTTATTTATTTATTTATTTATTTTTGGTGGTACTGGAGGTGGAACTCAGGGACTTTTCTACTTCTGAGCTATACTCCCAGACCTATTTTATATTTTATTTGGAAACAGAGTCTCACTAATTTGCCAAGAGCCTCACTAAGTAGCTGAGGCTAGCTTCGAACCTGTGTGATCCTCCTGTCTCAGCCTCCCAAGCGCAGGGATTACAAGCGTGCACTAGCACACCCAGCACACTTAGCCTTTTAAACTCAACATTCTAGGGCACTATGGCGAGCACATGGATTGAATCTCCATCTCAAATCTTAGACTCATGACTGAGTACTGGTCATTTGTTAAGCTGAAAACCAAAGCACTTTCCAACCTGAGTGTGGTGTTGTACGCCTAGGATCCCAGTACTTGGGAGGCTAAGACAGGAGGATTGCAGCTTTGAGGCCAGCCCTAGCAACTTAGACCCTATTTCAAATAAATAGATAAAACATGCCTGGAATGTAACTCAGAAGTAGAATGCCTCTGGCTTCAATCCCTAGTAACAACAACAACAACAACAACAACACACACACACACACACACACACACACACACAAGCAAACAAACAAAAAAACCCTAAGTACTTTTCTAGACAAAAAGGTGAAATTTAAAGGGAAACTATGACTCAGTGTAAGCAAGAGTTCATGATCAAAATATCTTACTCATTAACTTAGCTTTTTGTAGTAGTTCATAAATCTCTGTAATGAATTCACAATCTGAACACAAAGTGATGAAAGATATGTCTCTGATGTTGTGATATTTGTATCCAGACCTAGTTCCAGCTAAGCATATTTAGCTTGTAACTGTGCAGTTATTTTACTATGGAAACAAGCATATAGGGAACTTGGGATTTTTAATGTCATTTCCAGCTGCCCTTACTCTTTATTTCCAAGAAAAAAGTGAATTTGGAATCAGGAAACCAGGATTTTAGTTCCAGACATCCTTGGGGACGCATGAATTTTTTTTTGACAAGCAGAAAAAGCATATAGAAGAGACAAGGCTTATTTCTTGTACTTTCTTTTTTTCCCCCAAGGAACTGACCAAGTGTTATGTGATATGCATATATCTGTGTTTTAGTTCAGTGGCTCCAATGTTGAGGAATAAAGTGAAAATGTATGTATAGTGTTTCGAGTAATATTTAAACATAGGCTAAACATTTTCAACCAGTACTATTTTGAATAAATGTATGAAAGATCTTTTCTTTCTATTTCCTTTCTAAAAGCTGAATGTATGTTTATTATGTGTTTGTTGATTAAGCTTGGATTTAAGATGATTTGGCTTTTTTATTAGTAGCTACATAAAGTTTAGCCTATTATCTAATATGACTAAATACTTTGCAGTGTAATGAGAGTAATGAGAAAAATGGACTTTCATGGCTTTCTTTCCTATATACACACCAAATCAACTGTAATCGTTTATAGCTTTGTCATTAGAAATCCATATCTTCATGTCCTACTAGTTGAAGAAAATACTTTATTCTTCAGTTTCTCCCAGGGAAAGCATTGAAGTGTTTGTTTTACACTTAATGAGAAATTCTTGAAGTGGGTTTGAGTTTGATAGAGCCAAAAATATTAGTAGTAGTAGTAGTAGTAGTAGTAGGAGGAGGAGGAGGAGGAGGAGGAGGAGGAGTACTACAGTACTGGTGATAGAACCCAGGAGCATTGTACCTCTGAGCTACACCCCCAGTCCTATTTTTTATTCCTTTTTTGGGGGGTACCAGGGATAGAGCCCAGGACATTCTACCCATGAGCTTCACTCCAGCCCAATGTTTTATTTATTTATTTTTAATTATTTATTATTTATTTATTTATTTATTTATTTATTTATTTGCGGGTCTGGGGATGGAATCCAGGGGCATTCAATCTCTGAGCTACACCACCTGCCCTATTTTTTATTCTTTATTTTGAAACCGGGTCTCACTGAGTTGCAGAGGGCCTTACTAAGTAGCTGAGGCTGTCCGCGAACCACGATCCTCTGGTCTCAGCCTCCCGAATGCTGGGATTACAAGCGTGTGCCACCACGCCCAGCTTATTTTTTATTTTGAAACAAGGTCTCACTAAGTTACGGAGAGCCTTACAAATTGGTGGCCACAAACCTGCGATCCTCCTGCCTCAGCCTCCCAAGTACTGAGATTACTAGCGTGCGCCACCATGCCCAGCAAAAAAATTATTGTTAACCTGCCTCCTCACTGAGCTTTAAGCTGGAGGGCATTGGAAGGAGGAGCCAGCACAGAGTCGAGTTGTTCTTCCTCGTAGACAGGAAGTGTGTGGCTGCCGTGCAGGGCAGAGGAGCAGCCCTGTGAGGGCAGTGGAGGGTACCCCGCCATCCTCACCCTGTCGTGCTGTGCAGAAGGGCATGTGGAAGGGCGAGCTGTCCAGTAGCGACTGCATCTATCTGTTGTGGAGAATAGACTTTAGGCACCCTGATGAATCCCTTGGTAAAGTCTCTTGTCCTCCAGTCTTTTGTATGGGTAGGACATCAGAAGGAACTCAAGGAGACGCCGAGCCTTCCCTGTGTGCCCTCTACTGCAGGAGAACTCGGTGCAGCACTGGGGCCTCCCGGCTGCCGCCGTGCAGTTGCTTTTGTGCAAGGTCCTACAGCAGCCCTATGAGAACTTCCTCTAAACCCTGGGAGGGATGCTTTGAGAAGTAAAGACTCAGAGTCAGCAGGCTTCATACCATCTGTATCTCACATCAGATTCCTTGTGTCCACTTGCTCATATTGCTAAGGATATTCTTTTATCAGCTTAGGAGGAGATAAAAAGAGAAGCTCCAGAATTCTGAAAGTTGGAGGGTTTTTATATTTTACTTCTTCTCAAAGTCCTTGTCTATTTCACCAGGTCTGGCCAGAAGTAGTAGTTACAATATCCGTACTCACATGACTTTTCTTAGTTGCTGCCTCTACCGCATTTTCTTTCTTTTTTCCTTGTGTAAAGTAAGTCATTTGAACTTATTTATTTATTTTCTTGTGTGTGTGTGTGTGTGTGTGTGTGTGTGTGTGTGTGTGTGTGAGATACTGGGGATTGAACCCAGGGACATTCTACCTCTGAGCTACACTCCCAGCCTTGTTTTTATTTTTTATTTTAAAACAGGGTCTTACTAAGTTGCAGAGGGCCTCACTAAGTTACTTGAGGATGGCCATGAACCTGGGATCTTCCTGTCTCAGCTGCCCAAGTATAAAAAAATCTGTTTTCTCCCCTTTTTTTCATACCAAGGATCAAACCCAGGGCCTATTGCCTCAAGCATGCTGGGCAAAGTTCTACTGCTGAACTATATACCTAGCCTTTTTAATTTTTTTAATTTTAAGACAGGGTCTCACTAAGTTGCTGAAGTTGGCACTGAATCAGTTGTACTGCCTTAGCTGCCTGAGTAGGTGGAATTATAGGCATGAGCCACCATACCCAGCACAAATATCTGCTTTCTTTCTTTCTTTCTTTCTTTCTTTCTTTCTTTCTTTCTTTCTTTCTTTTTTTTTTTTTTTTCCTTTGGTGGTACTGGGGGTGGAACCCAGAGGCTTTCTACCTTCGGGCTTTACTCCCAGACCTTTCTTTATATTTTATTTGGAAACAGGGTCTCACTACGTTGCTGAAAGCCTCACTAAGTAGCTGAGGCTGGCTTCGAACCCGTGTGATCCTCCTGTCTCAGCCTCCCAAGCGCAGGGATTACAAGCGTGCGCCACCACGCCTGGCAAATATCTGCTTTCTTGAACTAACTCATATCCAGTACAGTTAACCCCTTAAAAGTTTTTAGTATTTTCAGACTTGTACAACCATCACCACAACCATTTTAAAATTTTTCATTGCCCTGAAAGATGCCCTGTACCCATTAGCCATCTGCCCTATTTTTTCCCATTCCAGGAACTAACCTACTGCCCTAGACAGCCAATAATCTGTCTCTTTCGATTTCCTTATTCTAGACAGTCATATAAATGGACTCATACAGCGCGTGTCCTGTGATTGACTCCATTCACTGAGCCTGTGCTCAAGGTTCGTCCAAGCTGTGGCATGTCAGTGCTTCATCCCTTTATGACTGAAGAGCATTCCATTAGTGGATAGGTCATATTTTGTTTATCTGTTCATCTATTAGTGACACTTCGCTAGTTTCTGTTTGGGGGTCCTATGGATTATGCTGCTATGGATACTCTACGTGTACACTTTCGTGTGCGCGTATGTTCAGTTCTCTTGGACATGTACCCGTAGGAGAATTACTGATTCATTTGTAACTAACTTTTGAGGAACTGCCAGACTGCTCTCCCAAGCAGCAGCACCATTTTACACTGCTATTGGTAGTGTTGAGGGCTCCCACTTCTCCAACTCCTTGCTAACCCTGGTTTGTCTCTCTGCTCCAGCCATCAGAGCGAGTGTGAAGTGATACCTCCTTGTGGCTTTGATTTGCATTTCCCTGATGGCTCCTCATTACATTTTCATTGCTTTAGGTTAGAAATGGTATGATTTTTTTTTGTTTGTTTTTTGTGCGGGTCTGGGGATGGAGTCCAGGGACATTTTACCTCCGAGCTATAGCCCCTGCCCTATTTTTTAGTCTTTATTTTGAAACCGGGTCTCACTGAGTTGCAGAGGGCCTCACTAAGTAGCTGAGGCTGTCCGCGAACTGCGACCCTCTGGTGTCAGCCTCCCGAATGCTGGGATGACAAGTGTGCGCCACCACGCCCGGCTTGATCTTTCGTGTCTAATAAACATCCTTAGTATTTTTTTCTTTTTTGCTGTACTGGAGAGTGGGCCCAGGGACACTCTACCACTTAGCTACACTTTGAACACCTTTTTATTTTGGAATAGGCCTTCTTTAAGTTGCTGAGGCTGTCCTCGGACCTGCAGTTCTCTGTCTTAGCTTCCCAAGTACAGGGATTACAGGTGTGTGCCGCCACATCTGGCCTTGATCTTTTTATATACTAATTCCTAATAAATGTTTGAATTTATAACTGTGTGTGTGTGTGTGTGTGTGTGTGTGTGTGTGTGTGTTACTGAGGATTGAACCCAGGGGCATTCTACCTCTGAGCGATGCCCCCACCCCTTTTTATTTTTTTGTTTTTGAAACAAAGTTTCAGGAGATTGCTGAGTCTCACTGTGTTGCTGAGGCTGTCCTCCAACCTGTGATTCTCCTATCTCAGCCTCCCAAGTCCTAGGATTATGCAATCATGTCTACCTCGCCGCAGCCTGTTTCTAACCATTTTAAAATGGATTGACTTTGCTCTTTTCTAGCCCCTCTGCTGGGCGTGGGCTGCCCAGTCGCCGGCGCTGGGCTCTGTCCTAGCGTGTATTGTGCTGCACGGTTGCTCTGTGCCCAGTTTCTTGGTCTCAGCTGAGTCTGGGCAGCCAGAGGACTTGATGAGGGCGGTAACAGGAGTGGACAGGGCTCTGTCCATGTTTACTCTACATCATTAAGGTTGTTTCTGAGGACAGGTACGTGTTCTGCTCCTCTTGACACTAATAGCCTATTCAAAGATATAAAAGACTTGGTGGCTTTGGTTCTATTTTATCATCTCCAGAAAAATGAAGACTCACAAGCTTGAACAGTATGTGTAAAATGTAGTTTGCCTGTCTGGTTATTGTACATTGTACAGATTGTTATCATGTATTCTGAGTTTCCCTATCTAATCCAGCAACCCCTTGTTTGTATTTATTATTTATTTGAGGAATCCTATGAAACCTTAGCCTCACATATCAAGAGAGTTCAAGCCAGACTTGGTGACATACATCTGTAATCCCAGTACGTGGGAGGCTATAGAAGGAGGATGGAAAGTTTGAGGCCAGCCTGGGCAATTTAAAGAGATCTTGTCTCAAAAGGGATGGGGGTGGCTGAAGGTATAGCTCATTGATAGAGAGTCCTGGGGTTCAGTTCCCAGTACCACAAGAAAAAAAAATTGACTTCATCACAGCAATTAGAATCTTTGCTATGAATTATACTTAAGATGACAGATTAAAGAATATAAGTGATTTGGCCAGGCGTGGTGGCGCACGCTCGTAATCCCCGCGCTTGGGAGGTGGAGACAGGAGGATCACGCAGGTTCAAAGCCAGTCGTCTCTCCGGCTTAAGAGACCCTGTTTCCACAGAAAAAATATAAAAATAGGTCTGGGAGTGTAGCTCAGAGGTAGAAGGGTTCCATCCCCAGTACCACCAAAAATGCGTGTGTGTGTGTGTGTGTGTGTGTGTGTGTGTGTGTGTGTGAGAGAGAGAGAGAGAGAGAGAGAGAGAGAGAGAGAGAGAGAGAGATTTGAAGACAGAGAAAATGTGAAAACCTGTTCTTCAGATTTTTTTTTTTTTTTGGTGGTACTGGGGTTCCTGGAAGCCCTTCTATCTCTGGGCTACACTCCCAGACCTATTTTTACATTTTTATTTGGAAACAGGGTCTCCTAAGCCAGCGCGCGCGGCTGGCTTTGAACCTATGTGATCATCCTGTCTCTGCCTCCCAAACGCGGGGATTACAAGCGTGCGCCACCACGCCTGGCGTGTTCTTCAGATTTTTAAAGGACCTATATTCAACTATGTATACAAATACTTTAACAGTGTGTAAATAAGCACTATGCTGTACTAGAAAAACACAAGGGTTTAATATGTATACATATTTTGTGGTACTGGGGATGGGACCCAGGGGCATTCTACCTCTGAGCCACACCCAGGCCCTATTTTTTTTTTATTTTGAAACAAGGTCTCACTGAATTGCAAAGGGCCTCACTAAGTAGCTGGGGCTGTCCATGAACTAGGATCCTCCTCTCTCAGCCTCCCAAATGCTGGGATTACAAGCATGTGCCACCTCACCGGCTAAAAATATTTAAAGAACTTATTTTGGCAACATTCCTTAACCTTGTGAGCAAAACAGTTATTCATTACCAAAACTGTATATGACTAAAACAAAGAAACTTTTCCCTAGTTTAATTTACTATAAAAACATTTTACTCTTAAATAAAGATTGTTTCTGACAATTGCTGAAATTGCTGTAATGCAGATTACAACTGAGATGATCTGGTGTTTCTTAAATAATATGGTATTTCCAGCCAGGCATGGTGGCTCACACTTACAATTCCCGCGCTTGGGAGGTGGAGACAGGAGGGTGTAGGTTCGAAGCCAGGCTCACTGGCTTAAGAGACCCTGTTTCCAAATAAAAATATTAAAAAATAGGTGTCTGGGAATGTAGCCCAGAGGTAGAAGGGTTTCCAGGAACCCCAGTACCACCAAAAATAAAAATAATATGGTCTTTCTGGAGTTTAAAATTATGTGGCTTTGATGCTTTAAGAATAAAACAGGAGGCCAGGCATAGTGGTGCATGCTTGTAATCCCAGCATTTGGGAGGCTGAGGCAGGAAGATCTGGCCTCTCAGGCAGTCTCAGCTACTTAGTGAGGCCCTTTGCAACTCAGTGAGACTTTCAAATAAAGAATAAAAAATAGAGTGGGAGGTGTAGCTCAGAAGTAGAATGCCCCCCGTTCCGTCCCCAGTACCAAAAAAATAGTCTTTTTATAGAAATGTATTATCTTGTCCCTCCTCTCCTGCTAGCCAATAGTCTTCTTTTCCCACCAAAAGCAGGTACTGGCCCACTAGTTCCCTCTGCTTATAAACCTTTTTTTTGTCCTCTCAAGGACAGACAGGTCTAATATCACTGGTCAAAATGTGTTACTTAGCAAAGTCAGGGGGCTCATTGTTCTTTGTTGATTTTATTCTTAATATTTAAAGCCTGTACTGTCCACCTGTGTCTTAGGTAAGTCTCAGCATCCTTTTATCTCTGTCTACTAGAAGTTACTATATTGAAAGCCTGTTGTAATGCCCGGCGTTGAGGCGCATGTCCCAGCACTTGGGAGGCTGAGACGGGAGGATCACATAGGTTCGAAGCCAGCCTCAGCTATTTGGTGAGGCTCCCAGCAACTTAGTGAGACCCTGTTTTCAAATAAAATATAAAATAGGTCTGGAAATATAGCCGTGAGGTAGAAAAGCCCCTGGGTTCCACCCCCAGTACCACACACACACACACACACACACACACACACACACACGCCTGTTTTATGATAAAGAGAAGAAAACCACAAGAACATAGCCTTTTAAAGTGTAGAGGTAGCCGGGCGTGGTGGTACACACTTGTAGTCCCGGCATTTGGGAGACTGAGACAGGAGGATCGCGGTTCATTGTCAGCCTCTGCTACTTAGTGACGTTCCTTACAACTCAGTGAAACCCTGTTTCAAAACAAAAAATAAAAAATTGGGCTGGGGGTATTGCTTGGAGATACAATGCCCCTAGGTTCCTTCCCCAATACTGCCAAAAAAAAAAAAAAATTTAGAGGTTTTAGGGCTTTAACTATTTTGCGTAATTAGTAGTGACTATTGGGTCAATACAGCTTGCTTTTTTCCTCTTTAACTTAGTCTACACTTTTTTGAGAGTCTGAAGAATTCTTTCCTTCTAAGTTCAGATGTGTATAAATCCAGTATTCAGTGTTCTATCTTCTTACCCCCTGGGCTAATAGCCAGTTTTTACCTGGACAAAGTCAACCTTTGGCTGAGATTTTGACTGACAGCCTAGAGACAGAGGGAAAAGATTTTATTGTTTTTCTTAAGTATAATTTATTTTTTTCTTTTTTTTTTTTTTTTTTTTTTTCCTGCAGTACTGGGGATGGAACCCAGGAGCATTCTACCTTCAAACTCCACCCCGAGCCCAATTTTTTTATTCTTTATTTTGAAACAGGGTCTCTGAGTTGCAAAGGGCCTCACTAAGTAGCTGAGGCTGTCTGTGAACTGCGATCCTCCTGTCTCAGCCTCCTGAATGCTGGGATTAAAAAAGGCGTGTGCTGGGCTTAGCTTATTTCTTATTAGCAATTAATACTATCCTTATTAGCAATCTATACTAGCTCAGTCTCCATCAAAAAGGGGCTGAGGTGTAGCTCAAAGCTCAAAGGTAGAATGCCCCTGGATTCAATATTCAGTAACACACACACACACACACACACACACACACACACACACACACAGGACATGGCTTGGGCTGAGGGACGTAGCTCAGTAACAGGGCATTTGTCTAGCATGTGCAAGGCCCTGGGTTCGATCTCTAATACTGTGCACAAAAGAAGAAAGGGGGGGGGAGGACAGCAAGAAAGGAAAGAAGGAAGAACATGCCTTCAAGGTCTTTACTACTGATTCTGTTTCCTTTATCGTTTCTTATCTTACAGAAGTGATTGTTATTAAAGTGGTAGATTTAAAAAGAGTATAAGAACCCATTAAAATCTAGTTTTTTTCTCACTTGTCATCCTAATTCATGTTTCTAAAGATTTGTATCATTTCAGAAGAGTTCCAGTCAAGTCCTGCATAATGGTGCAGTTGTCATCAACAACCTAAATGCAGTTCTGCTCTTATATGAATATCAATCCTAGGTGTTATTTTGAGCAATATGATATATGTTAGATTTTTTGAGTGATAAAGTTTTATTTATTTATTTATTTATTTATTTATTTATTTATTCATTCTGTGGTGCTGGGGATTGAACCCAGGGGCATTCTACCTCTGAGCTTCACCCCTAGTCTTATTTCATTTTTGTCTTGAAATACAGTCTTGCTAAGTTGATGAGCGTCTTCCTACGTTGCTGAGACTATTCTTGAACCTATGATCCTGTCTCAGCCTCACTAGTACTGAGATTACAGTTACAGGTGAGTGTCACCATGCCTGGCTGAGCAACAAAGTTTTACAAAGTCATAAACTTACACCTATATAGACTTTTGCCTTTTTGGGGGGGCATTGGGGATTAAACCTAAGGGCATTCTAACTCCAGGCTACACTCCTTGCTCAAATTTATTTTATTTTGGAACAAGGTCTTGCTAGGTTAATGAGGGTCTCACTACTTGCTGAGACTGTCCTCAAACCTGAGATCCTTCAGTCTCAGCCTCCCAAGTGCTGGAATTGCAGGTGTGTGCCACCATGCCTGGCTAGGTTCTCACCATCCTTAAACTTCATAGTAGTGAGGGTTGAAGTGTTCTGCCCCTTCTTGTTCTTGACCCATGTGAGTGTGGTGGTCATCATGACTATCCCCATCGCTGTGATCCTCCTCCTCCTCCTCCTCCTCTTCATCGTCTTGAAATCTCCTGAAATCCTGGGTCTTCAGCTCTATCGTCTGTCCATCAGTACTTCTTTGTTCACCATAATAAATAGTATGTATATGAGGGAAGCAGAAGAAGATATGTGAGCTTACTGGTCCTTTTAACTTATTTTGGTCCACACGAAGGTATGTTAAATGGTGATTAGGTAGTGAGTCAGTAGAAGGGCACATCATTGTCACATTGATATCTGAAAAATAAAAATTGAAATCAATACTGGTTTATATTCATAATTCTGTTAGGTTCTATGGTATGTGGAGTATAGTTTTATTAAAATACAAGTAGTTTAGGTTCAATTCCTGTTTATGCTATCAACTAATAAAAGAAGGAAATGAAAGTATAAGTTTATACTATTATAATAACAGATTCACTAGCTTTCCAATTACTTAACTAATAAAGTCTTTGTAGAAACAATCTCAAAAGAAAACATTTATTTATTTATTTATTTATTTATTTATTTATTTTCTGGTACTGAGGATGGAACCCAGAGTCAGTCTACCTCCAGGCTACACCCCCAGCACTATATTATAGTTTATTTGGAAACCGGGTCTCACTAAGTTGCTGAGAGCCTCACTCAGTAGCTGAAGCTGGCTTCGAACCTGTGTGATACTTCTATCTCAGCCTCCCAAGCGCTGGGATTACAAGTGTGCACCACTACGCCTGGCTAAAAGAAAACTTTTTTTTTTTTTTTTTTTTTGGTGGTACTGGGATTCTTGGAAACCCGTCTACCTCCGGGCTACACTCCCAGACCTATTTATATTTTATTTGGAAACAGGGTCTCTTAAGCCAGCGCGGCTGGCTTTGAACCTGCGCGATCCTCCTGTCTCTGCCTCCCAAGCGCAGGGATTACAGGTGTGCGCCACCACACCCAGCTACAAGAAAACTTTTTAAAAAATAAAAAATTATTTCTATTCCCATTACTCAGGATACTTTTACTTCTTCATATAGCCTAAGGTAGTATTTCTCAATATTCAGGATGTTAAAATTTGATAGAAAAGACTTTAATCTTAATGGTGCACCTTTTCCCGGAGCAAATTTCTGCCATTTCCTTGCTAATTTCAATAGTCCTTTTTAGTGAATTGTAAAGCATAGATTATTAATAATTGGTGTTTTCAAGAGTCAAAATTCTCATTCTCTAAAAATTAATAAAAATGTACATACTTTCTATTTCATTATTTTCTAGGTATAGATGTTCCAAATTTCTTGGAATGTAAAATGCTTGCTTCAATTTGTTGTGTCCAACGTTGAGCTCTATAAGGTTGGAGAGATTAAAAATATTCCACGGGATGTCTTGCAGTTTGTTATGTGATATCCGCAGAGCATGAAGTTTCGGAAGTTCATCAAAGTAGTTGTCTGGAATGGAGGAAATGGAGTTATTTTCTAAAGACAGGTACATAAGTGAAGAGGGCAGCCCAGAAGGCATGGATTCCAGTCTGTTATGACACAGGTTGAGCTGCATCAACCTCTTCATCTTGGCCAGGTGTTGGCCTTTGAGCGTGGAATCGTGAAGGCGGTTATAACAGAGATCCAGCATAGTCAAGTTGACGAGTCCGTCTGTGGCTTCTGTTCGCAGTGTGGTGATTTCATTGTAACCAAGGAGGAGTCTTTCCAGAGACTTGGGAAGAGGAAATGGGAATTCTTGTAAATTATTATGCTCCAGGTGGAGTTGTAATAGATTTGGCAACTTAGCAAACACACCATAGTCAATCTTGGGAGACTTGATTTTGTTATGGCTGAGGTTAATTTCTTTCAGATGCGTTGCGTTGATAAATGAGTTTGCAGTCACAGCCTCGATGTCGTTGAACTGGAGGTACAGCTGCTGGATGTGTGCTGGGATGTTTGGAATCGTCTTGAGTTTGCGATCGTCACAGTACATGGATGAGGGGAAGTTAGCTGGGCAGAAGCATTCACTAGCACAGCCCAGCACGTTGTGATGGACAGGAACGCCATCCTCCGTGTCCGGGCGACTTTGGAATTCTGGTTCGTAGTCTTCATTTGGCTCTTGATCGTAATCGTCGTCCCATTGGTAAGCTCCGTATTGGCAGTATACGTGCACTCCGAGAAGGAAAGAAAGGACATACACCGGGCTTAACAAGCCCATATTCTTTGTTTTTTTTGGACCTGTTGCAAGAAGAAAAGGAAATATATTGTGAAAAGGTGAGTAAGACTCAGAATGATCCCCATGTGAATGGCAGCGATGTGAGAGAACTCCAGGAAGAACGGCAGTGCGCAGACCAGAGCTCAAGAGTCACTATTGAGCTGAACTAGAATCCGAGGCTTTCTACCAGATAACCATTATATTTGATTGATTGATTGATTGATTTTTGCGGGTCTGGGGGTGGAACCCAGGGGCATTTGACCTCCGAGCTACACTCCGTGCCCTAGTTTTTTTTTTTTTTATTATTCTTTATTTTGAAACCAGGTCTCACTGAGTTGCAGAGGGCCTCACTAAGTAGCTGTGGCTGTCCGCGAATCGTGATCCTCCAGGTCTCAGCCTCCCAAATACTGGGATTACAAGCGTGCGCCACCACACCCGGCTTAACCATTATATTTTAAAAGGATCTGCCATCTGCAGAGCATGACATCACACTGTCAATGACTTTCCATCGTCCAGTGATGGTTGCTACCTGTGAGAGGCCTGTATTTTAGTTAGAGAGCTTTGACTAATTCAGTTCTTAGTATAAAGCCAAATCCTCGTCTCTACCACTGCTGTTGCTGAAAATTGAAAGAGTATGAGATATGCTCCTTCTAATGTGATCATCTGAGTTACATCAAAGTCGCTATTATTTCCTCTTAGTGACTGCTATCCATCTGTATCTGAACTTCAAGTTTTTCTCATGAAAGTTTCCAGAATCCAGATGTTTAGAGTCCAACTCTGAATAACTTCTTTAGATCTCAAATACATGCTGGGTGTACTGGCACTCACCTGTAATCCCAGCACTTGGGAGGCTAAGATAGGAAGGCTGCAGGTTTGAAGCCAGCCTGAACAAAAAATAACTAAGGGCTGGGGTGTAGCTCAGAGGCAGAATGCCCCTGTATCCAATCTGCAGTACCACAATAAAACAAAACTCTCTCAAATACATACAATATTTACAATCCCACAGTTTCGATTAATTTCAGTTTCTTCCCAGCTTCCTTTTTCCCACGAATATCTCTGAATTACGATCTAGATACACAGATACTCAGAGCACACCATCCCAGTATCCCAAGACTTCGGAGCGTGGTGGAGGAGCAGAGGTACGCAGTGCAGCATAGCCGCAGGACAGTGCACACAGCTCACACTTGCACTTAACCTGAGGTCATGGGGAAGAGCGGGTCGTGTCCTGCCGGGGAGCCTCGAAACCTGCATTTATGTTCTGTGACCAAACATCTGCCTCTTACCTCATCAGTAAAATAAGAATTGCAGTTGCCAGGTGTGGTGGCATGTGCCTGTAGTCCCAGCTACTCAAGTAGCTGAGGTGGGAGCACCTTTTGAGCCAGGAGTTTGAGACCAGCTTGGGCAAGAGTGAGAACTCATCTCAAAAAAATAAAAAGTAAGCCGGGCGTGGTGGTGCACGCTTGTAATCCCCGCGCTTGGGAGGCTGAGATAGGAGGATCGCGCAGGTTCGAAGCCAGCCTCAGCTAATTAGTGAGGCTCTCAGCAGCTCAGTGAGACCCTGTTTCCAAACAAAATATAAAATAGGTCTGGGAGTATAGCCCGGAGGTAGAAAAGCCTCTGGGTTCCACCCCCAGTACCACAAAAAAAAAAATAAAAAGCCAGCATGGTGGTGCACTTCTGTAATCCCAGTACTTGGGAGTCTAAAACAGGAGGATGGCAGACTAGAGGCCAGCCTCAACATTTTAGTGAGCCCCTCAGAAATTTAACTAGACCTTGCTTCAAAAGGGGGAGAGCTCTGGGTCTAGCTCAGATTTAGAATTCCTTTGGGTTTAATTTCCAGTTCCAAGAAAGGAAGAAACAAAAGAAACAAAAAGAGAGAAAAAATGAATTATGATTAGAGTTGAATTACACCTTGCTTCTCTTGCCGGCTTATCTTATTTCATGGTTGTTGGGATAGATGACATATGCATGTAAAATAACCTTGCAGATTGAAAACTGCCACCGGGGTAAAAGGGGTCTGTTACGTAGGAAGGAGTTACAGGAAAAAAAGTGACACCTCTTTTGTTCTGTAGCCTTTTTCTTTACCCCTCTCATCTAATGTTTCAAGCAAGAATGAATGTCTCAGCTTGTTTTTTTGTTTTTGTTTTTGTGGGTCTGGGGATGGAACCCAGGGGCATTCTACCTCCGAGCTACACCCCCTGCCCTATTTTTCATTCTTTATTTTGAAACAGGGTCTCACTGAGTTGCAGAGGGCCTCACTAAGTAGCTGAGGCTGTCCGCGAACCGTGATCCTCCGGTCTCAGCCTCCCGAGTGCTGGGATTACGAGCGTACACCACCACGCCCGGCTCCCCATGCTGTTATACACAATGAGTTGATGTATCTCATCTAGAATGGTACTAGCTATTTTTTCATTGATATAACTTATAAAATAGTTACTTAAATAATTTTCTCTGGCAGAACACCATTTGGAAAGGACCTGAATTTTTTCTTTTTTTATTTATTTTCATTATTATTATTTTTATTATTGATATTATTATTGTGTGTGTGTGTGTGTGTTTGCATGTGTGTGTTTCTTTGTGGTACTGGGGATTGAAGTCAGGGAGTTCTACCTCTCAGCTCCACCTCAGCCTTTTTTTTTTTTTTTTTTTTTTTTTGAGGCAGGGTCTCCCTAAGTTGCCGAGGGGTCTCACAACATTGCTGCGGCTGGCTTTGCTATCTCAATCTACCAAGTCCTGGAATTACAGATATGCACCATCAGGCCTGGCTACCCCCAGCCCTTTGTCATTTTTGCTTTGAAATAAGTTCTTGCTGAGCTGCTGAGGTTGGCATTCCAGAACCTGTGATCCTCCTTTCTCAGACTCCCAAGTACTGGGATTACAGGCTTGCATCACCATGCCCATCTGAGTTTCTTTATTTTCTTGTCAGAAACGGAAAATGCATAGAATGTAAATATTGTGTGTGAGTAGGGCCTGAAGCACTGATTCGAGTAGAGTCAAAGGCCCTCAGTCCCTTCCCTCATATCATCTTGCTCTCTGTTCTTCCCTGCGCTGTCTGGGCCGGTTGCTGCCACTACTGCCATGCCTTCATACCCTCGCTCATGCTTCGGTGGCAGTGGAGCCTTTATATATCCATCCCGCCAACAACAAGGATCCCACAGTCTGTAGCTGTCGACACCCTCTGTGCGTGCGCTCAACATTCCAACCCTTACATTTAGCAAAGCCATCCTGTATGAGGAGCTTTGTTTACTGGGGTCTTTGTGTTACTAGAGATTGAACTCATGGATATACTGTCTTCGAATTACACTCCCAGCCATATTTCTTTTCTTCTTTTTTTTTCTTTTTTTTTTCTTTTTTCCTTTTTTGGTGGTACTGGGGATGGAACCCAGAGGCTTTCTACCTCCGGGCTATCCTCCCAGACCTATTTTATATTTTATTTGGAAACAGGGTCTCACTAAGTTGCTGAGAGCCTCACTAAGTAGCTGAGGCTGGCTTCGAACCTGTGCGATCCTCCTGTCTCAGCCTCCCGAGGGCGGGGATGACAAGCGTGCGCCTCCACGCCCGGCCTTTCTTTTTTTATTTTGAAACGGGATCTCGCAGCATAGCAAGACTTTCAGCAACCTAGCAAGACCGTGTCTCTAAAACTAAGATGGGGTGGAGGTTTATAGCTCATATGTACAATGCTCCTGGTTCAATCTTCATTGCCACCAAACATACCAAAAAAAAAAAAAAATGTGGGAGAGTGGGAGAGAGCCTTGAGAAGAGTTGGGGTGAACAAGTTTTGATTTTATCCCAAGGATAGCTTTCGAAACAAGCCGCTCTTCTGCTGCCCTGAAGCTCCCATGGGCCTGCTGGGAAGTGCCTGTTTACCTGTAGTATTTTCTCCTAGGTACTGTGTGAGTAGAGCATTTTACACAAATTAGTGGTTAATTTCATTATGATACTTCGGTTTACAATTGTCTTGGATTATTTCTAACTGTGAGGTATTGTGCTAAATTGGGGTGAACACAAATGAAGAAGACATGAAGAAATGGTCCCTCTGTAGAGTGCAAAGAATTGAGTGGAGGACAAAGAGGCCACAAAATGAACCCTAACTTCAGGTCGAGGGTAATATGGTGTACGGCAGAGACAGCGTGGTGGGGCCCACTGGCGTGACCCTGTCCGGGGGACGTGATTTGACCCAGACTTTGGGAGACTGGCAGAAATGAGTATAGAAAAGTGTCTCTCTTCCTCATGAATACCTCACGTAGTTTGCAAGGGTTTCTTGTGCTCCTCGGGCAGAGCGTTTGAGCCCTTTAAAGCATCTGTCCTGTCTCACTTCAGTCCCACCGCAGCCACTAGAGTTGGGTTCTGTGCGGCCGCTGCCTTCCCAGCAGAGGCAGGGGGAGCGGAGAGGCAGGGAGGGACTTGGCACTGGGCTGGCCAAGCTGGGTCTGCAGGCACCGCGCCCAGGAACGTGAAAAAGAGCAGTGCTTGTGAACACAGGCCGAGGTTTTTTTGTGTGTTTTGTTTTGTTTTTGCGGGTCTGGGGATGGAGCCTAGGGGCATGCGACCTCCGAGCTACACCCCCTGCCCTATTTTTTATTCTTTATTTTGAAACAAGGTCCCACTAAGTTGTGGAGGGCCTAAGTAGCTGAGGCTGGCCACAAACAGATCCTCCGGTCTCAGCCTCCCAAATGCTGGGATGACAAGTGCGCACCACCACGCCTAGCCTCAGGCTGAGTTTTATCCTTGTGTTAAGAACAGTAGCAGACATCAGTTAGCCACCTACCATTTGAGAATTAAAGGCTGTTGTTCAACAACTACGAGAATTTGAGGGAGGGTCGGATACCTGGATGACATCCTTTAGCTTACACTTCATTACACACCTCTGACTTAGAATGAAACCCCCATAACAAGGGCCTCTCTGAAAGTGAAGGGATTCTTTGTGTCTGCTTTTGGTCTGTGTGGGCACCTCGGAAGAAAGTCTTTCACTGATGAGCAGTTTCTCTTCCAAACCTGAACAAATCCTCAGTAGTCTCTCCACACCCATAGCCCTCCGGTGCCACCTTGCCCCGCTCCCTTTTCCCTGGGCAGTCTGCTCTGACATACATCCTGTTTCCAACCATGCACCATTAATTCCTAACCCTCTTCCTCTTCTGTTAGCATGCTTCCTATTATAGTGATCTTATTTTACTCCAACCATTTGCTAAGTATATTTTTGCTACTTACGCTTTTCATAATCTACAATCTTACCTTGTTCCCTCTAGGAGAACTCAGCAAAACGTTAAGACTCGCTGCCAGTCATCTCATTTTCTGGCCTCCTTTTATTGTTTTAATTTGGTGCTAAGGAGCAAATCCAGGGCCTCACACTTGCAGGGCAAGCGCTCTATCACTGGACTGTGCCCCCACCCCTACCCCAGCTCTAAGTTTTACGCAGTCAAGTATCAGGCATGGTACGTAAGTGCCGAAAGCTTTGAGTGAATGATTGGATTAATGAGCTGCGGATTACATCCTGTTAGCAGTGCTTCTCAACTAATGTTGATGACCTCTAGCCATTTATTTCACCTTGGTGATTTCTTTAAATGAACAGTCAGAGAGCATGGGATCTCTTCTAGTGAATATTTCTCCATAAAAATACACAATATTTCTCCCTTTCCTATTACATTGTCTAGTAGAACAATAAATATATGTTACCAGTTTTATAAATTGTTCACTACACACATTACCAGTTTTTTTAAAATATTCATTAATGTGTATTTTTCGTATTCTGGAATGCAATAGAAGCTTCTGTGTCTTGATATTTCTCTTACTTGGAGAGAAGCACTCATGCTTTCATCAAGACAGCTCTACTTGAAATTATTAATAAGAATGAGGCACAGCTTACTTAGTTCTAGACAGTTTATAAGTTGGAACAATTTATTATGTTTTACTGGTATACCATAGAAACTACCATATAAGAAATAAGTATTACTATATGTTTTAGGCTTTGTCCAAAATAATTTTTTATTTAATTTTGTAAAATTCTTTTGTTATTAAAAATATAAGTATCTCAATTATACATTTAAATTTTAATTATTTAAACCCAAGTAACTAGATCCTCCAATAGAACAGATAAAGCATTTATATCTTCCCTTTGAAAAAGAGATAAAGGAAAACAAAAACATCTAGACCAGGAATTTTATCAAGAAAAGAAACTTTGAGAAAATCTTGATTCAGATTTGTGCAAATGCCCATCTTTCCTACAGCCAGACCCACTATCACGTCTCAGATTTATGAGCAGCAGGTTTTTGTCACAAGAGAGAGATTGATGCCTTTAACCCGAGAGTCTTCACTTTCAACTTTTAATTTAAAAAGAAAATCTAAACAAAGATTGTTCATTTGGTAATCTTAAATTAGAACTTTAAACTTACTGTACTTACCTTTTTTTCCTGAACATTTTGCCTAATCACAATTTTAATATAACTTTTACCAGATTTTGCTTCCTAAAATTCTGCTTTTATGATAGCTGCAGTCTATTTTAACATTAAACAAATCTGAGATACTTTTTATAACATATTAATACATTCTTTAAAAATAAAAATTATTTTATCATCATACCTTTTGAATTTGCTTTAGTTTTCAAGAGTTGATGAGTTTGCAAATCCTTTAAATGAATCAGAAATTCCAAAATTCTTTAACTGAGTCTCTTAAAAATCCACAGTAACGCTGTGTCCAGACAGGGCCCTTTCTTGAATTACTGTAGCAATTTAAGCAAATACAATCTGCTTGGAAAACACTTGGGTTGAATTAAAATTATGTATTTCTTTTCATTATACAAAACTTTGTGGATTCACATTAAGATGTTTGTGTTCTTGGACGGATTTATGTGGCTTGCTTTTTTCTTTTCCCCTTAATTTTGGTTTGAGGTGTGGCAAGAATTCCCTCTAATAGGAAAGGCACACAGAGCCAAATGAAATGGCATGTACTGGTTACTGTTTTTATTTTCATTTTCATGCCAAAGAATTCTTCAAATTGAGGTCCCCTGTGACAAGGCGCCCAGTGTCTCAGATTTAAGGTGGAACTCAGAAATGTCCTTAGTTCACATCAGGGCTTCCCTTCATTAAAGCAAAGCATCAGAAGTAGACATGGACAGCGTGTCTCCTCTAGTTTATTTTAAAATATGAAATATTGTCATCCACTTCCACAGATTAATGATGTAACCTTTTCCTAAGAAGATTGTATCTTTCTACTACTACTGTCTTTTTCACCTGGCTCCCAGGTATCCATTACAATGCCGACTAGTATAATGACTGGGCATGGTGCACGCTTGGAATCCCAGTACTTGGGAGGCTGAGACAGGAGGATCACAGGTTTGCAGCCAGACTCAGCAGCTTAGTGAGATCCGCTGCAACTTAGACCTTGTTTCAAAATAAAAATTAAAATAGGGCTGAGGTGTAACTCAGGTAAAATACCCCTGAGTTCACGCTTATAACCTCAGTACTTGAGAGGCTGAGACAGGAGGATTGCAGGTTCAGAGCCAGCCTCGGCTTCTTAGTGAGGCCCTTCACAACTCAGTGAGACCCTGTTTCAAAATAAAGAATAAAAAATAGGGCTGGGGTTGAAGCTCAGAGGTAGAATGCCCCTGGGTTCCACCCCCAGACCCACAAAGAAAAAAAAAAAAAATAGGGCTGAGGGTGTAGCTTTGAGGGAGAATGCCCCTGGGTTAAATCCTCAGTACCACACACACTCGAGCCTACTAATGACTCTAAAATAAAAACGAACTGCTTGGCCATTTATTTGCCTGTTTTAATAGCATACAAAGTCATTTTAAAATGGAGTGCAGTGAAATGAAAAGCTTCTGTTGCCTTTATTTTGCAGATTTAGAAAATGTCCTCCATCTCTCTGAGCCAAGCCTCCTAAACAGTAACAGCGAAATAGCTCGCCCCTGATGATACATTTTTGTGCTCCTTCTTTCCATATTTAAACAGAGCTAGCTTGTATCTCTTGGCAGTGGACCTTGATTTCCTTTGGAGGTGGAGGGAGGGCGTCTTTCCAACTTTAGCAAATAAGGTAAAGTAAATCCTGGAGATCGTTTTTCGTTTCACAAAATACTATTTTCCATTAAGACTTTACAAAGAACTCACAAGATTTATTTTGTTCTACTTCAGATTTAAGAAAAGTGTAGTGTTTCAAGTAATGCTTTGGCACCACTATAATAGAAACCTCGTCTTTTACTTGAAGCACTGGGATGTGAAACGTGGCAGGCCACCGTGGGGCCAAGACTGTTTTGTTTCTGAGTTCTTCCATATGTTTCCTATTAGTGTCTTTGTTCTTAGACCTCAGGCTCCCCACCAAGGAAGAGAGTGAATCTGTGTACTTTTCCCAAGAATTGTATGACATGCTTTCACAGTTCTTTTGGAAGTTTAATTTAAAAATCAACCGCTTCGGTTTTAGGTCATTCATTAATTGTGGGATTTGAATTTATAACAGTGGTTATGTTGTGCATGTTCCCGCAGATATGAAAAACACTTACCAGTCGACAGCTCGAGCGCGTAGAACCCACAGTGTCGGGACACTTGGCCAGGGCACAGTTTGTGTTGGCAGCGGGCAGGGTTGGGAAATGAAGGTAGAGTCAGACCTTCAAGGGGAACAGGGGCTGTGCGTAGAGGCTTGTGACCGCTGACTTAGCTCAGCAGGGGTCTGTTGTTGTGTGGTGCTGGGGATTGGGCCCACGGGCATACTAACCTCTGAGCCACAGCCCCTATTTTATTTTTTATTTTGAAACAGAATCTTGCTAAGTTGCCATGGTCGGACTCAAAGTGCAGTCCTACTGTCTCAGCCTCCCGAGTACTGGGATCCACCACCGTGCCCGGCTAGCTTAGTGGTTTTACTTGTAGAAATTGGGGAGAGAAATCATTTGGATTGGTGGAAAATCTAAATCATATGCTACAACTGTAATTTGATTAAAGTAAAGTTAGTATCTCAAAGTTGAACAACATAATTCTGGCTAGAAAAGGTCTTCCTGAGACTTGCTTAGTGAATAGAATAGGCATAATAAGTTTGCATTCATTTTTACTTTTTTAGGATACCTACTTTGTGTAAGGCAGTTTTAGATGCTGAGAACTCAGCAGTAAAAATCCTCCTGTTACAGAGGAATCAAACAGGAAGTAAACATTTATGGGGCAGAACAGTTCACTGGAGGAGAGTAAAGCAAGGTGGTCTAAGAGAAGGAGCGAGGCGGGGCCCAGGAGTGGAACAAGCAGGGTTTGGTTTCGTTCTGTTTGTGATACTAAGGATGGAACCCAGGGACATTCTACCAGCTCCACTCCCAGACCTTTTTAGTTTTTATTTTGAAACAGAGTCTCACTAAGTTGCTGAGAATCTCACTACAGTGCTGAGACCAGCCTGGAATCTGGAATCCTCCTGTCTCAGCTTCCTAAGTACTGGAATTACAGGTGTGTGGCACTGCTCCCGGCACAAGCAAGTTGTTATATATGGAAGAGGTTACAGATGAGCAAGGGCAGTTGGTGAGATTATTCACATGGTGATTAGGAGTTGGACACAGCACTGTGTGCTCATACTGAAATAAGTATATGTATATACACCTGTGCACAGGGGTATTCATATATACTTGTATGTGGATGGTGTATAGACACAAACATATCTGCTAGCTGAAACAGAAAAGGTATAGAATCAAAGACACCCTAGTAGCAGTGAGCACACCTAGCAAAGGGTCTTAAAATTTTTTTTTTGTTTGTTTTGGGAATGAAACCCAGGGGCCTTCTACCTCTGAGCTTCACTCCCATCCCTATTTTTATAGTCTTTTTATTTTTTTGAAGCAGGGTCTCATTGAGTTGCGAAGGGCCTTACTAAGCAGCTGAGGCTGTCCGCGAACCTCGATCCTCCGGTCTCAGCCTCCTCAGTGCCAGGATTACAAGGGTGCACCACCACACCTGGCTGATGTCCAAGCTTACTTTTTGCATGTGAATTTTTAACTGCATCAGTTTTTGAAAAGTCCATCATTTCAAGCTGAATGTGGTGGCACAGGTTTGTAATCCCAGCATTTGGGAGGCTGAGACAGGAGGACCGTGGTTTGTGGCCAGCTGCTTGGTGAGGCCCTTTGCAACTCAGTGAGACCCTCTTTCAAAATAAAGAATAACAAATAGGTCTGGGGGTGTGGCTTAGAGGTAGAATCCATCCCTAGTACTGCAAAAAAAAAAAAAAAAAAAAAGGCAGAAAGAAAGGACCATCCTTTCTCCTGTTGAATTGCCTTGGTATCTTTATTGAATATCATTAACATCAATCATTTCTGTGAAGGTTTGCTTGGGGGGTGCACATCTGAAATTCCAGCTACTTGGAAGGCTGAGGCAAGAGGGTGGCAAGTTTGAGGCCCACCTGGCAACTCAGCGGTAAAGCACCCTGCATGCAATTCCCAGTAATAAACACACACAGTATAGGCTATATTTGAGTTGTTTCTTTGTTCTATGTATCTGGTTTACACCAGTCTCAGATGCTCCTAACTACAACAGATTCACATTAAGTTTTGTTTGGGCAGTGTTTATTACATTTGTTATTCTTTTTTCAAATTGTGGGAAGGGTTTGTTTGTATTCTGTGGGCTTTTCCCACCTGGGTTTGGGGATCAAACCCAAGGTCTTGGTGCATGTACTCTAAAACTGAATTATACTAAGAGCCCCTGTTGTGAGTCTTTTTGTGTGTGTGTGTGGTACTGGGGATTGAACCCATATTACCTCTGAGCTACATCCCCAGCCGACTGCCCCCCGCCCCCACTTTATAAAAATTTTGAGACAAGGTCTTACGGGGATTACAAACCTGTGCCACCATGCCAGGCTGTTGTTTTCTTTCTGTTTGCATGTCGATTGAGGGAATGGGGTGTACAGCTCTACCGTGGTAGGATTTCATAACGATAGAGCTCTGGGTATTCAGCATCACGTTTGAAGCGCTTAGTTTGTTATTGGCACATTGCACAGGCTTAGTAATTGCTGAGTGCTCTGCCAGTTGTTACTAAGATTTTCTAATCTTATTGTTAGATAGCCAACAATGAGCAAGGCAGGGGGACACTGACAGGGCGGAGCCTTCCTGGGAAGAGATAGAGAGATGGACCCACCCGGCTGTGGCCGACTTCCAGCCCATTACATTGCAGCTTTAGGCACCAGCAGGAACTTCCAGTGTGATGAATCCAGTGCAGTAACCACATTGCTCTGCACGAGGAGGACTGGGGTTTTCAGTCAGTATAAAAACTCACCTTGCAGCAGACTCATCCCTTTGTTCTCTTTCCACTCCTGGACCAGCCAGTTCTATGACCCTTCTGGTGACCCGCCCAGTAAACCCATTATGCCCACCCGATCTGTGTCCTCCAAGTGGAATCTTTTGGGAAGACAAAAACTGAGGAGGGAAACTCGCAGCACTGTGACATCGTGAAGTGACTTAACTATTTTGTAGGTATAGGAAGCGTAGTGCTCCTTGTCCCAGTTTTCAAACATTGCATTCCTTTGTTTCCTTAAGTATTTTCATTAGTCTGACCATGTGTTTCAGTTTTGTGTCTAGTCAGTTGTCATTGCTAAATTTTAAAAATTTTAGTGAGGTTGACCAGGAGGATCTCAGGTTCAGGGTGAGCCTCAGCAACTTAATGAGGCCCTCTGCAACTTAGTGAGACTCTGTTTCCCAGTAAAGAAAAATAAAACAGGGCTAGGGTATAGCTCAGAGGTAGAATGTTCCTGAGTTCAATTCCTAATACTATATAAAAAAAAATTGTGAGTGTTTTAAGATTATTTTAAAATATATTTGACTCTGTTGTCTTCAATTTTTTTTATAACATTATTAGGATAAGACTTCCTTCCCATGGTAAAAAGTAAAAAATTTAGTACATTTAATGGGATAATTGGGGGGAAGTCTTTGAACTGTTTATCTTTTATTTATTTATTTTTATTTTTATTTTTTGTGGTACTGGGGGTAGAACCCAGAGGCTTTCTACCTCCGAGCTATAATCCCAGACCTATTTTATACTTTATTTGGAAACAGAGTCTCACTAAGTTGCTGACAGCCTCACTTAGTAGCTGTGGCTGGCTTCGAACCTGTGCGATCCTCCTGTCTAAGCCTCCCAAGCACAGGGATTACAAGCTGGTGCCACCATGTCCAGCTGAACTGTATATCTTTTAAAAAATATCTGAGCCAGTAAATAGAACTAAGGACAAAAATCACATGATCATCGCAATAGATGCAAAAAAAAAGCATTTGACATAATTCAGCGCCCACTTACGTTTAAAAGAAAACTGAATAAACTACAGTTAGAAGAAACTTACCTCAACATGTTAAAGGTAGTAAACAAACCCAAAGCCAACATCATACGGAATGGGGAGGGTGGCGGACGTGGCTCAGTGGTGGAGCACTTGCCTAGTGTGTACGGGGCCCTGGGTTCAATTCCAGCCAAAAAAAAGTTACTGAATGGGGAAAAATTTTAAGCATTTTCTCCAAAATCAGAAATAATAGAAGGATGTGCACTATTATCAATCTTATTCAGTATAGTACTAGAAATCTTAGCCGCAGCAGCTAGGCAAGAGAAGAATTTTTATTTTGTTTGTAAGTTCTGTGGATTGAACATAAGGTCATTCTAGAAACCTGAGATATATTACCATCCCTATTTTATTTATTTTTATTGCGAAACAAGGTCTTTCAAAGTTGTTGACATCCTTGCTAAATCGCTGAGGCTGGCTCTCAACCTAAATCCTTCTGTGTCATCCTCCCAAGCTTTGGATTTATAGATATGCGCCATCACGCCTGACAGGAGCAGGAAATTGAAAGGGATGCATATGGAAAAAAAAGAAGTGAAATAACTTTGCTTTCTATTGTATGATTTTTAGTTTCTTTTTCTCCCCCCCCCCCTTTTTTTTTTGGTACTGTAACTTGAATCTAGGGCCATTCTACCTCTGGACTACACTCCCAGCCCTATATTTTATTAGTGTGTGTGTGTGTGTGTGTGTGTGTGTGTGTGTGTGTGTGTGTGTTATTGGGGATTATAGGTTGCTGAGTTTCTCACTACTTGCCAAAGCTCTAATCCCATCTCAGTCTCCCAAGTGTTGAAATTACAAGCATGTACCACCATTTCCTGCTTTCTTTTTTTTTCTAAGCCAAACTGTATCCAGCTTTATTAAAGATACTTTTCATAAACAATCATGGTATTTCAGGCAGGACATGGGCAGACAATCATTAACAGTATACAACAACTTTCAAACTCCCTTCTTGGATAGACTACCAAAATCAGAAAGCCACTATAAAACCCAATGAAGTCTTCATCTGATGCTCTGGACGGGGAAAAGTTTAGAGTGAGGGCTGACATTTCACATTTAGCATGTTGTTTAACAACTTTTCACAAGCCGACCCTGACTTTCAGGAAGCGAAATGAAAATGGTAAAATTATCAATCTCAAGATCCACAATCTAGAAAAGGAACTGCGCTCTTTTGAGGGTCACCATCTCAGTGATGTCACTGCAAAGTCCAGACTGCCCGACATACCGGTAAAACCAATTTTGGGGTCAGGTACTAACAGGTCTCTGGGTGTAGGGGAGTTAAGTCTAGCTGATGGTGGAGTGGGAGGGGACAAAAAGATGAGTTAGAATTTTCCCACACCACACGGCGTTTGTGCCAAGGTGGCTGTATGTGCCAAAGTCAGGGAATCCCTCCTCCTGGGAGCCAAGAGGAAATCTCTCAAAACTAGCAGGGAAAGGTAGTTTCCCTCACAGTACTCCAGCTTTGGAGACATTGTATTAGTGACATATGCTCCTTCCCCAAAAACAGCAATGAAGTGTTCTGTGTGCTAACAACATAGCTTTTTTATTTTATTTATTTATTTATTTATTTATTTATTTATTTATTTATTTATTTATTTTTGGTGGTACTGGGGTTCCTGGAAGCCCTTCTACCTCCGGGATACACTCCCACGGGCTACACTCCCAGACCTATTTTATATTTTTTATTTGGAAACAGGGTCTCTTAAGCCAGCGCGGCTGGCTCCAAACCAGCGCGATCCTCCTGTCTCCGCCTCCCAAGCGCGGGGATTACAAGCGTGCGCCACCACGCCCGGCCAACATAGCTTTAAAAAAAAAAAAAAAAAGTAAAACAAAATTCTGCATTTTTATAAAACTTGATTAAAAAAATAGTATTTCAAACTCTACAGTCACCAGAAGTACACAGTCATCAAAAATGCTCGCACTTCACTTGGCATCTCCAGCACCTTCCGCTTTCTGTGCCTGGTCTGTTTTGGCATCTCTGTTTTCTGCGGGGTTGTTCCCATCCTTGCCAGCATCAGCTTTTCCCTTTTTCCTTTGGGTACCTTCTCTCCCTTCTTTGCAGGGGCCTTTTTAGGCTTGGGCTCTGGCTTTGGAGGAGCAGGTTTAGCAGACAACCTTGCCGGTCTTCTCTGTGGTTCGTCCTTCACCTTGCCTTCATCTCCTTTAGCATCCCCTTCAGCCTTTCTCTCGGGCACGGTGGCGGCGGCGGCGGGACGCAGGCGCTGGACGCGGGATGCAGCGGCGCGCGGGCTCGGTGGTCCGGGGGTCGTCCTCGCCTCCTCTTCTTCACACTGCTCCCCCTGCTTTATTTTTTTATTTTGAAATAAGATTTTGCTACATTGCTAAGGGTCTCAGTAAATTGCTGAGGCTGGCATGGAACTTGCAATCTTCTTGTCTTGGCCTCCCAAGTACTGGAAATATAGGTGTGTGCTACCACACCTGGTAGATTGCATATTTTATATTTAGAAGGCCCAAATCTCCACCAGAAAACTGGGAGAGCTGATAAGCAAGTGGCAGGGGGAAAAAAAGCCATAAAAACTCTATAGCTTTTCTACACACCAATAACAAAGCCTCTGAAAAAGAAATGTGGAAAACAGTTCATTCACAATACCTTAAAAACACCTAGGAATAAATCTAGCCAAGTTAGCAAATGACCTTTACAATGAAAGTTGTAGATCAGTGAAGAAAGAAATTGAGGACAGTAGAAGATGGAAAGACAGTGCTCTTGGACAGGCAAAATTAATATCGTCAAAATGGCATTACCAAAATGATCTTCATTACTCAAAATTCAATCTACAGATTCAGTGCAGTCCCTATCAAAATGCCGATGACATTCGTCACAGATCTAGAAAGGGCAGCCCTAAAATTCTATGAAAGAACAAAAGATCCAGAGCAGCCAAAGCAGTTCTAAGCACCAAGAACCATGTTGGAGGCACCACAGCACCTGATTCTAAATTACACTACAGAGCTGCAGTAACAAAACCAGGTGTCGGCACTGAGTAGAATAGAAGATCGGAGACACGTTTACACAGGTACAGCCTCCTGCTGCTTGACAAAGGTGCCAAAAACAGATGTTGGAGGAAAGACCATCAAAACAAATAGTGCTAAAGAAAACTTGACATCCATATGTAGAAGAATGGAACTGGAATCCTGTATCTCACCCTGCACAAAAGTTGACTCAAAGTAGATCAAAGTCCTGGGAATTAGACCAGAACTGCAGCTTCTAGAAGAAATCCTAGGACCAATTCCTAATTCCTTCCTCTTTCCTTCCTTCCTTCCTTCCTTCCTTCCTTCCTTTTCCTTTTCCTTTTCCTTTTCCTTTCTTTCCTTCTTTCTTTTGTTCTTTTGTGTGTGTGTGTGTGTGTGTGTGTGTGTGTGTGTGTGTGTGTGTGTGTTACTGTGGATGATACCCAGGGACATTCTACCTTTAAGCTACACTCCAAGCCCTATTTTTTATTCTTTATTTTAAAACAGGATCTCACTAAGTTGTGGAGGGCCTCACTAAGTAGCTGAGGCTGGCTGCAAAGCTATGATCCTTCTGTCTCAGCTTCCCAAGTGCTGGGATTACAAGCGTGTGCCACCAAGCCCAGCTAATATATATATATATATATTTTGTGTGTGTGTGTGTGTGTGTGTGTGTGTGTGTGTGTGTGTGTGGTACTGGGGGTGGAACCCAGAGCCTTTCTACCTAAGGGCTATACTCCCAGACCTATTTTATATTTTATTTGGAAACAGGGTCTTACTAAGTTGCTGAGAGCCTCACTAAGTAGCTGAGGCTGCCTTCGAACCTGAGTGATCCTCCTGTCTCAGCCTCCCAAGTGCGGGGATTACAAGCGTGTGCCACCACGCCCAGCAGTATAATATATATATTTTAAAAGTGTGTAAATGTAGCCAGGTGTGATGGCGCACTCTTGTAATCCCAGCACGTGGGAGGCTGAGACAGGAGGATCACAGTTTCACAGCCAGCCTCAGCTACTTAGTGAGGCCCTCTTCAACTTAATGAGAGAGACCCTGTTTCAAAATAAAGAATAAAAAATAGGGCTGGGGGTGTAGCTCAGAGGTAGAATGCCCTTGGGTCCCATCCCAGAACCACAAAAGTGCATATATGTAAGTATGTACACACACACACACACACACACACACACACACACACACACTTACTTATGTATTGTAGCCTCACATAATGTAGTTTAGAGTGAAAGGGACGTACATATACACAGCACTCGGTGAACTTCTCCCCCTCCTATTTCCTTCCCCATACACGATGCTGAGATAGGCATTGGCAATTTACGCGTGTACATAGATAGCATCAGAGTGGATGTGTTTCCTTCATTACTTCTCCCCTACCACCTCCTCTCCTTAGGCCCCCTGTATTGCTCTACTGGGGTTGCTAGCCCATTATTTACAGTTCCTCTTCCGTCCGGATTACCCCTGAGCTTTCAAATATAAGAGAAAACGTGACCCTTCACTTTCTGTGACCGGCTAATCCCACTTAACGGTGTTCTCCAGATCCCTCCGTGTTTCTGCAAATGACATACTTTTGTTATTATTTAGTGCTGAGTAGAATTCTGTTGTGTGTATATGCCATAACTTTGTGATCCATTCATCTGGTAATAGATACCTAGGTTGGTTCCCTACCTTGGCTATTGTGAATTGTGGTGTGGGTGTGCATGTATCACTATAATACTCAGATTTCATTCCTTTGGAAAGCTACCCAAGAGTATAGCTGGGTCATATGGTGTATTCATTCCCAGTTTTCTGAGAGATCTCCACACTGCTCTGAATAGAGGCTACCCTGTGCAATCTCACCAACAGTGTGAAGAGTTCCCATTTCCCTAAATCCTCACCAGAATTTATTGTTTGAATTCTTGATGATGCCATTTTAATTAACATTAGAGGTCTTGAGTTGTTTTGTTTTGTGTGTATGGTATATTCTACCTCTGAGCTACATTTCCAGCCCTATTTTATCTTTTATTTTGAAACAAGGTCTCACTAAGTTCTGGAGGGCATTACTAAGTTGCTGATGCTGGCCTGGAACCTATGTTCCTCCTGGTTTAGCATCCCAAGTACTGGGATTACAAGTGTACACCATTGTCAAGTAAAGAATAAAAAATGGGGCAAGGAGCCGGGCGTGGTGGCGCACGCTTATAACCCAGCACTTGGGAGGCTGAGACAGGAGGATTGCACAGGTTTGAAGCCAGCCTCAGCTACTTAGGCTTTCAGCAATTTAGTGAGACCCTGTTCCCAAATAAAGTACACAGTAGGTCTTGGAGTATAGCCCAGAGGTAGAAATGCCCCTGGGTTTTGTCCCCGGTACCACACACACAAACAACAACAACAGCAAAAATTTTTAATAAAAATTCTTCATTTTGAAACAGTCTCACTAAGTTGCAAAGGGCCTCCCTAAGCAGCTGAGGCTGTCTGGGAACTGCAATCCTCTGGTCTCAGCCTCCTGATTGCTGGGATTACAAGTATGTGCCACCACACCCAGCTCCCAGTCCTATTTTTTATTTTTATTTTGAAACAGGGTCTCAATAGGTTGATGGGAATCTCACTACCTAATGAGGCTGTCCTCGAATCTGCAGTCTCCTGTCTCAGCCTCCCAAGTACTGGGGATACAGGGGTGTGCCTCAACGTGTTTTTATTTTGAAGCAGAATTTGGCTGAGTCGCTGAGGTTGGCCTCAGGAACCTGCAGTCCTCCTGTCTTCAGCATCTCAAGTACTGGGATTACAATTGTGCCGCACCACACCCAGCTGTAGTATGTTCTTTTAATGGAACAGTACTCGGCAGTAAAAAGCAGTGAATTATTGGCATGCTACAACATGGATGAACTTTGAAAAAACAGTGTGCTAACTGGAAGAAGCCAGCCACAGAAGCCCCTGTGCTAGGATTTCACTTGTGTTAGCTGTGCAGAGTAGAGAAATCCGGAGAGAACGAAAGGTTTCCAAAGAGCGGTGGAAAGGAACCTTCGAGAGGATGTGATTTGCTTTTGTGTTGATGAAAATGTTCTAAACGAATCATAGTGATGATTGCACAACCCTAAACATATTAAAGACCATTGAATTATGCAGTTTGAATGGTTGTCTCGTATAATGTGTGAATTGTATTCCAAATAAGCTGTTGTTAAAAGTAATAGGTGGGTTGAGAGGCCAGGGGAAGCTCACCAAGTGCTGTGTGCGTGGATGTCCCTGTCACTTCACTACGTTATAACGTGAGACTACAGTGCACCAGTAAAAGGATATAAAGTGAGGAGGAGGAGGAGGACCCAGGAGCGGAGTGCACACCTCTAATCCTAGTACTCGGGAGGCTGGGAGATCCCGGATTTGAGACCAGCTTGCGGTAACTTAGTGAGACCTTGTTTAACAATAAAAGTAATCAAATAAAAAGGGCCAGGAGAGCCGGGCGAGGTGGCACACGCTTATAATCCCAGACAGGAGGATCGCACGGGTTCCAAGCCAGCCTCAGCTACTTAGGGAGGCTCTCGGCAACTTAGTGAGACCCCGTTTCCAAATAAAGTATAAAAAATAGGTCCGGGGGTATAGCCCGGAGATAGAAATGCCCCTGGGTTCTACCCCTAGTAACACAATCAATCAATCAATAAATAAATAAATAATAAAGTAAAGGGCCAGGAGTGAAGCTCGTTGGTAGAACACTACTGGGTTTAATTCCCAGTGCTCTAAAAAATAAACTTTATTTTTTTAAATAATAGGGTTTGGAGTATAAAATGATTCATTTTGAATTGACAGTTTTGACCGTGCACTGGGTACGTGGAGGTTTGTTACACTGATTTGTCCACTTTGATTCCTGTTATAAATTCTCAAGGAGTCTCCCCCTCAGGCCTTCCCTGCCTGCAAGGCAGCAAGTGCCATGTGCTTTTTGCTCTTTGGCTGGTTGCATCTTAAGACCCTTGGCAACCTCTTCCTCTGTGTCTGGGTCATTTCAAAGCAACTCTTTTATGTCTGTTTTATTATTTTACCAAGAGATCTAATGTTTCCAGAAGTGTTTTCTTTGGAGAGCCCTGCTCAGAGGTGATTGGGTGGGAGAGTTTGTTTCATAACTCCCCAGACCTTGTGATAGAAACTGTACTGAATGCCTTTAGTAGCCCTGAGTAGAAGTGCACTGGGGGAAATGCCAGCTGCTTTATCTCCTCCTAACAGAGCAGCAGGGTGCATCTGCAGGGAGGAGTGTGGTCTCTAGAGGGCTGCAGGGGAAAGCCAACTGCTAGAGCAGATGAGCAAGCTGAAAGCATTTTGTATTTCAGAAACATCTTTGGAGTCAAGGCAATGTGCTAGTTTGGGAGGAAGGGGAGAGAAAATGACCAAAATACAAGATGCAACCAAGATGTCTAAAGTCCTCTGAGAATGCAGAAGGACCAGCGTGCAGTTGCTGTGTTAAGTTAGATCATGACGGAACCCAAAGAGGCACAGACTACTGAGAAGACGGGATGGGGGTCGGGGTGTGCGTGCAGGGGTCCATGTCTGTGTATGGGAGAGTCAGGGAGAGGAGCTGAGGTGGCTGGTGTTGAGACAGGTATCTAAGGTCGGTAAGACTGTGATAGATGCAAAGGATTCCATGAACAAAGACATAGAAGCCAGGAAGTGCAGCGTGTAGTGTGTGTGTGTGTGTGTGTGTGTGTGTGTGTGTGTGTGTGTGTCTCAGGATGAAAGGGGGGATATTGTACCCCTGCCCTAGTTTTACTTATTTTATTTATTTATTTATTTATTTATTTATTTATTTATTTATTTATTGCAGTACTAGGGATGGAACCAAGGGGCATTCTTCCTCCAAGCTCCACCCCAGCCCTATTTTTATTCTTTTTTTTTTTTAAACAATGTATGTCAGCCGGGCGTGGTGGTGCACGCTTGTAATCCCCGCGCTTGGGAGGCTGAGACAGGAGGATCACACGGGTTCGAAGCCAGCCTCAGCTACTCATTGAGGCTTCCAGCAACTTAGTGAGACCCTGTTTCCAAATAAAACATAAAAAAAAGAAGGTCTGGGAGTACAGCCCGGAGGTAGAAAGCCTCTGGGTTCCACCCCCAGTACCACAAAAAAAAAATATATATATATATATATGTCTCACTATGTAGCTGAGGCTGGCTTTGAACCTGTGACCCTCCTGTCTCAGCCTCCCAAGTACTAGGATTCCAAGCATGGGCCACCTGGTTCTGTTATACTCAAAGTCTGGGACCCCAGGGTGACAGAGACCACCACCACACACAAAAATGCAAAGGCAGGAAGGGGTTTATTGGGGAACTAGCTCGAGCGGGGCGCCGAGTCTCATCCAATGCATTGTAATCTTGACAAGGACCCGAGTCTTTGTTCCAAGGCAGTTTTATACACTTCAGTCACTCGGGCTGTGATTTACAAGGAGTTATCTTTAAACCAAAAGGAATTTTTGCTGCTGTTTTCACAAGCAATTGGACAGGATACTTGGTGCCTCCCATTTGGTTTGTGCCTCCTGGAGTTGGTTGGGAGTTTTTCATCCTGACTCAGGAGCCAAAACTGGCACTTAACTGTTAGTTGTATTCCTGGGAAACTGAAACTTAGGCCTAGAGTGTTTGCTGTATGGATGAAGCCTGTCATGGCTCCACTTTGATCCTACAGTTCCTATCTATTTTTATTTTTTTATTTTTTTGTGGTACTGGGGTTCCTGGAAGCCCTTCTACCTCCGGGCTACACTCCCAGACCTAATTTATATGTTTTTATTTGGAAACAGGGTCTTTTAAGCCAGCAAGGCTGGCTCCGAACCAGCGTGATCCTCCTGTCTCCTCCTCCCAAGGGCAGGGATTACAAGCGTGCGCCACCACGCCTGGCTCCTATCTTATTTTGTTTTATTTATTTATTGTGGGTCTAGGGATAGAACCCAGGGACATTCGACCTCTGAGCTACACCCCCAGCGCTATTTTTGTTGTTGTTGTTGGTATTGGGGTTCCTGGAAACCCTTCTCCCTCCAGGCTACACTTCGAGGCCTATTTTATATATATATATTTTTTTATTTAGAAACAGGGTCTCTTAAGGCAGCAAGGCTGGCTTTGAACCTGCGCAATCCTCCTGTCTCTGCCTCCCAAGCACGGGGATTACAGGCGTGTACTACCACGCCTGGTTTATTTATTTTTATTCTTTATTTTGAAACAGGGTGTCACTAAGTTGCAGAGTACTTCACTAAGTAGCTGAGGCTGACCATGAACTGGGAAACTCCTGTCTCAGCCTATCAAGTACTGGGATTACAAGCGTGCACTACCACACCTGGCTCCTGATTTAATTTTAAACAATCCTACTCTTAAGTTCATACACTATTTTGTAGAAAAGAAAAACTTAAAAATTATTTCACCTTGTCATTTAAGGGTAAAAATTAGCAATGCCTCGATTTAAGATTTAGCTTAAGAGTAAGCCACTGATAAACACAATATATTCATAAGTTTTAGATCATTTTCTTCACCTTGTATGTTTAGAGTTCTTTTAAAAATAGTGTGTTTCTGGGTGGGAAAAGAAAAAATTTAAACCAAAGCACAAATATTTTATTTCAAACCAATATTTTTAATGAGGTTCTCCTTATTTTCTAATTTTATTTAACTGATGCAGAATGCCAATTAAAAGCATAAAAATACTTGAATTTTCAGTTTTTCTTGGACTTTTTAAATGTTCTGCCTGTGGAGTTAGGCCAGGTGTGTTTCTGAGCATTATCCATCCTGCACAGAGTTGAGCAGACAGATTAGTGCAGGTGATGGTGTCCATACTCTTCCAAGCAAGATCTTCTGAGGGACGTCCTGAAGTATCTTTAGGATTGAGGCGATGGTGTTATGTAACCCCCACTTGGCATACTGTTAACAGCTTATAATCGCTTTTTATAAAAATTGCGAGTTACAGATTGTAGGTCAACAGCACATTTTACAGAGGTTTATAATCAAGTAATAGTTAATAAAGAAAATGATTACAGTAGCTTAAAAACCAGCCTCCCTTGAGTTGGTAATGAACACTTACTGAGCATTTCATTATAAGAAGTTAGTTTTAAGCATGTAAGGATTTCAGTATGATCCTATCAAGCCATACGTCTCACCATGACTAGAAATATTACAGTACTGCTCAAGTTATTAAGGAGACTAGAATAGCATGGCGTGCCCTCCGATAGCTACCCGTGCCAACTCTGCTTCTCTGACACGAGACGGAAAGCGCACGCCGCTGAGTCAAGCGCTCTGTTTACAGTACGGTGCTTTAAAATGCACTTGATAACCAAAGGCTGAGAACTGAACGTCTCATTTTTTGCTACTGACAAAGGCATGTTCGAGCAAGAGATTCATGCAAAATTACTTAAGGAAAAGGAAACTTCAATATATACTTCTTTCCTTATGTATGAATAATTTGGCAAAATTCTTTTGAAATTTTTTGTCAATGACCAGATGGGGTAGATTTTTATTACGAGTATAATACCTCCACAGAGTCCAAGTATTCCAAATGTAAGCATTCTTGAATTTCATATTCAACTCAATACACATTCCTAATGATTGCTAATTGTTACTTCCTGAAGTTCCCCAGCTGGACGCTCATTCTGCTTAGAACACAGCGGAACGCTGCAGGCTGTATCTCCCAGAACTTCACTGGGTTGTGGAATAAACTTATTGCGCTGTATAAAGACTTCTTCGTCTTTGGCGTTGTCGGGCAGAAGTCGTTCACTCCCACTTTGGTAATTGAATTCGAGTGGAGGAAGATGATCTGTTGTAGAAGAAAGCAGCATGGAATACAAGTAGCCAGTCAATAGAAAAGAAAGATATCCTGTTCATAGTCAGCATTGGGCAGCTTTATTCATCTGTCTGTTTTTATATTGGCTTGGTTATATTTTCACTTAAAATAGATACACTTGTTTGCTCATGTAAATACCTGTGTGATTCAATTCATGTATGACACAAGAAAGTGTCATCTGAGAGGGTGAATGTGCACAGGACTGGTTTCACCAGCAAAGCGCACTTCTGTCAGTTGGGCCACTTCACTCCCTCCTCCCCATGTGTAGAAATGGTTATTTCAACTCGGGTATGATGGCCACGCTTGTAATCCCAGCGTTCGGGAAGCTGAGACTGGAGATCACGGTTTGCTGCCAGCCTCAGCTACTAAGTGAGGCTCTCTGTGGTCAGGAGAGACAAGTGTATAGCTACTATTTTGTATGTTTTTGTTTTTTTGTATGCTTGTTTTTGTTTTGTGGTACTGGGGATGGAACCCAGGGACATTCTAACTCTGAGAAGCACCTATTTTTTAGTCTTTTTTTTTTTTTTTTGGTGGTATGGGGGTTCCTGGAAGCCCTTCTACCTCCGGGCTACACTCCCAGACCTATTTTATACTTTTTTTTGAAACAGGGACTCTAAAAGCCAGCGCGGCTGGCTTTGAACTTGCGCGATCCTCCTGTCTCTACCTCCCAAGCGCGGGGATTACAAGCGTGCGCCACCACGCCCAGCGTCCGTTCATTTTTGAAACAGGGTCTGAGTTGCGAAGGGCCTCCCTAAGTAGCTGCACAGACTGCAGTTCTCCCGTCTCAGCCTCCCGAATGGGATTACAAGCGTGCACCACCACGCCCGGCTTGGATGTTGTTTTACAGATATATCATCGACATGTTAAGTACATATTTGTAATATGCATCGATAGTTAAGTCTTTCTTTTTGCCCAATAGACAAGTCATAGTTTAATAGGCTTCATACATTCCTTTTTACATTTAGTACTTATAAGAATGGGGACTGTTTATTCTGCTTAGTCCTTTTATGGCAACAGTGAGATTTCTGGGAAGTAAAAGCTAGCTGCTTCACTGGTAGCATTTTGGCACGTTAAAAAGTAGGGGCCTGCCGGGCATGGTGGCGCACGCTTGTGATCCCAGCATTCGGGAAGCTGAGACCGGAGGATTATGGTTTGCAGACAGCCTCAGCTACTTAGTGAGGCCCTCTGCAACTCAGTGAGACCCGGTTTCAAAATAAAGAATAAAAAATAGGGCAGGGGGTGTAGCTCAGAGGTCAAATATCCCTGGGTTCCATCCCCAGACCCGCAAAAAAAAAAAAAAAAAAAAAAGAATAAAAAAAGAAAAGAAAAGAAAAAGTAAGGGCCTACTGCTGGCAAAACTGGGCTATGTCTAGATTCTACTTTTACGTATTAAGACTGGTCTGAGCCTGATCATGAGAACTCTAGGCATTACTAAAATGTTAATGTTTGGTGTTCGGCTCCCCTCTGTCCTCTGTCAGTCTTGACACAGACACATGGTTCAAGTGGTCCCTCTCCATTTTCCCCACAGCTCCTCAGCACAGCACGGCATCCTTTACCACAGCACTGACCTCACTGTGAATAAAACCATGAGGGTGTGGGTGTCTTTACTTTGTAGGTGTTCATAGAATTGTACACTTGTGACTTGTATTCTCTATGCTTTAATTCTGTACAGTAAAAAATCCTTGCCCAGTGTGGTGGTGCACACCTGCAATCCTAGTACACACACACACACACACACACACACACACACACACACACACACACACCATACTCTTTTCTAACGCAGCAGTACATTGATAGAGAAAATACCTAGATCCTAATCCTCTTGCTTTGCCTTGAGAAATATTTCCAGAACAGAGGACATAAAATCCTGTTTGGTGTCCTCACCAGTCCTGCCTGAGAAACTTCAGGAAGTTGACGTTGGCTCTGTCACAACTTTGCTCCAATGGCCTCAGCCACAGAAACTGGAGCTGTATCCTGAGCTCCTCAGGTGACACCTTCGTAAAAATTGTCCTCCCGGAACCCTCCTGCTTGGTTAGTACACCTCATTTAACCTGAAGAGCCATCATGCTTACACGTTTACGTTACCCTTGCTGCTCGCCTGGTCTTTGAGATATACTGATGTGCTTTATAAAAACTTATGAAAAGTGCCATCTCTACCAAACACAAACAGAAGTTTCACCTGGAGATACTTCAGCTCCTGTAATCCCGAAGGAATTTTTTTTAGTTTGTTGTTTTCCAAGTGTATTTCTCTAACACGTGGTATGTTAGCAAAACTTCCATTTTCAATATCTGTGATTCTGTTGTTTCCTAGGCCCAACCTAAAAATGACAAGAAATGTATTAGTTCTTATGCAGGTGGCTAGGTTTGATAGAATTAGCTGAAAATATCACAGCTCTAGTTAGAATATAAACCTGTCTTTTTTTGAACCCAAGGGCATTCATTCTACGTCTACCCCCAACTCTATTTTATTTTTTATTTGGAAACAGTCTCATTATTAAGTTAGGAGCCGGGCGTGGTGGCACATGCTTGTAATCCCTGCTCTTGGGAGGCGGAGACAGGAGGATCGCGCAAGTTCGAAGTCAGCCGCCCTAGCTTAAGAGACCCTGTTTCCAAATAAAAGATATAAAATAGGTCTGGGAGTGTAGCCCGGAAGTAGAACGGCTTCCAGGAACCCCCATACCACCCAAAAAAAAAAAAAAAAAAGTTACAGAGGGCCGGGCTAAGTTGCTGGGTCTGGCCACGAATCTGCAGTCCTGACTCAGCCTCCCACGTACTGGGATCCCAAGTGTGCACCACTACACCTAACTTCATAGCCTTATTTTATAACCAAGTTCAGGATGTAACAGCCAGCTCCTCCCTCCCTTAGAAAATTATCTATGTTAAATTCAGCAAAAGGAAAATTTGCTAAGTGTCCTCATCTTCCCAGTTGCTTTGCCTCTCATGTTAGCACAGGCATAAAATCCAGAGGTTCTTTCTAGTTTTCTCTGCGCACCCTTCAGTAGCAGCGGTGATGGTTTAGCCTAGAGCTCAGACACGCATTCGCCAAGATGCTTCGTCAATAATGTCTTGGTCATACCATCTGCCACTTCTGAGTTAACGTCCCAGGGAACTTTTACCTTTGTAGTTCCTTGTATCGTTTAAAATCCTCAAGTTCCACAGTTGAAATTTTATTATAGTCTAAATGGAGCTCCAACAAAGTGGATGGGAGATCTAATAAGAAAAGAAGGACAAATGTTAGATCAGGTGAGGCCTTCCAGCTTTCTCTCTCTACAGAATTATCTACACTAATGCACCCAGCACAGATGTAGATGAGTAAATGTCAGTAAAGAGTACACTGCTGCTTCAAGTTTATTCTCACACTGGGGGAAATTAGGATTTAATACTGTCCAAAAATTTACTATACATGGCTCTCCATATGTATGTGGGAGGGGGGAAAACATGTTAAATTTCATACTAGTCTGACCAGAAGCATTGGTATAAAGATTTCTAATTGTGTTGCATAAACAATGTTTGTTATACAGTTGACCACATTTCATGTAATGGTCATTGAATGACAATTTAAAAAACTCTATCATAAATACAAACCTTTGGGAATTGAGGTTAGTTTTGCTTCAGCGATTCTGATATGGAACACCGTCACGCCTTCAAATGCCCCTGGTTCTATCCCATTATTATCAAGAGGGTTGGCACTCATCTCTGCGGGGACGGGAGGAGAAATGGCATAGGTGAACACAGCAGGCCGCACACAAGCAAGCTCACAATGCAGGCACACCCCAAGAGCACTCCAGAAGCTTGCTTCCACCAGCACGGCACTCGTGGCCCGGCCTGCCTGCTCCTGTGCAGCCAGCTCTCCTTTCTGCTTGCCTTTTGTACTTTATAAACTGAATAACAGGTTTGCTTTTTAAAATTTGAATGACTAAATAAACGATACTATCACTTTCATGAGCATAATAAAAGTTTTGTTATAGTAATATGGCATCAGAAAACAAATAATCCTTCGTGTAATTCAAAATATTTTGTGATTTGCATTTTGCCTTCTAAACCTTTATCATAAGTCCATTAGAAGTTATATGATTAGCAGCAATATAACTTTGAAGAGATGTCAGTAAGTGGCATCTGACACATTCCAGGCATTTGGTTGAATTGATGAGTGAAATGAATGAGCATCTTGAAGAGGAATTTCGATGAACTTGGTGGCAAGGTGGCGTGATCATTTGATGGGTGTAGGAGTAAAATACAATACGGAATGTGAATGTGGTAGCCCACACTTGTAATTCCAGCACGTGGGGCTGAGACAGGAGGATCGCAGGTTTGCCAACAGCCTTAGCAGTCTAGTGAGGCCCTCTGCAACTTAGCGAGGCCTTGTTTCTACATAAAAAGAATAAAATAGCGCTGGGGTTGTAACTCAGAGGTAGCCATTCCCCGGGTTCCTCCCCAGTATCATAGGAGGAAAAAAATACAAAAGAGTTTAAAATACATAACAAGTCAAGCATGATGGCACATGCCTGTAATCCCAGTACTTGGGAGGCTGAAACAGAAGGATCACAGATTCGAGGCCAACCTCAGCAACTTGGTCAGACCCTGTTTAAAATAAAAAATAAAAACAGCTGAGTGTCTACCTCAGAGGTAGAATTCCCCCCCCATCCCAGACTCAATCTCTAGTTTTTTAAAATAAATACATACATACATACATACAAAAATTGTTCATATTTGTGTGTGTGTGTGTGTGTGTGTGTGTGTGTGTGTGTGGTACTGGGGGTGGAACCCAGAGGCTTTCTAACTCCAGGCTACACTCCCAGACCCATTTTATATTTTATTTGGAAACAGGGTCTCACTAAGTAGCTGAGGCTGGCTCCGAACCTGCGCGATCCTCCTGTCTAAGCCTCCCAAGCGCGGGGATTATAAGCATGCGCCACCATGCCCAGCTCCCAAAAATTGTTCAGATCAGTGCTCTTATAAAAGATAACCAAAAGTTAAGTTTACATTCCAAATAATATCTGAATTAACTTTGTATATTATATTTTAGTAGATTATACAATACATTAAAATGCCTTTTAGTAAGAATATAATAAATTTTATTACTTAGGGTCCAGTTTAAAAAACAAATCACAGTAGGTGTTTCAAGAAATTCTTGAGACAGATGGTATTACAAAAGCTCCTTTTTTTTCTTTCTTCTTTCTTTTATTTTGTGTGTGTGTGTGTGTGTGTGTGTGTGTGTGTGTGTGTGTGTGTGTGTTGGGGGATACTGGGGATAGAATCCAAGGGCATTCCCAGAAGTTTTTATTTTTCATTTATTTTTTTGTTTGTATGTTTGGTGGTACTGGGGTCCCTTCTACCTCCGGGCTACACACCCAGACCTATTTTATACTTTTTTATTTTATTTTATTTTATTTTTTTGGAAACAGGGTCTCTTAAGCCAGCACAATCCTCCTGTCTCCGTCTCCCAGGCGCGGGGATTACAAGCATGCGCCACCATGCCCGGCTTTTTTATTTTTATTTTGAAACAGGTGTCTTGCTGAAGGTGGGTTTGAACCTCTATCCTCCCTCTGAGCTACACCCCCAGCGCTATTTTTTATTTTGATTTCAAAATAGGGTTCATTAGGTTTATAAGACTCTCTCTAATTGAGCCCAGTGTGGTGGCACACGCTTGTAATCCTTGCGCTTGGGAGGCGGAGACAGGAGGATCACACAGGTTCAAAGCCAGCCTCAGCTACTTAGTGAGGCTCTCAGCAGTTTAGTGAGACCCTCTTTCTAAATAAAATAAAAAATAGGTCTGGGAGTATAGTCTTGAGGTAGAAATGACCCCTGGGTTCCACCCCCAGTACTACCAAAAAAAAAAAAATCTCTAATTGCTGAGGCTGTCCCCAAACCTGCAGTCCTCTTGTCTCAGCCTTGCAGGTTGTCAGATCACAAGATGCACCACCATGCCCAGGTGTTTTATATTTTAATTGTTTTATAAATAGTCTAGCATCTGGGGCTATAGCTCAAAAGTGGAATGCTTGGATCCCATGCACCACAAAACAAAACCATAAATGGTCTGTCTAGGCAAGGATTATTAGAACCAAAAATTATTTTTGGAAATTACCTTTAAATGTAGTAATGATAATAAAGTATTCTGCATTTACACGCTAATTATAATTTCAAAATGTCCTATTTATTTGAAAAACTTACCCAACACATGTAAGGCACTCATTCCTTTGAACGTGTCCTTTTGTATTTTCTTAACTTTATTATCATGAATTCTGAGCTCTGCCAGTGACTTGGGAAGATTAAGTGGTATTTCACTGAGTTGATTGTGGGATAAATACAGTCTTCGCAACTTCTTTGTGGTCAGAAAGGTTTTGGGATGAATCTTTGTTAGTTTGTTGTTATTCAGAATCAGAGCCTAGATAAAGTATAAGAAATTGTATAATATTAGGAAATGGATTTGATTTACTGATATTCTGCAGTCATTAGTCATGGATATCAATATGACTTAGGTCATTTATGTACTTGATCAACCATATAAAAATTTTCATGCCAGGCGTGGTGGCACATGCTGGTAATCCCAGCACTTGGGAGGCTGAGACAGGAGAAGCACAGGTTCCCAGCCAGCCTCAGCTACTTAGTGAGGCCCTGTCTCAGAAATAAAGAATAAAATAGGGCTGGAGGTGTAACTCAGAGGTAGAATGCCTCCAGGTTCAATCCCCAATACCACCCAAAAAAAAAAAAAAGGAAAAAGAAATTTCTCAGCCCAATTTAAGCTTTAAAAAATATTTTCTACAGAGTTGGAACAGTGCAAAGTGTGGGTGTCTGAGTGTTTTACTGAAGATTGAGCCTCGGGGCATTCTACTTTGAAGCTACACCCCAGCTCTGTTGTATTTTTATTTTTAAACAGGGTTACTGGGTTGTCGAGTCCCACTACTTGCTGAGCCTACAGCAGTCTTGGCTGTGTCTGCACAGGGATTACATGCCTCCCCACTGTTACTCGGTCAGCTCCTTTTATCAGCGTGCTAATCATCTAAGTCTCAGCCCTCATGCCTCTCTTCTCTCACCTTTCTCCCAAACATACCATTTTCTTCAGGTTTTCTCCTAAGGAAGGTTAAGTCAAGGAGAAGAAGGGAAATTGCATCTCGTTGCCAACTGTCAAAGTATGCCCCTTTCTACATGTACGGTGCCAACAAACAGTGTGTTCTTTTCCTTAAGTTAAACTGAAAAATGAAGTGGGGGAGCTTAGCAACTTAACGGATGACAAAGATGACTTGGGAACCTTTGCTTGAACCATAAAGTAAACTTAGCAGAAATCATTGCTCTCCTTGGAGTATGCAAAGTGACAGTGAGGAGAAGTAACTTGCCTGCACTCGCCCTGCAGGTGAGGGCTCCAGCGACCCCCGCTGCCCTGCCCAGAGGGGCTTGTGCCTCGAGATCCAGCCACAGTGCATGGGCTTTTATCATTTTTGTTTTGTTGCTGGTTAAGACATGCAGTTGCTAGAGCCGCATAAAAGGAAGGATGAGTAATAAAACAAGGGCAGAATTTTTTATGCAGCACCATCAGATGCCACCACAGTGCGGTGGGCTGCAAAGTAGCACCAGGTCACAGCTGGACTGCTAGGAGGGTTTTACAGGAGGCGCTGGCTGTCACAGAACCCTGAGTTCATCATTAACAAACAGTGTGGCTATCTGTAAGAACCAAGGGAAAACGTCATGTTTGTAGAAGTGGGACAAGTCCTGACCCGGGTATCTGTGATGGCAGCAGGAGGCGAGCCAGGCAGCCTGGGAGCGTGGGGCCTCACTTGCTCTACACACCCTGCTCTCTGGGTGAGAACCTCAGGGCCAAGCAAGCATCTGAAGCCTAGCGGAGATCTGCGAGCTGTTGGACACACCTTGATTCCCTTTTAAGATAGGCACCATGTAAAGTGATGGTATAATTAAACGTTTTGTAAGTATGTGATATACCTATAATTCAAATATAAAACATACACTTTAAAAAGTACTTAATAAGGCAGGGCATGGTGTCGCACTCACACTTGTAATCCCCGGGTTCACAGCCAGCCTCAGCTACTTAGTGAGGCCCTTTGCAACTCAGTGAGACCTTGTTTCAAAATAAAGAGTAAAAATAGGGCGTGAGGGTTAGCTCAGAGGTAGAATGCCCCTGGGTTCTATCCCCAGTACCGAAAAAAAAAAAAAGTATTTTATAGGCATCAGTGGTGGTGCCTTGTAGGCCCAGCTACTTCTGAGGGAAGAGGATCACTTATACCCTAGAGTTCAAGGCCAGCCTGAGCAACATAGTGACACTCCATTGAAAAAAACAAAATACTTTACATTAATACATTGAATTGATCTCATATTGACCTGGCAATAACATTAGATAACAGGAAGGTAAGTGTCCCTGCTTTCTCAGTATCTGGCATGTATGGCTCAGTTAATTTTTTTTAATTTATTTATTTTTTTGCGGGTCTGGGGATGGAACCCAGGGGCATTTGACCTCCGGGCTACACCCCCAGCCCTATTTTTTATTCTTTATTTTGAAACCAGGTCTCAATGAGTTGCAGAGGGCCTCTCTAAGTAGCTGAGACTGTCCGCGAATCACGATCCTCCCATCTCAGCCTCCCAAATGCTGGGATTACAAGCGTGTGCCACCACGCCCGGCTTCAGCTAATCTTTTTAACCCCCTTTAAAATGAGGTCTTGCTAAGTTGCTAATGGCCTAAGTCACTGAGGCTGGCTTCGAACCTTTTATCCCCCTGTCTCAGCCTCCCAAGAACTGGAATTAAAGACGTGTGCCACCGTACCCATCCTCATTCCGCCTTGTAACCACTCCATGAAATGCATGTCCTTATTATACCCTTCTTCATTTTCCCACTGTTATACACCTAGTGGAGACTAGATTTGAGCTCAGATCCGCCTGAATGTTCACTTTCTAAACACAATGCCATATAAACACTGACTAGAAGCCAGGCGTGGTGGCGCACACTTGTAAACCCAGTACTTGGGAGGCTGAGATGGGAGGATTGCAGTTTGTGGACAGCGTCAGCTAGTTAGGCCCTCTGCAACTCATGAGATCCGGTTTCAACATGAATAAAAAATAGAGCTGGAGGTGTAACTTGAAGGTAGAACGTCCCTGGGTTCCATTCCTAGTACTGCAAATAAAAGCAAAAGTATGTTTTTCCAGTTGCTTTATATGGGGCTGTATTTTATTTGGTGCCTTACCAAGTCTGCGCTGTCTGCATAATTGAAGGGAGAGAGCCATGGGGGCCCTGTCTTTCTGAGTGTGGGGCCTTGCAGGAAGTCAAGATGATTTCCAGCGTATCACTCCTCCAGGAGTGACACCTGACCTTCCGCCTGTGTGGACTGAGCATCCATCACTGTGCTTCAAACATGGTCGGCATGTGTGTCCTTGACCCCGGCCGTGTGGAGGCAAAGTGACCTCAGATCACTAAGATCCCCCGTCTGTATCTGATGAACAGATGCCTGAACCTGCCAGCCTGAGACACAGTCAGGCCTGTGTGGCAGCAGGAGGCTGGCCCATACGGTTAAGGTGCCCTCTGCCTTCCCCCAAGATAGTAAGCTGGGGGTGTGTGTGTGTGTGTGTGTGTGTGTGTGTGTGTGTGTGTGTGTGTGTATGGTACAGGGGATGGAACCCAGGGGCATTCAACTTCTGAGCTACACCCCCTGCCCTATTTTTTATTCTTTATTTTGAAACCAAGTCTCACTGAGTTGCAGAGGGCCTCGCTAAGTAGCTGAGGCTGTCCGCGAACCACGATCCTCCAGGTCTCGGCCTCCCGAATGCTGGGATTTCAAGCGTGCGCCACCATGCCCAAGTCAGCTTGGAATTTTTAATTGACTAGAACCTTGCTGAAAACAGAGATATTGTCATACTTAAGCCACAGAAAGTAAGACTAGTTTGCACTAACACAATATAATTGTTTCATTAATAATATTTTTGCTAAAATATCTGAAAGTATCAGCATATATTCTTACATAAAGTGAAGTGAGTCCTTTAAAATCATTTTCTTTGATCTCCTTGATTTTATTGTTTTGAAGGTCGATCATTCGAGTATCAAATGGAATGTTGCTTGGGACCGAGGTCAAACCTGAGAAATAAACAAACATATTTCAAATACTAGAGAATGGTGCTGAAGACAAGATCACCAGTGTGGCAGAGGTGGAAAGTTTAACCTAGAGTCAGCTGAAGACCAGAGTACAAGTTCGAGAGAGATGTGCCCTTTTAAATCCATGGTCAGCCGCGCATGGTGGGCACGCTTGTCATCCCCGCGCTTGGGAGGCTGAGACAGGAGGATCGCGCAGGTTCGAAGCCAGCCTCAGCTACTTAGTGAGGCTCTCAGCAACTTAGTGAGACCCTGTTTCTAAATAAAAAATATAAAATAGGTCTGAGAGTATAGCCTGAAGGTAGAAAAGCCCCTGGATTCCACTCCCAGTACCACAAAAAAATAATAATAATAATAAATAAGTCCATGGTTATCATTAAGTAACAGCGTACTTAGTGGTTGTAACAGATGATTCAAAACTGTTTTGGGGCCGGGCTTAGTGGCATACACTTATAATCCCAGCATTTGGGAGGCTGAGAAGGATTGTGGCTCGTGGACAGCCTCAGCTACTTAGTGAGGCCTTCTGCAACTTAGACTCTGTTTCTTTTTTTTTTTTTTTTTTTTTTTTTTTTTGGTGGTACTGGGGTTCCTGGAAGCCCTTCTACCTCTGGTATACACTCCCATGGGCTACACTCCCAGACCTATTTTTTTAACATTTTTATGCGGAAACAGAGTCTCTTAAGCCAGCGAGGCTGGCTCCGAACCAGCGCGATCCTCCTGTCTCCGCCTCCCAAGCGCGGGGATTACAAGCGTGCGCCACCACACCCGGCGAGACCCTGTTTCAAAATAGAGAATTAAAAAAAAATAGGGCTGGGAGAGTAGCTCAGAGGTAGAATGCCCCTGGGTTCCATCCCCAGTACTTAAAAAAAAAAAAAAAAGTTTGTGAAAAGCCTGAGGACATTTGTCAAGTGCCTCTCTTTGACCAGGTGTCTGTCTTGGGCCTGTCAGGAGCTGACGGGCAGCAGAGGCACAGCCATGCGACCCTGCGGGCTGCGTGCGGACACCAGCTTCCTCTGCAGGTTTCCAGGCCGTGGCAGTGAGCAGGTGGAGCGTTCGGGTCTTGCTCATTTTTAAGAAGACCCAAAATATAGAACGTTTTGCTTAGAAAATAGATTCTTTCTGGTATACACTATAAAAAACTTTCCCACCTACCCATTCTCTATAATGTCTCCTCTAGCTAGTCATTAATTCTTTGATTGAAATATTTGTTTGCTCCTACATCACTCTTTGTGAGCATCTAACTGTGACGTATACCTTTACTTCCTTCAGCCACTCCGCATTAGTTCAGGAGCACCGTGATCTGACTCATGTCCTTTGAGGCAGAAGAACACAGGCCCACCATTTGGTCCCCTTTCTCTCTGCAGGTGCAATATTAGCCGTCTTTGTCATCTCAGAATAAAATAGAGCTGCGTATTTCCTCTCCAAGCAGCTACTCAAATACTAATTAAATGACTAAAAGACTTAAGCTTTTTCCTCCCTCATAGACTGAAAAAAAAAAAAAAAACCCAGAAAATCATCAAGTGCTATGTGTGATGTGATTCTCCTTCCTTGTTCTGCTCTCCATGATGGCCAGCCTTTATGTCCCTCCTGCTTACTGTTGCTTATTCCAACACTTAGGCTTGAGGAGCCTGGAACTTCTTGGTTTTCCTCAACACGTCATTAGGACTATGCTTAAAAAATTATAAGAGAGCTGGGCGTGGTGCTGCACACTTGTAATCCCAGTACTGGGAGGCTAAGACAGGAGAATCTCGGTTCTCTGACACCCTCAGCTACTTGGTGAGGCCCTCCGCAACTTAGACCTTGTTTCAAAGTAAAGAATAAAAAATAGGACTGGGGATGTAGCTTGAAGGTAGAATGCCCCTGGGTTTCTGGATTCCATCCTGAGTACCACCAAAAAAGAAAAAAAAGTTACAAGAATGTTCAGTGAAAACCCATGCTCTCACAATCTGAATCCTACAATCAGCAGTTTACTGAACTTATTACGCGTCATCTATTTATCACTTTATGCATTTTTATTGAGTTGCAGGCTAGGCACGATGGTGCATGCCTGTAATCCTAGTACTAGGAGGCTCACAGCATTCGCAAGTTGGTAGCCAGCCTCAGCAACTTAGCGAGACCCTCCTCACTAAGTGAGGCTTCGTTTCAAATAAAAAAAATAGGGCTGGGGACATAGCTCAGATGAGGATGACCCTGAATTCATTCTCCAGTAGCCTCCCCCCACACACCCACACAAAGTGAATTGCAGAAATTTTCTCACACTTTTTTCGGGGGAGGGGACATTGGGGATTTGAACCCAGAGATATTCTACCTTTGAGTTACACCCCCAGCCCTTCTCTAATTTTTTGTTTTGAACAGGGTCTTGCTGAGTTCCTGAGAGTCTTGGTAAGTTCTTAGAGTTGGCCTTAAACCTCTGATCCTCCGATCTCAGCCTCCCCAATACTGGGATTATAGGTATATGCCGCCATAGCATATACCTATGTGATTTGGAAAATGAGGGAAAGGTCTCATGGGAAGCTGGTGGCTTTGCAGAGAAGATCCTTCTGGTGCCGTAAACATTTGCCAAACCTACTCCTTTCTGCCTACCCCTGAGGAAGTGGGAGCTCGGAAGAGTCTGACTTCCTCAGGGAGGAAGAGGCCAGCCCCTGTCATGATCATGTCATGAGATGTCCCTTTGGCTCAGACGGACTGGGGAGTGGCCCGCAGCCCCGGCGTCCCCTCTGCTGGAAGCGCCAGGTACCATTCATGCCGTATTTTCCTCACATCCCTCCCTGGGTAGGCTCATCTGAAGTGTGAGAAACATGATGCTTGCAGAGAATTATAACATTGGGAGGATTTTAGTTCAGGTGTGTGTGTGTGTGTGTGTGTGTGTGTGTGTGTGTGTACATGCACGTGGTTCTGGAGGTGGAACCCAGGGGCATTTTACTTCCATTCCATACCCCAACCCTATTTTATTCTTTTATTTTGAAACAGGGTCTCACTGAGTTGCGAGGGCAAGTTCCTGAGGTGTGGTGGCACACACTTGTAATCTCAGTACTTGAGAGGCTGAGACAGGAGGATTTCAGGTTCAAGACCAGCCTCAGCAAGTAATGAGACTCTCATCAACCTACCGAGACTCTGTTTCCAAATAA